>NC_141756.1:31598000-32798000 GCF_982258835.1 Parasteatoda tepidariorum
ATTTTGCTCTAAGTCTATGCATTGTTTAGTTGTTTTGTTTTTGCAGTTATTGCCATTGATTTTTTTAAATCACGATATTATTGTGATTCAAATTGCGCATCTAAGTATTCACTATTTTACACAATACTTCTATTTTAATAGATTTTTCGGCAGTTATCACTACTAATTAATGCATATTTTTAATATGATATTATTTATTACAGTATGAGAATTTTAAAACATGTATTTAATTAAATCCTTTTTGACATGACCAATTTGTGTTTTTTCAAGCTTAAGCGAAATGCAAAGAAAAAGAAAAAAAGTAAATGTGTGACTAATAAAAGGTGTATTTTTTTTTAATGTGTGGTTCTCTTAAACATAAAATAAGACTTTTTCTTTTGTAAGGAGAAAAATCATTTAGCAGTTTATCATCTATGCATGTTTGCTATTAAACATAAAGGGTTAAGATGTAAGAAATAAATAAGTAAAGTGAAGTAACCTAGAATAGAAATCTCTTCCATTTTGCCTTCTTTTCTTGAATAATATTGCTATCTTACATCGAAGAAAATTTTTTTTCTCCTTCTAAAAAATAGTCGGAGGTTGGCAAATTTAAACTCTATGACATACAACTTTTGCAATATTAGCATTTTGACGGTGACTTGGAAACTTGTCGTAATAGTGGACTTTTTCCAAAATGCTTCACTTGTTACATCAAGTACTGTACTATTATTTCTACTAAAATTATATTTAACTTTATAATATTTAACTACAAACACTCATAATTTTGATAAATATGCTATTTGTATTTTTTTTCTTTTGCTTTTATTTCAGTCCAGGGAATGAGAATTTTGCTAAAGTTTTTCAGCATTATGCAGATTTAAGTGAGTGGGTAAGCCTGACTAATACTAAATCCAAAATTGCAACTCTGCTGACTGGATACAGCAAGTCTGATGAATTAGTTGTTCTCAAATTTTCTGAAAAATTTTCATTACCTGAGAAGACAGCGATTCATCAGTAAGACCAATTCAAATTTATTTATAATTTCTATTATTTATTGTGTTTTCTCATGGAAAAAATTATATCTTTTTTTTAACTTCAAAATAGCAAATACTGTGTTGGATGTGAAAAGATTAGCGTAGACTTAAATTTGACTTCAGAACAAAAATGTATTTAACTATATAGTTATACAAAGTAAAAATGCATAATTGTATTTATTTGTATTTTTTTTTTTTTTTTTTTTTTTAAGATTTGGGTACAAGTTCTGGAAAGAGCAACATATTTTGACAGGCATCGATTTTCTTAAAAAAATATAAGACAAAATGTTAAAGTAAATGTAGTGAAAAAAAATTTCAGCATGAATTGGTATGACATGTAGGTGCCCATCCGCCACATTATTTCCATGGGGAAAAAATTTATATCAGACCCAACTTAAATGCTCTCTTAACTTAAGAGGGTTTTTTTTATAACAAATAGGTTTGTAAGTACAACAAAATTTTAAAATGTAGAAATATACTGTTACATTTTCTAATTGGATATATGTTCTAGCCCTAGAGTATTGATGTTCAAAAAAGTTATTTATATTAAATAATTTTTTTAAAAAGGAATTAGTGAACTTATTTCTTTATTTATTTAAGCATTTCTGTTATCATAACTCATTTAAGGGTGTGCTTTTAGAAACATAGCCTAGTTGTTAATTTTATTTGAAGTGTAATAATTTAATGTATTCTTTATTTTATTTCATAAATACTGACCCTAACAACACAAAAAACAGTAAATTCGAAGTCTGTTTATATGGTGTATATTTAAGTTTGCAATATCTTTTATTTGTGTGTCTAAATAACTGTACTTCAGTTGTGGATAAGTATGCTTGTTTTTTTAAAAGAAACTTTTGTTTGTAGGATTCGTCGAAAACTTGGCCTTCTGTTTAATAGATATCAAAAGAAAGAGGATAAGAATATCTACATAAAGCGTAAAATTAAAGTAAAAGACATTTTGGACACTCTTATAAAATCTTGTGGTAAAACCTCAAAACATGAGCTTGTAGACATGTCAAATTGATTGAATGAAGTATTCTAATCATTGTTATTGCTTTAATAGGTTATCTTTTTTTTTACAATTTCAGTCATTTGTACAAAATCTACATCAAGTTAAAATAGCAACTAATCTGTTAAAACAAAACAAGTGTGATACAAATTTAGTACATCTATAAGGTGCCTCCAGTAAACATCAATCTGAAACTGGTGCAGCACCTAGTGTATGAGAAGGGCGTTTGATTTTACAATACTTCAAGGTTTGTATGTACAGTGTTCAAAATAAAAAACGAACTCCTCTGAATAACTTTTGATCTAATAATCGGATCTTCACATTCTCGGATTCAATTTTAATGGTTTGAGGGGGTGACCCAATTATGCTAATTAATTAAAGCACAGTTACAAAATCAGACTCGAA
The DNA here is from genome assembly GCF_982258835.1 of Parasteatoda tepidariorum. NCBI lineage: Eukaryota > Metazoa > Arthropoda > Arachnida > Araneae > Theridiidae > Parasteatoda > Parasteatoda tepidariorum. The sequence continues at coordinate 31,600,428 of NC_141756.1, forward strand.
AAGCTTCTTTCTCTGAATAAACATATCTCTTTTTCGATAGATTCAAATTTCTGACCCTAAAACTATAGGAGGTAGCCGCAAGCTGGAAAATATGATTTCAACAGTTGAGTGGTCAAATGTTTTGACCTCTTAATGTTAATTTTACTTTTTGCACATTTCAACAAATCTCGAGGACTTTTTATGCGAGTTGAAAATTTTTGCATATAATTATAAAACTCCTTTACCCAAAAATAATTCCATGCAAAATATAACTTTTTGTAAATATTTTTTATTACTTTATTTAATAGTAGTCAAAATAATTTTGAATGGTAAAATACTAAATTTGAGCAACATCAGTCAAGTAGTTCTTGTGAAATCAAATTTTGTAAGAGTTGTATATTTAAAAAACGATTTCACAGGAATTATTAATAACAGTCGAAAAATTTTAAATTGTAAAGTTAACAAATTTTGACATCATTTTAAAGAATGTAATTTTAAATGTCAAAATACAAAATTTGAGCAACACCAGTCAAGTAGTTCCTGAGAAATCGAACTTTGTAAGAGTTGTATTTTTAAAATTTGATTTCTCAGGAATTATTCTACCAATTTTGTATTTTGTTATTTAATTCATGAAATTGATGTTAAAATTACATTTTTGTGATCAGAAATTCGAATTCATCAGAAAAGGGTATGTTTATTCAGAGAAAATATGCTTGTGTCTAATTTTGTAGCTTAAAATATTGTCTGCAATAATTAATTAGCATATTCCAAGTCAACCCCTCAAACCATTAAGATTGGGTTGAAAAACGTGAAGATCGAATCATTAGATCAATAGTTATATAGGTTGATCCGTTTATTTATAAAATTTTTTTTGCATACTATACAGTAGAATTTTGATAATATAATTGAATTGAGATCACCACATATTTGAAATACCAAAAATTTAGGTTAAAAGTAAAGTGCATTGAATGCAAAAAAGATTTGGTCAAGGGTTGCTTTTACAGGGTCTCCTGAACCAGTAAGCCGGTTTTTAAAAATTTAAGGAAAAAAAAAGTATTTAATGTCAAAAAATAACAATTTTTAAAGCAAACTTATAGGAGAGGGTATAAATACAGCACTGCCAATGCGGAATCCCTAGATTCTCAGAATATTTAAAGCGTTATCCAAATTACAATTTAAGTTTAACTTAATTTGTTTAATCTTAGCCTGCACTCAATTACTCTGCACAAATTAATAAGTTTTATACCTATGGTTAAGTTATTCATATGTTGTGGTGGAAAAAATTCTAAAATAAATTTATTAAAATGATAAAAATTTTAAATCATAAAATTAAATACCATTCTAAATATTCAAATAAAAAGATTGCGATAAATTGGAACAAGTTGACAGGCAATGTAAATGTTTTCTCACAGAATGAATGGTTTTAGTTTAAAAACCTTTAACAAATAGCACTGAAAACAATAAACCTATAATTCAAAGAAAAACAACTGAAAATTACATCACATTATTTCAAACTCTTTCAATTAATGAAAATCACATTATATTTTTAAAATGCCTTCATTAGCTTCTAAAACATGTCAGGATCTTAGAACAACAACAAAATTTTTTTCATCAATACAAAACAGGAAAAACAGAAAGATTTACAGTTCCATCTGTTGAAAAAAATTTAAATTAAACCCAGAAACCCTGGAAGAAAAAATTTATGTCTTGCATTAATAGGCTGCAAGTTTTTTTTTTTAAACCTTAGCTGTGTTCCTGCATAAATTTTTGAAAAATACCAGTCTAACTTAGGACATCCTACATTACATTACCAGTTATGTAAAAATTACTCATTATTGTCATGACTATTTTGATAAAGCATTGTGATTTATATTTCTGAAATTTACAAGACTCACATTGGCTTTAATAGTACAATATTGCAATTTGAATTCGAGAGAGATTCTACTGTGCTTTTATTTTAGAATTTGTAAAATTTACATGGCCTGCTGTTGTTAATGTTGAATTGAATATATAAAATATGTTGAATTGATGATTTTTCATTTCCTCTTAAGGTTAAATTTTCTTGTTTTATTTTAAATAAATTTATTTCCTTCACTCCACAGGTATTCATTTATTCATTACACCATATTACTCACCTATTAAATCTTTATTATACTTATGATTTTTTTTTTATCTTTAGTTTTTCTTGATATACGAAATTACATATTTTCAGGAAATTTTGAAAAGCAAAAAATTAATTTTTTTTTCTTTTTCATAATCAGTAATCAAACATTTATGCTAATTTTTTTACTTTGAAGAGAAATAAAGTGAGTTGATGATAATAATGTCGTTTTTTCACCATTGATGACAAAAGTGAAGAAGTCTTTGTTGCTCTGTGGCAAAATATGAATAAGAATCATAAAATGGTGATAAAAACATTAGTTTTTATAGCTACTGTATCTCTTGGAAAGGTTGTAAGAAAGAAATGGACAGGAAATTATCATTTTCACATTAAAAAGAAGAAGAAAAAAGAGATTTATCAGCAAGTGCATTATGTCAACACCTCTTCTATACTGTAATTTATTTAGTTTTTAATCACTTCTTTGATAAGTTTTGAAATATTTTACTACGCAGCACCTTAGAATAAGAAACAAAAAATTTAAAATATGGAAATTTTACACAAACTATTGAATGCGTTGTGGAATATTCTATCTCTGTTAACAGAATTTTCAGAGTGAAACTGCAGCACTATCTTCAAAAATCAAATCTTGGTCTGCAACCTCAATACAATAGTAGATTATTGTTGTAAAAAATTTACCTTAATCTAACATATATGCAACAAAATATAAGGTTCTTGAAAAGTATACACAAAAACTTTTATGTTGTTTAAATTGAAGTTTTGTATAAAGATATGAAAAAAATGGAATCAGTCCCATTACAGTTAAGCTTTTAATCAGGTAACAGAATAAAAAATCTTTACTTTTTGTTCTTGGTGGTGTTCTGCCAACTCAGTTTTTTTTAAAAAAGTTTTACGAAACAAGTTGGCAGTTGTTTTAAAAAGAAGTCTCAGTAATTTCCTCCTGTTCGTTGGTTTGCTTATTGAAAATAAAAAACAAAAATAATCAACAGATGCTCATGCTGTATTAATCTGCAGTGGCCGCTGCTGTGCTGGAATGTTTCTGCTTCCAGTATTTTATGCAATGTATAGAATATTCTACATATTAAATTTAAAAAAAAAAACTTAGGCAACAAAAAGAAAACATTAAAAGTTATATTAATAACTACAAACTTATATAAGTTGTAATGTTTTCTAATTATTATAAACATTAAATAAACTTGAACCATCTTTTTAATCATGTGCATTTTTCTATACTACAGCCTGTTATTGACTAAGGCTCAATCAGTTTCCTCCATTTGGATCCATAAGTTGCAATAGTCCTATGTGTTTCTGCAGTGAAACTTCTATAATGGACCATTTCTATTGATTCACAATCTCTTCCAACGACCACATTTTTAATGAACCAATTTTTTATCCAATCAGTGTACTGCTAAAAAGTACCCCAGAAAAGACCAAATAAATCTTTGCGAGCGAGCGATTATTGACCACCCTGTTAAAATATTTTGTCTTTCCCCTTAACTAAAGTTAACAAATACACATTCCAGACCAGAGGATTTTATTTTATAGCTGTACTTATAATGAGTACAAATAGAGGATAATCTGTTACGTAGAAAAATTTAAACAATCAAGAATTTCTTCTTACTTTAAAATTTAAAAAGAAAATTTTATGTAAAACAACTTGTGTACTGTATAGTAATCAGGGGTCTGTTTAGAAGAAATTTCCTTCACAAAATATCTTTTTATATAAACGGACCCTTCACAAAATATTTTAACTTAACAACAGACCCTTCACAAAATAATTTATCTTTTAATCGGACCCTTCACAAATTTGTTAGGTCCTCTTAATTTATGATATATGTCACTTAAAATGTCCAGAAATCATTGTTCTCAACAGTTTATCAAGTAAAAAAAGGAACCGGAACACTGATCATATATTTTAACATTGATATATGTCCTGTTGAATATGTCCATAAATCACTGTTCCCAACAATTTTTCAAGTCAAAAAAGGTACCAAAGCACTGGAAAATAGGACCAAATGTTTCCCTAATGTTATTTCATTTTATATTAGATAAAATATATTTTTTAGATAAAAATATTTTTTTTAAAACATCTTCAGTAATTTTTCTTCACATAAGAATATTCAACTGTTAGTGATAATCCCTAATAACTCACCTCTAATATTCACTCTAATAAGAATATAACTATTCAAACTCAACTTAAATAATTCTTGCTAAGAGCTAATCTAAAGAGTTAATATTCTCTCAAAAATTGCAATTTTATTTAATATTTTTAATTAAATTGTTTCATTAACTTTGAATGCTTCTAAACATTTGAAAAAATTTAACTTGTGAACAATTCATAGTTGTTTTAGCAATCATTAATTATAGCAACAGACATCACAACAATTTTCGATAGTTCCAATTGCCAAATACAATACCTTATTAATAACTTAATGTATCATAAAGATAACACAAACATTATACATAACAATAGTTATTGAATACAATACTATTGTGGTTATATGGGTAACAAAAATGTTGACCAATGTAAGAATAATATTAATTATTTAAATTATAATTTTGCGATATATTGTGAAATATCAATATTTTTTACAATGCATTGCATTATTTAAATGCAGCATTTATCAGTTATAGGGTCCAATGTTTGTATTGACGAGAAGTCAGAAAAAGCAATCGCCAACGTATGGTTTCTATAACCAATGTCTTAATACGCTGGATGAGACAACAGTAAATCATTTTTCAGCTCAACATCTCTTTCACATAAGTAACAAAATGAAGTTAATACTGTTCTCTATATAGTAGAGCATTGATTGTTTGAGGACTTGGTTTGAAAGGGCAGTGCTGATAACAAAATCACGGATAATCTGAAAAAGCTAAAAAAGTAAGATGAAATCCTGAAAAAAAATTCAATATATTCTTCTTCAGCACGACAGCCCCTTACAGGCCTTGGCTGCCTCAACCACACGTAGCCTCCAACGCTTCCTGTCCATGGTGACTTTTTTCCATGGACAGGAGAAATATATTCATGCATGTGTATACATTTTAAACATACAACAGAAATCTTTGTTCTACATCTAAATTGCTGAAACAAATGGTAAAGAAAAATAAAGTAAATGCATAAATAAAAGTGTTAAGTTAATTTTTCTTAAAAAAAAGCATGACTTTGCAGAAGTCTCGTATAATCTGCAACGCAAATAACCGACGCATAAATTATCAGGGCTCTGCTGTACTTATGAATAGCTCTTTTCAAAGGTGGACATTGGTCTTTTTTTTTTTTTTTTTTTTTAACAGTAATGTATTAAATAGTTAACTTAAAAATGTGTAAAAATGAACTAGTAATTTTCAGCAGGTTTACACAAAATGAAAAACTTTCAGCACACATTGATTAATTCTTGTAAATTAGTCTCAGCCCTTTCATCTCCACATCTTTTTGGCGAAATTTGTTTAAAAATTACAATTTTTTTAAAAAATGCAAAATTTTTATAGAATTTGATATTGATTCATACCTCAGGAATGCATTTGGTAAAAAACCAAAAAAAAAAAAAAATAAAAAAAGCTGAAAATAGAAATCCAAAAATGTTAAGTGCAAGAACACTTTTTAAATAATTGACAAAATACTTGAAATTTGAGCAGGAAAAAAAAAGTATGTAAGAGGTATTTATTCACAGAATGGTATCAACATTTTAATAAAAATATCGAAGCAAGATTTTATTTATTTTAATTGTGCGAGTCTCAATATGTGATTTTTAAATTACATGAATATGAATTTCGACATCTAACTCAGAAATCGTGTGAATACAAATCATGATGCTTGATTTTAAAATCATGTTAATATGAATCTCGATGCTTGATTTTAAAATCATGTTAATATGAATCTCGATGTTTGATTTTAAAATCATCTTAATACGAAAATCGATGTTTGATTTTAAAATCGCATGAATATGAATCTCAATATTTGACTTTAAAATCACGTCGATACGAATGCCGGGACATAATTTTTAAGTCACTTGAACACGAATCATAATTGTGGCTTTTAAATCACAGGAATACAAAATTCGATGTTTGATCGTTCATGTATATTAATACAAAAATCCAGAAATATAGTCTCTAAAGTGAAAAAATAACCCATAATCTCGAAAAATACACTAAAAAAGGTATGAATAAAAAGATACCTTAAATGATCAATAAAGTTCAACAATGCAAATGTCATCAAAATCCAGGCCTTACTCATAATAAAAGTCACCATGTCAAATTATTTAATTATAATTCTCATAAAAGCAAAGTATAAATATTTTATTAAAAAATACACCAAAATTTGTTTCTTACATAAAAATTAATTATTTTTGTAAAAAAAGCTATTGTATTCAGAGATGGCAAGTTTCTTCCACTTTAAAAAAAAAAACTGCCAAGGAAGAAATAGATTTCTTCCAATCTAAGAGGTAGAAACCCTGTTTCATAAAGAAATATCCAGTATTAAGTTAAAATTTTAAGCATTTATAATTTCAACCCATTTTTAATATTATTTTCAAATCAATATTAATTAAGCAAAAATCAAATATTGGAAAGAAAAAACCTGTAAATTAAAAACACCTAAGGAATGTTATAGCTAAGTTTTTCTTTTTCCTTCACGTTTTAATAGACTTACAGTATTTTTCTTACGATTTACTAACATTATAAATTAATTTTGGGAGAAAAACTAATTTTTATTTAACTGTTAAATAAATCAGTTTTTTATAAACAAAAAAAAAAACAGTTGTAATGGTCATTTTTAGTTTCTTTTTGATTCCTGGAAGAGATAGGTTTCTTCTGGGCGAGATTAATATTGATTGTAACAAATACCTATTGAGTTCAACCATCTCAGCATTAGTCCACATCCTAGCATTTTACGAACTTCAAGATACACTATTTCCCACATTACAAAGCCATTTTTTCTTTTCTATTTAAAGAAAAGTAATGTAAAAATAGTATTGCTCGAGTATTTCAACCTAGGAACTCAACATTTGTAGGTAAAACTTTTCAATTTTAAAATCAATCACACAAGCGTAGCAAATTGTAAAGCATTTTTAACATATGTATAAAGTGGATGTTGTACTCCGAATGCAACTTTATAAATAGTCTCTGCCTCAGACAGCTTAGACACAGCAGCTGTACGATAGCCACAGGTATGTAAACATTTTCCATAGTTGAATAAAAAATCTCCCAATGAAGGATTATTTACACCTAAATACAGTTTAATAGGCTCTTCTAAACAAGATGCCACTGTAAGTGCATCTTCCAAAGCACCTAGTTTCAGGCAAGCATCAAGTGCAAATTGCAGAGTCCTAACTCGGTAAATATTTGTATCTGCTAAGACTTTAGACTGATCTTTAAGTAAAATTTGGCACATGTCATAAACTAGTTTTGGATTGACATCCATCAATGCTGGAAACAATTTCTCCTTTTCTTTAAATGCTTCTTCACACTTCAATGCCTCCTCTTTGGTTTCAAAAGAGTCTTTTAAAAGCCTGGTCATCAAATAATCTCTTTGAGGGTCGGTGCAACATGAGCATTTGCAGTGAAAGTAATACTTTTCCCATAGCATCTTTTGTCTTTCTTCCGTTAATAGTATTTCATTGAGATATGAAATGTAAACCTGTTTGAGATCTTGATGAGGAACATTTTTTCTCATCCGCACACTTAAAGTAGTACCGTCGAAGATTTGAACAGCATTAGGATCACAAGAATGATCGAAAATAGAAGCACCTAAGTAAAGGCCCCATCCTATCGACTGCATTTCATGACAAATACTAAAAGAATTTATCACTGTTTTTCCATATATTTCAGTTAAATATTCGAGAGAAGACATATTACTAGAGCCAATGTACCTTTGAAGAGTGATAAACAAATCTTTTACAGTTTGACTGTCCACTCGATCTTGTTTAATATCATCGGCATGGGACATAAGAGATGCCATCGATACTTTTCGGCCATCTACTTCCACAAATGGTTCATCAGAGCCATGCTTCTTAATTTTTAATAAAATAAGTGCGATTAGACGGGCTAAAAAATATGGTTTCTCACCTTCAAAAATTTTAATAAATTTACATTCTAATTTGTGCAAGTTCCAAGCTTTGACCTGACAATTTTTATCACAATAATAAGAAAATGAACACTGCGCGCATTTTTTAAGACCCTTATTCTGTTTGATGCAAAAATCACAGAATTTACCCTTGAATTCATTGTTTAAAACATGAGCATATGGCTCACAAGACATGATCAATTCTCCCTCTACAAATCCAGACATATTAGAAAAAATTTAGTATACAAAGAATTAAATTATTCCCACATCTAGTTCAACAAATTCAAATTTGGACTAAGAAAAAAAAAAAGCGTTTGACAGATTGATTAATTGATGCAGAGAACTCGTCGCTTCTTTCTGTGCGACTTCACCGCAGTTGAATTAGAAGCATGTATGCAAATGTGTAATGTCCTTCTGGTCAATACCATACTTTTTATATGTAGCAAGTTCAACTCTCAAAATTATTTTTTTTCGAAATAAGGAATTTTTTGGAGCAAAAAATGGCAGCTGAAATAGTCTAACAATCAATTCTCTTCGAATTGATTTCTAGTGTTTATATTCTGAACAGCTGATTTCTTCTGTTAATTCACTTTGTTGATTTAAACAATCCGTTACAAATCATATTTTTCTGTCTAATTATTATTATTTATCTGCCAGCAAGTAATTAAATAAAGAAACACCTCTATGGCTACTATTGAAAAAGTTAAAATATTAGTTGTTGGAGATTCTGGTGAGACATTTACTGTCAGTATTTTGATGTAAATCGGAAATTTATTGTTCAGCATTTGTGATTTTTGTTATTAAAAAATTTATTTATTTTTGATCCTAAATATTTCTAATATCCCCTTTCTAATTCGACTACTCACTGAAATTTAATATTTTCCAGTTGAAATATTTTCAGAAAACTAACTTGGAAATAATATTAACCCAGGCTACTTTTACATTTTAACAAACTTTCATAAATTGCACAGAATATAAAGTTAGTCTCAAATTATCAATTTGGTTGTAAATTCCCCCCCCCAATGTAATAATGACTTGAAATTTAAACTGAAAAATACATGGGAACTGGAAAAATGGTATCTAGACATTGGTTAGATGAGTAAATGTAGTTCTTTTATACGAGTATAATACTTTTTAAGCACAAAAACCTTTGTAACTTCTGAAACATTTGTTCTATAGCCACATGCTTGACCTTATTCAATTCAGCATTGTGGACAATGCCTCATATTTTAAAATAACAATATGTAAGTTTCTCTGCCCAATTTGGTTCCACATTTATCCTGCCAAAATGCAATGCACAAGATCTGGCAACTTTTTGGCACTGACAAATGTGCTACTTAAAAGTGTGCTACAGGTTAAAACTAATTTTTTGGGGGTGTCATTTTAAACCCAATTTTTAAAGTAGTTAATAAATTGGCATTCATATAGTTTGCCATTGATTAACATGGGAGGGGCAGGTAGTAAAATCTTAACACATGTCTTTTTCATTGAGTAATAAAGATAACATTTAAAAAATGTGTTTTTGTGACACACAAATTCTCAATCAGCTAAGTGACATCGTTAACTAGTTTTCCTTTTTGTATCATTATAATTTTCCTGAATCAATTTTCAAGAGTGCAAAATTTAGTAATTTCGTTTTTTTTTTTTAATTAACAGATTAGTGCTTGTGAAAAGAAACCTTTTTTTTAATACTTACTACTTCCCTATTTTTATTAAAAAATGAACAGTATAAAATTTTGTATATTTTGAGAATTTTTCTAAAATGAATACAGTTTGGGCAAATTAAATTAATTAACTAATCTTGTAAAAAGGAAATTTATTACTTAGTTTTTTACTTGTTGCTTTAACATTATTTAAATATGTATTTTACTACTTTTTTTGTAAATTTATGTTTTTATATTTTGTATACCATTTGAAAATCCTGTAAAATTATACTAATTTTAAATGAAATATTAATAATTTTAAGTAATTAATAACATAAAGAAATTATTTTACCTTTCAGGAGTTGGTAAATCATCTTTGGTACATTTAATAGCTCATTCTGAATCAATAACTAATCCTTCATGGACAATTGGTTGCTCAGTGGAAGTGAAAGTATGTCTAAATGACAATTTTTAATCCTCATTTGAATTATGTTTCTAAACTAACACATATACTTTCTATTAACATATATTGTATTAACCCTTTTACTTATTACATTGTATTAATATTGTTATTTCGTTAATTTACTTATTTTTCTTAAAAATTAACACTTATTTTTATTGTTATCTACCATTTTATTGTTTAAAAAAATTGCAACTTCAAATAAATGACATTTAGGAAAATTTTTTATTGTTATTGTTTATTTAGCTGTCAGCAAAATTTTTACGCTTGTGAAATTTTTGCACTTTAACAAACAATTACATAAATTTTTTAAAAAATGTTATTTTATTAGTAATTTTCTAGGATAAACAAACTTACTAATTGTTTCTTGGTAATGTAAAAGATGATACTAGACTCATCACAGAGATTGCAAGGGATGAACATTGTAACCTGTGCTATTTTGGGTACACTAATTATTATTTGTGTTTGTGTGTTTTTTTTTCCATTGAAGATTATTTTGTTTGTTTTGCTGACTATAAAGTAAGGTAATTTGCCTTTCAATTATGTATAAAAATTTAAAAAAATATGTTAGTATTAGATATTTCCTAGGATAACAAACTTAGCAAATGTTACTTGGTCGATAATACATGTAATTAGTGTAAATGAGTATAACTCGATCACAAAATTTGTAAAGTATGAACATTGTAACCTGTGTTTATTTGGATCTACTAATTATTATTTGTATGTTTTTTAAATCAAGATTATTTTGTTTGTTTTGCTATACAATAAATAAATGATAATACTTTGAAAGGTTAGAATGATAAGTACAGCTTGTTATGAGAAATCTGGTATTTCGATAATTATCCAAGTTGTTGTTAAAATGTTCGTAGAAAATGTTGATAATGAGTTAAAAATTATTTGCCTTCAATTATTGCATTTTTTTTTGTGAAAAAAAATTTGTTTTTTAATATTTTTTTTCTAAACTGTTAAAAGGTCAAAAAGTTGACAAATATTTCACTTTATTACCTTCTTACAATTCTTATTTTCATCTATATTTAATGTTTAGTCATAAGTAAATAGAGCATTTTTTTATTAACATAAAAGAGTTGAGAATAAATATTGCATTTTTTCATGTTGACCCTTTAGTTTTACAAAGTAAATATGTGTAGGGGACCACCAGCTAAATTGTATTTCGAAAGAAAAATTCTTATGCTATTTTTAGCAAACCTGGGGCACACTTCAAAAGAATGTAGTTTTTGTAGACCACATATCCCTTATTGTCAGCCTATTATTGAAGTAAACGTCAGAAATGTTATTACACTTCTTTTTTTTACTGTTATTTTAACATTAAATATATGAGCTTAAAGAATCAACTTTATCTTCTAAGTTTGGATTGCATAATTTTTACTGTATTTGTTAAAACACTTTTCAATTGGAGAGAATGAAATAGTTTCATTTTTCAGCTTCATGAATACAAAGAAGGAACTCCCTTCCAAAAGACATATTTTGTAGAAATGTGGGATATAGGAGGCTCCAGTAGTCATAGAAATAGTAGAGCTGTTTTCTACAATTCCTTCAATGGTATAAATAATTCTATTCATTGCATTTCTAATGTATTATCAAACATTCTTTGCTGTAACAAATCAGGCTTTACTGAAAAAAGCAGTTTTTATTTTTTCAATCTTTTATTTATTTATTTATTTATTATATAAAAGCACATTTATTTGACATCAACCACACATCAACTAAGCAAAAATAAATTGAAATGCCCGTTACAGGTTAGTATAAGCTTATAATAATCCGTTAAACAATCCGTTACAAATCATATTTTTCTGTCTAATTATTATTATTTATCTGCCAGCAAGTAATTAAATAAAGAAACACCTCTATGGCTACTATTGAAAAAGTTAAAATATTAGTTGTTGCAGATTCTGGTGAGACATTTACTGTCAGTATTTTGATGTAAATCGGAAATTTATTGTTCAGCATTTGTGATTTTTGTTATTAAAAAATTTATTTATTTTTGATTCTACATATTTCTAATTCGACTACTCACTGAAATTTAATATTTTCCAGTTGAAATATTTTCAGAAAACTAACTTGCAAAAATAAATTGAAAAACCCGTAATGGGTTACTATAAACCTTAAATATAAACAAAAACTGTTCTCAGCAAAAATATAACTAAACAAGAAATCAACTTATTCCAAAAGTTGTCTTGCTCTTTTATTTTTTTCTTGATCTCATTGTTGATTTCGTTTTTCATTTCGTTGTTTTGATCATTGTTTTTTGTTTTTTTAATTCACACTTATGTTAGCTAGATATTTTTAAGACTCTATAACACTATGAATTTTTTTTTTTAACATCATATGGTTTACATTTTACTTTTAGCTTTGACAAGGGAGGAAATAATTAGAAGACCAAAGAATTTTGCTTCCATGGGGACCATTTGTGAAGATTTCTTTCCCTAAAAACATAATAATCCAATTCATAATCAATATTTTAACCCTTTCTTATCTAGGGCCGGCCCAACTTTCTTCTGACCTCCCTAGGCGAGAAAAATCAATGTATCATGAGGGCACAATATCATAAATATTTAATTACTGTTTAAAAGTATTAGGCTAATTTGGACAAAACAATGCTATACTTTAAAAAATAGGAAACTAACAGAGCAATTGATAATAGTGCTGGTTATTTTAAATGTAAATATACATAACATAAAATAAAATTTAAAATAATTTATCAAATATGAAAAACTTATTTAAATAATTATCTATTTCTGAGTATCTTATTTTCAATAGATAACTTGTGTGCAGATAAATGCAAAGACTGCATATTTTAACTCAAAAATAAAGCACACAAGTAGACTAGCATTTCACTGAAAGAGTGGGAAAAAAAATTCAAATAAGAAAAATATGATTGATGAATTTATTGTACCCTCTGAAAATATTCTGATTTACGAAAAGAATATTAAAAAATAATAATAATAAATGCTTCTAAGCATGTCATAAACATGAATTTTCCCTTTTTTTTCTTTCCTCTATGGCTCCTATTGGTTCCTAGCTTCTCCAATTGAAATGTCTGAAGAGTGCCTGTTCTGGGACCACTTATTTTAAGAGTATTACAAATCATTAGAAATTTTTAATATTAACCACAACCCATTTTAGCTCTTTATACATAGAAAACTGAAGTATCTCATCACTTGGTTTATGATCAAAGATATCTGTCTGGCTAAAATTTGTATCCAAAATTTCCTGTAGCAGAAAGAGTTTAAATCTATTACATCTTACAAAGTTAAAAGAATAGTCTAAAAATGCTTTGATAACATTCAGTTTAAAAGAAGGTAAATAACCACTAACCGTCTAAAATTTTAACTGTGGGAAAAATTCTTAGCTTTGATATTTCTATGTAACAAAGCTGTCACCATTGTTGCTCTATGGTAATTATTATTTAGATTTATTATTATTATTAATTATTATTATTATTATTATATATATATATATATATATATATATATATATATATATATATATATATATATATATATATATATATATATATATATATATATATATATATATACTAAATTTTCCCTTGAGTATTAGTGTAGCCATAAGAATTCAACAATTAATCTGTAATTCCATAGAAGTGAACTAAATGTTATGTCTATCGCTGAAAGTTTTTTTTTTAAACAATTGTTTTATTTAAATAAACAATTTGCAATGAAGTTTATTTCTAAAAAGAATATATAGCTGATTTACTTCAACAGCAACAGTAAACTTTAAAGCAAACACTTTACTAAAAATTTAATTTTGTTTCTTTTAAAGTTGAAATGCATTTTTTATAATGGTTAAAATAGACATTTATGGAGAAAAAAAAAGAGTAAATTATTGACGACTAAGTTTTTCACCTGAGAAAAGGTAAATGTCATATTTTTTTTCTATTATTATAATCTGAAACTTTGAGGTGGAGCAAAATACATTATTAAATATTAGAAGTGCCTGAAACGTTTCTCAATTTTTCTAAAATGTAAATATGTAAATAATATCTTCAATTTCTGCAATGGTTGTACATTGCTTTGTGGTATATTTTTAAAAATGTTATTTATTACTATGCTTTATTTTATAAGATTAAAAATTCTTACCCACTTTTTGGTTTGTTAATGTTTTTCAACAACTGGATTTATAAAATGTAGGTATAGTACTAGTTCATGATCTGACTAATAGAAAATCTAAACAGAACTTACGAAAATGGTTAGCTGAAGTTTTATCCAAGGATGGTTCTGGAGCAAAGAAAAACAATGGCTGGTAAGTTGATATTTTCATCCTCTTTGTAAATTGGTGTTTCAACCTTTTGTTTTGAAACTTGTGTTATTCATCTGTACATATCTTGTTTGGTAGTCAAGTTTGCTTTATTGGAGCAAACTTTACTGAGACAACATTACTGAGCAAGCAATTACAACATTACAAACATTACTGAGCAAGCAATTTTTTTTAAATATTTTTATTTTTTTAATTTTATTTATTTCTTTATTTTTTTCGTACGCATTATTCACTAACCACAAAAATAAAACTTCAACTTTTTGAAAAACATTTCATTAGCTATATTTAATTTTAATGACGTGGTCCTATTCTTAATATGTGATTTTTAAATGAATTAAATGCTAACTGTATAATTGGAATATGAAGTATGAAGTATGATTCCTTAATCACATCTATAGAAATTGCAATAGATTTTGCTAAATGACTACCCAATGTTTTGTGTATTGTTGTGTCATTTGAAAATTGCATTATTATATTGTAGGATGTCCATATTTATCAAAATTGGCAATTTGTAATTTAAGTTGATAAAAATTATACATTTTAATCTCAATTTTATAGTTTCATTGAACAAGCGTTAAAAAACACATGAAGCGGGACGATGACGGAGATATGGGTGAAAAAATCTAAGTATACTTTTCAAAAATTTACATTATCGAGATGAACTATTAGAAAAAATGTGTAATCTTTAATGTGTGTTCTTTGTTTTTAGATAAATGTGCGTTCTTTGTTTTAAATGTGTGTTATTTGTTTTTAGATAAATGTGTGTTATTTGTTTTTAGATACAATTTCAGCAATATCCCTCTCAGCTCTTGCTATTGTTTTCAAATTTGCTCTTTGATTTACATTCACATGTTTCACATTGTTTCACGAGTTTTAATGCTTTAAAAATCTCTTGATTAGTTGTGGGTATATTTTCTAATATTTCTTATTCATCTTCAGTGTTTTCACCGCTATCATCAGGAGTAGTAAGAGAAGTAATGGATGTTGCGTTGCAGTCTAAATATACACTTTATCGATTTTTTTAGCCATGCAATTTTATTCAAAAGTGCTAATATTCTCTTTGGATTCTGAGAAGACTGCTTTATTAAACCCATTTGTAATATGTTTCAGTCATCACTGTTCAAGGCTGCAGAAATAAATTCAGAGTTTCTGGAACATTTATTTTTGTTTAGAAGAATCTTCAGGTCACTGGAATCAAGAAAAAAGATTATTACCCAAACAGGTGTTTAGTGTAGTGTTTTTAAATGAATGAGTTATTCCAAGATTCAAACGTTGAAGTTTGCTGGAAAAACTTTACTCGCAAATTTTACAATTTAAGTTCCCATACTTCCTTTAAGCACAGTTCCTGTGATTTTGCCTATCCCACCACTCTCCTGATTTTGACGAAAAAGAGGAAATCTCCTCTAACAGACAAAAGGATTATAAAATAGAATAAAAAGAATGAAAGAATATTTTCGAGCAAGTTTCTCTCTCTTTTTTTTTAATAAAAAGGGAAAGAAAAAGTAAAAAAGAAGGAACTGGAAAAAAGTTTGCTTGAGCCTTGTAGAGAACAAATGATTTTTTTATTTATTTTATAACCGTCATTGAGCAGCCGACCCAAAAAAAAATGTTTTTTTGAGGGGGAGGGGTACAACTGCTATTGTTCAATTCCGTAACCTTGCAATTTTGAACCCAATCCAGAAGACAGGGGAACTCCTGGATCAAGCATTGAGAGAAATTTGCCATCCTGGAGGACTTTTTGATGGAACTAATCCGTATTTGCTTTACATGGTGAGGACAACCACAAAAACCTCTCAAGGTCCCAAAATGACCCCAAATTAAAGAAATTCTGAAAAATAATTACAAGAATAATTCAAAAACTTAAAAAAATGTTCTGAAATGACAGAAAAAAAATATCCTGAAGTGCAAAAAATGCATATTACATCAAAAACCTGGCCTTAATAATCAAGTAAAGTTATAGATGTAGTGCAGTTTTGGAGAACTCCTCCAGATTAAAAGTCTAGGGCTGTCTGCTACTATGGTAACAAGTGAAACCACATCTCTAATGGGGATAAAATGGAGGAACGAAGGGGTCCATTGGTTTTCTCACGCCAAACTATGCCGCAATTAAGACGAAACTATTCAACCCTATTCAAAGTGTATTTATCTCGTGACCATAGCACCCGCCAGGACGGATGTCTGGAGGAGTTCTCCTGAAAGCCACACTATAATTCATTGAGTATAATTGATTAAAAATAGTATTTTTAAAAATAGATTGTAAAAAGTAGTATTTTGGTTTCAGGTATGGTTTTGATTCTGAGCAATTTGTGGATAATCAAATTCCTATTCTTGTGATTGGAACAAAACAGAGTCTTGTTATGGAAGTCTATCCTCCTGGCAGAACAAAGCGCACATCATCCATAGCGGATGAATGTGGAGCAGATGAAATCTATGTTGTAAGAGAATGATAAATCTTTTTTCCCCCATTAAGCAGAAGGGTTCCTCTTGTTGAATTCTTGCTGATTTCAAGCTACTTTATCTTTGATATGATCGTTAAATATTGCTTATATCTTATTGTTTATGTTTTATTTATTTTAGGATTGCTGTCAAGCACGGTCATTTGCTCCAGGTTCCAGCAATGCAGTTAAATTGAGCAGATTTTTTGATAAAGTAATAATATTTTTGTGTTAAATCATTGTGATAGTTATTATTATATCTAAATGAGTTAGTTTGTGTTTGAAAAGCATATTTTTTATCACTGTAAATAGTTTGAGTTTAAATTAGTTCTTCTATTCTTATACAGTAAAATTAATATAATTATTATACACTTGAAGAGCTCAAAATTATATAACCATTAAAAATATATATAAAAAAACATAGTTTGTATTTCCATGCTTAGTTAATAAATCAGATACATATTTTTATTGCTGCTTCCCTTTTTTCGTTTTTCTTTTCCTAATTATCTTTCTTTTTGTTCTTTCTCCTTTTTGTTTCAGCTTTCTTTTAGCTTGTGATTTTATGCAACAAAAATATATAAATAAAAACTAAACTTTATTTTTTTATTATAAATTTCATAGATTTACATTTGTTAAATTACTGTTGTTTAACTCAATTTTCAAAGCAGTTTCCAAATTGAAACTTGAAACCAAATGTCTACTTTCCTTTTTATTTTTATTCTTTTTTGTTAAAAACAAGCAGTTCTTTTTAATTGGTTTGTTGAGAATAATAAGTTAGTGTAAAAGCAGCAATGCTTTAATAAGAAAAATTATATAAGTAAGGAAGTAATTTTATATGGCAACAATGGAGGTATTTATGAGGAATGTATTATAAAGCCACTTAGCTTCTTAAAGCTGAGAAAGGACTAAGCTGCCAATCTCATGACCGTCTGAACAGGAGTGTAACTCCAAATATTTTATCTTGCGGTATAAGCATCACAATATTTCCTAATTACTGGTGTCTAGTTTGTAATTTTTACACTTTGGTATCTGTAAGTTTCTGCTTATACTTTTAAAAAAATGTTTCCATATACATATCGAGAAAGTAAGTTCATTTTTGTTCTAAAACCACAATAGCAGCTGAATTAAGTTTACGTGTCAAATGTTAAAAACAATTGATCCTCTGACTGTGAAGTGCATAATATGGCAGTACAATACTCTACGACATTGCAAAGACTGTGGCGTGTGAGTCAAAAGAAAAGGTGTGGAATGCTCAGTAAAGGTATTGTATTGCTTCATTTTGCTGAAGTCATTCAAAACCTGATTCAGTAATTAGGTTTTCAGCATGTAGTGTATCTACCACTAGAAAAATAAAATTCCTATTCACTAGTATATAAGACATAATAATTCCATTCTATGTTGTGATACCTTTTCATAGATAAAGGTTGACATTGTAGATAAATCTTCTCCTCACGAGGAGTTCGACCAATCGCTGTACAGCTCTGATCTTGCATCTTCAGAGTACCCCTTGTTAAGTGGAAGTGTGATTTTGGAGATAGACACTTGGGCAATGATGGAGTAAAAAATGATGCTCAGCAGTATCTGTCTTCACTGAAGACATTTTTCTTTGAAGAGGTTATAGCAACGTTGGTTTTCTGTTATGACAAATATCTTAACAATGATGTTAACTTTAGAAAAAGAATAGTAACAAAACTCTTCATCATGTAAAAAAAAAAAATCTATTTTGAAAAAGCATTTTTTAAGTAAGTTTTTTCTAAATGGTAGGCTTCCCATGTATAAAAATATATGTTAACCATTTTTAAAAAATCATTTCAGACGGCTGTTTCTTTTCAAGCAAAAACTGGAAATTATCCAAGTGTTAGAATGCAGCAAACTTAGTTTATGCCCTAGTGCAATGTGTATTTTATTAAGTTTTTTCATCAATATTTTGTCTTGTCTTATTTAAATACTTTAGGAATTCACAAAAGCATTTTTTTTCTTCTATTTATTCTTTTATGCACTAAATGGTTTTTAATTATCAGTTTTTTCTCCCCCAATTTCCTGTGTTACTCTTTTTGGTGATTGGCTCATGGAGTCCTTATTATTCATAATGAATATTTTTTTTTTCTTTATGTAGGTTATTGAGAAGAAATATCAAAGCCAAGGAACTGCTTATATTTCCAATGTTCCCGACCGAAGACGATTAGCATACAATAATAAACAATCACATGTAGACTAAATTTAAAATTTTACTGGGAAATGTATTTATTTATCTTTGTTATTTTTTATATAGATATGTATTTTTGGTAGTAGTGTTTGTCATTAAATATTTTATTATAATTATTCCATTTTGAATTTTATTTTAAAGCATACTAAATTGTGTGACAATTTTTCTTTGAAACCCTTCTATGAAAGTTTTGAAATTAGTCTATTTCTATATCTGAGAACTAGATGCAATATAATGTAAAGCCACATTTTAAAAGTGTTTAAAAGAGCTTTTTTTTTAAATTTTTTAAAAAAATAATTAGATAATTCTATGTATCATACTGAGTAAAAATTCTGGATACTTGTAAAATTATCTATTTAATATCAAAACTAAAAAACAATTTGTTGAAAATGTGTCATTTTTAATAATATATAAGCAAATTGTATAAATTCTGCTTAATTTAAAACTCATTAAAATGCTATGATCGTATGGAGTTTATTTAAATTGTTATAAGTTTAAATATTCTAACATTGTTTTGATATTTTATAAAAAGTTTTCTATTGTTTGCTCAGAAACATATTATTTTTTTAAATACTAAATTCTGCTGAATTCATTTAAAGTATTTTATTTTAATTTTTAACTGACAAATAAATTTTTAATAAAAAAAACCTTCTGTTGAAATTTTTCCAAATTTTTACCTGGGTGCTATGCTGCATAACAAACCAGTTTGTAATATTTTGCTTTTGAAATATGCTACATCTAAAACAAAATTCTAGACAAGCATGGCTAGTTGTGTCATACTCTGACATATCTTCCAATTTACTCTTTCCCAAAGTGATAGTAAAATGTTAATTCAAAATCCGTGGTAGGCAAGTATATTTTTATATTTGGATGGGACTTAATCATACCAACGTATGATTACCATGCATATTTTACCGATTGCAGAGGTTGGTAGCAATTGCAGATGAATCAAGCAGTCCTTAAGACTCCAAAATTGTGTTATCGGAAATTTCTAGAAAATGCAGAAATTTCCAGTACTCAATTACAGCATGAATAACAGGTTAGTATACCTCCGACTGTTCGCTAAAGACTTGCGTATCAGAACACTATTGCAGTCATAAACAGACTAATATTTTCTACTATGCTCTGCAAGGCACACTCCTACTTATATAGGCTTTGCGACGGAATCCCGGAACTTTCGACACGATTCTAGACAATTCTCATCTTACACCGTAAATAGTAGTACTATTGCTACGAAACTCGAATTTTCCTGAAGTATTATTTTGCCGCCAAAATTGTTGCCTGGTCGTCAAAATAATCGCCAAGTCTGCAAAATTATTGCCAAACTGAGTTTTCTATAAGAAATGCATTAAGGGTTATTTTCTCTCTTAATTATGTTAGAATTACGCAAGTTCCATGCAAATTTTCTAATTAAACTGTTTATTTAGGGTTCATCTGAGATATTTAATCTAATAACAAAAAAATATTTACGAAATTATACACATATTTGTAACAATAGACAATGTTTAATTTACTCATTTGTAGCGTAAATTATTGGGAGTACAAATTAGTTCGGTCCGTTTTTGAAAGGTGGCTCTGCTGCTATGTATGTTATATAGTGACAGCTGGTTTCAGAGAGGTTAAATATCTGTCAATAATATTCAGTTTATATCGCTTTGAGTTTCATGCAAAAAACCCTGTTTTATACGTAGTTGAGTAAGTCAAATTTTGTGGTAACGAAGCTCCATTTTCGGGAGGTTTTATGTTTCTGCTTTAATTGGAAGAAAAGTGCAGCTGAAGCGCATCGAATGCTTGTAGAAGTTTATGTTGACAATGCTCCAACTGATAAATCATGTAGGGATTGGTTTCGACGTTTTAAGAATGGTGAATAGTGTTGTATGCTATGAGCTGCTACAACCTGGGGATTCCATTACGAGCGATCGGAATAGGCTACAATTGATTCATTTGAGCCGTACATTATGAGAAAAACTGCCGAAATACGAGCATAGACATGACAAAGTTATTCTGCATAATAACGGTCGGCCTGATCTCTCAAAAGTCGTAAAAAATTATTTGGAAACGCTCAGTTGGGATATTTTACCGCACCCGCTGTATTCGCTGGGCACTGCTCCTTCTGATTACTGGTTGTTCCGACGGATGCAGCATGATTTGGCAGGTCACCAGATCACTTCTTTCGCAGAAATCGAAAACTGGCTCCTAGCTTGGATCGCCTCAAAAGACGAGACATTTTTTCGAAAATTGCCTGAGAGGTGGGAAAAAGTAGTACCCATGGATGGACGATACTTAGATTAATCTGTTTATTCGTTTTGTTCGGAAATAAATGCATTTTTGACCACAAAAAAACGGACCGAACTAATTTGTACTCCCAATAAAATCATTTTTAATTAAATTTATTCTATCTAAGAATGAAATAAAAAAGTAAAAGTTTTATACTCACTCTAAATATAAAAATAAAATATTGAAAATGCCGAGGATTTGGCAGCCGTGCAGTGAGGATTAAATGAACCAACTCAATTTTTTTTCTTTTGAAGCATATATTCATTTTTATTTATTTACAACACATTCAAGCAACTGTAACAAAAATCTTTATACAAACAACAACACTCAGATGAGTTTTAAAATTAATATATTAAATGCAATAGAAATCATCCTTATCATCAATTGTTTTGTATATATGAAAGGAAATAAAAAATTTAAAAAAAACTTGCATAGAAAAGTTTTTTGTAAGTAAAATGGCCAATCGCCATTTTTTCTTTAAAAAGAAAAAGAGTTTGATACATTAGTTTGAGATACATTGCATGTCTAAATATATTCGTTTTCATTGAAAGCTGTGAGTGAACTATTTTAACAAGAATCCAATTTCTGAAATATTTTGTACAATATTTATTCGTAATTTCTTTTCTCTACAAAACTATCCTTTTCTCTAGTATGACAAAATATTTAGTGGTGCACAGTTTAAATCTTTCAGAGAAGTTTATGAAACTTGACTGAAGTGGAACAACTTCTTTCCTCTCATTGCAATTTTGCAAAAGTCATTTTCTGGAAAAAATTGGTCACCAAAAAAGGTTCCATCATTCCAATATTTTTATGATTGTTTTAGGATGTTATGAACTGCTAAGTCTATGTGCTGTTTCAATTTTTATTTGCCAGCAAATAATTAATGCATATCGCTGATAGCAGAAAATTATGAATCACGACCCTGGGTTGTAGAAGCTGCAAATTGATTTCAGGCTTTGAAATAAAAGCCCTCGAAATGCTTCCTCATTAATATAAACAGCAAAAACTTTTTGTGTATAATTTTAAAACAGCTTATATTTTCAAATTTTGTACATGTATATATGTTAAATTAGGCTGAATTTTTTAAAATAATTATCTCTGTCAGTAAATTTTGCTGCCAGCTATATATGTGATGTTACATGCTTATGGCTATACAACATATGGCTGTAAGATGAAAAAAATAATATGTAATACAACATATGGCTGTAAGATAAAAAAAAATAATAATAATATATGATACAACATATGGCTGTATAATAAAAAATAATAATAACTTATGATACAACTTCTGGCTGTAAGATAAAAAATAATTATTATGTATTATTATTGTACGTATAGAATTAAGTGGTCTCTAAATCTGTTAAACTATAACTCACATGTATGAATTATGTACGACTGAATTCGCAATGAATTATGTATATCAGTTTGCTCAATTGTTCTATAATTCATTTTCTTGGATTCAAATTCTTATTGTGCGCTTTTATATCAAAAAATAAAAATAAAATATCGTGAAGTTAGTTGATTGATATTTCAAAAAGGAAAAATCATAAACTTCTAATCGATTAAGATGAGGAACTAGAATATAAAAAATGTGCTTATGATTCAAGACTATAATAAAAGGATTTATAAAAAAACAGTTTTAAGTTGATAAATGCTTTGTAAACTTTACTTGTTTGAGATATTTATATTTTTAAAATGATCCATTTTTTGTATGACTTTTAAACCCAAAGTTATTAATTTTAATAATGTCAAGAGTATAAAAGGGCTCTTGAAATTCTTTATAATTATGCCATTTTGATATTATTTACAAAGGAATAAATATAAGCATTTTTTTTAATATATTAAACTATAAATAATTATATAAATTTATAGTTGAGGTGATATTGTTACAAAAATAAAATCTTCATTTATTATGTTTATTTTTCCTAATTTTTTTTTTTTGGCCTAATTATTTTACTAGAAGTATAGTAATTTAGAATGCAAGTGCGTGTGTGTTATTAAATACATTGCCCTACAATAGACATAATACATCAATATGTTAACAACAGATCCTTTGTTTTCAGTAATAAATTACAGTAAAACTAAAATTGCTTAGTCTAAATTATCTGCTCATTTTGAAAAATTTTGGTCAAACTTTTAAAATTGGTGTAATTTTTGTTTATTGATATGTGTCCCAATTCTGATTAGAACTCATAAGAACTTTCCAGCTTTAATTTGGAAAATTATGGACAGATGATACTACGTATATTAAACTTATAAGCCTAAGTAAAATATTTAATAATTACACCACAACATGTCAGATTGCGATATTTCAATTGTTTTTCTTTGGTTTAAACGTTTACTATCTGCAGCGTCATCTGTCGAAAAAATTTTGAACCAAAATTGGGTGGAAAAATGTATGATGAGTATACGGTTCTCTTAACCTTAGTTATTTTCCTGTTATACATTTTTGAAAACCGCCAATTCAATACAGGACACCCTGAATCAGGGCATCCCTATAGCTGGAATGACCCTGTATGAATGACCCTGTATCTGGGAAATATTTCTATTTTTTATATAATTATGCTAAAATTCGTCAAAATTGATGAGGGTCAGTTCATGAGTTTTCCTTCTGAAAGCTAAGTAATTGTGAATTATCTTTACCTGTAATTTATATATTATTTAAAAATATGTTTATATAATTTAGAATTTTATAATCAAAGTCAATATAACACCCATTTAAATAGTTTTTTCACTGTTACTAAAAAGCTGTATTGATTTTCTGTAGGAAAAATTATGTTTGATAAAAAAATAAAATAAAATCTGTCTATCTTTTTTTTTTTTTTGCTATACATCAATGCATTTATATAAGACTATATTTTAAAATGAAAAATAAAAATCTAATTATTGTTTGCTTCTTCTACTATCTCTATGATTTAATCTACTGTACTACTGTGAGATTTAGTAAATAATGAAGTATCTATATATGCGTTTATATTGATGACGTATGACTATAGCTTTCTTAATTCGTGTAAAGAATTTAAGATCAATCAGAAATTAAAATAAACGCAAGATTTTTTTCCCCTTCCCCACATTGTTTGTTCAATAACCTTCAAGGCAATAAATATGCCTTCGATGTGATTACTTTTTTTTGTCATTACATGTTTATAAAGGTGTTCTGTATTTACCACTCTTAATATATATGTAAGTAAAAGAGTTATTACACAAGAGGGATCCCAAATTTGTAATTAACAGTGTTTTTCTAAGCTCTTGGAAAGAAAAAAATTGCTACAAAAGTTGTCTCAGACATGAGGCATAGTTATAATTCTATACTATAAATGTCATCTTGCCGTGAAGAATTATCTGAGCCTTAGAACGGACAAATAACTTAAATATTTTAAAAGTTATTATTTTATTTTTAAAAAAATCGTGAATTTGACGAGATTTTTCCACTATTATCAAAATTATTGAATAATTCTCAATTTTCGCAAATTCTTTTGAGCCCAAATAATGCTGCATTTTTCAATGCTGTACAAATTCTTCTATAATAAGAATTTATTTCGACGTTATTCTTTTTCGCAAAACTGTAGGGGGGGGGGGGGTTTGTGAAGTTTTGCGCCATTTTCAGAATTAGAATAGAGTGCGCTGGCTTTAAACTTGATCGAACAATCATGAATAACTGAACAACAGAAGTTAAGAAAATGTCATATTTCACAAAAAAAGGGTTATTTTATGTGGCGACAAAACATTCGAAAAACAGCCTTAACCTCTAATCAGTTGTTTCCTCAAAACTACATGTTATTTTTAATCTATGCTTTCCTATCCCCAGCCTAAATGATTACTGATTTTAAAAAATTTTTCCTCACATTTAAATTAATTTGCAATTCTGAATAGACATATTTTTTCTTTATTTAAGTCTTGCAAGGATTCTGTTCATAGATATTAAGAACAGTTGTTACAGACGTATTATATCGTTATCAATGTCCTTTATACGACCTTTAAAAATGCAGCTGTCTTTGAAGTGGAATGAAGCCTTAAAATAATCACCATAAGTACGTGATTTTAATATTTTTAACGCTTACATTTTTTTCCTAATCATTATTTTAGTTGATTTCCAAACTAAAGTTAGTTCTGTTTCCAAAATAAGTTGTTTTATTCATGAATTTGTTTACTTATTATAATCAAAGGTAAAGTATTCTGTTGGTTGCTTTTAATTTGGTTCAGGACTAAATCCTAAGAGAATTAATTTTATGAGGATTAACTTATTGTTTCATCATTGTTAGGTACTCCTAGAAAGATAATCTCTATTAGCTGCGGATGATTATAAAAATAATTTAAATTATTTATTTTTCTTATATAATAATTAAATCATGGCTTAGTTTTTCATTTTTTTTTTGTAAATGTTAAGTTTAACAACTAAAATTATGAAGTTTTGTATTTAATATAGCGCATTAAAATAAAGTTATTATTTTTAGTGTATTTCAGATAGTTAAAATTTAAAATTTTTTTAAATTATGTTAAACTTCTGTATTAATATGAAATGTATATCAGCCTTAAGAAATCGTATTTAAACATTTAGTTGTTTATTTTACATTTCGAAAATATTTTTAAAGAAGGTAAAAATACAATGTCCATGAAAGTTGGTCAAGTGGCATTAAATTAATTACTTGGGAATATATTTTTCCAATCAGAATATATGAGATATTAATAACTTTTAATGATTTAGTACATCAGAGTTTCAACCAAATATCTGTCTCCTAGTGGACTGATCGTAAAGATGCTGTTCCCAGTAGAAACAGAGGTCAAGCATCACTGGCCGCGGTCAGTGAGCGGGTGGGTGACCACTTTGATCAGCCTTCGAAGGGATCGACGGTGCACGGTATAAGTTCTCGTTAAACTGTTCTACCGTAAAGTGCTCGATTTCGCGCGCAGATAGTCGGGTTACCAAAGCAGAGGAGCCATTCCCTCTGCAGAGGATCAAAATTGCGATGGCATGTCTTCGGATCATCATCAGGGATATTTCACAGACCGTTAAAAATAGCCCATTGTGCAGCGTTCTAGAACGACGTACATAAAGTGCCTATCAGCCAAATATCTCCCTTACAAAAAAAAACGAAAAAAAAAAAAAAAACGGAATAAATATTTTCAGAAAGCAAATTTTTATTAAAAATTTACTTTTCAAAAAGGAAACTTGTGTTATGCCAAAGAAAGTGTTTTAAATAATTGATATGTAATGTTCTAGACATTCACAATAAACACAAGTAGACAGCCAATGAAATTTTGTGTAACTTCATTGTACTTCTCTGAAACAGAATTGTCCTTCTTAAACTAAGAAATATTTTTTTAATGCTCTTAGAACAGAATTACCATCTTAAATTTCTTATAAAAACCTCTGAATATATAAAATCTAATCATTTATTATTGAAGAAACGTATTTAATCATGTTAACTCAATCATGTTAAAATTTAATAATTCACTTTCTTTGAATTGAGTACACTAATACGGAAACTGATGAATCATTTTAGAATTAATAAAATGCCTTTTAAATTAAATTTTTAAGAAAATCAATACTGCTACAATTCGGATATGAGGGGTTCAAAGTAATTGTTAATTTATTTTTCTTTTTAGATATCTTGATATGATTAATAGATGATGACGCCTCTTCAAATGAGTGCGATAATAGTGTTCAAAATAAAACACTAAGAGAAAAAAATATTTTTTAACGAATACTTATTATTGACCTCAACTCAATTGGTTTTTTTATTTCTTGCAATCAAAATAGAATCTCATTCCCACAAAATCCTTAGAAACTAAGGAATTTTTTTTTTTTTTTTTTTTTTTTTTTTTTTTTTTTTTTTTAGTTACTCTCTAATTTTCTACAGCTACAGGCCAAAATGCTAAGATATTAGTTTAGCTGGAAATTTTTTTTCTCCAATTATGGTAATAGAAATGTTCATTTTTAAATGTGTATCTATCTTTGTTCCCCGTCATGGAAATGTAATCTTTTGATTTGCTGGGTGGGTATGGCAAGTAAGTTCCCCCAATGTAGTAGTCTAAAATAGTTGTTCCCAAAAACAAAAGTAAAGTTCCCAAAAATAGTTTGTAAAACCTCTATTTATATTTTTATTCAATCAAAAATTCAACATTAGTTTTATATTTCGTTGTTTTAGATTAAATTATTCAAGTAAAATTCCAGTGAAAAAAATTGCTATTTAAAGAAACATTTCTGTTTTGATAACAATATTTATGGAAAAGAAATATGAAAAAGATAAGCATTTAAAAAAAATGTACTAGTATTTCCCATCGAATCTTTCATTTTAAAGAAAATAACCAATTCCACAAAAAGGAAAATTTTTCTTCTCTCATAACCATTCTCAATGTTTATAACAGTTTTTTTTCCTCCGAAAACCATAATTTAGCTTATTTTATTCATTTTCAGCTCTACCAAAACAAATTCAGAACTATTCCAGATGCCGCTCTAGACCCGTAAATTCCTACTCTATAACACCGAAGTTAAGAGTGTTATCTACGAAAACAGTAAAAAATTTAAGTTCTCACATGAAATATTTTCAAAACGATTAGTAGTGTTTTAGTTAATATGTTTACGACTGCTAATGAGTTTCAATTATAAAATCCACCAAACGAAGGACGATAATTTCGGTTCCGTAGCCAAAAATAATCGAGAACCACTGATCTAAAATATTCTAAAAGTTCGTCAGACGATATGAGAGTTACTTTAAGGCTTCATTCTTAGAATGGGAGCTTTCTCAAATTTTACCTTGCATCCCGTCTAAAAAAATGCATAGTTCTAGATGGAAGAATCGAATCAAAGTAACAAAATGAAACAATGTATTAAGCGTAATATAAAAAAACAAATGGGAGGGGGGGGGGGAGAAGCAAACAAACAAAAGAGAAATCTCTAGTGTGCTTGAAGACCATGGAACGCACGTGTGGTCTAAACCTTTTTGGGAAAGAAGGATTTAGGGAGACCAAAATATTTTTATGTCATCAATAAAATAAACAAAAGGAATTGAGCCTACCGTGTATTGATCTGAGGTACACCTTCAATTTAATATCACAAAGGAAATGAGCTTTTTCATATGTAATACAAAAGTCTATCTTTTTATCCAATTTCTTTTCTAACAGGAAGAGGCGTATAAAATATGTTTAGAAATACTCGAGGGAAATTTCGATGTTTCCAGCCTAAGCATAAGATCATTGTGATGTAGCATGTTCGCATTTCAGAGATTTTACGTAATGTCCCTTTAATAGTGATTTTTGAAATTATTTTTACTTTCCATTAAAAAAGCAGATCTGTTTCTACAGCCCCAAATGACTATAAATTGATGAATAAATTAAATTCCTCATTTGTATTCTAAAAACTCAAAAAAATATGAAATAATTTCTCCTTGTTAAAAACTTTGTTACATCTTATCTTATTGGAAATATTAAGTTTAAAATTGGTAACATGCTATATTGTGTTGCCCGGTAAGTTCGCGCCGAATTTGGAAGGAAAAATGAAATATTCTATACATAATTAAAATATAGTTGAAGTACATTTAATAAAAAAAAATTTGAAACTGTATTAGTGACATTTTGTTCCACTATGTTGCTTTATCATTCGAACAACTTGAAAAACATGTCCTTTTAGAAAATTCTTTCCCTTTCAAACATGAGTTTTTATTTCAACCATAACGTAGAAGATTTTTGCATGCAGGTCATTTTGCAAGGATCGAAATACAGGTGAGGTCTAGAGAGTATGGTGGATGCTGTTGAACATCCTAAACGAGCTCTAGTAACACTTGAGTTATTAAAGAACCTTCTGATTTGCTATTTTTGGTCGTTATTGTTCAATTGCAGCCTTTAATTAGTCTAATTGGGAGCAATACTTTTCCGAATATGCATATATACAATTTGCTTTCAGTCAATTTGATAGATTTGTGTATTTTCCTATACATAATCTAACAATAAGTGGCTAAACTTTAAAACAAAATTAAGAAAGATAATGCTAATTTTTGATAATGTAATTTCTTTTCATTAGAAAAGTGTTTTTCGAATCGTTTTTTTTTATGACTGATTTTAAAGTTTTATTTTTAGATAAAATATAGTGTTCTCATTTGGGAGACTTAATTAATTTTAAAAAATGGTCTGTTTTCAATTGCATACCATCGAGCGACGTCACGCGTGGGGAGAATCGTGTTTGTTTATACATGATTCAGCAGTCAATCAGGCTCGACACGCACGTGTGACGTCGCTTGCATGTATCCAATTAAATCTGATCGAAAATTGATTCAGCGTGATAATAAAACAAGCCTAATGCATGCCAAGCACAACCACGTGATTAGACACAAACCATGTAATTTCGGTAGTATTCTAATATGCCTAACTAGCGAAAAATGATTCGTAATTTTGTTTAAAATTTGCGCCAAAATTAATAACCTTTGAAGTCAAAACGCCAGCAGCCAATTTGAACAATATTACTTTACATTATTATTTGAACATCATACAAAACCCGAGTCCTGCGATAAGTTTTGTTAGAATTCACCTTTGATTTGTCTTCGAATTGTTATAAATGAAATACTTCAAAAAAACTTCTGGAATTAGATTTGATGTAATTCGTCAAACATTTTAAATTTATTTTTTATTATCATAGATTTTGTATTTGTATTCTATATGCACAAATTTAATAATCTTTTTTTTTAAAACGAAAATCAAATAAACACACGTACTTTCCAAAAAGGAAAAGAATGAGATTAATTGCATTGTTTTTAACTAAGCAAATGTTATTTTGTAGAATGGCGATGCAGACCATTCTACATCGCCATTCATTTTAATACAAAACTAATTATGGTAGAACTCCTAATTTGACGAGAAAAACGTTGTCGAATTATTTCAAATATCGGGATGAGTTCAATGTGCTTCAGATGATATTTTTCTGATATATTTATGTACATACTTTTATTTCGTTAAATGTTTGATTTGTTAGAGTTTTTTAAATAACAAGTTTGGTTTTTTTTTCTCTCCTTAATGAGGAGTGAGAGTTTCCTAAAATTTGTTCACTGTTCAAACCATGAGCATTCTTTCAAAATGGACGGGACAATCATTAACTATACTGGAGTTGCAAAAGGTGGATCTCGTTGTTGTTGTTGTTGCGGTTGTTGTTTTTCTCCTTTTCTTTTTTGACGAGGACCAGGATCGGAGAAATTCGATGTCCGGGAGTCTCCTGGAAAAAAATCAATAATAATTTGTATTTGTTTCAAAATGAAGTATCAGATATGGCGTACAGGGTGTTCAGCGGACGACTGACTGATTTTAAAATTAAAAATCTCGGGAATGAAACAAATGGTACGAAGACTGTAAAAATTTTCTACAGAAATTTTGGAATTTAGTTACAACGGTTGCCGACAAACGGCCAGAGCGATCAGTATTAGCGTTCAAGAGGGAAAGGAATTTCTCGTACAGAATTAGGAGATTTAAGTCAAGTATTTTATTGAACAACGTATGTTTCTGGTAATAGAATATCACAGTTGGATTACAGTTTCAACCCCTTAACGATCGGTTAATTTTCCAGAAAACGATCATAAAAGTGTCTATTTTTTTGGCTTTTGTATTTGTATTACGTATTTGATTAGTGCTGCAACTAGTTTAAAATAAACTAACTATCTACAATTACCTTAAAAAGATCCTGTTACTGCCACCAGGCGTGTAAAATGAGAAATAAAATTTTTTCCGAGCAAAAGAAATGAATTAGTTTTATTCTTATTGGCGCGTTACTACTGAACACGCCAGCTCGTCAATATCACGGGAGCGAGAAATAGAGGGCGAAAACTCACCCCGTCATTTTCACGGGAGCGAAAAGGAAGGGGTTAAGGCATTTGAGTTCTGTTCTAGAATTCTGTGCTTGTACAGTGCCATCTCATAACAACTTTTGTAACTGAATTTCAAATTTCCGCATAAAAATTTTGTAGCTTTCACAATCAAAGTACCGTTTCTTTTATTCCTTTATCATCCTTTGTTTCCGAGATTTTTAATTTTGAAATTATTCAATCATCCGCTATATACTCTGTAGAATTTACAATTAAGTTGAAAGTTAGCTTATAATCAAAATGAACCATTCAAAAATTAGTTTTCTTATCTTGCTTGTTTAAGTTTATATATTTCTTTTTTTATTTTCTGCTCCTAGAAAAAAAAATTAACATTAGAAATCCTTGCAAAATCTGCTGAAAAATGTATCAGATATTGGTATAGTAGGGAAGGAATTGCTCTAAGAAAAATAAGAAACTCTCAGTCTAGCTTAAACTTGTACCGAAGTTCAATTTTCTACCATATATGGGGCATGATCCTTAATCTTTAAATACCTAAGGATCAAAAGGTGTTAGTTGCCCTATTAAATCAATGGCGGGCAACATAAGCTAAAATTAATGAAAAACTGTATAGGATTAGGTCCACTACGTACCAATTGAATAATGAGATATGCAGTTGCGTTGACTTATATATAATTATGAAAGTGGTAAAAGTATGATGATAAGTTAAATGAATAAGATATAGACTTTAAAATAGTCTCGCCGTCCTTCTTGTATCTAAATAGAAATCGTATTTACAGTAAAGAAACTCATTTTCCATTCACATGAAGTTATATTATTCCTGTAAAATATGTTCATTAAAGAATTTTTTTTTCTTCTTCAAAGACACTATACAGCCTACTGAATGCCAAGACCATTTCAATTAGTTTCCTCTAGCAAAGCCGAAACACCGACTACAGGTTAAAAGTTCCTGATGTATGGGAAATTTTCAAACTTTGGTGCTCGCTCTCTCCTATCGGTTTTAGAAGCCTTGTTACAGGTTGTAGTTTAGAGCGCGTTACAGAGAAATACAGAAAAAGTTTAAAAATTGTTCATCTGAAGTTTATTACAAGAAAAAATACTGTGACTATCCAATTTCAAAAATTTTCTAGGGCTAACTCGTGCCAAGTCTACAACCTTGACTGAAGTAGGGTTTGCATTTCCCTCTACAGAAAGATCCAGCTCCCTTAAATTAATATTTTTCTGAGAAACTATTAAATTGTTCTTAATGCAGAAATATC
Source organism: Parasteatoda tepidariorum (assembly GCF_982258835.1). Taxonomy (NCBI): domain Eukaryota; kingdom Metazoa; phylum Arthropoda; class Arachnida; order Araneae; family Theridiidae; genus Parasteatoda; species Parasteatoda tepidariorum. The sequence continues at coordinate 31,632,966 of NC_141756.1, forward strand.
TCTTATCAGAAAGAGAGGTAGCTATGAGCATTATTTTAGTAAAAGCAAAAATGGAACTTTAAGAAAGCAACCACTCAATCTATGAATATTTGTCTTCGCCTTCCAATGAGGTGTACCGGGTTCAAATCCAGCAATGACTGGTCGATACTCCGCATTCGGCTTGTGCCGACCACCGTGCTGACGTAAAATATTCTAAGTGGTAGACGTATCATGGGTTAGAGTCCCTTTGCTGTCAGGCTAACTGTGGGGGGCTCTCGTGATCCTCCGCTTCATGTAATTCAAATGCGGGTTAGCTACATCAAAAAAGTCCTCCACGAAGGCAAATTTCTCTCAATACTTGATACAGGAGTTCCCTTGTCTTCTGGATTGGGTTCAAAATTACAAGGCTACAGAGTTGAACATTAGTAGTCGCAAACTCAAAAATTGGGCTGTTCAACGACGGTTATAAAATATAAATTATAACATATAAAATATTTACACATTAACTAACACTTACCAAAGGTAATTTTAGGCAACTGTTGAAAGTTGATGAGAAGTATATAGTTCTTTTTACTAACTCTTTTCTAAGATGGTTTGAGCAATCGGCTGCAGGCCTAAAGAAGGACCTTGTTTCAATTCATATCCTCCGTCAATCTATCTGTGGCGCTCCCACACATTTAAATTTTAAATAAATTCTCAACGCGTAATTGTTCGATGACGATGGAATATATATAAGAATCGTACGAAGAAAAACAGGAGCTGTTATGCAAAATGTTCTAAAAGACCCGAAATGGTTGAAATATCTCGATAATAATAAAAATAATATATTTTTAATATTTTACGAAAAGCTATCCTTCGATAAAAAAGATTTGACCTCGCCCTAAGGGATTAAATAGGGAACAACTTCATATTATTGTATGGAATTCGCCATTTTTTATTGAAGATTTATATTCTCCAGAAAAAATACCTCAATTTGACTGATAAACTTTTGCATATTGGTTCACAAATGGTGTTGCCATTGCAACAGGAAAATGGTTAGTTAAAATGAAGATATCTCGGTAATATTTGTCTAAAAAATTAAAAACATTCGCTTTGGAAATCTTGTTAAAATCTCTCTATTGATACTAAATTCGATCTCTCCTCACCCCCTAGACTGGAGTGACTAGCAGGGAGTAGGGATTAAGTTCGGTATCATAGTGTATAGTTTTTGCAAAAACGTATCCATTTTTATTTTTTCGATGTGACATGCATGTCTGGAGATATTTGAATTTTCCAGAACTTTTGAAACGCCCTGTGGGAGGCAAAAGACACTACGAATTACCTAAATGATCAGCAAGAAGGGAGCTCATTCTCCTGTTCTTTTTCTCGGGCTTCTTCCAGAAGAGTGATCGGACTTGTCCTTTCTTGCTCGTGTGCACCATGTCCACCGAGTGACACCTGGCCATGGGACTCCTCCAGAAATCGAGAGAGTCAGCAATGGACAGCTTCTCCGGAGCGGTATCCTTCCGGTGTTGATCGTTGAGCGAGTACAGTTTGTGCGTGATATCTTTGCCAATTAAATTGTACATCACAAAATTGAGGAACTGGTTGTTTTCCAAGATTGTCAGCAACTCTTTGCGGCCCCAACACAGCAGCTGGCAACGTTCTATAGCCGTGAGCGTCACCTGCACCATTAAAATTATTGATTAAAACAAATAGAATGTGTTAACATAGAGATTGCTTAGCCAATCAAATTCTTAAATAATAGTGAGTTAAAAATCCGTCTGAAGATGTAGCATAAAAACAATACAGCAAAATCAAAGTCAAATATGGGGAAGAGCAAAAGCAGCATAAGCCCAAAATTTGTCTTCAGATATATTTGTGAAAAAATTAGAAATTAATTTGAATAGAATTAATTTGAATCCATTTCAGTTTACTTTCATAAACTGAAATGGAGCAAAATAAACATGAATGAAATACAAGACTTTTTCTGGGGACACCATTGAATGTATTTATGTGGGAGCTTTTCTATAAATAACTGTTTAATGAAACAAAAGTGCAACTCGTGTCTCGAAACATCTTCTAGAAAGAATACAGAAATTATATCTATATTAATAAAGCAGTATGTTTATATGTATGTCTGCACATATCCGATAAAATCTGTCATTCTCAACTGATTTGCACTACATTTAGTGTACATGCGTTCAAAGATATGCCAGTCTTAACTGTTTAGTTTATAACTCCCTCCGATTAGCGTTTTGCGAGTATTTTTAATACGTATTTTATAATATGAGTGATATTATAGCTTGCGACTCTAATCAATGGGAAATTAGTTTTATCACACGTTTATATGAATTATTTATCTTAAGTTTCGTATGTTAGATTGTCCAAGCTGAACCAACATTAACAATTTCCCAACATATGAGAATAGTGCCACCGAATTGATACTTTAAAAGGTATAAGAAATCACGTAGTTCTTTTATTGATACTTGCGATTTTAAAGCGTGTCTCTATAAACTTAAATAATGGATATTCAACATGAACTAATAAAATAAAATTAAAGTAATATAATAAGCCATGAAAAAATTATGGTAAATTCTTAATATCACATTTAGTATGAAGCAGCGACGGAATATATAACAAATAATTAAAAATTAAGGTATCTGTGAATGTGTAGGATGGTAATATCTGGGTACTCAACCATTTCAGAGGGCGGTTAAAAACTATTACTCCATTATCTACGTTATGCACCTTTGTATAATAGGTTCTCATCACCATAGTACTTATAAGGGCAGTGTAGCGTAACTACCACTACAAGAATTAGATATCAATTTACTAGTATATAAGACATGTTAACACAGTTCAATATTGGGGTACCTTTTGATAGATGAAAATTGACATTGGTGAAAGACCCTTTCCCCACTCTGGTGGCCTGTGGATGTGATTTGAACACGCCTACCTCGACGGATACGCCAACTATGATTTGAACACGCCTACTTCGATAGATGGTCCACATTGAAAAGTTGACTTGAAATTGTGATTGCGTCATCGTCCTCCTCGCGCTGTTGCTTCTCGGTCTCATTTACACACAACGGTTTCCTGCACATACTCGAGGGCTAATAGCAGAGAAGCAACAACACACACTCGTGAATTTAATATAGCTCTCACCACAAGTGGTCAAAATCTAGTGAACTTAATACAGCTCTCCCAGTCTTTTGCAAATACGGCAACTAGTGGTTACGTTCATCGAATTCTATCCTTATTCTGGTGGGGAAGTATTGTGGCGTAACAACAATTATTAAATATCAATTCACTAGTATATAAGACATGATAATTCGATTCAATCTTGATGTATCTTTTGATAGATGAAGGTCGGCATTGTCGAAATCTACTCTCCCCACAGGCAGTACCAGAAGTATTTAGTACCACATTCAATTAATCATTATTGGCATCTATAATAATATTTTGCTGAATTTTACGGCCTTCGAAATAAGTACCGACATTAGTTAGTTCGCCAAAAATGATTGTAAAACTTTTATTGTCGATTCTCTAAAATTACAATTAACCGATTTGGGTAATAGGTACAAATCAAATTTTTTAAGAAAATTGCATTAAAATGCCAAATTAATGGAGAAAATGTACTTACTCGAATACATAAAGGGCAAAAACTTGCCTTCTTGTTATTAACGCCAATAATGTCTAATCAATTTTGGTAATAGGTAGAAATTCAAATGAAAAAATTTGTTTTGTATTAAAAAGCTGCATTAATGGAGAAAAAATACCTCTTAAGAAAACCCATAAAAAATTGCTTTATTATTGACGCTAATGATACTTGCTAAATTTTAGTAACGCATACTAATGTTGCTATGTAACTTCAAAAAAACATGTTTTGCTTAATCTGATAACATAAAGTCACCGGGATGGGTGACGAATAATTAAAAAAAATTTAATTGTTAAAGCTCAATTTATTATGTCGATGTTTTTTTAGTTATGTGAATGATTTCGTAGTGTTGATTAATACTTATTTATCGATTCCCCCCCCCCCATTCGAAGAACGGGCATTTAGCAAGTAAGAAATAGCATGAAAGCCTTTTATGTATGAAAAGCATTGCGGCATAAATCATTTTTCCATTTTTATTGTAGTCATATTTCAAAGTAACTTAAATGATCTATAATTAATCATTTAAAAGTAATATTTTATTACAGATAATAAAACACTGTTTTATTACAGATAATAAAACACTGTCTCCCTATGTTTAATTCTTTTACGTTTAAGTTATTTGATAAACTAATGCAATCTTGTGCTTTCATCTGAAAATAAAGGAGAAAATCTGATCATTAGCTTACAAGTTATTTTTGTATAAGTCTTTACCTGGAAGCGCTTATCTGTATTGACGTCGCAAGATTCCCACTCAGGTGAATCGACAAATTCAGTGGGCAACAAGTAATGAAGAAGAATCTCTTCACACGTCACTTTCATCCTGTTTTTCAATAAAAAGTTCATTATTAGTTCTACTTTCATTATTAAGGAAGATTCATGATTAATAATGTAAGTGGTCATACAAAAATGTCTATAAAAGATTACAATATTCAAAAAAATATAATTGAAAAAAATTAAAAATAAGAAAAATGTAAAGTTTTAAAGCGAGAAAAATGTTTCATCATTTTAACCCTTTTTTTTCATTATTAGTTCTACTTTCATTATGAAAGAAGATGCATGATTAATAATGGAAGTGGATACAAAAATGTCTATAAAAGATTACTATATTCAAAAAAATGTAGTTTGAGAAAAAATTCAAAATAAAAAAATTTAAAGTTTTAAAGTGTGAAAAAAATTTCATCATTTTAATCCTTTTTTTAATTTAAATTATTAAACAACTCCTCACGCTCCACAAAGTATGAAAGGAAGTTTACAGATGTCAATAGTCAAAATACAATTGTAAATTAAGAAGAAGCAGAACAAAATTAAAAGTTTAAGTTGTAAACAAAATTGCGCTAAATATTTAGGTTTTCAGTGCATTTGACGAACAAGGACGAAACTGGTAGCCAAGAAATACTTGAGTGTCTTAGTTTCTTTTTTAAGTTTTCTCTTTGACTTGAATGGAAATTACCATAAAATATAATGTGTTCTACAGTTTCAACATCCTGACCACATGAACAAAAATTACAATTCACTAAATTAAAACCTAAACAAGTAACAGTGAAAATTTCCACGTCCTGTAAGAATCTGTGTTAATTTAAAGTCAGTAAAAAAATTTCCTGTACTTCAATCGCTGATAAAATAGTTGGAAAAACAAATTAATTAGAGACCACACAGCTTTTGGTCTTTTAACGCTTTGACGCTTTACCCGACACTCGGTTGTCGAACAACTAATTTGTAAGACAATAAATTCCCCCCCCCCCCTCCGCAAAAAAAAATTGCAAAATTGACAAATATAACTGACCGAAATATTCACAAATATATTGATTTATATTTATTGGCAAAAGTTCTCTAAATTTAAGTCATTAAAGTTATTAATTATTATCTTTCGCTATTTTTTGTTGTATATTTATAAACGTTTGCCATATGAAAATGGCGAAGAAACATCGGATATTCAACGACAAAATTTGGGTTGAAAACGATACTAAAAATCTTCTAAATATAACTGACCAAAGTATTCACAAATATATTGATTGGTATTTATTGGCAAAAGTTCTCAAATTTATGTCATTACAGTTATTAATTATTATCTTTCACTATTTTTTGTTGTACTTTAATAAACGTTTGCCATATGAAAATGGCGAAGAAACATCGGATATTTAACGACAAAATTTGGGTTGAAAACGATACTAAAAATCTTCTAAATATAACTGACCAAAGTATTCACAAATATATTGATTTATATTTATTGGCAAAAGTTCTCAAATTTATGTCATTAAAGTTACTAATTATTATATTTCGCTATTTTTTGTTGTATATTTATAAACGTTTGCCATATGAAAATGGCGAAGAAACATCGGATATTCCACGACAAAATTTGGGTTGAAAACGATACTAAAAACTCTCTTGCAAGTTATGAAACCGAAATAGTTTGAAAGAGGGATGGATTGTCGAAATAATGTGAGTAGACAGTTTACTTCCAGCTGAATGAAAAGAACCATAAATCACGTCGTTATTCTGAAAATTTCTGCACAAGTGTTTTCTCGGCATTGTGAATCAGTGAGCAGGAAAAAGTATTTACGGTGAAGAAGGAATAGAAATCATAGTTCAGATTTTCGGCCGAGGATGAAATGTTCAAAATGCTAAATGTTTTAGAAACAATAGAAGTAAAGTCTCCTTTTGTATGAAACTGTTTGCTTTTCATTATTTGATTTCAATTTATTCTTTTAAGAAAACGAATCGTTTCTATAATATCTTTATTTGTTAAAGTTTATTTTCATGTATTTAATGACATGGTTACGTAGTACAATAACATTGTACTTGGTTTGTTACTGGATAAGCATAACTTATCTAATAACAAATAAATCGATAAATTCCTATTTCTGATTAGATCTCTTTTCCGCTTTAACTAACTTTCTACTTCTTTTTTAATCTATTGGCATAGAATAAATTTTCTGTTGTGTCTGTAAAAATACTTGATTTTACCTAAATTCGGTGGGGGGATTTTTTTAAGAAACTCATCTAGTGGCAAAAAATTTCATAGTTCTATTTTGAAACTTTTTTTTTTCCAATGGCCGCCTGAAGAATGGCCTTCGTCATACAGGCATCTGAAGGGCAGATTTGTTGTCCACTTTTTCAGAGGCACTCCATTAGGTGGGTTAACGTTGTTCCTACAGTGAGGACAGATGGTACAAAGGAACATCCATGCCTTTACCGGGATTGGAACAAAGCTATTTTGAAACTAAAATAGGTAAAACACGCAAGCATTTCTACGCCATTATGAAACACTATTATTAAGCAGTGCCATGCAGAGGCAGACGAGGAGTGTAACGGTCTTAGACATCTTTACCAAAGGAGATATTCAATTGACGACTAAAAGCAACGAAGCTATCTTTAAATCAATAACTATAGCAAGAGCCGCGATGGCTCAAAGGATAGAGCGTCCGCCTTCCAATGCGTCGAACCGGGTTCGAATCCCAGTCGATACGAATTCAGCATCCGGCTTGCACCGACCACAGTGCTGACGTGAAATATCCTCAGTGGTAGACAGAACATGGGTGAGAGTCCCCTTGCCGTCAGGCTAACCATTTGAGGTTCTCGTGGTCTTCCTCTCCATGTAACGCAAATGCGGGTTAGCTCCATCAAAAAGTCCTCCGCGAAAGCAAATTTCTCCCAATACTAGATCCAGGAGTTACTTTGTCTTCTGGATTGGGTTCAAAATTACAAGGCTACGGAGTTGAACATAGACCCATAAAATCGTAGACCCATAAAATTGGGTCTGCTGTTCAACGACGGTTATAAAGTATAAAATAAAATAACTATGGCAACAATTTTTTTGCCTACCATACTCGAAATGGTCGACCCTCTCTTAACGAAACTCTGAACTTATGAATATAGTTTATTAGATATTGTTAACATATTAACCAAAGAACGACTACTAATCAGTTTTAAAATATTGAATGCGAATATGGAAATTTTTTCATCTTTTAAATAATAGTGTTTTAAAAATTAGATTTAATGCCAGATTGTTAACCATCGTAGGCCTGGAAAAGCTTCTAATCTAGCTCTGAATTGAATTTTGAGGAATATGCAAACTGGAATTGAATAAAATAAGATAAATTATGGTTTTCACCACAAGAAAATATGAAAATATTTAGAATAGTTATCGAGGTAACGTATTTCTTTGCTGTTGAATTCAGTTCTTTTGTTTTAAATTGAATATTTCGATTAGAATTTATTTAATTTTTTTTAAAAAGGCATATCCTTTTCATGCTATTTTCAATGTGTTATTAGTATAATAAATATATAATCTTAAATTTCTCTACTGGCATTTTATTTAAATGATTTCTTAATGAGCAAAATATAAAACAAGTGATGGATTTTTGATTAGATCTGAATAGTATTCCAGGTTTTAAAAAAATCATAATTAGTTTAAAAAAATTATAAAATGCAATCTTTGAAAAGTGGAGAACACTATTATTTTTTCATAAAAAAAACTCTAATTGAAATTTAATATCGTATAAAAAGATCAATTCAATTAATTTTTATCCGTATATATGAGCAAATTTTTTTGCAGCTTTCTGATAGATTCTCCTTAACAAGTTAAATAAATCGATCTCTTTGGAGGCATTAATATCCATGTAGAGAAAAGGTTTCACTAATATTAAATGCTTCTATTCATTCTGTTAGTGGTTCAACATCAAACCCTGATGGATCCTATCAACATGAGTTTGAAAAGTCATTTATAACTATAATAGTTGCCAGCATTATACTATTATTATCTCTCTTCTTAACAGCAAAGCATATTTTTTTTGTTTTAACAAGTGTTAGTACCTAAAAGAGGTGTCAATTTTTTTATTGATCTCATGTCACATCTGTATTAAAAGCTTCGATAGGTTATAGAGGAATAAAGGACTATTTTATAACTTTGAAAGTGAATAGCCTAGTTCATGCGATTTTTCATACTTTGCAATAAAGTTTAAAGTTTGAGGAGCGTAAGGGACTGACAATAAATTGTGAAAGAAAACAAGTATTTTTGAACACCCTATGCCGGGAAATTGAGCAATAAGCTTGTAACTTGCATCAATTACTTTGGTTGTTATTTGCAATAACTATATAAAATTTCGTAAATCTAGCTTAAATATTTATGGAGATATAAACATTCTTATAAAAATATATTTTTTTTTTGTCTTATGGTTTTATGTTATTACTTTAAAAATATTCAGTAAAATCAAACACAATTTTCGGAACAATTGAAAATTAATTACAAAATATTGTTTTAAAATTTGAAAAAAAAAATAAATAATGCGCAAGATATGAGTATTTAAAATAAATCTTTTGTACTGTGCATGAGCAGAAAAAAATTTGAAGTTTTTCTTCGTACTTTTATAGTGAAACGTATTTGCCAACTAATGGAAAAAAACTGATTTAATTTCTTAAAAATATAAAAAATTTCAAGCAATTTTCTAAGTAGTTTTGTACTTTAAAAAAAAATAACTAGGGGCTTTCCACAGAAATTATTATGTACTATTGCAATTTGTATTACCTTATTATAACCGGACCGCAGGAACAAAATTAAACATGTAGAAAATCCTTCATCATTTTGAGTTTTCTTTTAAAAAGTACAAAAGCTACTTAGAAAATTTCTTCAAACTTTTAACAGTCTTAGGATATTTAAATCAAATTTTCTTCTATTAATTGCCAAATACGATTCACTGTCAAATTATGAAAAAATAATTTTAAATGTTTTCCTTGCATGCGCAGTACAAAAGATTTACTTTAAATACTCATATCTTGCGTATTTTTTTTTTCAAATTTTTTTTCAAATTTTAAAGCGATAAAATTGCCTGAAAAAAATTTGCTTAATTTTACTAATAAATTTAAAATTATAGCAAAAAACATCAGACAAAAAGAAAAATAAATAAATAAATAAAAAAAATAAAAAAAACAGTTTTTTATACAAATGTTCCTATCTCCCTAAATATTTAAACTAGATTTACAAAACTTTATGCAGTTATTGCAAATGGCAACCAAAGTAATATATATAAGTTACAAACTTATTTCTTGATTTTCTATCATAGGGTGTTTAAAAATACTTGTTTTTTCACAATTTATTATCGGTCCCTCAAACGCATGAATGCTTTAAATTTTACTGAAAATTATGAAAAATCGCATGAATTAAACACTTCTAAAATTATAAAGTAGTTCTCTAAGTCTTTCTGGGGAAATTCAAATAAATATTAAACAAGGAAAGTGTCTCTTCCATTATTGTAGGGTAGTGTATCTAACTTCTTTGGCCAGTTATATAAAATCCATGTTAATCTAACATCTACAAAGATTTTAAGCGTTACATTTTTTATCGCTTATCTATATTCTTTTTAAAAGAAATAAAAGATATTTCCCCTTAGCTACGTTAACTTGTTTGACATAAATAAGTATGTAAAAATTCAAACGCAAGAGCGTTTTTAGTTCTCACTCGATTGATCAGTAACTAAATAACACTAATATCATTGATTTAATACTGATTTGAGTTACCTGAAGTTGAATCGTTTTAAAAGTTTCAAAGGAAGTAATTGAAACTTAATCTTAAAAACATACTAAGTTATTTAGAGGGATAAGCAACGACATTTTGCATCGTGATGATATCAAACGTTTCCAGACTCTGGATCTAGAATATGTTTGCAGAGAAATGTATGTCACTTTGCCACAAACAATAAAAAATAAATGAATCGATCTAAAATGCAAATCATCCTACGAACAAAGCAGTTTGTTTTATGAGAAAAAATTCCATGAACTCTAAATTTCAACGATTTCTTACTTTCCAGACAAAAGTATTGCAAGTCTTTGATCAGTGTATGAAACACCCTCCATGGCGTAATGTTCACCAGGTTCCAGAGGTTCGACGTGAGCATATCGAACCAGCTGCCGGAACTGGTCTTTTCCCACTTTCAGGGGATGAAAGACCTTTAAATACAATTCCTGAAATTCAGGAGCGATTCTAGGGGGGAGATTTCTGTAGGCCACATAGGCTGCTTGAGCACAGTTTGCCACCAGTAAAGTAGTGTTCCAGGCCAGAACGTCTGGTCCAGTACAGGATTTTAGGGCTGCCCAAACGCCTGCTGACAGAAACCCAAGCGTCAGCAGAACTCGAACTAGAAACTGGGCTGCTTGTCGACGAACTGTTGGTACCACAAAGGCAGCAGCGAAGCAGAAGTGTGCCGCCTGCAGTAAGAAGTGCCTGGTCTCCACCCACGGTTCGCACAAGCGTCTCTGCACCCCGTCAGTGCTTAGAGTGGAGGTGGTGGAGAAAACTTCTGTGTCGTTGCTGGGGTGCATTGAGGAGGAACTGGAAGGGATCTGTGGTTGGAGTAAAGTCTTTCCCACATCGTCATCTGGATCTGGGTAGTCTCAAGCAGTTTGTGCCATCAACTTCCGACTATTCTCCATTCCTGGAATAAATTAAGCAAAATATATTTAAGACAGAAATCACTGAAAGTGTGCTAATCAATGTAACGTGGTTATGAAATTATTAGAAAAATTTTGAACCACATGTTAACGTAAGTAGGTTCTGCACAGTATTGGGTACTTGCATCTCAGGAAGAAGTGAAGTGATTATGTCTAAACATGTGATGTGATTTGAATCAGATTTAATAGGATATACCTGCTAATAACATCACTTTTGTCTGTCGAACCTGACTCTCATCTTAATCAACAAATGTCATAATTTACCTACAATGACATCACTCGCAAACATCCAATTACTAAGCAGAGCATGGTGAATTGACGACATAATTATATTTTGGTCGTGTGATGGCAGCAGGTACGTTTTCTTCTTCAGATTAAGTAAGTGACGTCATTTTGTGCACAGGTCATTCATGAGCTTTTTACATGAGAGACGTGTATTATTTTCTCGTCACCTGGGGGATTCTGCGATGCAAAATGTCATTCTATGTTTAAGTTCTATTAAAATTATTTTTAAGTTGTGTGCTGTATCGAGATGGTAGGGTATTTATTAAAATCTATTTAAAATCTTATTAAAATCTATTTAAATTCTTATAATTTACCTACAATGACATCACTCGCAAACATCCAATTACTACGCAGAGCATGATGAATTGACGACATAATTATATTTTGGTCGTGTGATGGCAGCAGGTACGTTTTCTTCTTCAGATTAAGTAAGTGACGTCATTTTGTGCACAGGTCATTCATGAGCTTTTTACATGAGAGACGTGTATTATTTTCTCGTCACCTGGGGGATTCTGCGATGCAAAATGTCATTCTATGTTTAAGTTCTATTAAAATTATTTTTAAGTTGTGTGCTGTATCGAGATGGTAGGGTATTTATTAAAATCTATTTAAAATCTTATTAAAATCTATTTAAATTCTTATAATTTACCTACAATGACATCACTCGCAAACATCCAATTACTACGCAGAGCATGATGAATTGACGACATAATTATATTTTGGTCGTGTGATGGCAGCAGGTACGTTTTCTTCTTCAGATTAAGTAAGTGACGTCATTTTGTGCACAGGTCATTCATGAGCTTTTTACATGAGAGACGTGTATTATTTTCTCGTCACCTGGGGGATTCTGCGATGCAAAATGTCATTCTATGTTTAAGTTCTATTAAAATTATTTTTAAGTTGTGTGCTGTATCGAGATGGTAGGGTATTTATTAAAATCTATTTAAAATCTTATTAAAATCTATTTAAATTCTTACAATTTACCTACAATGACATCACTCGCAAACATCCAATTACTACGCAGAGCATGATGAATTGACGACATAATTATATTTTGGTCGTGTGATGGCAGCAGGTACGTATTCTTCTTCAGATTAAGTAAGTGACGTCATTTTGTGCACAGGTCATTCATGAGCTTTTTACATGAGAGACGTGTATTATTTTCTCGTCACCTGGGGGATTCTGCGATGCAAAATGTGATATTTCTATGTTTAAGTTCTATTAAAATTATTTTTAAGTTGTGTGCTGTATCGAGATGGTAGAGTATTTATTAAAATCTATTTAAACACTTCTTGCTTCACTCTATGGCTATTCACTCACTATCCTTTGTGCATGCTCTGCTAAAATTAATATCAGTTTCTTTACAGAGTAATTTTTTTAATGAACTTTCATTTACCTAAAAATAAAATTTTCATTTGTATAATATCATAGTACTAACATTATACACAGGAAATTCGAATACCGTGTTTAGATTTTACAAAGAGCTCTTAAATAGATGAGTTTATGCAATAGAAGGAACGTTTTACTTTCCAAAATTAGAAATGTCAGCATTTCTGAAAAATAGTGTGGACGAGTCTCTTAACATTCATTTTATGTCAGCTTGGCTCTTCACAGTCGGAATCTTAGAGTAGAATAAATTATTGATTTTTTTTCGTAGAAGGTATACAAGCTTTTTTCATTTAAAAAAAGAAAAAACCCTCATAAATAAATATTGCCTGAAAATAGGTGATGAAATAAAAAACTAAAAGAGCAAATTTTATTTCAAAAAAATCGATGATTTTTAATTCTTTATTGAATGGATTACGTAGCAGGGATGCGCGAGGATGGTTTCCCCCATTGAAATTATATTTCTTTCATTTTGTAACTAATCGTCTATTTTTCTATATAAGACAAGATAAAAATTTGAAATTTGTGATTTATCTAAACATACATATTAAATCCCCTACGTACCGAATTTATTTCATTTCAACATACGACAAAATGACACCTATGGCAAAAGTAGTATTCTACACTAGGAGGCTTCGCCCCCTGCTCGCTGGCGCTCGTCAACCCCCGGAACTGCTTTCGCTGTCCTTTTCGGATTGCTCGCAATCCAATGCTCGCTTTGCTCGCTCATTGGATACGTTCTTAACGTCTAGCTTTTGTATACTTTTTTGAATACTGAAGTTCCGAAAACTTTTCACTGCAGAAAATTCGAAACCTGTACGTTTCAATATTAATTTGAAATTGCTAACAGTTCACATATTTTGCTTAATCACACTATTCTAAATTTCAGTTGTTGAGAAAAGTAACTGTTGTAAGTTTTGTTTTAAAGTCTTTCCCACAAAAGGGCTAAAGCCGTGTGTTGTAAAATAATATGAAATAGTAGTCTGCCACTGAACGCCGGATGTAAAGCATCGGCTTCCATGAAGATAATTTTGTATTTTTAATTCTCTGAAGGGCGCCACCCTAATAATATAGAATTTGTGAAATAAACGTATATATTTTTGATTGTTGATGAAGCCCATCATTTTGTGTTTTCATCAGTGTTCAGAAGCAGAACAACTATAAGTTTTTTATTTTATCACAAAAATATAAAATGTATAAAAAACAAAGAAAAGAGTAAGAAAATGAGTATAGTCATAGAAAAAGTTAAAATTATAATATAGTATTTGTCAGTTAAAATAAAACTTTTTGTTTAAGTCATTGTTAACAATTCAAATTTCTCCGAGGCAATTCTAAACCTTAATTTTGTTCTAAATGTCAGTATTCAGACACACAACAGAAGTTTAATATGAAGTTGTAAAATGCATATATATATATATATATATATATATATATATATATATATATATATATATATATATATATATATATATATATATATATATATATATATATATATATATATATATATATATATATATATATATATATATATATATATATATATATATATATATATATATATATATATATATATATATATATAAAAGGATATATAGTTTTGATGTCAGCAATACAATGCAATTTTTCACAAAAACGATTGCTTCCATTATTAAATTCAGTGTCAACAATTCAAATTTTTCTGAGGCAACTCTTAACCTCTAAATATTATTTTTTTTAAGTACCCATTTATGTCAGTATTCAACCACAAAACAACTTGAAGTCCTCAAATTTAGCATGAAGTAGTAAAATGTAATGAAAGAGGGTCATAGCAATAATGTAAGTAGAAGTAAAGTTAGTACTGTAAAATTAAAACAATATTTTTATTCAATGAGCCAAGTTCTTCAACAAGCAGTTGTAGAAGTAGCTGGATAGAAGTTTTTTTTATATAAAACTTTTTATAGAATTTCTTTAAAAACACAATTGTTAATCTGGGCATTTGGCGATACAACACTTATACAATTGAAGGATTTGTTACGTCAAGCGCTCAGGTATCATAATTTTGATCCAGTTGCGCTTCTAAGTCATTTTGATTTATGTTGCTAAGTTAACTTTCAAAAAATTCTATGACTGGCAACAGCATTTATACTTTTTAAGTTGTTTATTTTTATTTCTTTGTTTTGTTTATTTTATTCGTTCTTTTTTTAGCGAAATGTTCTTTAACCTAACAGAATTCTTTGCCGACTGTTCTCTGTATATATGAAGAAAATAAAGTAAATTAATTAATTCCTAATTGAGTTTAAATTAAATATTATCATGTTTTTAGGGCATGAATCTGAATTGAACAACCTGATAATGCTCACTCTGGTTATTGTTTCCGTTTTTAAAAGCGCTATATGTTGAGCCACTTCATCTAGATTTGCCATGTGACATTTTTAGCAGCAATCATTGGTCGATTTTCTAACGCTGCCATTCGGGGAGTTGCAATGAGGCTTTTTTTTGGTGCCGTGTAAGAGAAATATATATATAGATTTTATGCAGAAATCATACACAGGGATTTTTTTTAATTGGGTTAGAAGAAAGAAACAAATATTCAAATAACTTAAAAATAAATATTTTTTCTGTACTTTTTTCGGCAATTAAAACGCAAAAAGTCTCTCTGTCGGCCAGGTCACTTATTACAGCTAGAGTTAGGGTCTTATTTCTCTTGCTAAAAAACGAGCATCTGATCGGCCTGCATTTTTTTTTCGATCTTCTCTAGTGGTTTCAATGCCGGAAAAGGAATCTCTTGATTCGGTGGTAGGAAAACGTGGTACAGATCCAGGTGGCAAAATTACAAACAATCTTGCTATGTTAGTCCTTCCATACTAAACTGCCTTTTTATGGGAAGTGGTTTTCAAGTAGTCTACAAATGTAAACGTCTCGTTTATCTATCACTGATGTTATTTGGTTTATAAATTTAAATGCCTCTTATATGATGTAATTGATGACATGTCCCGGAATACTTTTGCCTTGTTTCTTTTTTTTTAAAAAGGTAATGGTAATTTCCCGTTATTTCAGGCTCACTGACTTTTTTTAGTTTGGTAATTGTGTAAAATTCGCAGTCATTAAAAAAGAAAGAAATCATCTCAACTTGTGTGGAAAAAGGAACGTATATAATAATATAAAATAAAAATTATTACAAGTGTGTCGTTAAGTACAAGCTAATAGTAATTAAGTACAAGTTATAAATACAAGTTAAGTGTGGCAAACTCGAAGCGACAAAAACGCATTTTGACAGTAAATAGACAATATATTTTTTCTTTGTCCGAATTTGGAAATCAAAAATATATTCAGTCCTTCCATCTACTTCAGAAGAAATACCACTCCTAAACGGTGGCATCTGGAATTGAAAGACTTTGCTGCAAGCTTATTGTTTTGAAGTTTGCGTGCAGGATGATTATTATCCCAAACTGTTCTACAATCTAAATGGTGGTAGTGTAACGTGCGTATGGGTCAGTATTGACTTCGGATCATCATAATGGATGAATCACAGACTTAAACAGTCAATTAGTGTAGCTGCATAGTGCGACTTTAACAACTAAACCAACATTTTATTTTTATTTTATAACCGTCGTTGAACAGACCCAGTTTTTGGGTTTACGACTAGTAATGTTCATATCCGTAGCCTTGTAATTTTGAACCCAATACAGAAGACAAGGGAATTCCTGGATTAAGTATTGGGAGAAATTTGCCTTAGTGGAGGACTTTTTGATGAAACTAACCAGCATTTGCGTTACATGAAGAGAAAAACCACGAGAAACTCCCTCGGTTAGCCTGACGGTAAAGGACCTCTTTCCCATTATACGTCTACCACCGAGGATATTTCACGTCAGCACTGATGTCGGTGCAAGCTAGATGCTGATTCCTATCGACCAGCTATCACCGGGATTCGAACCCAGTTCACCTCATTCGTATTGAATGTAAGGTTTAATGGCACAAAGTTCCCTCTCGTTGGAAAGCGAACGCTCTATCCCCTGAGCCATTACGACTCTAAACCAACATTTGAATTAATCACTTAAAAAAGATAATGGATTCCTGCGTCAGCTCTTAAAATACGTGAATTTCAAACTTATAATCATTTTTACTCTAGCCTATATTTTTTTAATATAGAATCTCAATAATATTAATGTATACTCCGTAAAAAGCACCTCAATGAGAAAAGTTATATTATATATTTGCATGTATTAAATGTAAATTTTTCTCAAGTGAATTCCACTTGAGTTATTTTAATGGCATAAATCAAATCCATATTAGAATAATAGCCCCGACAACTCGAAGCGCTGAGTTAGCATTTTTAAACGCCTTTTGATATTATATAGACTTTATTTTAGATTTCCAAATTTTGAAATCAAAAATATATTCTGCCCTGCATCTGTTTTAGAAAAAATGTCACTTCCATAAAGATGCAGCTAGGAATTCAAGTCAGTATGAAAATGTTTCTCTCCGTATCATATTCTCTACGTAACGGATTTTCTGTGCCGACCGGCTTGTGTAGGGGGCAGGGAACTGTCCTTGCATCAGAAAGGTCCTGAGTTCGAATCCCGGGCAAGGCATGGATGTTTTTTTCTCTCTCTCTGTGTTCTATGTCCTTTCTCCTTTGCGTGTGAATGTGAGCCGCCCTATAAACTGATTGTGTTTGCGTGAATGGCGTGGCAGAAGTCGAATTCCTGGCCATAGATGGCGCCACTGAAAAAAGGGAACACTTGCACCCCCACTGCCTAAACAGGCATACGACTAAAAGAAAAGAAAAAAAAAAAAAAAAAAAAGAAAAAGAAAAAAAAAACGGATCTTATCCGTTATGTTGCAAAAGGCTTACAAATTAAGATGTCGAGGCAAATGTCGCAAATTTAGTATCTTGTACTAATATCACGTGGAAAATTGGATTAATTAGGTTTATTTCACGAATAGTCATTGTTTATTCGAATTTATTTTCCTCGTAGAAAAGGAGAAAATAAAACTATTTTACCATCACTATTGATTTATTCTTGAAAAATCAATGATAAGGTTTATTTCAGAGATTAAAATGAATATTCCTAATCAGTACAACTGTTTTTATTTAATCAATTTATTTTTCAAAGCTGTTGTTTTCGAAAATTCAAAGCTAACCATTAATTAATATTTTCTCTTATAAGTACATAAATGAAAACTATTGATTGAAATCGGTTTCAGTAACATATTTAATGAAGTGGGTGTTTTTATTCCTTCTTTAGATAGGAAGTTTTGATGATAGAATTGGGGAGATATCGCCAAGCAGAGACAAAATCAATAAAATTCGTAAAATTGCTGGTTTGAGAAGAAATGTATTCCACACTAATAATTAGGGGAAAAAATTGATCAATAACCACTGCAAACGCGCAAAAGCTGTAAATGGCAATTAAACTTCACCTGGCACAAAATAATTTTTCGAATTGGCTTTCAAAGAAATGTCTCTTAGACGTGTCATTTTGTGGCAGGCAGAGTAATTCGGCACTATCTTTACAAATTATATTTTTTAAAACAGAATTGATAAGTGCTTATTTTTTATTTGTATAATTTTTTTAACTGTTACTGTCTGGCCTGTGGTTGCTTTTGGAAATAGTAATTATTTTCATCAGTTATGTAAGAGAACTATATTTATAAAAAATAAAACTTAAAGTTTATTTCGTTTTAATTATGAAATATGTTTCTTTAATGATGAAGTATGTATGAAGTATGCTAAAGTATGCTCTTTTAATGATGAAAATGTTCAAATTCTACAAAATTAATAAATAATTAGATAAAAAAATAAACAAAATAAGAACTTCTTTCAAGTGCTATGAAACTTGCCTGTTATCGCATTAAATCATTTAATTAGATCAGTTTTGAAAAATAACTTTTCATCGGTTATAAAAAATAACTATATTTATAAAAAATAAAACTTAAACATTTTTTTTACTTAATGAAGTAAAGAGTATGTAGGTATGTAAATTTTCTACAAAATAAATAAGTGATCAGATTTAAATAAATGAAAAAAATAACAAATTCTTTAAAATTTAATGAAAATTTTATATAATCACCCTTGCTATATTTAGTTTAAATTTACCTCTTAAAATTGATTAAAAAAAAAGGTTCTAATACCTGATATTTTAAATTATTTCATAATATATATATATATATATATATATATATATATATATATATATATATATATATATATATATATATATATATATATATATATATATATATATATATATATATATATATATATATATATGTTAAGGCCATGGAATTGAACTTAACTATAAACGCCGCTAGATGGCGATAACTGATTACTAGACTATAGTAAATGACGAGAGACAATCTTGTAACGAGATTATTACGATGTATAGGTAACATGATGTAATGTACGATGTTGATGTTTGAAGAGAAGAGACGTTCTTCTCTGTTCGCTATATTCCATATTTGTTGTTTTGTCCTACTTTTGTTATATTAAATATTTAGTTATCAAGTACATGTATTTATTTACCACTGCATACTAACAAATGGGGGCCCGGCCTCCTTAACCCTCCCCTAGACTGTAAACCGAAAGCGATGTTACGAATTGGATAATAATAAAGAAATAAAGAATTGGATCTTCAAGAAAAATAATAATAACTGTATTAAATATCAGCAAAAGAGAGCTGATTATTTGAAGTGAAAAAGAAAGACGACAACAAACCGGTGAGTTTGTTCAGATTTCTTCTATTTTGAATTTTTAAATTGTCATCATGATTACTTTGAATGAAATACCGATTATAAAAAACTTTCTTAAAACTGCACATTCATCTACCGTGAAATTACTATTCAAATGCATTTTTGATGAAGAATATGATAGAAATTCAAGGAAAAAATTACGTGTTTTTTCGGGATTTCCCCCTCAAACGGATATAGTTAAAAGAAAAGAGAAAGTATTACAAGAATTAAATTCAGCGCAATTAATCATAGTTTGCAATAGTTTAGGAATAGAGTGTACCGGTACTGCTGCGGAATTATGTGAAAATATTTTTTCCAATTTAAACGATTTAGAAACACTTAAAAATTCCATCTCTGACTCATTAACTGAGGATGAATGTGAAATCGAATTTGAAGCTTCAACTAACCTTGAGAATTATAAATTAGCGTCTTCGAGTGATTCTACTTCCGCTTTCACAAAAGATGAAAATTATTCAATTATGCGAGAACTTATTTTGACAATGAGGCAATTCAACGGTACCGACAACTATTCCATCCAAGCTTTTTTTGCCAGCTGCGAAGAGAATTTTACTTTTGTAAGAAACATTACGGATGCACCAAAAATAATATGTGTTAAGCGTTTGCTGAAGGGATCCGCTTTAACATTCCTCCATACTTTAAAAAATATTTTCTCATATTCGGAATTAAAGAACGCTTTATTCAAGGAATTTTCGGATCAATTAACTTCTTTTGAAGTACATAAAGAAATGCAGAATCGAAAATTGCGAAATAGAGAAACTTTGCTTGAATATTTTTTAGCGATGCGCGAAATCGCCTCTAAAAGTAATTTTACGATAGACGAACAATCAATTATTGAACATACTATTAATGGTATACCGGATTCTAATCAAAACAAAATTATTATGTATCAATGTAAAACAATCTCGGAATTTAAAGATAGGCTTAAAATTTATGAAAAAATATTTAATTCTAGAAATAAGTCCTCGAATCCGCATAATATTGACGATAGACGTACACATGCACGAATAAATAATAGACCGCCAAATCAAAAGTATGTTCCCAATTATGATAATAAATTTAAAAGCAAAGATGAACATTATACTGTTGGTGATAACAATGTATCACGTATTCGTTGCTATAATTGTGGTTTGTTTAATCATAAATCTAGTGATTGTTTTCATAAAAATAAAGGTATAAAATGTTTTAATTGTAATGAGTTTGGGCATAAAAGTTCACAATGCTCCAATCCTAAGAACGAAACTAAAAATGAAATGATATAATGAACTTACTACCCCCCATTTAAAGAAGGATATGCATAAAATTGTAAAAATTAATGGTCATTGTTTTGATTCTCTTTTTGATACAGGCTGTTCTGTAACTTTAATACGTGAAAGTGTTTATAAAATTATTGGGCAACCTAAATTAAGCTCAGCGAAAATAACACTGACTGCTTTTGGCAAGGGTCAAATCCAACCCCTTGGCTCCTTTAAATCTACCCTTGAGATAGACGATACTAATTTCCAAGCAGATGTATGGGTGGTAAATAATTCAAATATGAATTTGGATGTTATTGTAGGAACTGATATTTTGAAACAGGGTGAATTTAAAATAAGTGCTAATGGTATTGAATTATTACCTAAACAGGAAGCAAACTTCATTAATTTCATTGATGTTACTGAGTCAAATAACTCTTTACCCTTGCAACATATTTCAAACGAATTCCGAGCACAAATACTTGAACTTTTACAAAATTATAAACCCCAAAAAACCGAAAATACTGATATCTTTCTGATTATGCATCACCTATTGTATTAGTTAAAAAGAAAAATGGCTCTACTCACTTGTGTGTTGATTATCGTAACCTAAATAAAAAAATAATTAAAGACCGTTTTCCTTTACCCTTTGTTGAGGATGTTATTGATAGACTTCATTCAGCCAGCATATTCTCCACACTTTACCTCCGAAATGGTTTCTTCATGTCCCGATTGATGAAAATAGTAAGAAATTTACGGCTTTTATAACTGATCAAGGTCTTTTTGAGTTTAATGTTACACCTTTTGGACTCTGTTTGTCCCCCGCTGTTTTTCAACGTTATGTTTATTATGTTTTCAGAGAATTAATAAACGATGGTACTATTTGTATTTATATGGATGATATAATTATCCCTTCAAATAATTATCAGGAAGGTATTGCTAAATTACAACGCGTTTTAGAAGTTGCTACAAAATTCGGTCTCGAAATTAATTTTAGTAAGTGCCAATTTTTGCAAACTAAAATAGAATTTCTTGGATATTTAATTGAGAATGGAACAATTAAACCATCCCCAGATAAAATTAAAGCTGTAAAAAAATTTCCAGAACCAAAATCTGTAAAAAATATCCAACAATTTTTAGGTCTTACCGGATATTTTCGTAAGTTCATTAAATCTTATTCAATAATAGCTAAGCCACTTAGTGATTTATTACGCAAGGAAAATAATTTTTCGTTTAAAAACAAACACAGAGTTGCTTTTAATCAATTAAAAGATGCTTTGTCATCTGATTCCGTTTTACATATTTTTAATCCAAATGCAAAATTACAACTACACACAGATGCTAGTAAGTACGGTTACGGTGCCATATTACTTCAGGAATCAGATAAGGGTCAATACCATCCCATTTATTACATGAGCAAGAAAACACTACCCCACGAGGAAAAGTATTCAAGCTATGAACTAGAGGTATTAGCAGTAATTGAATCTCTTAAAAAATTTCGTCATTTTTTGCACGGTACCCAGTTTAAGATATTTACAGACTGTTCCGCTTTTCAGCAAACGATGAACAAAAAAGACATAACACCTAAGTTTGCTAGATGGGCTATTTTCTTATCTCAATTTAATTACGAAATTGTTCATAGGCCCGGTAATCAAATGAAGCACGTTGATGCGTTGAGTCGGCAACCAGTAATGATCATTACATACGATGAACTTACCCTTAAAATTAAGAATGCTCAGGATAATGACGAATATATCTCAACAATAAAACAACTTTTACTAAACGATAAAGCTAATGATTTTAAAATGCGTAACGATGTTTTGTATAAAGTCATAGATGGTAAGGAATTGTTAGTGATCCCAGCAGCAATGCAAACAGAAATTATAAAGCAAGCACATGAAAAAGGTCATTTTGCCACTGCCAAAACTGTGCAAATTCTCCAACTTGATTATTATTTCCCTAAACTCACAAAAAAAGTGCAAAGTGTAATAGAAAACTGTGTTCAATGCATACTAGTAAATAAAAAACGTGGTAAAGGTGAAGGATTTTTGAATCCAATTCCGAAAGGTGATACGCCTCTTCACACATATCATGCTGATTTTTTAGGTCCTCTTCCATCAACCAATAAAAACTATAAATATTTATTCACAGTAATTGATGCGTTTTCGAAATTCACGTGGATATACCCAGTAAAATCAACTTCTACAACTGATGGTTTAAAAAATCTAGAATTACAGAAAAGTACATTTGGCAACCCATCGCGAATAATAACAGATCGAGGAACTGCATTCACCGCAAATAATTTCGAAGATTATTGCAAAAATGAATCAATTGAGCACATAAAAATTATAACAGGAATACCTCGTAGCAATGGTCAGGTGGAACGAATACACGCTACTCTCATTCCAGTTCTAAGTAAACTCTCTATAGCAGAACCAGAAAAATGGTACTAACATGTAGCAAATCTCCAACGAATTTTAAATAGTACAGTAAGTGCCTCCACTAACTATTCTCCATTTGAATCACCATGAACGTGACCAAATCCGGCAAGTTGCGAAGCAAAACATCCAAAAAATTCAAAAACTGAGCAAATCTCAATATGACAAAAAGCGCCAAAAGCCGAACACATACAATGAAGGAGATCTTGTCGCAATACAAAGAACCCAATTTGGCACAGGTCTTAAACTACGACCAAAGTTCTTCGGACCTTACCGAATCAAGGCTGTCAAACTACATGATAGATATGAGGTGGAAAAAATTGGACAACATGATGGTCCACACTTCACTTCAACAGCAGCAGACTTTATGAAAAAGTGGCCAACAGATGAAGAGTGATTTATTTTCTCTTCAAAATTGTGATTGAACTAATTGTGACTGAACTTTGAACTGATTATGACAACCAATCCCGATATTGACACTTTTTTTTTCTTATTTTTTAAAAAAATCAAATACGAAGCAATAGGCAACGACGAGTTCAAATGACCAACGACGATTTTTGAGGTCTTTGCAAAGAGTCATTTCTATGCACCTTTCTTTCCATTTGTTTTTTGTATTTTTCAGGTTCTCAGGACGTCTGACGAATCAACGATGTTTGAAAATGAACGAGCTCTTAATAATTTTTCTGAATAGTGATATAGCCGAGGACGGCTCCAATTGAGGATGGCCGAGAAGTTAAGGCCATGGAATTGAACTTAACTATAAACGCCGCTAGATGGCGATAACTGATTACTAGACTATAGTAAATGACGAGAGACAATCTTGTAACGAGATTATTACGATGTATAGGTAACATGATGTAATGTACGATGTTGATGTTTGAAGAGAAGAGACGTTCTTCTCTGTTCGCTATATTCCATATTTGTTGTTTTTGTCCTAACTAATTTACTTTTGTTATATTAAATATTTATTTATCAAGTACATGTATTTATTTACCACTGCATACTAACAAATATATATATATATATATATATATATATATATATATATATATATATATATATATATATATATATATATATATATATATATATAAAGAGTGCATACTACAGAATATATGATAAGTATATTCAGTAGTAGTTCAAAGAAAATGAAAAGAAATTATTAAAAATCAAAGAAAAACTATAAAGTCAAAAAACAAATATAACGAAAAGATATAATCTCTTGATTTGTATTCGTGCGAACTGACGATGAAGTTTTATCTCTATGTCTCGAAGTTTTATGACGATTAAGTTTATATAGATTAGTATTTATTTTGTTTCCTAGCTTTTTTATTTCTTTTTAATTTTTAATTTCTTAAAAAAATCTTAATTTTTAATGTTTTTAAAAATCTTTAAATTTTTTATAATTTTTCTACTATTTTAAATAAATTTTCCTTGTTTTTTTAAGACTTTTATCTCATTTTATGGATTTCATGTACTTGATTATGTGCATTAAGTAAACCAATAAAACTTACTACTTTTTTTAAAAAAAAATTTTCGTAATCTCTCTTTATTCAATTTCTTTTTTGTAAACTTATTTCTTTATTTTCTTCTTATAGATATAGATTCCTTAAAACCTTAAAAGTACATTTAAAAAAATAACGATTCTTTTTTATTGCTGTTCTGTCAAGTGAAGAAAAATAAGGGCATATTCAATTTCAAAACCTGCTTTACTTCGACATAGAGAATTCTTATTCCAGCAATAAAGCTGAAAGAGTAATTGATTCTTCTGTCTGACAACAACGCTCAACATTTTCTACATGCAGAGATGCCTAAACATTCTAATTTAGTGCCATCGAAATCCTTGGAATGTCGGAAAAGTTTCATAAAAATGGGAAAGGAATTTCTTTATTAATGTTATTCGAGTTATTTTCTCATATAAAAACAAAAGTTTTGGTTTCACGACTGGTAGGAAATTGAGGGGTATTTTTTTCCATTCTTTCATTGTGGAAAATTTATTTTATTCTATACCAGATTTATGAAAACTTTTCTAATTTAACTTTTTA
This sequence comes from Parasteatoda tepidariorum, assembly GCF_982258835.1. Taxonomy (NCBI): domain Eukaryota; kingdom Metazoa; phylum Arthropoda; class Arachnida; order Araneae; family Theridiidae; genus Parasteatoda; species Parasteatoda tepidariorum. The sequence continues at coordinate 31,658,149 of NC_141756.1, forward strand.
GCAGATATATAAAAACTTTTGTATATTTACATGATAAGGAAGAAGTAGGAATAAAGTTAAAAATAAAAATGCAAAAGGGATATCAGTTGCATGCGACATATGAGGTTTTTCGTAATCATCTCTCTTAATATATATTTTTGTTATTAGTTATGAAAGAAGTAAGAATAGTATATACTGATATATGCAAATTATATTCAAGTTAGAAAAGTTATAAATGCTATTAAAATCCATAGGCTGATAGCTGAAGAATGTGAAACCTGTAATGCCTAAACCAGATTGACTGCTATGAAAAAAAAAGGCAAAAAAATTGAAGGGGGTTTATTTTTTCAGACAACGAATTATATGTTAAATATAATCCCGGAAAAATGCTAGGTTAACATTTGATGAAATTTACAGTAAAGGATAGATTATTTGTCAAAATTTCCTTTGAAAGTGGATTATTTGAAAATATTTCCCCTAAATGCCTTAGCCACTTGTCAGACTGCTTTTTAAAGAATTTTTTTTTGTTGCCAAAAATACAATGTTTCTACTTTCCGATCCTTCTCATTATACCATAAGGCTTCAGTCTAACTTCAATAGAAATATCAATCCCCTGGCAGACGAGTTATCCGCAGAAAGTTTTCGTGGTTTGCTTCTCCATGCAACGCAAATGTGGGATAGTTCCATCAAAAAGTCCTCTCCGAAGACTAATTCATCCCAATGCTTGATCCAGGAGTTCCCTTGCTTTCAAAATTACAAGGCTACGGGGATAAACATTAACAGTCGAAAACTTGGAAATGGGTCAGCTGTTCACCACTGGTTTTAAAATAAAATAAAACCTTGCTCCCATTTACATAAGTTTACTAAAGCAAAACATAGATTATGGTAGAACAGAACAACTCATTCCAAATGATCTAAAATATTTTTAAAAAAAATTTATTCAATGACAAGCGGAATGTTAAAACTTATGAAGAAAAAAAAAACATCGAGAGTTTAGTAGTCAACTTAATGCTATTAAAACCAAATGAAAATTTGGAATATACTAGTATTAAAATTTAACGCTAAACATTCGAAATCTAGAGCACTTTATTCATCCTTTCAACGTTCTCATTAAAAGATTTTGACCACACCTAAAAATATTCGACAGAAGAAAAAAAATGACGCCCCTACGGACAGTTATTAATCGCGCGGATGTACAAAATGAAACCCTATTTTTAAGAGTGATGAGGAAAGGGAAAGATATGCACGATAAAAAAAAATATAATAATAAAATGTTGAATGAATAATTGCATTATGAAATAAAGCGAGTATTCATTGGCGTAATGCCAAAGTAACCTGTCATTCCTGATTTTTCATGAAATTTCTTTCCGGATTAGACTTTTTAAAAGTTTTAGGTTCCGATAGTTTATTCATTTATACCTAAATCACGTGCCGATTTGACCGAAAACGCATTAAATGTGACAAGTATTTCTAGAAAAGGGACATTTTTAGGCATTGCATAAATATTAGTGACGAGTTTCAGTACGAAAATAAATTCCAATCTTTTAGAAATCAAGCTATACTTCGCACTAACTTAACTATAGGAGTTGGAATAATGGAACATGCAATGTTTCAATTTTTTTGCAGTGAATGCTAGAATATGCAATGTTTCGTCAATAAGTATTTTTTCCCTTCCTCTTTTTCTTGTTATTGCTCTCAAGAATGTTAAATATCAAAGAAAATTATAGATGAAATTTCAAGATCGTAATTATTTTCAAGAATTTTAAAATTCTTCTAGCTATTCAGAATGTTCTAGATCTTTCCCATTTTTCAGCAAAAATATAAGAAAAATCATTACATTATTGAAATTTATATGACATGCAAACAATTCAGGAATTTCATTATCAACATAAAAATAAAATTAAAATTTATTACTATGGAAATCAATGATAAAGTTCTTATAACGAGTTTAAAAATTAGATATTTTTTTGTTGAAAAAACTGAATTAGAATAAAAGTATGTTATGAATGGTAGAAATAGAAATTTTTTTTAATAGCTTGAAAACATACGATTCATCTTACAAAATTAACTTTAAAAGTTTAAATAGTTGAAATATAAGTATTTAAATTAATTAATTTGAAAATATTTAATTAATAATTTTTAAACTGTATGAGAAAATCTATAAACATTTTAAAAAGAAGTCCCCCCAATAGTAACTAAAATAATTTAAAAACAATTATGTGCGCTTTAAAACTAATTTGAAAAATTTGGAATTTTTGATCTTATATTCTTTCTAAGAGCAAAATAGGAGAGTTCCCTTTTTCATGGCTGCTTTTTTGTTGACTTTTTCTTTACTAAATCATTGATCATTTTGAAATCTTCTATCAAAAACTGTAAAGTATTGTATTTTATAAAAAAAAGCTGTCCAAAATGGCATAAAATCAAACACAGAGTTTTAAATTTATTCTTTAGTTTTTGGAGAAGAAAGATTTACTGCACTTTTATTCAAAACTCTTTCACTAACAGCAGTGGATCGCCATCTCTCATTTCTATTTTAACCTTTTTTTTTAAAAAAACTTGGACTAAACTTTAAATTAATATGTTTCCTTGCATTAATCTCTTAAATATAAAATTTTGAAATCTTCTGAGTTAGATTCAGGGAAAGTTCGGAAAGCACTGATTTTTCTAACATTTCATAAAAGATAATCTAAAACTAAGATTCGATAATCTAAAAATTAAGACAAATGAATTGGATATAATCAATATTACGAAATGAAGGCTAATATAATGTTAACCGATGAAATTTTTTTTTCTCAAATATGAAATATTCTGAAAGAAATGCAGCAGAAAATCTAATAATTCAAATGAAACAATAATATTGTTTTTATAGTAAAACGAGGAGCCATGCAGTGGACTGATCTTAGAGACACGTTTCCCAGTAGAAGACTGAGATCAAGCATAACAGGTTGCAGTCATTAAGAGGATTTGTGACTCTTTTGATCCGCCTGCGTAGGGACCAAGAGTGTGCAGTATTATTCCTCGTTAAGCTGTTCCACCGTAAAGTGCTCGACATTATGGGCAGGTCATCGAGTTACCAAACCAGGGGAGCTACTCTCTCTCTGCTGAGGATCAAAATTGTAATGCCATGTATTCGGATTATCCTCAGGGATGTTTCCCAGACATTCGCCAATAGCCTATTAATCAGCTCTAGTGCGACGTAAATAAAGTATCTACCTATCATGTTAAAACGAGAGGGGAAGCATATTTGATTTGATTTAAATTGTAAAATACAGCCAATTTAAGATGGTTAAATTGGCCTTTTTATTTGCAAACGTTACCCGATTGTTTTTTTTTTTTTTTTTTTGAATTTTAAATTTCTTAAAAAGTTGCTTCAGTTTTAAGTGTTTTTTTTTCAAATTTTTTATCACTTATTTTGCTTAAAATAATTTTACGTTGCATATTGCTTTGATACGAAAATGCATTACTTTTTTAAACTAAAAATTATGAAGGCGTGTAAAAAATGTACAGGGAGTACAGTAAAACAAAAAATCTTTTAAACAAAAATTATCAACCATTACACTTGCAGTAAATATAACCATTCAGACTGCTCTGCACAACGCAGAAAGGCATCTCTAGGGCAAAATTTTGACGCACTAAAAGGGACATTTTTATTGCGGAATTTTATTCGATTTTTTTTATTATTCTAATTTGTTTGAAAGTTATTGCAATTTCAAGTGCTTTTTTATACGATTTTTGTGTGCTTGTATGAAAGACTGTTTATCTATTTTCTAACGATTTCCAGAAGGATGAATAAAATTTGTAATAAAAATTTAATCATCTCTCTCCAGATTGTTATTTTATGAACTCGAGATTCAGTTCATGTCGAAAGTAACAGAGAGATTCCAGATATAAATCTTAACATTCATATTGGAACTATTAAGAATATACAAAATAAACTTAATTAAACCATTAACCTTAATTAATAGTCAAACAAACAATTGACCAATGGATAATTTAACATTAAAAAACCATTGCCAATTTGAACTGTTACAACGATATAAGTCAAGTCAACGAGAGAAATTAATTCTTATGAATTTCTTTTTATTATCCAATCACAAGATCAATACAATTTACTAGGTCTATAATGATAACTAAGAGGAAAATAAACACACTGAAACTTTACTTAATTAATTCAAATTGTAAAAACTCACAAGGCAGCTGAAATCAAATTTGTATTGTATAAACTAGAAATAAGACATAAGTTCTTAATAATTAAAAATACTTAAAAATAAACTATAGTATATAAGAAATAATATAAATAGTCCCCTGATGAAGTACTGTTCTACAAACACACATTTATATATTATAGTTTATTTTTAAGTATTTTTAATTATTAAGAATTTATGTCTTATTTCTTAGTTTCTTTTTATTATGTCATACGAGCTGTATTCCTAAGTTTAATTTGCTCAGGCAAATATTCTTAAAATCAAAATAATCATTCATTTCGTAGGAATTAACAGAATGTGTTTAAAATATTAATAATTATAATATTAACAAAATATCATACTAACAAAATGTCTTTTGTAGAAAATATTGACTCTTAATAAAAAAGATGCAATTGTGGGAGCTGGTGAACAAACGGAACAAAATGCAGGGTCGCTAGTTGGAAAAAAAATTGAAGAAATATTTTGCCTGACTATAAATTTCAGAAATCTCAGAAATAATGGCCCTAAGGGCTAGTATTTGAGTGCGTTCTGAAAGGAAGATTTCAAGTGCCTGTTAAGAAAACAGCTGTCTAATTTTAAGAAGTCTCTCTTTCATCAACAGGAGTACCCTCAGGAGGGAAAGTTGCCTTAGGCATTTTTCTTTCTGAGGGGGTACTATTTTTAAAATATTCTAGATATCTTTTAAGTTTTTAACAGTAAAATTGACTAAGAGGATATTTTTGATAATGTAGGGAGGTATTTTTCTTTTATAAATTTGGGGAAAGGGAAATTTTAAAGGGATTTTTGATGGTGGAGTTTTCTAGTTAAATAATTCCATCTTTCATGAATTTTTGGACAATGGATAAAAGGGGAAATTTCAGCCCATATCCAAAAAATCTATTAAACCTTTCAGTAGGTCTTGAAAGACGTATGAAAAGTGAATTTTTTTTCATTGGCTTAGAACTCACCATTGATGTAAATTAAATTGATGACTATATTTTTTCTTCGAATATTTTAAAGAAATCATTAGGGATGTTTGCCTTCTTATAGCTCTCAGGAATAAAAAAAGGAGCGTTCTCTAATATTTAATTAACTTTTTCATCATTTAAGATGAACTCAATGATCAACGGAAGAGTGGTAGCATAGGTGGACTATGTCTCCAAATTAGTATTCTTTAAGTAATCTGAAACCATGTGCTTATTTTTTTATAATTGGATACCTCCAAGTGACGTCATCGTAAGTAAATCTTTGCATTTGTCGCTTCAGAAGCCAATCAAGGTCGGCTGAAACGCGTGACGACGATTACAGATATCCAATTAAATCTGATTTAAATCACATGGTTAGGCATAATTGATTCTCTTCTTCTCTAGTTGCGAGTACCCGATCATGCTATAAGAACGTATTAAATGCTTTTAAAACATATATCTAAAAATTAAATAATTTAAAATCAACTGTAATTAAAATAAAAAGTTGTGAACTGATAAGAAGAATTAGTTAACTGCTGGGGTATTCATTTAGGAGAAAGGTAAGGAATCACCATTATATTATTGACGCCAGTAATGTTTGATAATTTTTGGTAAAAGATACTAATTGAATTAAGAATGTGAACTACGAAACATGGATTTTGCTTCATTAGTGAATACGTGTTCTGCCGACAAAAATTTTCCTTTTAAAACCTAGATTTCTTCCAATTCAATCTTAATCTTGCTGAGAGAAAAATGGAGAAAAAATTTTCTTCAAAGCAAGTTACATAGCAATCTCTTTATCAGGTAGGGGCCAAGAGGAAATCGCTATATTATGCCAATAGAATATTCTAGCAGCGACAATGATATTCCCGTCATCCTTCATACCACATAAGATTGTTGGCTAAACGGTTTATAGACCATTTATTTCTTCCTTTAGATTGAACAAATATTTCTTTCTCTCATTTGATTGAACAAATATTTCCTTAACTGATATATATTTATTAACTATTTCTTTAACTGATTCACTTTTCTTTATATTTTACTTTTTACTTTACTTTATACTTAACACATTACTATAATTTATGCTTTGCAATTTAATTTAATTTTTACTTTACGCTTTAATTTACATCGTAATTTACATTTTGCTTGATACTTTTACGCTTAACTTTATTTTATGCTTTAATTTTTACTTTACGCATCATTTTAAAATTTTACGCTTTAGTTTACTTGACACTTTACTTTTACTTTACGCTTTATATTTAATACTTTATATTTAACGCATTATATTACGCTTTACTGCAAAATTTATGCTGAATTTTAATATACTTTACGCTTTACTTTACCTCTTACTTCACTATACTTTAATTTTTGAAAATAACGTATCCATGGATACTAATAAAATAACTAGTTACACCCAACAATATGCACTCAAAAAATAGTGGATTGTTTAATTGTAAAAATTATGAAGCCATTGAAATAGCAATAATACTATAATTCTGGTTACCTTATGATTCGATTCATCTCAGTTTTTCACCAACATAGGCTTCGAGCTCGAAGCATTGAATCAGTAATCCAGTAACATATATAAAGATCAGTGGTGTCAGGTGGTATTGGTTCGAGAAATGTATTGGTTCGTTAGAGTTTGTAATTAATTTCGTCAGTTGTTTTTTAATTCTACACCATAAACTGTATACTCTGCTTAAAAATCTGGCACGCAGTGACATCAATATTAATTATGAAGTAGTAGAAATAAAAAAAGTTGCTTTAAATAATAAAATTAAGCTAGCTTTTTAAATTTTCCATTTCTATTGACTTTTATTATCTCATTATTACAGCGAAAGTTTCCTTCCGTGCCAAAACATGACTAAATCATTTTCTCGTCTTGGTCCAGAGGCGACAAAATTGTCTTCAAGATACACAACATCCACCCCACACTAAACATCAATCGTCGTGGTTTTCAATCGCACACACTAAAACAAACTTATTCGGAGATGAAAAAGGCAAAAACCTCCCAAGTCAAGAAGCTACATTAAGTCATTTACGGTGGCTTCGAGCCAAGATTTCGACAACGACTTTTGAACAGCTGTTCCATTAAACAAACTTTATAAAAAGCAAAACGGAAGGGAGGAAAATAATAGTAGAATCATTGCCAAACTTTTTGATTCAACGGGTTTCGTAGGAGTGAAATGGCGTTTTGCCGAACAGAAACTTCAACGAGAAAAGAAAGTAATTGCTATGAGTTTCTCTTTTGTACGTTCTTTTGGCAGACGTGACTATTCCTCTTTGCATATGTATTAAAACAAAGTTTTTTAAGTATTATTTATTTTTGATGACAAAAATTCCAAATTATTAATTAAGAAACAATGTCAGAATTTAATGTGCATAAAACAAAGTTATGATAGATGACCAAGTGAGAGATGTCCAAGTGAGTGGCTGAATTATATTACTTGAGTTAAATAAACCAATCAATTGTCATTTGCACCATTCCTATTGGAGGATTTATATTCCCATCCCAATCGAAACGTATTCTTATTGGCTGTTATCAGCAATTTATTGATCATTGATGGATTTCCATTGTCTAGGAAAGTGAAGTTTCGACTACTTACACATTTCCATTCGTTTTTACATCCAATAATCTATAATCTATAATCCACAATTTTCTTTATATTTCCATTTTTTATATGAACTTATTTAAGCAAAATGCCAATAAAAAAGTAGAAAAACGTATAATTTTTTAATAACAATATATTAAATAAATTATGAAAGTATATGCATTTTAAAAAAATTCAGTACATATTTCTCATCGAGCTTTTCAATTCAAAATAAAATCACTAAATTTAAAAATAAAGAATTATAACTTCTAAAAATAAAGAATTATAAAGAATTATAACTTCTGATAACTATTCTCAACATTTACAATAGTCTTTTTTTAAAACCATAATTAAGGTTATTTTTTTCAACAAAAACATATTTATAATATCAAATAATTCATTCTTTACACTAAATAATTTCAAAATAATTGATTTTTTTTTGTTGTATATTCACAGCTGCTTGTCAACAGTTTTTAAAAAATGCCAAAAGAAGCTCAATCATTTCATCGCCGAAAAAAATTAACAACCGGGGCCATCAAGTGTTCCCGTGTTAAATTAAAAATAGTTGGAAAATATAACAACACAGAGGTTATTATTGACAATGGTAAGAATTCTCGATACATTTCTCTTTACGGTCTGCAAATGCCTATAAAAATACATTGCTTTAAAATGGCTGTATACATCAACTTCTAGCTTTAGCACCCGGTTCGCACCGGCAGCAGTGCTGACGTAAAATATCCTCAGTGGTAGACGGATAATGGGTTAAAGCAACAACTCCTGGAAGAGAGAAGGCTTCAACACGTAGCAATTTAGTAAACAACATTTAGTATTTCAACATAAACTGCGCACTGAAGAAAAAAATAGGAAAGATGTTACTGTGTTTGGACTACTAAAGGATTAAATTTCTTATGTATGGCAACCCGTGCTAAGGCCTTCTCTCTTCTAGGAGATATTGGTTAGAGTCCCGTGGGCGGTCTTCGAGGTTTTCTTCTCCATGCAATGCAAATGCTGGTTAGTTCTATCAGAAAGTCCTTCACGAAGACAAATTTCTCCCATACTTGATCCAGGAATCCCCTTGTCTTCTGGATAAGGTTCAAAAATGCTAGGCTATGGAGTTGAACATTGGTAGTCGTAAACTCAAAATTGGGTCGGCTGTTCAACGACGGTTATAAAATAAAATAAAATTTCTAGATTAAGATTAAAATGAGAGGATATGAGAGCAAACTTTATTCCACATGTATCCGCCGATTCTATTACTATATCTTGGGGAGACAGAACACGTGATGATCACGAAATCTGCAGGTCTGAAACAGCACCTGAATGACCTTTTGAGCAGTGAAGTCAGATTTCCAATTTATCCTGAATTTTAAATTAATTCCTTCCAAAGAGCAAATTACTCATTCCTAATTCGAAAAGTCGAACTTTTATGCATAATAATTTTGCATTTGATCACTCTATTTAACTTTCTATTCTGAGAAGGAGAGATTGCCGTCGGAAGGTAAACGTCCCATGAGAGAAAGAGGAGCGTGTATGTGAGTTACCTTCGAAAAGTATTGATCCAAAGAAGTAGAAGCAACATTTTCATTTCCGGGCTATTGAGAGTAATACTGTAGCAGATAAAGATATGTTAAACCGACACCAAGTTCCGATCTGTGCAGAATACATAAGTGTCATACAAATTGGGGGGAGTAGTATTCGTTCTTGCTTTTATTTCCGACGAAACGTGCCGGAAATTTTATTATTCAGGCTAATTTAAAGAATTGTTTCAGGGAGAGAAGGCGTAAACGAATGTTGAAATCCGACCTTCTATATATTTATTTCGAACATTTTTCTAAAATTTGCTCGTGAATTCATATTTTAAGGAGTATTAATAGATCAAGTCAAAAATACTTTTCAGAACTTTGTTTAATTGTAAATGAATACTTTTTAACAACTAATTTATACGCTCATGCTCAATATAATCGTTATAATTATTATACAAGTAATCAAAAAGTAATGTTAGTGCGTCAATCAAAAATCATTTATTTATTATATATTATATATTAAATATATAATTATTTAATATATAATATATAATTATTTATAATATATTAATATATAATTATTATAATATGTAATTATTTATAATATACACTGGTTATCATAAATTAAGGAAAAATCACAAAAATAGCGATAACTCTTTCAAAAGTAAGCCAAACCGTGCAAAATTTGCATATGTTGTCCACTAAGAGTAGCTGAGTAAAATTGCAATATGCAAATTAGTGGCGCTGCACTCGGCTTACGTCATCTGCCTGGAGCATAAAAGTCCAAGTTTGAGAGAAAGCACACAAATTTTACTGTGATTGCGACATTGAAAATCTGAGATAGCCAATTCGTAATAATGACCTCTAGGCATCATTTGCCTGAAGAACTACGATGGAGAGCCATCGGGAGACTAGAGGCAGGGCAGAGTCAATCAGAAGTGGCCAGATGGCTAAATGTGAGTCCATCTGTGGTTCATAGACTTTGGAGGCAATTTCAAACCACAGATTCGGCATCTAGGAGGTTCAGTCAAGGACGGCCAACTGTTACGACCAGTGCCGATGACCGATATTTGACATTAAGTGCACGCAGGAATAGAACCGCTACTCCGACACATCTTAGATCCTCTCTTGCTGCAGCCACCGGAAGGTTGGTGTCAACGTCAACTGTGCGCAGAAGGCTCCACGAAGGTGGTCTGTATGCGAGACGACCAGCCATTTGCGTGCCGCTCACATCACGCCATAGGAGAGACCGTTTGCAGTGGGCCCGACAACATGTCCACTGGACGTCAGATCAATGGAGGCCTGTTCTCTTTACGGATGAGTCCAGGTTTAGTCTAGAAAGTGACAGTAGACGTTATTTGATATGGAGAGAACCTGGGACCCGTTATCATCCATCAAACATCCGTGAAAGAGATGCATACGGAAGAGGCAGTGTCTGTGGAGGCATATCCTTAGGAGGGCGCACATACCTCCATGTCTTTCCAAGGGGAACCGTGAATGCTCAGGTTTATCGAGACAACATCCTTGATGCTTATGTGCGCCCATATGCCGGGGCAATTGGTGATTGCTTCCTGTTACAGGACGATAATGCAAGACCACACAGAGCTCGCATTGTTGATGATTATCTTCAACAGGAAACAATTACTCGCATGGAGTGGCCAGCTCGATCCCCGGACTTGAATCCTATCGAGCACGTTTGGGATGCTCTAGGGAGGCGTGTATCTGCCATCAATCCGCCCCCTCAGACCCTTGCCACGCTTGCAACTGCTTTACAAGAGCAATGGCTCTCACTTCCTATTGAACTGATAGACCGCATAATTGAAAGCATCACACATCGCTGTTTGTGCTGTATTGCTTCTAGAGGCAATCATATTCCATATTAAAGGTACTTTTTCTATTGCAAACCGATACTTCCAATTTGTTTATTTTATACATGTGCTAATTTCTATACTACTATTAATGTCTGATAATTTCTTTTTATGTTGTTTAATACCTTACTATGTGTTGTATATTGTGGGTAAGTTTCATAAAATTCCATGTGTAATTTCTTGAGTTATCGCGATTTTTGTGAATTTTCCTTAATTTATGATAACCAGTGTATTTGATATTAAAGAGTTTCAAAATTGCCTCTTTTTTTGTCGTTACATTGCTTCCATCAAGAGGAGCAGCAATTGAAAGCATCATGGTAGGAAATTCCTGAAATTTTCTTTAAAGCCTTGATGTAAGCTTATTTGACTTTTTCAACTGTCGTGAAATGATGTTTTTCTAGGAATTTACAAGCGGGAGAAGTGTTAGGACTATGAGGATGTTGGTTGTTTTGAATCAACCAGAAAGCGGGTAGCATGGTAGTTTTCTTCGTATGCTTCATTTTTTGGCATAATCTTTGATGTGAATGGTACCTTATGGATTGTTAAATATCTTTACTATTAAATGAACACTTAAAGGAGAGACGGGTGCAAATATTCTGCCAAAAAGTTTACGTCAGTATTGGCTATCCATCCAGGACATTTTCAGAGTCTTAAAAACGTATCTTGTGCCACTGGTGAACTCGACAGTCCGATAAACAATCATAACTAAAGACCGTCTTTATCACGAGAAAGATATTCTCTGCGAAATTGTCGATGTTCACAGAAATTTTGTCCTTTGCTGCACGAAATGTTTTCTACACTAGAGGTCATTTGGCTCAACGTCTTAAGAGCGAACACAGGAATTTATTAAAAGACAGTAAATACTGAAAACAGTGCCTGTTGTCACATAATAATATACATAAATGGAGAAAATATAGTAAACGTGTAGTTGGAATAGTAATAAAGACTTAAAATTAAATTGGAATAAGAATCGTTATAAAATACTTATTACCTTGTCAATAAGGTACTAACTCCGAAATTTAAATCTATAGGATAATTTGCAAAATAAGCTTTATCTGGCTAACTAAATAAGAACACGAACGTATGTGCGGTGTGTTGGGTCCGTAATCACGTCATACTGTGGTAGTGACAATATTGATGAAAATAAGAAGAGCTAGCGAACAACTACTACTTACACTTCAATGCGCGAATCAACGGAGAGAAATAAAGAAACAAATTCAAAAGTTGTCTCTTGTTCTTTTGCAGTTATAAATAATAATAATATATTAAATATTGTAAACCACTACACGGTGCACTGCTTGCAACGTGAACAAAAGAAGCCAAATCATGACTGCCAAAACAGTGAGTTCTTTCTAAATATAGCAACCATTTCCCCCTTTTTTAACTATATATCTATAAATAATTAAAGTAAATTTTCACTTCAAACTAACAGGAATTACCTAATATCATTAATATTTTATAAATTGCAGCGGATTTGAGCTCAGAAATTATATTATTTATTTATTTTAATGTCAGCAAAATTATCTGTTTGAGAATACCGCCGCCCTCAGTAAGCTTCAGTAAGCAGCTGTAAACTTACTAAGCGGAAGTTGTGCTGGTAATGAGCTCGAGATCTGTTTTTGTTTACATTCGTATTGAAAACATCATCCATACTTCGTTACGAATTGTATGGAAGAGTAGAGCTAGTTTTGCCAAAATACACGAGGTCCTTACTATCCGGGTAAATGGAGTTAAATGAGCCACTGCGTGTACGTAAGCTGACTCTCCCCTCTATATATCCCCGATGCATGCACGTTTGCAACAAATATTTGAATGTTTTCAGCAAAAATTATTTATTATTATTTTATTGTTTACATTAATTTTATCGCATATTTTTTTATTTATCAGAATAATTAAATTACGAAAAAAAGACATATTCAGAACTGTAATATTTCAAAAGGAAAATTGTTATTTTCCCTATTTTAATTTTGAAATTTGTAAAAAAATATATCTCGATTCATTTGCAAAATTGAGTTTTGTTTAATTGCATATACAAGGCAAATGTCTTTCTTTCGACAAGAATAAAATTTCACAATAACTATATATATATATATATATATATATATATATATATATATATATATATATATATATATATATATATATATATATATATATATATATATATATATATATATATATATATATATATATATAAATACAAGAAAACACGAAGAAAGTTAAGAAAAACAATAAGTTTCATTTATTGCGCTTAAGCTGCAAGTAAACAGAACTCATTAGATAAGTTCAAAATGAAGAATAAAACAAAGAAAAATTATAGACATATGAAAAAAAAAGGGGGGGGGGAATAATAAGTAAAAAATAACAAACAACTCTGTTTTGCGGATATAATCGTGTGGGCTGAAGAAAAGATTATATCTTTTTTTTTCCGGCTTTTTTTTCCGGTTTTTTAAATAAAATTTCATTCATTTTTTTTTATATATATAAACTGTTGTTTGTTATTTTTTACTTATTATTCCCCCCCCCCTTTTTTTTCATATGTCTATAATTTTTCTTTGTTTTATTCTTCATTTTGAACTGACTGGTGCAAGATTTGTTACGAATGAATGTTTGTAAAGTCAAATCCTCCTCAAATTATAAAAATAAAACTCTATCGTTAGAAAGAAAAAAGGAAATATTGTTTCTTTTTTCCAAAATAAAATCTGTTCATAGGATTCCGATGTTCGTGATATTTTAGCGTGATCATTCTGTGTTTCAAGGCTCCCCGTGAAAGTGGCCAAATCTGCGGTAAAGTTAGTGAGAAGATTAATGAACGTGGTTCAAGAAGTCTCGGTTAGTAGACGAGTAAATTGATTGAGTTTTAAAATTCTAGATGCACAACCTTCGAAAGCCGTTGACCGACTACAAAAGATATCGAGACAAAAGACATTAGAGACCTGGCAAGTGTACAGCTGGAATAAGAGAATTTCACTTTCAAGATTTCTCGAGAAACTGAGAATGTGAAACATTAAATTGAAGATTTGCTGAGGGAAGCTTCTCTGGTATTCTGTCCTCATTCTGAAAGGACTTCTGGAATCTTAACTAGGGAGCATTTTCCGCGGAATCTAGAATTATGATACATTTATGAGCTTGCATTTTGTAAGTTGATTGTCTGTAAAATTAATCGTTTTAAAGTATGATGACCTTGGAATATAAACATTGAAACATTTTCCCTTAAGTAATTTTACAAAAATTCTTGTCTTTCCCCTTTTTCTGATAAATTAGGGAATCGTAAAATTGAATCATAAATACTTTCCGATAATGACCAATTTTGATTTATTTTTCTTCTGTGTTTACAGAAAAAAAATCCGTCACATATTATTAATAGTCTGTTTGATATGATGATATAAATGATCTACGAACTTAAAATTTGGAGGCCGGGATAGTCTGGTCGGTAGGGCGCTGGGCCCATGTCTGACAGTTCGTGGGTTCGAACCCCGACAGCCGAAGACTCCCCGTGTAGTAAATGGTGACTGATGCACGTTAGTTCCAAAGTATCCATGTTTCCATAACAAATCAAAACCTCTTGGGGTACCGGATTGGAGATTGATCGTTCTCTGATTCAGGTCAAAATTACGATCTGTGGATGTATAAATGCGTCCGCCCTATAAACGGGTGTGACGTATGGGTGTGGCAGAAGTCGAATTCTTGGCCATAGATGGCGCTGGAAAAACAAGAACAATCGCACCCCTCTGCCTTAACAGGCATAACTCAACAACAACAACTTAAAATTTTAGAATAATGTAGAAATAGAAACAACGAAATAGATTGAAGATGAACACAATCGAAGATGAATACAAATACAGAGAAGATGCTTTTTTTTCTTCAAATTTAACAAAAAAATATTTCTTTGTAAAAATAAAATTGGTGGCGTTAAAAAATTCAGCCCCAAAAAATTTCACAATATGAAATTTTAAAACTGTGTCGAAATATGATCAACAAAATTGATTTCAAATATACATAATGCAGCAGGACTAATACAGCAGAAACGTTTGATTATTTTTTTTGCAAATTCCAATACAATACTTATGTTAAATACGATAGAGGTGATGCTTAAAGAATTAGCCACACAAGAAACTTTAGTGAAAATGCTGCTGTGCCGACACTATGGAATGGCAGAAGTACGAATCTCGAACGTACGTGAAAGTTCCACCGTGATTAGCTCAAAACTTATATTTCTTTATTAGGAATTATTCAAAAGATTTTATTATAAATTTGCTTTATTAAAATATTCCTTCGTGGTTTAAAATTACTTTCAGTCCGCATAAAAAAGAAAGCTTCAAACGAATTTAAAGCACTTCTATTTACGTTGCAAAAACAAAACAAAAAAAAAAAGAAATGGTGCGACATTTATCTTATACTCTATAATGTTTCTTTAAATGAAACATTTTTCTTAAAATAGATGAAGAATAAAGTTAAGCTTCTTTAAAAATAAGTTCTTTTGATAGTCTTTTTTTTCTCTTAATGTTTTTTTTTTCTTTGGAAAAGTTTTTTTAACTTTGGTGAGAGAAGATGCCTATTTTGGAAATCTCATAAAACTTTCCAAGTCATAAGATTTGAGCTGCAATGTACTTTCTTAAATTGCCCTCGGATTAGTTTCTCATAAGCGATTTGTAGTCTTAGATTGGATTTTTTCTAAAAGAGAGACAAAAATATCAATTGACTGTTTTAGAATCTCTGCGTGTTACAAACGATTAGAAAAACCTTAAGCAAAGTCTTATTGGAATTTTTTCTATAAAAACTCTAATTTTTCATCTGAACCTTTTTCTTTATTTCACTGTAGCCCTCGTTCTCCTAAATACTTCTGTATTTTCTTCAAAACTTTTGCTAAAATAACTGTTTAAAATTTAATTATTTTTAAACCAATGATGTTAAATAATCAACACATCGTAAAAAATCTTGTCATTTCCTTTTTCATAATTATAAAGTTGAAAAAAGAATATAAATTGCCAATTAAGAGTCTCTTAAGTTTAAGAGTCTTTGCCAATTAAGATTTATAAATTGCCAATTACTATCTCTTTAATGCAGAATTTTTACTCTGAGCCAATTTTTCTTAATTTTTTCATTGTTTTGTACTAACTTAGATCAAAATAAGAGAAAAAATTTTATATTTAGCAACTTATTAATTTTTGAATAAGAAATACAACATAAAACACCAATGCCCTTTTCCGCGTTAAAAGGTAAAATCCTTCAACCACGGCTCGCTTTCAAAGAGTAATATTTCAAATGCGCAGTTATTTGTCGTTATTTAGATCTATTGGAAACGGTTATTCACCAATGGAATTTCTTTCATTTACAAAATCAATTGTTTATAAATTTTTGAATATAAATGGAAAAAAAAATTTTTAACGACTTTTTTTGGATTTTATATTTTAGTACAAATACAATTTCGATAATCTAACAGATTTTTTAATGTCTGTTAGACGGTTTTTGTAATTAAAAATATCAATATATAATTTTGCTTGCATTTAGAGCTTGTGAAAAAACTATATTAAAAGAGACACTGGTGTCTCATTTGCGTCAAAAGGTTAAAAATCACAAGTTAGAAATTCGATTCAAATTGCATTTTGGATAGTTTTATGGTACATAAATAGCTTATTATTTGAGTCTAGTTAATTTTTTTCTATGACCAAAATGTCAAGAAATACACCTTAATAATATAAAACAATGCGCAAAATATGCTGAAAATTGAAATTTATCCGTTTTTGTATATGATAGTTAAAAATAACAAAAAAGTTAATCAAGTTTAAGTGATTTTTTTTAAATATTTTATCGCGCAAATGAGTTAAAGTTCTCCGAATAACGCTCTCATTTCCAAGAGAAAATTGCATTTTCGGAAATTGCTTAAAGCTTGGGTCGCAGAAGGTATGAGGAAAAATCATTTCTCATGTTTTATTGACTGAATTTTGCGTGCGACAAATAAAAAACAATTTCACTATATTTTTTGGGTGGAAAACATAAAAGTAATTGTTGTTTGTAATTTAATGACGTGGAAAGGTAACTTTTATAGTATACTTACTTAAACTTTTAGTGAAACTTCTCGACAAGTTTCATCTGTTATGTTTTTTTTTTCTGGTAGCGAATATTTAACGAGCAATGAAGTAAATAATTTAATGAACAACAAGGTGAGCCGTGTTGCTGTAGCTGGCCAACAGCCAGAACTTAGTCAGATCCCATTAAGGCACTTTAATCGATTCCTCTTTTTCTCTCTCTTACCTTAACTTAAGAGTTTTAATTAGCCTAAGTATAGCTTTCGGCTAATTCAATTTATGATTGCGTCACCTAATAAAAATACACGGATATCTTTTGAGCAAAAAGATTGTACATTTATCTTTTGTGTAAAAAAATTACACGGTGATGTAGATGGAAAATATCGAAGTAATTAAAGCATCGTATGGATAGTTTGCTTTAAATGGCTTTTTTTTTAAAGATTTTAACTGATTTTAAATTTAAGAAATGTGTCAAATGGATTTTCATTTGAGAAATGTATTGTAATTCTTTACAAACTGTGGACGAATTTTCTTAAAAGCAATTAGGTTCTATTTATTAAATTTCTTAATAATCCTTCTATTTTCATAACATATGATATTAAAAATTATTAATTTTTAATATTTGTACGTATTTTATCACCACAATTATGTTTCATAATTGGACTGAAACTTTTATAAAGTACTACTTTTTTAATTAAAGCATAACTTTAATTAAAAAAGTGGTACTTTATAAAGCATAACTTTGAATTGGACTTTCATAAAGTATTATTTTTTTAGTTAAAGCATCCAGATGCATTATTTTTTTATCTGTGGGTTTTTGAGGTGAATAAATATTGTTTTGGTTCACAAGCTAACTATAGAATAAATGAAAAAAGTTGGCAAATAATATTTTGTGTGTGAAACAATTCCACTCGTTTCTGCAGTTGAAATTTATCGAAGAAGTTGAAAATTCTGACCATACATTATGGATAGTTTTCTTTCAATGTTTTTTAAACGATTTTTTGAACTTAAAAACAAAAAATATATATTGTAGTTGAATTTTAACAAGATCAATTTTTTGTAAAGATTATTTAATACTATAGTTGATTTTATTTTCACTCAATTAAGTTTTTTTATAATTGCTGCACATCATGTATCTATCTTGTTTATTCATAACATAATGAATTATTAGTATAACGTAATGAACTATTAGTATAAAATTAGATAATTTTGCAGGTCATCATCACAATTATTTTTCTTAACAAGATTGATTCTTTCATAAGTAATAGTTCTTCTATTTTCCTAAATATTTTAACTCGGGTAATTCATTTCTTTTTTCTTTTTTAAACGTTTAATGTATAAGGTAATGAAATATTGTTTTAACTGATGAGTTACCTAAAAAAGAATGTAATCCTTAATACATTCTGATCTAATGATCAGTTTCATATGTGTTGAAAATATAGCCTGAATGTTTTGAAACACAATATTCTTATATTAGTTAGGAATAATTAGAAAATAAAATCTGCAAAATTAAACCCAACTTTTTTTTCTTTATTTTTTACAGATTTAATTTTTTTAAATAAATACATACCCTTTTTCCAACAGATTTAGGTTTTTGAGCTTCAAAAAGCCATAATATGGAATATATATCTCCAATAGTAACAGAAAACATCCGTGCCCTGAGCGAGATTCAAACCCTCAACCAGTGGCTTTGCATTCAGGCACGCTGACCGCTCAGCCACTTGGCCGATCACATAAAAATTATAAATGAACTAGTTTTAAGAAAAACATATGCTGACAGAGATCAAATATTATAAAACTATTTAATATAATTGTCAGATTTATGTAAACCTTCCTATCAGAGCATAATTATCTTTATGATATGTATGTATTTGTATATGTATTTGTTACAATTAATTTCTGTGGATTGTTCAGCTGCATGGGATACGACTACAAGCTTTGACCTCCACGAGTTCGATAGTAGACAATCAATCATCTGACGGTTTCTAAACGTATACAGAAATTTACTTCATGAAAGTAGTAAATGCATCTGAGGAGATCGTTATGTAAGCTTTCGCAATTTTCAATGTTCGTAAGTTGAATGCCTTAAAATGTGTATGAACGCATGATTTAATATTAACTTAAATTAAAATATTTATTCAAGCAATTTTTCGATTTTTCCAGCACCAAAATTCGGCTAGGTATTACACCACAACTTTAAAAATAAAGAGGCATACCAGAGTGGAGAACGGAATGTTAATTGGAGTAACGTAACCCAATGTTAACTGTCATTCAAACTTTTTCCAAAAGAATAAGTCCGTTTCAGTCAATTATTTTGCTTGAGAAAAGGAAAGCATGATTAATGGAAGCAATCGAAGAAAATAAAACTCTAACTCCTTTTAATGATTCATTTAATTAATGACTTAATGGAGCTGACGAAGAAAACAAAATCTTCTCTCCGTTAACATAACTTGCGTCTCTTTCTATCCATTTTTAAATATAACATAAGGTTTCTTCTCTTCCATGAAAGAAGAAAGCATCCCCTTCGTTAATTTTTGCTTCCTTTTCTTAAGATTATAAACATTAAATGGAG
Organism: Parasteatoda tepidariorum; assembly: GCF_982258835.1. Taxonomy (NCBI): domain Eukaryota; kingdom Metazoa; phylum Arthropoda; class Arachnida; order Araneae; family Theridiidae; genus Parasteatoda; species Parasteatoda tepidariorum. The sequence goes on from NC_141756.1 coordinate 31,677,860, forward strand.
AAAACTCCTGAACCACACGGATAATGTTGGAGAGAGCGAATCACTGTTACTGAAGCACTAGGTGTAACGTCAAACATACACACTATGAAGGTAAACTGTACTTAGTTTTGAAACTGTACTTAGTTTTGAAAGACCGAAACAGAGCTGTACAAGGAATTTTTAGCTTTCGCATACGGAATCTTTTTACATAATTTTCACATAAAGACCAAAATTCGTGGTTTACCCTCTATAGTGTGACTAAATTTTATAAATAGTCATTGAAAATCGTTCTGCCATTTATCCACTAAAATATGAAAAAAGAAAACCGAAACACTGAAGAAAGGCTTGATTTTACCATAGTCCAAAACAATAAGCCCCAAAACATAGCCCAATTTAAAGCTACTGTTTTCGAGTGGAGCTGTACTTGGACTTTAAAAAACATTTGTAGAGAACAATCTCTAAATGGTTAACTTAAATCACACTAATTTCACAGAGAAACTACCGCTAGGGGCTCAGGAAAGATAATTAAGTCTGACTCACTTTCGAGCGCAATTTACTGGACAGTGCAAGAAGTGCTCAAACTATTATGCAATAGTGAAATGGACAACGCACCATATTCTTTTGTGACGTAACATGGGTAACTGATCATCGGATTAGCCAAAACGTAAATATTTGCTACAACTTTGCTCCAAATCTAAACAAACACCGATTTTAAAACGTGCTTATTATTTGAGCGCAATTTACTGAACAGTGCAAGAAGTGCTCAAACTATTATGTAATAAGGAAATAGACAACGCATGATATTCTTTTGGGACGTAACATGGTAAACTGATAATCGGTTTAGCCAAAACGTAAATATTTGCTTCAACTTTGTTCCAAATCTAAACAAACACCGATTTTAAAACGTGCTTATACTTCCCACATACATAAACAAGCTGAGATCATTTCGTAACAGAGCCTGTTGAATTTCTTTCCTGGCTCCAAATATCCACCACAGTTGAAGCAAATATTCACATTCAAAAAAATGAAACAGTTGGAACGTCATTGCATCTTAAACGCACTTGCTTGAAAGATACTCAAAAAATCACTAAGCTTCAATTCAATCCAGAAAGAATTGGAAGAAATAACTAAATTGGAGGGAAATAATTTTAACTGGAACTTATGTGAAATGTAACTGATATCCCAAAAACCATTTTGTTTTCTTGTTGATGCAGTTAAAAACAGTGAAAGAGAAAATTGCTCTCATGCTAATAACTGAGTTCTACCACGTGGCTTCAGCGAGTTTGATCTTTGGTCTGCCTGCGTCAGACAAATGCTCACCCTTGCCATATTTTTTCCTTAAGTATTCTACCACTAATGAAGGAAAGATGGGAACGAAGAAGAGGCATTTTTTTCCCTTTCCAATCTTTGCTTGCCTTTTCATTCTTGAATGGAAGATCAGAATGATGGATGAATTTTCATTCCGATCGTTGTCACACGATCATCAGATCGATTTTTATAGAAAGGAGGAGACGGAAAAAGTCACAGGGCGTGAGATATTTTCTGGGTGAGAGGGGATACTCGATGAGTGTTTTTAAAAATTCTGGGCGCGTGCAGTTAATAGTTCTGAAAGTGACGAGGAATGTGAAAAAGATATTTTAGCATACAATTTGCATTAATATGTTTTCAGGCAATTTATTTTACATGTAGGCTCTTAAGAAATATTAGGTAAATTACAGAGAAGAAAAGTTGTATATAAATTAGATGCTCATATTCGAAACAAAATTTCTTCGTTATAATTAAAAAGTTTATTTTTATATGGTGGGTTAAAAGTTATGTTTTACACAATGCTATGAAACTAAAAAAAACTTTTTTGGTGCTTTATTAAAAAAAGCTCTTTTGGATTAAGTGCAAAGTTCTTTTTTAATTTGCCTTGAACCTAATTGGAGAATTGGGTACTTGCACTTCGAGAAGAAGGAGATCAAAAATACCCATACATGTGACCTATGACGTCTGCGCCAGCTGATCGTTTGCAAAATGGCTTGTTAAAGTTGAGTTAAGTTTCTCCAAATAATGCGAAGTGTTAACTAACGTGAAGGTAATTAAACACAATGCCATATCACTCATCGAATTTATTGAAATATAATTCTTTCTCTCCTACATTTTTATTTAACTTGTATTTAATTTTTTTAATGTACTTTATTGTAACCTTGACATATTTTTGTATTGTGTACCTGGCAACTTAGATGCATAAATAGTTTGTTTATGTTCTGCATGGCTTCGTGGTGGTCTTTGTGTTAAGTAAGAAATAGATAGTAGAAAAATAGAAATCTTTATAAAATAATCTTTGTATAACAATACAGAATGTATCATTTAAAAGAATTGATGCTTGGCTGTCTTGGCTTACTCAAAATATAATGGAAAGAACAGTTGCTAACAAAAAAAAAAGTGCCTCGTTTCAACAACCAATCAGAATCCAGATATCCACACTACGTCACTTGCAGGTATCCCATTTGTTTTCGGTTTTAGCATTTTTTTTATTTTGCTTAGAATCCATTCATAAAAAAATCATCGTTCGGCATTTTAGGCAAAATCTACCCAAAAAATTTGACATTTTGCATGAGAAGTATATGCTGTCTGATCTGCTAGTGCAATAAAGATATTTAAAAATTTTAATTCATTCAATCAAATTAACTCTGCTTTGTTTAACATGAATCTTATTTTCCTTCTGCAATTTGGTTTGAAATATGTATTGTCTGATATCTAAATGCAATAAAGATATTTAAAAGATGTTAATTCATTCAATCAAATTAACTCTGCTTTGTTCAACATCAACCTAATTTTCATTCGGTAATTTGGTTTGAAATATGTGTTGTCTGATATCTAAATGCAATAAAGATATTTAAAAGATCTTAATTCCTTCAATCAAATTAACTTTGTTTTGTTCAACATCAAATTTATCCTCCCTCTCTAGCTTGATTTGTCTATTTTAAATTCTTTTATTCTTAATAAAATTCTTTCGACAGAAAATTTTAAAAAAAGAATCAAATTATACCCTGTTTAGTATTCCGAATTACTTTAAAGACCGAATTGAGCTTAAAATAAAAACTAATCTCTGGAAGAAAGTTATTCGACAACGTACAAAGAAACATTCTTACTTACGATTCATTAAACATAACAGCGAATTAAAGTCATCAGAGTTTGAAAATTACCCAGTTTCAGAAGATAGCTTCAACAACAAGAACACTTTTCAAACTACCGAATCTGAAGCCTTCTATTTAATCTGAAATAACATTGTAAGAAACAGAAAATATAGACTAAGACAGGCCTCGTAATTCGAGATCCAAAACGTTAGATTTGTTCACGGAAGATTAACGGACTCTTTTAGCCGTTAAGGAAAGAATAAAACATCTCTGAGAAGATAATTTATTAGCTCTCAGGTCGCTCGTTACTTCATAGGTGAGAATCGGAGCTGCTGGAGTGGGAAATTAATAAAATAGGATGATGTGTGGGCTTATCTTTCGCTTTGTTGATTGTTTCTTATATAAGACAGTAAAACAAGTGGTATTGTAATAAAAATCAAAACGTTATAAACTTTACTGGGGAACAAATTTTTGCTGCATTTAAATACTTGATCATGCCTGTTTCCGATGTAGGGATTTAAAATCTAAAAGTAGTTTTGCTCTTAATGCCACAGGTATTTTTGAATGATATTAATTTTTTGTCAAAATGTAAGAGTGTAAAAACTTTATATGTAACAGGGTCATGCAAATGTTGTGACAAACGTTAGGCAGAGTTAGGGTATATCATATTGCATTGGAACCCAATCCCGGAAATGTCGTCGGTCGTATGCGGCTAGATACCTATGATAAATTGTTCAGAAGCACACAAAAAATTGCTTATAATAAGGAAGACCCTCCAGTGGCGTATGACGACATTTCCAGGCATGGTTTCCTATGTAATTTTAATCCAGATGACACGTCTTTATTTATATATATATATATATATATATATATATATATATATATATATATATATATATATATATATATATATATATATATATATATATATATATATATATATATTTAAAGAATGATGTGGTGTATCCAAATAAATTCGCAACGTGATGTCACCCATTTGCCTAAATCCCTCAGTGCATTTTTTAAAATAAGTCTTTTTTGAAAAAATGTTAAAAGTCAACAGTTCTTTTTCACCAGGTTGTCACACGGGTTTTATGAATTTATTATGGTGGTTATTAAATTAAAGCTGCCCGAATTAAGATGTTTTAAAACCACTTTATCGTTTAGTGTTCTAAATACAGAGTGATGTCTGAAAAATTACGTCTGTATTGTATCCAGTCCTTAAGACCCCGAGGTCTGGAACTTTATGTCATTATTATTTCGCTTAGTGTTTTAAAAGCTGAGTTATCTTTAGAATTAACGAACATGAAAAATGGTCAGATCAAAAGTAGTGTAAAGGAATATTTCTAATGCTTCAGGACTCCAAAAAGTCTCCTTAATGTATCATTACACCAATAATTATTGCTTAGTGTTTGACTACTTTACCCCTTTGGTGTAAACTAGTTGTTATCAGTGTGTTAAGGTTGGATAAAATTTTGTGTAATGCTTAAGCAAACTTTTTGATTGTATAGTAAAGAAGCACATTTTTAGTAATATATTCGCATTAGCATTTCAAACAATTATTTTGTTCATTTTATGCAATTTTTTCCATGATAACTATAGTTCTATAGTTCAACATTTATTTAGTTTATCTCAACACCCAAAATCGTAACACATATGCGTGAACTTTTTTACAGTGTATTTAAAACATTTATTAAATAAAATTCTGTGAAACTAAGCTCGCTTTTAACGAATGGTGTGAGAAATTTTTCTAATAGTAAACTCTAATTTCCATTCTTTTTATTTTATTGTCTACTTCGTAAATATGAAGCCTATACTTTATTCTCAATGAGAAAATAGCATCTTTTGTTTTCCTAGTTACCAATAGAAAATATATATAAAAAAAAAAGCTTACTTGTATTTATTCTTAAGGTTCGCTTGAGTTTCGACCGTCAATTCAAAAACCGTCTCTTTCTTTCTATTTTACTGTAAATCCGTTTCACTGCTATAGATGTATGGCTGCGGGAAAGATACAATCGCACTTCCCTTCACAACATAATCTTATAATTTTCTCCAATTTTTTTTAAAAAAAAATGATGCTATTGTATTAAGGAACTTATCTTATGTTTTGGAAATACTTGATAAGAATATTATATTTTAACCAGTTTTTTTCATTTGCTGAAACCTAATATTTTCTCATAATGAGCTTTTGCTTGTTTTCAAAAATATTTTTCTCAAATTTTCTTCACAAAGTTACATTTTTTAAATTCAGAAATTAATGCATATACAATAAATAAAGTTTAAAATCATTTTATAGCAAAGTTTTTAGTACTTCTAAGTGCAAAACGTTTAATATAAACTGCAAAAAAATGTTTTTGGAGAATATGTTCCCTTTAAGGTGAGCATTGACATTATAGCAGCATTTAGTGTGTGCTCAATGATTAAGCGTAAAGAAATCAAGCTTTTAAGATTTTTTTTATTCTTTCCCACCTACGTCATTCCTTTTAAAGCCATTTTAGAGTGGTGTTAAATTTTTAATGGCTTGTCTGAAAAAATATTTTTTCACATTGAACACTGTGGTATTGTATACCACATATGAATATTTGTTTATGACGTAAAAATATTTTATGACACATAACCTAGTTAAAATTTAATTACTACTTCCTTAATGTAATTTCATGTAATCAATGTCGAATTATTAGTTTGTGTGTCAACTAAACTATTTGTTTTATGTATTGCTTCTACAATATTAAGGAAAATAATTTGCAGAATTGCTTATGATTTAAATAATTGTATATTAAAATATTAATTTTATTTTGAATGATTAATATCAATGTGGAAAAAATCCTTAATTTAATTCTTATAAAAAAAAGATAACAATATTCTTATTTTATTTCACAATTTCTTTCCCTGACATTTCCTTATTTGTTAATGTTTTCTTTTGATGTTGCCTTTGTATCGCTACCATCTTAAAAGAAAAATATTCTTTCCTCGTGGGAATAACTGTGTGCTGTGTTATGTATGAGAATTCTCTCTTTTCCTGTTTAAGACTAACTGTAATTTAACTGTCAACAGATACCTCAAGAATGTTAACACCTGCTGTCCATCTCTGACCTTCACGTGACTTTAATCCTTTGTTGGTAAAAACCGATATCTCTGGAACTTTCTTTTTCATCCTGGTCACGGAACCATATTTTAGGGTGTGGGTAATAAGAATTATTGAAAGAAAGTTACACATTAAATGGTCGAAAAGACAAAGAGTGAAAAACATCTGCAGGAAACCTTAGAATTTAGAACAATTAATTTTAAAGTATAGTGTAGAAACAAAGCGTTGGCCGCCAGATCATTCAGAACACATCAGTTTGAAAAACAATAAATACTTCGGTTAAAAAAAATTCATTTCTCACCCATATTATAGCGAAATAAAGGACCTAAAAATGGTAACTGGAGAGCATTTTCACTAATAAGAGAAAACATTTATTTTAATCTTTATTGGGAAAACATAAAACACACACCAGCACACACAAAACAGGGGAGTTAAAGCAACTTAAGTTGCCATCAAGTATGTGGGAAGAAATCCCGGAGAGGAAATTTAAATTAGTGAACACAGGAATATACTGAATGTTGATTAACGCTATGACATCATGCCTTTCCTATTATGTTAGCTGCATTGGCGTAGAAACCAAAAATGGTTGGCTCGGGAAAACAACTGTGCATCCAATGAGTGCTTAAAATTTAATTTAAATAATCCAAATTTGGCAAGAAAAGGGTAAAACTAATGCCAAAATTGGGTCTGCCGAACCGGTGACACAGAACAAAAAAGAATGTTCCAGAAACCTCACTTACGACCGACAAAGGATTAAAGTTACCTTAAGATCAGAGATGGACAGCAGGTGTTAACATTCTTGAGGGAGATATTAAAAGATAAATTATAATGAGTCTTAAGCAGGCGATGAGAGAATTCTTATACACAAAAGAGCACCAGGAGAAAAGATTTGGTTTAAGATGGTAACAGTTCAAAGGCAACATTAAAAGTAACCATTCACAAACAAGAAAATGCCAGGGAAAGAAATTGTGAAATGAAATAAGAATATGTTGCCTTTTTTTAAAATAAGAATTAAATTAAGGATTATATCCACATTGATATTAACCATCCAAAATAAAATTAATATTCTAATATACAATTATTTAAATCATAAATGATTCTGCAAAATATTTTCCTCAATATTGTAGAAGCAATATGTAAAACAAATAGTTCAGTTGACACACAAAGTAATAATTCGACATTGATTACATAAAATTACATTAAAGAGGTAGTAATTAAATTTTAACAAGGTTTTATGTAATCAAATATTTTTACGTTATAATCAAATATTCATTTGTGGTATACAATAGCACAAGCACCTAACTTGATAACTATGAAAGTAATTGAAGTTTTAAAAATAACAAACCAAGCACGCAGTCTTTCCCTTCTAAATAAGATAAATTTAGTGTAATTGTCTTATAAACAACAAGTCAAATATTAAATAAAGAAGATACTAAATTTTCGTAGCAATTATTGAAATTTAACAGTTGGGGAAATTAAATTTTAAAAAATTTATTTATATTGATGGTATTACTTAAAAAGTGTAAAAGCATCATTTTAAGTAGAAAAGGGTGCAATCGCACTGAAATTGTAAGAAGAATATTTATTTAAAAATGCTTCATTTAGATATTAAAACTTAAAATTATTTAATTTAAAAAAAATTGCGGCTCAGATTTTTAACAATTGTAATTTTAATTATTAATTTTATTTATACAGTGAAATCTCCAGGAAGACTACCTCTATATAGCCACTTCCTCTATTTACGGCCACTTTTGGATCTCTATTTACGACTTCTCACGGAATTTTTTCAATAGAGTTTGTGTTGAGGAAAACCTTTAGGAGAGGATATCAAAACCTCTCCCAGTAACCGGGAATATCTCTGCACCAAATGCAAAAAAGGCCAAATGAAGAGACATGAAAAGATATCAAAACAAAAAGTATTAACAAAACGAATAAGTAGACTAAAATGTATTAAAGATGTTTGCGAGAAGCTCTTATTTAGAGAGCTTTTTTTTTGACAATTTCTGAAAGAGATCTACAACCTCATATTGCAGTTAGAGTGCACTAAAGACGATGCTATTCAACGATTTTTATTTGCAGAGTTGAAAGCTAAATTAGATTTAAAAAAAGTTCTTTTTGAAAAAACTAACTCTCAAAAAAACAAACCTCTTCCCGTCTTTTAAAGCTAACTAATTTTGCTGGTGGAAAATTAAATGCAGACTTAAATAAAAACAAAATCGATTATTTATTTCAAATAGTTCGATCATTCATAATTGGTAAAAATTTTTTTATAATTATATCAACAGGGATCATTTTTATTGACACTACGTTTGATTAATCTCTCCAGTTTTCATGACGCCAACACGAGTGGCATTTACAAACCAAGAAAATGACACTAACTAAAATTAAAATCGTTTGAGAGGAATTTCATAGAATTATGTAAATTCTATAATATTTTGAAATCAATAAAGGTAACCCCTAAGAACGACCAAACCTCCTTTAACGACCATTTTCTGTGGAAGACACAGAGTATTCCCTCCAGAGAGGTTTCACTGTAGTATCTATATTATAGAAAACGCTAATACGTACGTATGTATCAATAAAACCGATGATATTTCCTTTCTCGCGCTGGCAACAGTTTTCATTTTTAATTGATTGGATTCGGCGGGCAAGAGCACGTAGTGAGCATTATATGTCTAATCGGGAAAATTCTCGCCGAATTATCAAAAAAATTCTCACAAAATTATCTTCATCGAAGCCGATGCTTTACATCCGGCGTTCAGTACTATTTCGTATTGTTTTACAACACATGATTTTAGCCCTCTGGTGGGAAAGACTTTAAAACAAAACTTCTTACTTTTACTTTTCTCAACAACTGAAATTTAGAATAGTGTGATTAAGAAAAATATGTGAACCGTTTGCAATTTCAAATTAATATTGAAATGCACAGGTTTAGAATTTTCTACAGTGAAAAGTTTTCGGAACTTCAGTGTTCAAAAAAGTATACAAAAGCTAGACGTTAAGATCGTATCGAATGAGCGAGCAAAGCGAGCATCGGATTGCGAAGCAATCCGAAATGAACTGCGAAAGCAGTTCCGGGGTTTGGCGTGCGCCAGCGAGCAGGGGGCGAAGCCTCCTAGTAATATTGAAATTCATGATACATGAACTGGCTGAAAAATATATATATAATTATAAATATTGCCGAAAACTACCACGACTTACACAAGCCTTCAATCAAAAAACTGATTCTAAGCTAAATCTGATTTGAATGCTAATTTCAAGAAAAATATTGAAAAAAATTTATCACTTATCATTACTTCATTAGTTTTAATTTTCGTAACCACCAATTACTTGTATACTATTTTAAAGAAAGGAATAAACTTTTATTGCTATACTAAGCCATTATTACTAGCTAAATTTGAGACATTACACTGGTAGTTATGCGAATATATAAACAAAAATTTTAAGTAATAATAAATTTTTTTACAGTTTTTAGTTCAAAATGCTTTATATTCAAAATAGAAAAGCTTAAATACTTTTAAAAGCAAATTAGACATTTCTTCTAATGTATTTTATTTCTCAGAATTGAATATATAAAATTCCCAAATCAGTTGGACTAAATGCTTAAAAGTTATTAATATTTCATGCATGAAAAGTAAAAGTTGTTCCTAGTTTAATCAGTGCTTCTCATAATAGAACTCTTATTTATATTCATTTTTGACTGGTATTAAAAATAATAAACGGATTAATTATTTTTGTTTGTTTAGTTAAATATAAATTTGCGTTTTCAGCCGAGTCAAGAAGAGTTGAACAAAATTATCTTAATATATACAAAAGTTTTCTATACGACTTCCAGACTATGAATAATTCAATACGTTTAAATTTCATAACTGAGTTTAAAGCGATCACGTGTAATGCCTGCATTTTTCTTTTTATACTTAAAACTTGAGAATAAAAGCTTGTGATCACGTTTTTTTCTGACTGGTATTAAAAACGTGCTATTAAATCAATCCAGTAACAAGAGCTGAAATTAGGTTTTAATTTTCTTGGTACTTTGAAACTGTAATAAATTCTTTTTTTTCTTGCAAAATTATTTGCTTTTAAAACATTGGAGTTTGTTTTGTTAATTTTTAAAATTTAATGAAATTATAATGTAGATTTCTCAGCTTAAGCTTTCATTTTTAATTGCATGTTAATATGAAAGTTCTTAGAGGTATAAGTTTTTTCATAATCTACTGGATTCTCACATACATTTAATGATAACACAATTTTTGAATCAAAGAGTGATAACCTAGAAATATTAGTTTCTTGTAGGTTTCCATTTTTTTTTAAATTATAAAATTTTTTTTATCTGTTTATATATAAAATTATACATATAAAATTATTATAAATAAAATTACATTACATAAAATTATATTGTATAAAATTATATGTATTTAAAATTATATATTTTGATTTGCATTTTAAAATTCTGAATATTTTTAAATTTTCGCCAACCATAGTAAAGTTTCTTCTGACGCAATGAACCATGAATTGATTATTTTGCCTCACTTTCAAGGCATTCAAATCACTAACAATATTGGGACTTCGAAACTTTGCAAATAATTGCTTTTGCGTAAAACTGGAAAATAAAAAAAGCAGATATTTCAAAGGAATAAGTAATACACTCAGCTATTGACCGAAATTAGATTCAAATAATACTTAAGCATTCAAAACTTTTTAACAAAAGCTAATATCTTTCTACTCTTGAAGAAATCACAAGAGAAAAATGGTCCCGAATCATAAGGAGGAATCATGAAATGGAATCATAAAAGAAGAATGCCTCGGAGTGAACAAAGACCAACCCTACCAAATTTGTAAGCACATGGGTACCTGACGAAAAAAGAAAAAGGAGGAGCAATACTAACGTGGAAAAGTTTCACGAAAAAAAGAGTGAATAAAGCATGTTTGACAGATCATGCTGTCTAACCAAAAGCAGGAATGCCTAATGGAAGACTTGTGTTAGTTCGACACAAAGAAAATAGGGTAGATATATTTTTTAAAAAACTGCGTTGAAAAAAAATATTTCTCATCCTTATGATGCATTTTAGAGCCATACTTATAAAAAAAAAACAAAGAATCTTGACACTAATGAACTAAACATCATGAATTAACTACTTTTATTAAGCTACTTAACCTTCCAACATATTCCAGCTTTCAATAAAATACATTAGCTTAGATTATCGATGTTTTAAACGCATTATCGATAAACTCAATCTTTCTTGGGAACATCTTATAGATTTCCTATCAGGAAAGAAAGGAATTAAGAAGAAAAGAACAGCTTTGATTGAAAGTTATAATTTTTCTCATTTCATTCTGTCGTCAGTCGATATAGTTTATGCTCTTTTCTTTAAATGATGTCAAAGGCACTCACGCTCCAGTTGATTGATATATTAATCACTGCTTTTGTTACATGTTATTTGTTTTGTATTCATTGTTAAAATCTTCTTGTTGCGCTTTTACTTAAGCTTTGCACAGAGGTAGAAATATTGAAATGTAGTATATATATTTGTAAATGCTGAACTATTTTTGCTTTAAAATATACCTCTTCGACCAAACCTTCTGCTTCCTTGTGTTAAACAAATGCCTTTAGTATTTATTTGAATTCCCCCCAAACTAATTTGCAATAATTAAAATCGGGAAAATATCTCTAATGAAAAGTCGACGTTTATAATGTAGGTGCAGTCATTTGTAAGATAGGAATGGCAACAACAGTTGTGCTTGTTTTGGTTTGTAATATAAAAAGGGATTGTAAAACATCGATACGAAATGTGCGAGTAGTTACGCGTAAGCTTATATTATCAAAAAATATTTGGTTTTGTTTTCTACAAATGATTTATTATTGTTAAATTAACTATTTAAGAAGCCAATAATTTTATATTTTGAACAAATAACAAAAAAAAAATTACTTAAATATTCTGCTAGGAAGAAGCCCAGGTTTTACTTAACAAATTAATACCTGGTCACAAAAAGTGGTATACATATGAAAAAAGTGGTCGTACTTATTTTTTCATATCATGTGAATATTTCTTTCTGCTACGTACCACTTCTGTTTTAAAAATCAACTTTGGTTTGATTTCAGATCCAACTATACAACACTTTTTAAAAGATAGGAATGTTAACAGTTGCTATTTCCAAATTATTCTGATATTTATGTTATATGCACTAAATATTCACTAGTTAAGCAATATACATTACCATTTGAATTAATTTACACTATAACTTTTTTAATTGAATTTCAAGACATCAGATTTTATTAAGCAAATAATTTATGGAAAAAAACTATCAGCAATCATACATTTCATAGATAAAAAAGTAAATTCTTTTTCAGAAACATTTCATAAAAAACAAAAGAATGAACTTAAATACTTAAAAAAATATTTTATGGATAGATAAATAAGTTTAAAATACTTAATTTAATTTTTGTTAAAATAATGACATGGTTTTGTTCGCTAATAGGAGATTATACTCAATTACTTTTTCAAGAAATCTTTCACTGAGTAATATAACTAATTTATATGATGTCCTTTTCTTAAGAACATTATCAAGTAACCATATAATCTAAACTTTATATTCTTATTTTTAATAGTAAATACCTAGACACTATTAAAAACTTTTTTTGTTGTTACATGGGCTCATTTAACATAATTTTTTTCCAATGCCCACCTGGGTTGACATTTCGTCAATTCAGCCATATTAGGGCATATCTGTTAACCACTCTCTCAGGGGCACCATATTAGGTGGGCATACGTTGCTCCCCCAGTAAGGACGGTTGTTGTAGTTGTAGTTCATTTACGTCGCACTAGAGCTGCACAATGGGCTATTGGCGACGGTCTGGGAAACATCCCTAAGGAAGATCCGAAGACATGCCATCACAATTTTGATCCTCTGCAGAGGGGATGGCACCCCCACTTCGGTAGCCCAACGACCTGCAAGCGAAGTCGAGCACTTTACGGTAGAACAGTTTAACGAGGACCAATACCGCACACCCTCGGTCCCCACGCAGACTGATCAAAGTGGTCACCCACCCGAACACTGACAGCAGCCAGTGATGCTTGACTTCGGTGATCTGCTGGGAACCGTGTCTTAAAGATCAGTCCACTGCGGGACCAGTAAGGACGGATAGTATAGAGAATGAAAGAACATCCATGTCTTGTTCTGGATTCGAACCCAGAACCTGTCTGATGCAAGACCAATTCCCTGACCTCTACAAAGTGCTGTCGGCAACATCATAAATTGTCAAAATTGATCTAAAAGGGGTCAAAATTTAAACTTATTTGTTGCCAGAACTTAAAGTTTTAATAACGCAAGACATTTCCTGCTAATTTTCTTACAGAAAAAAGATCGTTTTTTTTAAAAGGATTCCGAGCCCAAATGTGTTAACAATCGACTTAATAAGGCATGTCGATATCTCATTTTTAAGCTATTTCGGTGTTTTATAGTTTGTTTCTCTAACAGCTTTAACGATTTCATTAATAGGGTTTAATCATTCCTTACTACCCATAACTGCAAAAAATTTCCTTTTAAAGAGCACAGTCATACAAAACGATTGCTATATTTATGCTTAATGGTGTACTCAATAAGATTATTACCCACATAAAGAACTTTTCTTAATCATGGGCTTAAGAATGAATGGGTACTCACCCGAAAATGATTCCGATACGACCAAAATAAAAACTACAATTCTACAAGGAAAGGTTTATGGAGATTTCCTGTTTTTCAAGATCTTCATAATGAATTCGAGCACGCTATACTCGCATTGACGACCGAGAAAACTTTTTTTTTTATCAAGATCAGTTCTCGATTCTTATCTTTTTTAAGAATTTGTGTGAACTTTAAGATTATTTCGCTAAATTTTATCTAATATTATTATTTTTATCTTTATTTTCGAAATTGCGATAAAGATTACAGATTTGTAAGTGAAATTCCATGAATTAGATAAACTTTAATCTTTTTTAATTACCTTGCTGTAAAATATCGACTTTGATATCAAAGTTTGGTAAAAGGTTCAAGTGGGTTGAATGGCAACAATGGTTGTGTTTGTTTTAGTTGGTAATGTAAAGAAATTTTCGTAGATCATTCATGCGAAATATACGTGAATGTAGTAAATTACAGCACATTTATATTATCAATAAATATTTGTTTTTGTTTTCTATAAATCATTTATTAATGTTAAATTAACTACATAAGAAGACAAGAATTCTTCGCGAACAAAAAAAAGAAGAAGAAAAGAACAAAAAACCAGCATGTGGGGAAAAAATGCTGTCTTCACCACCACTGCCGTTTCAGAAAAATTTCGCCGTGCTTGGAGTAAGAAAATCTTTGGTGCTTGGAGTATGTGCTTGGAGTAAGAAATCTTTTTTAAAAATATTTGATCGAAAAAGGTATGAAATTTTGCTCATTTTTAAAAAAAGATTTTAAAAGCATTCAGACATGAAAATATTACACTCTAGTTGAGTCAAAGGTGAAAATACATCTTTCTACACCATGAAAAATCTGGTTTATCAAAAACTATTATCAGCAGAATTGGGATTTTTTGCTGACTTGTAGCCTCATATCTGAAAATGTGCTGTTGTAGGTTTTTTTTTCTTCTAAATTTTGACGAAGTTCTGGAATTTAATTTTTCTTTAAATTTCGTGTCAACCTTATTCAATGAAATGTATTGTATGTATTATTATTATATTGATTATTATTATATTAATTATTATAATATTAATTATTATTATATTAATTATTATTATATTAATTATTATTATATTAATTATTATTATATTAATTATTAATATATTAATTATTATTATATTAATTATTATTATATTAATTATTATTATATTGATTATCATTTTATTAATTATCATTATGTATGTATTATATTAATTATTTGTTTGTTTTTAAAAAATAACGTGGCTTTGTAATCTGCTTTTATTTTTTTAAAAAAGAGGCTGCATTAGTAGGTTATACATAAAGGTTAAATTAAAGGGCAATTAGATTAGAGGGTGATTTGATAATTGCGGTCTACGTGGTATTGTGTCTTGGGAGAAATGCATATTTCTTTGGTGTTCAACGGAATCTTGCGAAATAATTAGTAATAAAATCCGTTCATTTAAAAAATTTTCCTCTTTCACGTACTGCAAAGTAAATTATTATTCGTATTTAGTTGAGCGGAGCTCAGTCGTTTTTACAAAATATCGTATGTGAGAAGCAGTAATACACTTTTTACCTGTCAAACTAGAGTTCTTAAATAATTTTTAAAATTTAATATCCGTAGGAACAAAAAAGAGCATTCAAAACAGATAAGAAGTTTTAGTATATTAATTATATATTAAATTTTTGAACCGCTATGGTTCAGTAGTTCACTGAACTGTCGGCTTGAAACCACCTAGCCAGAGAATATTTTTAAAGATTTTATTTATCTAGAAGCATTTTTAAATAAATATTCTTCTTACAATTTCAGTGCGATTGCACCCTTTTCTACTTAAAATGATGCTTTTACACTTTTTAAGTAATACCATCAATATAAATAAATTTTTTAAAATTTAATTTCCCCAACTGTTAAATTTCAATAATTGCTACGAAAATTTAGTATCTTCTTTATTTAATATTTGACTTGTTGTTTATAAGACAATTACACTAAATTTATCTTATTTAGAAGGGAAAGACTGCGTGCTTGGTTTGTTATTTTTAAAACTTCAATTACTTTCATAGTTATCAAGTTAGGTGCTTGTGCTATTGTATACCACAAATGAATATTTGATTATAACATAAGAATAGGTGCCAGTATGTTCGATAAGTAAAGGCTACCTGTTCGCAATGCTGACCCCATAGCCGTATTCATTCCGTTCTTCACGAAATTGTGTAGCCTTAACCTCCATAACCTCTCTGTCCTACAATGGCTGATACAGTAAAAGAATTTTTAAATAAACTTTTACATTTTTTAAATTGTTTGATTAAGCGAACTATAATTACCCAAGCAAATGACACTTTAAAATAAAAATACAGTTCCACGATATCAATATTGATTTGAATATTTATTAATGACTCTTCACTATTGATAAGTATAAAATCATATCATGTTAGTGACAGTAGTAGCCATTTATCTTTTGCAAGTCATATGTTGAAATAAAACCGTTTCATTTCTAATTATAAGCTGTTCTTTCATGACGTTCACATTTATTTAAATTCATTCTTAATTGTTATACAAAAGGAGGTTTTACTTATATAAAAAGATCTATATGTAGAGAAGTTCCCCAATTTAAGTGTTTTATGCAGGTGTACTCGAATATAATTCTTTATAACGGCCAATAAAAATGATTAGAAAAAGCAACGTGACGTCCATTTAATGAGGCTGTATTTTTTAGATATTTATGACTAAAAACTCACCATTTGAAACTGCTCCACATGATACTGCGTGACAATTTTGCGTGCTTATTTATTCTCTTTTAGTGTTTCATTTGTTCAATTTACGATTTTCATTCCAGGTTGTTAAAAATATTCCATAGTGAGACAATGGGGCATTTCAAAAACCTGTCTGCAGTTTCGTTTATAAAAATAATGAGGTATATTGTAAATCTATTGATGATAGTTATTTTGCCATCGATCAAATCAATTGTTTTAACCCTTTGAATGATAAAAATAATAATAACTATTCTTACTTCTTTTTCAGAGTCGGGAAAAAAACCCATGTAATAAATAGTTTGCTTCTCTGTCTGAAGATGTGTACAGTTTTGTATCGAAATGAAAAATTACTCGCTTATTGAAAACGGTACCATTTCAAGAATATAAATTTTTTTAACTATACAAAGTTATTTGGCGAACTCTAAACTCTTTAAAGGATTTAATAAATTACTTATCAGAAGATGTATGATAAATAATAGATGAGGAAAATTTTAGATCAGAACTTTATGCACCCTAAGAAATTTTCTTAACATTCGTAAAGTCGGTCGTTAATTTATATGGACATCTCCATTCATTGAGAAAAAAAACAGTACCCGTAATTTCAACGAATTTCAGCAAACTTAGTTCCATTGATCTTTCTAAATCAATTCTGAAGTGTACATACACGCTTTTACATGAGGATTGCAGCTACAGGCACAAAAGTCCCGGATTCGGACCGGATGTGTCCCGCAGTGGACTGATCGTTAAGACACGGTTCCCAGCAGATCACCGAAGTCAAGCATTACTGGCTGCTGTCAGTGTTCGGGTGGGTGATCACTTGGATCAGTCTGCGTAGGGACGGAGGGTGTGCGGTATTGGTCCTCGTTAAACTGTTCTACTGTAAAGTGCTCTACTTCGCGTGCAGGTCGTCGGCCTACTGAAGCGGGGGTGCCATCCCTCTGAAGAGGATCAAAATTGTGATGGCATGTCTTCGGATCATCCTCAGGGATATTTCCCAGACCGTCACCAATAGCCCATTGTGCAGCTCTAGTGCGACATAAATGACAACTACAACAACAACGGACCGGATGTTGTAAAAACATCTCTCTCGTACAGTCTTTATGTTTTTGAACCCGCAACTCTCTGATTCCTCGATATATAGCAGCACTACGCTATTTCGCCTTGTTTCATGATTCGCCTTGATTCGCCTGATTCTCAAACAACGTAAAGGCCCGAACTGAAGATAACTTTTACGAGCATAATGTTAATTTACGGGTGGTAGAATTCAATTATTTCTACATTCCAATTAAAATTATTTTTACATTCAATGACTAGAACACTTTTTGCCGGTCGCTGACCGTAATCTAGAGAAGAACTGTTTTAGAATGTAGTCTTATTTTCACACTGCTTGAAAAACTGTGGATAATATGGTAGATTAAAAAGAAATGGATATTTTTAAGAAAAGGCAAGAAAATTTTCCTGGGTTATTTTAACGTAGATGGACTTTGAACCCATGCTTTTCTTTACTGCTTGGAATAAGTCTTATCTGAAACCAATTCAAATCAGATGGACACCTGCGATTGAGCGGACAGTAACTTATCATCTCCTTGTCACCGTAATTTTGAATCAAGCGGGAGACACAAGGAGACTAATGTATCAAGTATCGTAAAAAATCCAGCATCAACCACGGAAGCTTACAATGTTCAACCACACGGTACTTGAACTTTAACCTCATATCTATTTGCCGGTGAAAACTTTTTAACGTTCATCTGATCAATAAATTTATTTTAATGAGAATAATTTTTTTCTTTCATTTAATAAAAATAGTATTCTTTACATAGTGTACATAAAATATTTTTCGAAATCTGCTGTATCATAAAAAAAAGACTGATAAAAAATTGACTTTACTGCGAAAAAACTTAGATATTTAAAGAATTAAAAAAAAACTTTTTTAAAAAAATAAATTATTCTACAAAACAAAATGTTCTCCTGATAATACTTCTTTTGATTTTAAGCATGTCTGAAATAATTTTTTAGGCAATTTTAAACATTTTTTTAGTTTTAAATATTTTAGGAATATTTTTTAGGTAATATGTATCAAACTGAAAATAAAAGATAAAATCAAAAAAAATTATAATTAATTTCTTTAAAAAATCTTATAAAAATATTTCTGTAATTTAAGTTTTCATTTGCTAATTAAACAAAAATATAGTTATTTTCTTCAGAAAAATAAGTATTATTTCATTTGTATTGCGTTTTTTTTTATTGTAGTTCCTATATTTCATCTTATTTTACTTTCCAAAAAGTTACTTATTAGAAATTTTTTGTTAATATTTTAGGTTAAAAAGTCTCGGTTCCCTTAAGTTAGATTTTAAAAAAATATAAAGTAAATAATTCAATAAATTCTGTATACAATTTTTGAATAGAATATTTTCAATAAGAAGCAGACACAACAACATAAAATATTTATGCATGAATATCACAAAACACGACAATTTTTTAATAATAAAAAGAAAATATTAAAAAAAAATCAATATACGAAAAGATTTGATTGCTTTTTATTTTCAAACCATCCGTTCGACTTGAAACGAATGGCGTGCTTTTTAAAATAATTTTGCATTGCATAACAACGTTAATTAAGTTATTGTTTACTTAGTTACCTGCATTTCAAATTTTTACAACAATTCATTTATGCATTGTATTTTTATTTTTTGATTTTTCAAAAGATATCTTAATTTGTAATTTATCAACAGGCAGATCCGTTATCCACAATAATATTAGGAGTATAGTATTGATAACTGATTTTCCCAATAATATGTTGAGGGATGCGTCCCCCATTTGATTCGCTCCCCCTCCCCCTGATTGCTTCGTAATCATATTTGTTGTCCTTGCAATTAACAGACTGTAATTTTAAGTACTATTCAATTGGAAGATCCTAAAAATATGTTAATTGTGTTAATAAAGATAGGGTTTTCGGTTTAGTTGCAATAAAACGTAATCCTTTCGCTAAACTCCCATTTCAACTTAATATGGTAACTATGTCTATCGGTTACTAATTTCAATAATATTATCTGATTTTTTTTCCTTTCCTCGTCTTTGTTGATTTACACCTGTCGTGTTTTCAAATTTGATACTTTCTTTTTTAATAAGAAAGGGACGAAAATGTTTGAAATCACAAATAAGCTTAATTATAACCAATATAATAGTTAAAAATGGTTGAAGATAGCTTCAACAAATAAATATTAACTATATCTACAACAAAATTCCCTTAAATAATAGACAAATAAAAAAATTACAGGTGAATATGGTAGATTACTTTAAACTCAAGACATCTAAAGATTTTTATCTAGCTTTTACTAATTAAGGATACCCATCTAATGATTTTTTTGAGCAATAGGAATGTACAGCGAACAGCGCGAAACAGATTTAGACTATTATAATTTCATGTTATCTACATCTATTTACATCTCTTATAAGGCATCATAAACTCGTGTATTTCACCATGTATTTGTAACATTATAATTGTTATTAATTTTGATAGGTTGTTTTAAGTAATAACTGAAGTAATGTTAAAAAACTAGTCATACGTTAAGCATTCATTTGAATTTATTTTGTTTCGTTGGACTAGGTAAGACTTTAAGAAGTGTTAAAGTATTTATTAAAAGTAATTTTAATAAATACTTGAAGTGTAGGTAAATTATTTTTTTAAAATAATTTTAAATTATTATAAAAATAAAAACTTAATTACGAAATATTTATTTTGATTTATTTTTTATCCTTACAAATATAGCTGTAGAAATTTAAATTTTAAATACCACATACTGACATATTAATTATGAATGACAGTGCTTGCTTTTTTCTAGCAATAGCATAAATATATTTTACGGAACTCGAGTTATGGTTCAAGAGGTGCGTGTGAAAATAGTACAGCACGTAATCCAGCACTGGGATGAATTTTCTTTTTTGTCTTATCTTATGACAAACATGGAAATAATTTTAATACTTCTGCAGCCTCTTATGATAAAATGTTCCTAACTAATACTTACGGCAGTTCGTATGATTTTGCCTGACAGATTTTAAATTATTACTGAAATTCAATGCATAAAGAACTTTGACAATATCATGGACATCTCTTCAACATATTCAACATTGAAATCAAAACACTTACTCTCGGGCAACAGCTAGACAGTGAAAAAAACTTTATACATTGTTTAAAATTAATGAATGTGTTAAAATTGGAGAAGGGATGGAATAATTAGAATATTTAAATTCAGTTGTGCTTGAATTCAGCTTGAAAACCATTTTATTTTTTAACAGTCGTTGAACAGTCGAACCAATTTCGAGTTCACGATTACGCACTAACATTGAACTCCGCAGCCTTGCAATTTTGAACCAATCCAGAAGACAAGGAAACTCCTGCATCACTACCACCAGAGGGATGTTTTGTTATGGGAGCATGGAGGACTTTGTGAATCGGCAGATTTAACGTGCATCAGTCACTATTTACTAAATGGGGACTCTTTGACCGGCGGGGATCGAACCCATGACCTCTTGGACATGAACCCAGTGCCCTACCAACCAGACTATCCGAACCCTTGGTTACCATTGAAGTTCATATATAACTCTGAAAGGTGATAAAGCTAGTCACCAAAGGCAGCTAATATAGAATTATAATTCATAATTTCAAATTATGCTTACCCATTTATATTTAATAATCAGAACTAATTAGTTCTGAAACTGATTAAAAACTGATTAGTTCTGAGAAGTTCAGGGGATCAGATGATCAGTTCAGATTATTAATTCTGAGATTTTATTTACTAATCAGACCGAAATCAGACTGAAGTTGTGAACACATGAACATCTCTTTGGAGAATTTATGCTTTCGTTTAATTCGTTAAAATAAAGTACGTTGTGCCAAAATTGGATATACTGCACCAAACTTTAAGGACATCATGAACTCAACATAAGCTGATCAAACGTTGTTACATTGCTACAATCTTAATATCGGGTAATATATATCTAACAAAGTTAATATATGTGCAGATCTCTAAAATCTTTAACTTTTGATGATAAAAAAGATAATGAAAAATAATACACACACTATTTTTACACCTCCAGAATTGTTTGAAAATGTATAAAATATCAGAAAATAATCATGAACATTGAAAATATTGATGCCCTTATTTTTTCTCCTTAATAATTTCATCCATATTTACCTCATATTTTCCATCAAAAAT
The DNA here is from genome assembly GCF_982258835.1 of Parasteatoda tepidariorum. Lineage (NCBI taxonomy): Eukaryota > Metazoa > Arthropoda > Arachnida > Araneae > Theridiidae > Parasteatoda > Parasteatoda tepidariorum. Next base: position 31,699,675 of record NC_141756.1, read on the forward strand.
TATTAGTATCATAAATGAATTGAAACATTTTAATATTAAGTTAAATTGTTATAAAATTTATAAAAAGGCTTACTTTAATTATTTTCAGTCAAAAAATATCTTCAATTAGCAAAACATAGGGAAAAAACTAAGTTCTGATATGTTAAATTCAATTAATTAATCCTGAGGTTACGGTTTGACAGGGTTACGATCTGGATAATCTAGAAAATAGATCGAAAACTTTACTCAGATGCAACGCAATGCGATGCACACAACACAGAAAATAAATTAGTCAATGACAAACGTGTGATCAAAATTTTGATTGATTTTAACATTTACTTTTTAGATCTGCGTCTGATTACGGTCCTGACATCGTAACTGTAACCTCACCGAATGACAGTTTGTGATTATAAACCTAGAAAATTTAGTTCAAATATTTTATTTTTTGTTCATACTTATAAGGGCATCAAAATTTTCGATGTTCACGATTATTTTCTGATATTTTATACTTTTTCAAACAATTCTGGAGGTGTAAAAATAGTGTGCCTGTTATTTTTTATTATCTTTTTTTATTATCAAAAGTTAAAGGTTTTAGAGATCTGCCCATATATTCATATATATGTAAATGCATGCGTGAAATTATCACATTCATATGATTTTATCATATAAAGGTAACGGTATATTCTTATACTAAAATTTTCTGGTATTCATGTAAATGAATTTTTATTATTAGTGGTATTCGCATGCAACAAACTGAAAAAATAATAACAAACAACAGAAAAAGAATTTAAAACAACAACAAAAATTTATATCAATTTGGTATATTTATAAACCCACTTTTCCACCACCATTGTATCCGAAGAACTTTAATTCTCCACAAGCTTTGTAGTAATTAAAGAAAAGTGGTTTTTCAAAAAATAATATGATGTAGAAAAAATCTGTTGATTAAAGGCAATATTATAAAACCCTGGAAATCTTATGAATCTTCAACAAAAACCTACTGTTATTGTTTGAAGAAAATTGCGTAAAGAAAATACCTTCAACAACCACAATTATGTAATAATTTATCCTTTAAAAATAAATTAATTAATAAATGTTTTCTAAAAAGCATTTCTAAAACTTTTAAATGAAATAGAAGAAACTAAATAGTTACAAAATTAAAAAACTCATAAGCTTTGCCAAAAAAAGGTGAATTTGTTCTCTTAAGATAATATTATAAAATAGCGAACACCGAATTAAATATTTAAATGGATGTATTCCATAAAATATAGTCATTTAATAAAATTAAACAAACAACAGAAGAAAGAAAGAAAAATGTGTGAACCAATTAGGATCAACAGTATGCATCTGAATAAAAAGAAAACTTTTAAAACTTGTGGCTCACCTTGTGTGATGAAAAGGCAATTTCTAGAAATTCACGGAAATGATCGACAATAAAAGGATGGAATTCCCGTATACGGGTTCAACCTGTAAACCTCTTTTCGTGAAATACACATTGAAAAATGTCATCATAGTTTTATAATTCATGTTTTGTTCCATTCAGCCGGCATGATTCAACGAATAAGGAGTTTTTCAGCTGATGAAAGAGAAGAACTTTATTGTCAGTGCTCGAGTCTCGGGACTTTCCTTGAGGAGAAGGGACGCAAAAGAGCAGACGGAGAAAAGATCGTTTGCTGCAGGAGCTGCGCATGCGCTGTGACATTCTCCTGACTTCCTTTCCCTAGCTGCCTGATATGGGGATTTTGTTAAAAGTAAAACCTTTTCAACTGAGTTTATAAGTTCCTTTTTTCTTCCTGAAACAATTTGTTGAGTAAGTTACAAAGTTAAAACGCAGATTTAAGCGAAGTGACTATATTTGTACACCACTTATTCCGGAAGTTTTGCGAGACTTTTTTGTTAACGGATATCGCAATTTATATTACTGTTATCTTTTTTAAAAAATGGATTTCAAACACTTACTAAATTGCTCTTTGCTTATCTTCAAAAATATTAAATGGCATTAATAGATTGTATAAACAGAGGTAAAAGTAACCAGGGGTATTTATTCAGAAAGAAAGTTTTAAGATTATTTTTATCGATCTATTTATTTTTGCACATTAAAGAACATTGCCAATAAATTATAAACATCTAAATATCCTTAAAGAGAAATTTAATTTTTCATTACTATATATTTACTGTGCAATGCTTTTTATGAACAATTAGGAAAATCCGCTCCGTATGCTTGTCAACCCCCGAATTCGAAGAACTTTGTTTTTGCAATGCTTATGACAACACAGGAAAATAAATTATTTTCTCGATTTTATTTGCCTTTCCTTGATTTTATAACCACATACGTATAAGCTGTTTATATAATATAGATTGTTAAAGGATAGTTTTAAGCAAATTTAAAAAAATTCATCTATTTTTTTAGACAATTTTATTAACCGTTGCATACTTAGACAAATTAATTTTCATACTGGTAAAGTTTAAATGTTGATGTAAACTCGGTTTTACGAAGAACTATTGGCGATTTGATTTTTAGAAACTTGTTTTTTGCCGTTTTGCCAAGTTTTTTATGATTCGTTTTCCTGTGTGGGAAAGCAGAGTTGTCTTGCAGTTGAAATTTCAAGTATTTTCCGACTAGACAGAGCACTCAAACTTCAACTAAAGCTTAGTTCTGGATGACAATGCAAGTTTCAATCGTTTTGTGACCGCTATATTTAGAATTAAAGCACCAAATAAAATGTTTAACCCATTAAAATGTCGACCATTTTCCAAAAACTAAGGAAGAAGAAAATAATAAAAAAAAGATTAAAATTATTTTTAAAAATTACTTTTCACGAGTATATTAAAAAAGAAACTTTATATTTTTTTTCACACGGCTAATACGAAAAACGAGACACATCCCAATAAACTTTTGTCACCACCATAAATTCTCCCAGCGTATTTTGAAACTCTATGTTTACCCTACGTGTTTTGTTTTCGAAGTGGCAAAAACATTATTATTTTATTCTTTTTAGCCTGCTTATAAGACATGGCTTTTAAAGTGTTTTATTCCTTTTAATTATTCCTTAACTTTATTGTTATTGCTACTTTAAATTTAAGAATATAATAACAGATTCAATACTTAATTTTAACTTCATTTTTTAGTATCAAAGTTTTTCAGCAAATGTTAAAATTAGCTAAAGTTTCCTTCTTGTTTTCGAAAGTTCTTTTCACTGAGAAGAACAGAAAAAAAATCAATTAACTTTCTTAATGAGCAGTCATGATTTTGATGACTTGATGATTTTGATAATCGTAACATTTTAGCATTCTTCAATTGTGTGACACGCTTGCTTGAAAAATAATATGTCACCATCAATCTAATGGGTCACTATGTAATACTGGGGTTTAACATTTAAGTTAACACATTCATTATAAATGCAAATGCACTAACGCTAGCCACTTTGCGTCAAATATACTTTTTAGCTGAATAATATAAATAGTTTCTTCATTATTTACTTTAGAGTGTTTTCACATTAAGTGTGACGTCTTATCGGGATAAAATAAGCGTAGATAAAATAAGCCATACATTACTTATTTCAATCACTTTCTTAGTTTTTTACAATTCGAAATAAAATATGCATTTTTCATCATTACTCGAGTTTAGAAGTATAAGACTTATTTGCACCCTGAACTAACTTAAAGTGACAAGAGAAATGATGAATATCCTAATACCATTTTTAATATCCTTCTGAAGAGTTGGCAACATTTCAAAGAAGTTTTCGATAAGTTTTAAAATGATAATTTCGAGCTTCTTTCAATTCCAGAGACAGTTTCTCTGTTGCCTTATCCAGATTAAATAACGCGTCTATGGGATAAAAGAAAAAAAAATGGCGAAAAATGTCTCGTCTTCCGGAACAATACGAATGGAACAGATATTTTTTTTTCTTTTTTTTTTTATCTTGAGAAAGAAAACTGATTTAATAAGACAGTTTTTATGAAGGAAAGAAATGAAACTAATCATTCCGTCATATTAGTTTAGACTGGTGACGTTAAGCATGATTTAATTTTTCTTTCAGCTATTCATCAGTTACTGTTTGTATATGGGAGGCATAATTTGTCAGCATAATAAGAAATTACTGTGCTCGCTTTTTTGGAAATCGTTAACAAAAATGCATTTTTTGTAAGATGAAACAAAATTTATTGTTTCATTAAATGTATTGTTTATTGAATTTTCTTAGCAAAAATGAAATAATCGAAATTAGTAATAGAAAGTTAATATAATTTGTATATTCTTGAAAAGGACATGGATATCTTTTATTTCGCAAAGAATTTTAAAGAAATTAAAAAATGATCAAAATAACTTCTTTTTTAAAAAGAAAATTCCCAAGTTAACTAATTTTCGAAATTACTAATTTTAATAATTTTGTAAAAAATTTTTTCGTGAAGTGGAAAAACGAACTTTGTAAACGCATATTCTCTTCATCAATAAGTAAATTCTTCAGCACACACGAATTATCGTTTTAATTTTTAAAAAAATGCAAGTTATTGCTTAAAAAACATGTTCATGAATTTTTGGTCAGAACACATGACGGTTTTTTTTAGAAAAGAATATGCATGAAAAGCCTTTAACCTGGCATATAACAGAAATGTAGTTTATAAAATTGAACTTTTAAGCAAATAGTTTATTTTTCAAAGAAAATGCTTTTAAAAATGTTTATTTTTATATTCTGAGTTAATTTGTATTAAAATTCCTGCTTTTCTTGTAATATTTTTATAATTTGTATCTTGTTGTAATTTGTATTTCCTGCTTTTCTCATTGTGGTCCCCACATATTAGCCAACAATATCAAACCCAAGTCACATTTAATTGTACAACAGTTTTATACACTACACTACGTTTCGTTATTACAGGTAAATTAGGGAATGGCTAAGATGTTAAAACATAATGTCAAAACAAACTTTTAACAAACTTCTTTTAATAAAGCAAACTTTCTCATTTTTTTAAAAAAAATTTCATGAAATACGAGTTTTCAGTTTAAGACTGGAGATTATCATGGCCTTTTTTAATGTTTTAGAAAATACATTTTTTACTACCCCGAGATAAGATTTTAAACTAGTAACGTTCTTATTTTACGTTAGAAAAATCATCTTCGGGTTCAAAAAATATTATATTCTGTTCACTGTTAAAGAAAGGAAAATGCGAAGATTTAAATAAAATTGGAAAGCGTTTTAAAAACGTTTCATTTAAAAATACATAAATTAAAATTTTTACTTTTCCTCATTGAAAAGTTTAATAACCATTATTTTATCACATCCCTCTTTTACATGTTTTTAAAATATCTCTTGACTATTATTTCATTCAAGTGAAGTTCATCTCTTGAAATAGTCACTTTGAACTACATTAATATTATGCCTAAAAAGTATTCAAGTTGAGGGTCATAAATTAATATTGTCGTAAATCGGGGAAAATGAAAAATCTATTGAAATTTAATGAAATAATAGTGAAGAAAGCGAGAGAAGAAGCATTAACAATTTTTAAAACTTGCATTAAAGTAATTTTGATATTTTCATCACTCCTTGAGATTCCAATAGTACAGGATCAATTTTTTTCTTCGCTTAAATATAAAAATATCACCACTTATGCGCATAGATGCAATTATCTTGAATTAATTTTTGACAAAGTTTCTATATTAGGGCTTTTATAGGTTTTATATGTTAAGGGTGAACATTAGGAAACATCCTGTATTAGACATTAAGAGACTTCAAAACTCTTTCAGGAGATTTTAGGAGAGGTTGGTGAAAATGTTCTTTTTATTTTTGATAAAATAACAATAGTTTTTATTTATTAATCCTTTTAGTCATACTTTTTAAATGTCAAAAAATATAAAGACAAAACAAATAGTTTCATTATGAGGACCACAATTCTTATGGTGATACTTGATAAAAATTTTGGTTCCAAAATATTCTAACCCACAAAGGGTTAACAAAGACATCTGTCTCAGAGGTCTTCATATTTAAGTATCATTTTTGTGAATTAACTATATCATTGAATATTCTTGAAATTTTAGGAGTTTTACTCATCAAACTCTACTGCTTTTAAAATCCATTCACTTATTTAAAGTGCAAAAGCATTTTACTAGGTTTGTTTCGATTTGTACTCATTATGGTACGCTTTTTAAAATGAAGTCGTAAACATCTGTAACATATACATCCTGTGAGATCTTTGACTTTCATTCATTTAATAGGGGAGAGGGGGGTCAATTGTAACATTTTTTACTTAACTATTGTTAACTAACAAAAAATCCAATATATTATTAGTATTAATTGACAGACGAGTAAAGTAGACTATCCTCTACTAGAAAAAAATAAATACCTTATTTTAAATGTTATTATATTAGTCATTAACAATTTTTGACAGCCGTGCACTTGTTACAATTGTCCCCACTTACGGGGAGAATTGTAACAGTTCATAAATTCAACTAAAACATAGTTTATTATACATATTATCATAGTTGTGATATATTTTTTATTGATCAAAATCGTAATGATATTTTAGGAGTAAAAATAATAATGAGTAGAGACCTAAAGGGTTAAACTTTTAACTTTAAGGGGTTAAAAATTTTAATTTATGCGGTGAAAGGTGACAAATGAAATAATGCACATGCAACATAATATAAATGATATAGGAAGCTATTGGTGGTACTTAAAGAGTTAAGTAATGGTTTGTAAACATGAGATTATTTATTTTCACCTGTTACAATCGTCCCTTTACTTATTGTTGCAATCGTCCCCAAGACACCATTTCAGCTTCATTAGTTAAAAACAATGCTAGTTAGTTAACAAAACTATTCTTTTTTTTTAATGCTAATTAAGGTGTCCACTTACATATTCGGTTAATAATTTTTATTTGTTTAAACAAAATTACTTTGTTACAATATAATATTCTAACACCAAAAAAAGTACTTACTTAGCGTGAAAATATCTTTTGTGATGTAACTCTTTCAAAAGTACATAAAAATGGTTGCCATCAGGGGTGTACATGTAGATTTATTAAATACACCTTGTGCGCCATCTTGGAACAAAATCTAGAGCCCGACACTCGAAACTTTTGCTCTGTTACAATCGTACCCTGTTACAATTGACCCCACTCTCCCCTACAATTTACATGCATTACGATTTAATTTGTATGCTTTTCAATGTTAGATGGAAATTTAGTTTTCGACAGTTAATTCATAGCATTACCCTATATACGAAATTATAAATTTTATTGAAAACTCTTTCATATTAACATGAACTCGTAAAATGTGTCGAATGAAGCAACGAAAAGATCAAAAAATGGAAAAAAGGCATAGTCGACCGTTTTAAAATACATTCGTCTCTTGCGTTAATCATGAAGCATTATTAAAACTAAAATATCAGCTCTCAATAATTATTGAACCTGCGTAAAACACTAAACATAATTAAAACAAAAATGTGGAACAGTTTATTTAAATGAATAATTTGCTTCGAAACCGTTCATGTTTACTCAATAGCTCAGTTCATTTCAGTTGTTCGTCATTTATATGAGAAAAGAATTTTCATGTGGAAATACGTAGGCTTATGTACGTTTAAGCCTTCATGCCTATGACTGCTTACTTACTTGATATTTCAGCTCTGTGTTGCCAACACGAAAAAGAAATTTATCTGGCTCCCTTGAACAATCTTCCCACATACAAATTTTTATGTAATAAGAAAGATTTAGCTCTATCTTGCAAAATTATACATATTATTTAGGGCAAATCAGTATCGTCTAGAAATATTTATTAAATTCATTCCTTTGAGAAAAAAGAACATATCTTATTTTCTCTTAGAATACTGTAAAAGCTAATGCAAGTACTTATATTTCAAACTCAAAATGCCTCGGTTAACTTAATTTTGCTATGATTGTTAAAAGTGAAGTTGATAAAAGTTTCATAATCAAAATATTAAAGTTTAGAATGCTAAATACTTTTGTTTTGGCCATGCTTTCTATGGGATGGGTCTAAGAATTTGAGCGAGTAACAAATTAAAATTTAAGTAATGTCTTTTAAAAATTCTGTTCTAAGGGGCCTTCTATTTCCAGTTTTCAAATTCCGATTATTTTATTTCATTATATTTTTATTTTAAGTGCATGAAATATATTTGCATATAGGGTTAGTTTGTCGTATGAAGAAAAGAAATGAGACAGAAACAGATGACAGCTGATGAATTAACAGATGAAGAAGTTGAAACTTCCTTTATTTATTTACAATTTTTTATACATTTCACAGGATCACACAAGTCTCATTGCACATTTTTGCACTTTCTTTTAATATATAAAGAGAATCAACCTGGAATTTTGTGCACAAATAGATTTTTAGACTAAAAAACGATATAGATAAAAAAAATATTCTTTCTTAAAGAAGGATACTTTTTGTTGTTTAAAACTTCAATTGGAAACCAAATATGCCATCAATTTTCGCTAGTTGCTAAGCAACCAATGAAAAAAAAATAGTAAAAAAAGTAAAAGATTGCACTATTTTAGGCACATATTTCATTCATAGTTTCGATAAGAAGTATGGTTTTTGCATCTTATTGTTATACAACAGTTTTAAGCCAACATCCTTCATTTTGTTCTCATTTTGAAAGAATCAAATTTTAAGTAAATAATCTGTTTAATGACTACTAAACCAGAGATCCAATCACAAAATCAATACAATTTACTAGGTCAATAATGATAACTAAGGAAAATAAACACACTGAAACTTTACTTTATTAATTCAGATTGGAAAAGCGCACAAGGCAACTGAAACCCAATTTGCATTATATAAACCAGAAATAAGACATAAATTCTTAATAATTAAAAATAATTAAAAAAAAATATAATATATAAATGTGTAATTGAGTTAGTGTTTGATAAATGTGTGTTTGAGTCATGTTAATAAAATACACATATATATATTATATTTTTTTAATTATTTTTAATTATTACGAATTTATGTCTTATTTCTAGTTTACTAAACCAGAGGGTAATAGGTAAAAACCAATTTGCAAATGCTGAGGAAAAGTGCTTTTCTACGAACTGCTGATCGTACAGGAAATAAAGATAATGTGTACCCATTTAAAATATGATTCAATGATTTTAGAATAAAAATAATTTTAATAAATTTCTTGTCATAATAATAACTGTTATCATTAAACTAATTATCCTCCCAGTTGGTTAGGTTAATTGTAGTTTTTCAAAGAAGGCTCTAAAAACCATTTGAGTGAATTTAAAAATATCAAATTTCTCACAGTCTTTTTGGCGATTTTTTTTTGGCCAAATTATTTTCAAACTTAATATTGGTTAAGAGAGGTTGGATTTATTTTTGGTTATGTTATCTCTCGATAAATCGCCAGCTTTGGATCTCTTCCCGTGCTCCTAACTGTCAGCTAGGAACAGTTCATTTACATTACAATCAATTCGGAATTATTGGCGACTGAGGGCCCCTTGGGCTTTTCAATCATAACCGTTCAATATCTATCTCAACAGAAATCCCATTCATCATGAGTTTATAAGTAGTTGTGATGAAAACTTTTTGTGATCAGTAGACTGTGTGGTGGCTGTTATACTAAAGCTTTTATAAACTTTTAAACCATGTCGACCTTTTAACTTTATAAATCAAACATTCTCAGAACAAACATAATTTTAATAATCAGCGAGCACCTTTTTTTTTTTTTTTTTTTTTTTTTTATGAACGAAAATGTATTTTCAAAAACAACCACTTCGTTCTTCTCGAATTCAAAAATCTGGAACTTGTATATTTTCACCTTTATTGAAGAAGAAAAATCAATTTTGCACATCTTTCTCTCAATGGAGCTATATATATAAGAAAATATCTTCCTTTTTCGCTTTTGAAAACAATGTTCTGAAGAAAGAAGAGCAGAGGATGGAATGAATCTTTCGCGATCTTAAACAAACAATCGACACTCGATCGTCTGCTTCCTTGTTGTTCCTCCTCCTCTTCTACTGCCAATTGATATAAAAATGTCTCTTCTTGGCCTCTTCTGGGTGATACTTTACTCGGAATGGAGAACCCTCGTGTGTCCATGGCCTGTGGCAACAAAGTCCTTGCTGCCAAAGACTGTAACACACAAATAAAAAGAAAACATAAGCATATAAAAACGGGATAAAACTAATAAACAAATAATAAAGCAACGCTGAAAAGAGGAAGTTTATTGCTTTTTGAATCCCAAAAATAGAATCTTTTTTTGACTTTTCAAACAAATTTATACTTACGACGATGATTTTATTCTCTCGGTGAAAGATACACTTCAGAAAAGTTTAGAATGAAAGCACCAAGTATGAAAGATTGTTTTCAAGTATGCAATAGTTTTAAGTTTTAACTTTTTTTCTTTTCTTTTTTTCAGTTTTACTCCAGAATAATTTTTTTTTCTGTTTGAATGCAAATGATTTTTCTCGTTGAGATTTGTAATAAGTTAAAACTAAAAGCGTAGTATACTTATTTCTACCATCTTTAGACAGTATACATAAAAAAATTATTTATAAGGCATTGTCATTATTGATACATGCTTATACCTAATATGTAGGATACTCACTAAAGTCTTGAACAACCCTCTCAACTATCAAACCATTTTAGTTATGGCTAAAAAAGTGGCGTCTAGGTATAGTAAAGTGGCTATGTACTGCTCGATAAGACTCCTTACAGTACCAGTAGGAATAAACAATTATAGTCAGTCAAAAATTAGTACTTAAGAAAAAACAAAACTCCGTCAAAAACTAACGAAGCACTACTAAAGAAAGTGGGATCTAAAGCATAAAAACATGTTTAATCGAGGGAGGAGTTGAAATGCGATTGTTAGAAGCAACCCCAAGTTTCATCTGGCAATCAAATTTTTTCTTATGTTTTTCATTTCTGTTTCATGGCTGGTGACTGAACAGATTTTCCTCATTTGAGTATTAATTTACGAACCCGAATGTTCATACTAGTAATTATTTATTTCTAGACAAATTCTAAAAATATGTGTTCAGAGCAATTATGAAAACACTATTCATTCCTATAAAACGTTCAACATGCGTATGAGTGGTAACATGATATCAAGAAAAAAAAAATCCATGTGATCAAGCTTTGTCCTTTGTTATTTAGCTTTTCATACTATTCTGATGTTCTAACATACAAAAGACCTTATTTTACGAGAAATGCATATTTATCGGGTCCTTCGAATCACGTCAAAGTCGTTAATGGCGTCAAAAGCTCATTCTTTTACTTCAAAACAAGACGATTTTTTTCCCTTTTCTCAACTTTTTTCCGATTCTAACAATCTAATAGAATATTAAAAGGGCGTCGTCGTTCAGAGGAGAATCTTTAAAGACATAAAAAGCATAAAGTACCAAAGATATTTTTTGTTCCAAAAATTAACAAGCGATATGGCCTCGAGATTATATTTTTGGTTTCTCAAACGACATTTAGAAATGTGAAACAAGAAATTCTGTGAGTAAAAGTAACGTCTGCAAAATCAATAAAATAAAAAAAATAAAACGATTCGTTTTGATCTCATAAAAATAAAGTATGAGATTTTTTTTCGAAAGGGGAACTTTTTGTACTATCACTGTCAACTTTCTTTCACTCATAAATCCTCTATGAATAATTTATATAATTCGAGAACCCATTCCTATACAGAATTATGGAGTTTAGGAAAAGTTATGTTTTCTGCTTTCTTAACTTACAACCAGATCTTATAGATAAAGGTAATTTTTTCTTACATATTTATATTTTAGAAAATATATATCGATGCCAACCGAACATTGGTTGTAAGCAATCTTTTTTTAAGACCATGTTTATGAAGGCATCATTCAATCCTTTTCTTTTTCATTTCTTATCACTTTTTCGGGAATTTAAAGCGTTTCATCTTCAAGAACTGTTGGAATTTTTTCGTCGTAAGAAAGTTTTCTCTTATTATTATTGTTTTCATATAAATATTTATTGAATTCAACATTGAAATATCATTCATGATTGTCATTTATTATAATAATACGATGTTGATGAATTCGATGGCAGAATCATAATTTTTTTTAATCGAGATGCAATGTAGAAGTGGAAAAAAAGAACATGCTAAAAAGCTTTTAATAAACTCTTAAATTTCAGACTTTGTAACCATGCTATGCTTAAATATAAGTACAGAACAAATTATAAAATACGATTTTTTTTAGAATTATATATTTTTACTTATAGGATTCATTCACGAAGCCCTATGGTTGTCTCTCGTTTACTTGTTGCTCCTTTTAAAACAGATGCTTTTCAAATAAATAACATTTTTTTCATGAAATATATAATTTTTACGTACGAACATTTTGTTAATATGTTAAAAGTAACAAAATGAGCGATTACTCGGATTTTAAAAACTTGGATCAGTACTCGAAAAAAAAAACTTAGCCTAAGGAATACAGATTTTATAAATCAGCAAAAAATAAATCAAAATTATTTTTACTCGTTAACAAGACTTATATCATTATAACAGTTCACTATAACATAAAACAGCTTATATCTCTTTTGAATCTTTCATATTTTTAAAAATTTCGATATAAATGTTAATATTTATGTCTGGCAAACATCTAATCCTTTTTTTATTATATTCATTCATTTTTATTATTATTTTAACATCAAGTCAAACTTACTTTAACATCAAGTCATCAAGCTTATAAAACAAAGATCTCGAGGAAGCGTATAAGTATAGATTTTTCTACAACAATGGACAAATAATTACTGTTTAAAGTAAAAAAAAGGTTGAAAAAAATATATGTGACTCATACACCTAAAATTGTATTTTTCAAACGAACTGAAATTTAAAAAAAAAAAAATGCGTGAAGTTTATTAATAAAAATGGCCATTTTAGAACGTTAAATTTCAACTTAATAGCTACATTTCATTGATTAATAAATCCCAACAAATTGCATTTTCTACAAGTTTAATAGTTGATAATTCTTGAACTTATAATCGAATCTTATTTATTTTATTCCATCATACTCTACGTACATTTTTCTACGCATTTTTAAGTTTTTAAGTTTCATAGCTTTTGCGAAGCGAAAGAAAATGAAACTTAAAGCAGAAAAGTGGCACAAATCGCAGTAAAGCACTTAAAATCACAATAACTTTTAGTCAAATTGAAATTTAGAGAAAAAAAACGTGTATTAATTCAATAAGCAAAAATGACTTTTTTGGCAAATCAAATTTTGATGCAGTTTTCCTGCCGCATGCTGATCGGACCGCATGTTATTTTTTAATTTAAATTTAATGAGTAATAAATCTCCAACTAATTATCATAGGTTGGATTTTTTTTATTCTATCGCACTCTCAATACTTCGTAATTTCAAGTTTCGAAGTATCATAGGTTTTGCACAGCAAAATATAGTTGAACATCAAAACAGCGGTTAGGGATGATTGCGATTTGTTATTACGGAGAGAAAATACTCAAACCCAAATATAGTAATTTGATTGAGTAAGAATGCTACATGTTGGGAACAAAATAACTATAGATTAAATCTTGCTCAGATAAACTCTCAGGAGGAAAAAAAATATCGTTTGTACAAAACTCACGATCATGAAATAAAACAAAAATGACGGTGGAGTCTCTTTATTACGACATCCATGGGCATCATCTAAAATAATTCGGTACAAGAAAACTTTGTAACTCAGAGTCTAGAGAATTCTAAAGTTAAAATACAAATTTTGCTACAAATGCTACAAATTTTTTTGTCGGTGGATATGATATGAATTTTTCATTAGAAATAGAGTAGATACATATTACAAGCATATCAAAATCGTTATTTCTTATTGTATCAATAAAATACTCACGAGGGAAAAAAATGCACGAATATAGAAAATAGTACCCACTAGTATGTCAGCGAAATCAGAGAAATTAAATTTTAAAAAGGCCGCACATTAAAAAATCGATTTCTGAGAACTAATCGACTAATTGGGTATAATATGAAAAAAACACAACTACTTCCACTTCGAAAATTTTACTAGGAATAATATTTACCTTTTAGTTTAATTAATAAAGTTTTAAATATGTTTTAAATATGTTTTAAATAAAGTTTTAAATATGTTTACTAAATTCATAAACTTAGATAAAACAACAAAATAAATTATTTCAAAAGGAACTAGGCTAATACATTTCCAACCTGGCGAGCAACGACTTGTAACAACACACTTCGTTTAATGTTTATTTGTTGCTAGAAATCTGGTTCGCAGAAAATGCTGTTTACCAGTTAAATTTAGGTCTAATTCAGGGGCTCTAAGTAGGAGTAACACGACCTGTGACGCAGATTATAGTATACCCAATTTCGCACAAATTTTGTATTTTGCCATGCAAAATTACTTACTTTAAAATAATGTAAAAATTTGCATACCTTACAATTCAAAATTTTCAGTTTTTAATTAAATAAAATAATTAATATTTAATAAAAGTTATTTTTGCATGGAATTACCTTTGGGTAAGCGAATTTTATAATTGAAATTGTGTGCAAAAAATTGTTTAATTCAAGAAGTTCTTGAGACATGATGAAATAAGCAAAATTTTTTTATGGGGTCCCAACTTCGGATCGCTCTCCTATGGGAACCATATATCCCAGAATGCGGCTAAACCCTATATTTTGAGAGTCCGAAATCCGAATCCATCTTATAAAATGTATTTTATAAAGAGAAGGTACGTTTTTGTGTCTGATTTCGTAACTTTAAATATCGTCTGCACAAACTAATTAGCATATTTTATGTCACTCTCTTGAACCATTACAATAAAGTTCTAGAACGTGAAGATCCGAACATTAGATCCAAAGTTATTCTAGATGGTCCTTTTTTGTGTGCATTGTATCATGAGTTTGCATTGTCTTTCATTTAGCGGCTTTAAATTTTTAAGAAATTTTTTTTTCACATTTTGATATTATTAAGTATCTTAATTCATTCAATATCTTCAGGTAACTATTCAGGTAAACTAAAAATTGAGTCGGGCACATTTTATCCCATTTGGAAACCTTCACCTTAATGAATGACCGTTTGTTTTCGTCATTTTCTTGGCCTCTGTCGTTTTCCAATAACACTGTTCAAAATCATCTGTATAATATGAAGCGTTCACCTGTATAATATGAAGCAGTTCTTTGTCCACTTGTAAACAGTTAGTTACATCATCTGTTATTTCATGAATATTTCTACTTATAATAAAACACAGTCTTTCAATTGCAAATTTTTTCAAAAATTCCATTGAAAATTGGAAAGATAAACGTCTGAACATTTTGTTACAGACAGACGACCAAATCATTTAAAGAAAAATATTTTGAATGGTTTTACCTTCCTAATAACAATGTCACTCTTGGAAGAATTTCGCTATTTAGAGACTTCGTTGTAGGGAGATTCTACTGCTACATTTTACTGCCATGATAGTTTGACCATATTAGTACATATTTTAAGAGAGTGCCATTTTTAAAACTTTTTCTTATGTGTTCATTCTACATTTTGTCTGTTCTTGTCACAGAACACTATTTTAAATCACTCATAACATCAGAACCGTTGGAATTTCGATAGAGTCGAGTTTCGTTGGAGCTCGAAAATTCAAACATCGACTACGAGGATCAATTTTAGCCCTTCATTCAAAAAATCATTTAAAAACATTAATTATTACGTTCGACTTTGAAAAATTATTTTTTCCGGATTAGTTTATAGCATTAACCATCGTTATAAATTAAATTATTACCGATTCTGTTTAAGATTTTATCACACGTTCTTTAACGAATAATTATTTTTCCCAAATTCAGTGAGCAACGTGTGTGTGAATCGGTGCTACGTCATCGAATTAGCATTCCTAAAGTCATCTGAAAACACGCGTTTATTTTGTTTATAGCTATGATTTAAAAGCGTGTTTCTAGGGGAAAAAATATGGTGAATATTTTTTCCGAAGAGCCCTTAAATCCAAGGAAGAAAAAGTATTGGATAAAATGGTTTTAAAATTTTTAAAAGAACAAGAATTTTTCCATGCTATATTTGTTTACACGAAAAGGAAACAAATAAAATATTGCATGTAACTTAAAAAAGAATACGAAGAAATACGAAATATAAGCATGAAGAAATATGAAATATAAATACGAAGAAATACGAAATATAAATACGAAAAAATTACAATACAATTAAATCGACATGAATCGTTTACGTTATTTGTTTACGAAAAACAATTACGCCCAAGATGAGAATTGCATCAATTTTGACCTTTTAGGAGGTAAATGAGACGTCATATTGAAAAAGATCACAATTGTGATATTAATTAGATTCATTAAATTTCTCTTTTATTTGCTTTACATACATACATACAATATCCATGAACACGAGACTTGGAAGAGCAGTATGCGCCTCAGTTAATTCCGTTTATATGTATTAAAAATAATTTCATTCATAACATTTTTAAACGGAATTAATAAATTCCTTTTGACAAAAATAAATTGTTCGATTCGACATACTTTTTCGGTAAAAGCTGCCAAATATTTAAAAGAGAAGATTTTCAAATTGATTAAACACAAATAAACCACGATTTTCTCGAGATATTTAAGTTCTAGTCAACTCAATTTGTTTTTACAATGTTTAAAATCAAATAAAATACAACTTATTGTTAGAAAATATATCGTTTATTTCATTTAATGGCTCACATAAAATCACAGAAGAACTCAACAATATTCTCCTGATACTCAGCGTCCAACATATCGGACAGCATTTAGTATAATTTTAATACTAGAAGATAATATTTTAAAATCTTCTTTTCTGTTTGTATTGTCAATGGTCTATATAAAAGCCAGTGGATCAGTAAATAGACCGCTCACCTCATGGAAAGGTGATCCAGGTTCGAATCCCATCGGTGACTGGTAAACATGAATTATGCTTCCAGCAGGCACCAACCACCGAGGTGACAAAAAATATCATCAATGGTAGACGGATCATGGGTTAGACTCTCCTCGCCATCGGGCTAACAGTGGAAAGTTTCCATGGTTTTTTTCACCATGTAATGCAAAAAAAATCATGTCATTGGTGAGGAAGCTATGGTGTCATTGATGAGGAAGACATGGTGAGGAAAACCATGTCATGAGGAAACCTCCTCACCATGTACAAAAATGTACTTTCTCTGAATAAACATACCGTTTTTCCAACGGATTCGGAATTCTGACCTTCATAATATAGGTAGCAGCAATGTGAGAAATATGTTCCCCTTAGTTTGATTTGGAAAGCGATCAAAAGTTTGGACCCCTTAATGCTAACTTCACTTTTTGTGTATTTCGATAAAAAATAACTATTAAAAATGACTTTTAGTAATTTTTTTGGGGGGGAGGGGCGCTGTAGATACAATGTTCTTAGGGATTTTTATACTTTAGTATAACGATATTTTATTGATTGATATCATTCAAAGAAGCAGTTTTAAATTATCCGAGAGCTGAATAAAGTTAGTTTTAAAAACAAATGTTTGAAATTAGCTTCCAACCCTATGGCTTCATTCCAGAACAACTTTTTTAAGAATTCAATTAAAAAAAGGGAAAGAAATCTTTCTTTAGTTTTCATGTGATTTTAATATTCTAAATCAAATACACTTGATTTTTAAATCATACTTAAAATCTACTTCGCACTTACGTAAAAAAATTTTCTTATAACGCCCTTTCTAAAAACTGGGTAAATGTTACGATATTGCGTTCACGTAGACTTGGTAAAAATTGTCCCCAAGCGTTCGAATTTTAAAAACTCAGTGGGAGTGTGCGTTACAGCCGATTTTTTGCAGTCTTTGATAGATAGAGTGTCAACGGTGCAAAGCGTGTGATTGCTACAAATGAGGCAAAACAGTGACTGAGATATGCGACATTTTAGTGAAAGTGTGCAATGAAGTTTTTAAGTAGTTTAAATGTTTTAGAGATAGAAAGGAAAATTTTAACGAATGATGACAAGAAGCAGTGACGAGGTGTGGTGCGACGATGCTTCAAAGGGCAATACCGAAAGAAGCATTTACTGATAGCTTCCAGTAGCTGTGCAACCTATGTCAATTTAAGTATTTGGACGATAATGGTGTTTACTTTGAATTACAGTAAAGGTTTTTTTTTTTCAATTTGTACTTCTCGTTCCTTTTGTTTTGTGAGACCATTCATCGAATGAATTTTTCGATTACACCTCGTTTAAAGTCGGGATTGCTAACGGCTTCCGTAAGAACAAGCTCTCTGATAAGAATTTTTCCTTCTTGTGAGATATACCTGTTGATTCTGTGACCTTTTTTGTGTCCTCTTGGGATGCGATAGAACCCGTAAAGCTGGGAAGACGAATATCTAAATGGGAACCCTTCTCCGTCACCATCTGTAACACAAGAACAACAACGAGGATTAAATTCGAATATTTAAACATTCTCACATTCTTCTTCAACACTACAACGCCCTAACATCGCGAACAATTTTCCTTATTACTGTGAACAGACAGAACTAAGGACAGTTCCTTCATTAAATTATGGTAAATATTTCTTTAGTTATTTTCTGTAAAATTCTAAGAAGTAGCTTCAAGCTAATAACGATTCTTTAACACAATGACTCCCTCACGTCACAATAAATTCGCCTTCTTACAATGAACAGAAAGTACTAAGGATGTTTCGTTTTTTATACTTGAGCTGGGTAGACTATATTTGAGGGTGCCCCTTGATTCTCGCCAAGCTGTGATTGCGGTTAATCGCCAAGCTGGGCGATGTTGAAACCCAAGATTCTGATTGGTTTAGATTTTAGCGTTATTTTTAAATGCTCAATGGTATATCTAATTTCAGAGATCCGTTAGTTCTACGTTGGATACCGGCTGGTAAGGTTACTTTTGCTTCTGGTCAATAAGATCGAAGGTATGTGGGCAGTCATAAAAAGGGACTTTAGAAAAAAATGTCACCGCCAGTCCAGTATCACAGACGTCATTTTCGATTCGTATTTCGCCGAATTTATGTGGCGCTGGGGATACACAGAATATATTCGTGATAAATTTAGACAGTATCTAACTGCTATTAGAGAATTATGTGCACCTAAATCTGAGGATATTCAAGCTTAATTAAGAGGTGAGTTGTTTTTTTCCTTTTCATTCTGTGCTCACTCCATTAATTTTTGTTTCGATTCAAAATGCATTTTATTGGGTTTATTAATTTTTCTTATATTGGGTTCATTGCAATTTTATAAAGTTTTGGCCGATGTTTTAGTGAAATTTTCCAATGTTTTACTGAAATATCATTATGTTTTGGCCGCCATTTCTGTTATTACGATGTTCCGCACAAACAGGAATGGCGCCAAACATAAGTAGCCAATTTCGCCAAGGGGCACCCTCAAGTATATTTTAACCTTGAGCTTTATGTGAAAATTTATCTTCCTAAAAAAGCCCCTTGCAAATTATTTCATTCATTATTGTTCTTTCATAGCGTATAATTATGAATTATATTTCAATAAAGCTAGATTTTTTTTATACCTTTTCATTCATGGCATAGAGTTTTCTGGTGATGTCCCTAGAGAGTAGGAGGGCGAGAACTGTCGAGAGATGGGTCTCCTTAATCAGAAGATACTCGAGGCTCTGTCTCTGCCACACAATACAGCGACTAGGAGTCGTCGCTATGATGGATACCTATCATACACACAACACTTTAATATTTAACACAAAAAAAAAACCTTTGCCTTTAAGCAATATAACTAAGGAGTATTGTCTTTAGAGGAGTTTGAGGAACGGCAAGTTCAGGAGATGATGAATGTCAGTTATGGGGATACTGTTCACGTTTACCAATGAGGCAACCGAGGTTTGACTCAAAGTGATAGCTGGCATATTCATAAAGAAAAATGCACATCTGGGGTAAATGGATCTGATTTGAAGTCTCCTTGCTAACAGCCTTGAGATCCATGTGACCACTAAGGATACTAGGATTTTAAATGCCGTTAATATTCTATTACTTTAATTACAAATTTAAAACCATAATCATAAATACTTGGTTCAATTGAAATATTTTATGGAGTGTGAACAATATTTTCCGCACAAATTTTACAATTGAATATCATGTCAGTAATACTTAAATATTCTTTACAATTAATGAAAACCTCAGAATATTATTATAAGTCGCTTACCAAAACTATAAATTGCTTACCATAAAAATTGCAAATTGCAAAAGTTATAAATTGCTTAAAATGTAAGAATCTCGGCACACATTAATTAACAATGAGTTTCAGATTTTTACTTTTAGATTTTTTTTACTTTTCTTTCTTTTCTTTTTTTTTTTTTGCTCCTTTATTGATTACAGTACTCTTTTTCAGGAGCTAAAAGTCATTATCATTATTAAAAGTCATTAAATCGAGAATTAGCCACGTGCATCCACACACCTCTGCACGCCACTGCTTGAAAAGAAGAAACAAAAAGGGTGGTTGCAGTTAGCTTCGCAGTTCGCAATTGCTAAAAAAAAACTATTTCTACTTAGAAATTTTGAAGTATAAACTTTGTAATTTGCCTTATTCCTTAACTTTGAAAAAATTATAAAGTTTCAGGTTAGAAAAAAGACCTGCAAGGTGTGTAAATTCAGCAATGAGACTGATTTTTAAATATTTTTATTCTTATAGCAGTGCAGGAACTCGGAAATTGGAACAGTCTTTATATAATATGTTACAGCATTTAAAGTATTAACTAGTATCCCAAAATGAAGTTCATTGAGATGAATGTTTAATCTCGGGGAGAGGAAAAAGTCAAAAGGATTCAAATCAGACGAGTAAAGAGGTTAAAGAGTCACAAGAATATGCTCATTGGCCAAAAACTCTTCCATTGACATAGCTGTGTGACGAGACGCTTCACCGTTCTTGCTTGGTCTCACGGGCATGATCCTTTGTCGAAGTCAAAATTCAATTCTTTTTTTAAAAATCTGATTAAACATGGCGTGATACAAATTCAATCATTCTCTGATTATTTTGACCGCTAATCAACAATATGAAAAATCAAGCTCCCAGATTGTGTCAACGTTTTCAGCAATTCGTGCAATTGAACTGTCTCTTCGCTGCATTATTCGTCTTCCAACGACTCTCTTTCTTTTTAAAATGTCTTAGACCACCGAAAAACTTAGACTATTGGCAAAACCCTGAAGGAGCTGTTTTAGGCTGAATGATTTTCCTTTCAATATTTTTCAATCTTTAACAAGTGAAATAAATGATGACAGGAATAAGAAAATAACACTAGCAATTTATTTTACACTTTTTGGAACAGCAACAAAAACATGATGCCATTCACCACAAAACAAATATGTATATACAAAAGGTTGAAAATTAAATTAAAGAGTGAACATAGAGGACTCTACACACTCCCTTCCCTGTGGAAACGATTAAGAAACATAATCCTTTAAATGAGGTGGAAACCTGACGGTTCTTCCACTACGTGTGGTTTGTTTATGGTTGTCAGAAGACGAGATTCGGCCCGGGGGTTCACACTGAGGGTGTGAATCTGTGTCAACCCTTGGTTTGTGAGTGTCAAGCGAATGCTTGGTATTGTCCTGTATAGTAAAGCATGGTTTTAGTCTATCAATTGAAATTCTTTTGACTTTTCCATTGATTTCAATATCAAAGTATTTCGATGTTCGGTGCTTGACAACGTAAGGACCAAGATAAACTGGTTCCAATGAGGATGTAGCAGCATTATTGTAGATGAAAACATGCGAGCAATTCGAAAGTTGTTTTGAAACAAATACGGCTTTAGTGCCATGAGCAGTCGATGCAGAAGGTTTCATGCTACGTATGATACTTTGCACTAAGCCTATGCACGAAGTCTGAGTGCGTGACATTAGGGATCTCAGTAACAAATTCTCCAGGTAAACAGAGAGGACTTCCGTACAGAAGCTCAGCTGAAGAATATCTGATATCTTCTTTTAGCGCCGTACGTAATCCGAGAAGAACAAAAGGTAAGGCGTCTACCCAAGATTTATTTTGTTGCAAATGGCATCTCAGGCTGGCTTTTATAGTTCTGTGTTGACGCTCGATCAGTCCGTTCGATTGTGGATGGTAAGCAGTTGTCCTAGAGGATTGAAATCCCAAATATCTGCTTAACGATGAAAAGAGTTGGCATTCAAACTGGCGTCCTTGATCGGATGTAATGCGTTGTGGTACGCCAAAACGAGAAAACCAGGTTGAAAAAATAAGGTTTCTGCTGATTGATCCGTCATGGGTAGTGCTTCAATCCATCTTGAAAAACAGTCAATCATCGTTAGCAAGTATCTGAAACCTTGGCAAGGAGGCAAGGGGCCAACAATGTCGATGCGAGCATGTTGAAAGCGTTCGGGTGGAACCTTGAAGTCCATCAGACGTGATTTTGTATGTTTCTGAACTTTGGATCGTTGGCAATCCACACATGCCCTGCACCATAATTGGCAATCTTTATTGATATTTGGCCATATGAATCTTTTCGTGATTAGTTTTTCTTGTGCTCCTAATCACTGGATGTGATAGGCTATGAATAGAGGAAAATATCTGTTGTCGAAATTTTAAGGGAATGTATGGACGGTTACTGGATGTAGAAACATCACAATAAATCGATTTATTGGTTTCCAGAATGGGAATTTTAACCATTTTCAGTCTTGGATTGTTTTTCAAAATTATTAAATCATCATTGTTTTGAAAGTCTGCAATAGTTGAGTAATCGATTGGAGACGGTGTCAAGATGGCATTAATTCTAGAGAGAGCATCGGCCACAACGTTCTCTTCTCCGGCGACGTAGCGAATATCTGTTGAAAATCGAGCGATGTAACTCAATTGTCTGGCTTGTCTAGGGGCAGCTTTGTTCAACTTTTGTTGAAAAGCGAGCGTGATAGGTTTGTGGTCTGTGTAGATGGTGAAAGACCTTCCTTCCAAAATGTGTCTAAAATGCTTAATAGCAGTGTAGATTGACAACAGTTCCCTTCATAAGAGCTGTGTTTTTTCTGAGAGTCGGTTAATGAGCGCGAGAAGAAGCTTAATGGGCGCAATTCTTTATATTCGATTTGATGTATGACGACCCCAATGGCTGTATCTGAAGCGTCGCATGTCAGAGATATATTAGCATCAGTAGAGGGATGGACAAGCATAGTAGCATGACAAAGCGCATTCTTGAGGTTTCTGAACGCATTGCGGGAATCTTCGGACCATATTAGAGGTATTTTGCTATTTTTGCCTTTTCCGCTGAGTAATGAGATCAGAAGTTGCTGAAGCTTGGCGCAATTTGGGATGAAACGATGATAAAAATTTATCATCCCTAAAAATCTGCGCAAGCTGGTGGATGATGTGGGCTCAGGTATGTTTTGTATGGCATCAACCTCGGTCGGGAGAGGTCTTATTCCGTCGGTTGTTATTTCATATCCCAGATATTTAAGTTTGGAAGCTCCAAAAACACTTTTCGCGATGTTGATACATAAACCATAGTAGTTTAATCTTCGAAAAACTGCGTATAAGTGCTCATGATGTGACTTTTCCTCTGTCGAAGCAATTAGTATGTCCTCTAAGTAGCAGAAAGTGAAATCTAAACCTGATAACACCATATTCATGAAACGTTGAAATGATTGTGCCGCATTGCGCAAACCAAATGTCATGAATGGAAATTCAAACAGCCCGAAAGGAGTTATAATAGCCGTCTTTGGAATATCTGCTTCGTGAACTGGGATTTGTTGATAGGCTCTAATTAAATCTATGGACGAAAAAATTCTCTTTCCATGCAGAATAGAACCACAGTCAGTGAGAAATGGTAAAGGATAATGATCGGGAATGGTGATATTATTAAGGGCCCGATAGTCCCCACATGGCCTCCAATCACCTGATTTCTTTAGGGTAAGATGAAGAGGACTGGCCCAACTACTTTTGGATGGTCTGCAAAGACCTTGTTGCAACATAAAATCGAATTCAGCTTTTGCTGCTTTTAGTTTTTCTGCTGATAGCCTTCTGGCTTTAGCTGTAACAGGAGCACCTTTAGTCTCAATGAAATGTGCGATGTTGGGACTCTTGATTTTATTATTGGCGAGTGTTGGGCGCAAGAGGTCTGGAAATTCTTTAAGGATTGCTTCGTACTGATTTTGTAATGTGTTTAATGTTGGTGACGCAGCACCGTAGTCTGGGACATCAATAGAGGACAATGAAGTGATGCTAGCGATTAATTTACGATTTTTACTGTCAACCAAAAGGTGAAAGTGAGACAAAAAGTCAATACCTATTATTGGTTTATTTACGTCAGCTATCACGAAAAGCCAATTGAATGATCTTCTTAGTCCTAAATCCAAATTTAGTAATTTTTGTCCATAAGTCTTAATTTTGGTTCCACTTGCAGCGAAAAGTTCCAGCTTCGCAACAGACCGCTTTTCTTTTGGTAGTGGTGGAATCACGGAAATTTCAGCACCTGTATCGATTAAAAATTGAGTTGCACTCTCCTTGTCGCGAACAAAAAGACGACACAATTCCACCCCTTGGTTCTCTGTCGTCCGCAAGAGCCGGTGATCTAGTTTTCCCGTTGGTGGAAGTTGGTCTCATTTGGGCAATCGCAAGGTTTATTACATTTAAAAGCTCTTTCCCCAAACTTTGAATGGTAATAACATATACTGCTCTCGGTACTATTACCCCTTCTTCTAGAATTGCTTCTGGAACGGTATCTGAACTGTTAATGCCTTGTAAGTTGCTTTTTATTCAGTTCGCTAACTTACAGTGATAACTCTGATATATGTTCTTGTAGTTTAACTAAAATACTGTCGTCCCTAGAGCTAGCTAAAGCAGCATTTTGAAGCGGTGTGGCTTTTATTTCCCACATTTTATCGGCCATTGTCGCCAATTTCGACAAATCGTCACCGCTGATTGATAAAATACTCGACATCGCCGTTGGTAATCTTTGCAGCCAGAGAGTTTTAAGAAAAGTTTCACTTACTTTATTGGAAGCCAAATTCCTCATCTCACATAATAGCTGAGATGGTTTATTATCACCCAATTCCACTTCCGTTAATAATTTGTGGGCTTTTTGAGTTTCAGTTTCCGCAAAGATGGAAATGAGTTTGTCTTTTATGGCGATATATTTGTCATCTTTTGGTGGATCGATTAGGATATCCGACACTTGACATAGAATTTCAGCTTCAATTGAGCTAACGACATAATCATACTTTGTTTGATCTGTCGTTATTGCAGCATTTCGAAATTGAGCTTCTAGTTGCAGGAACCATATCTTTGGATCCGGTTTTCAAAACGATGGAACTTTGATGCTAACCCTAGCGATGGTAGATGACGAAGTGTCGCTTTTAGACTCATCTACATTTGCCATTTTCCTTTACGAAGTGATCACGTCCGGGTCACCAATGAAGAAGCTGTTTTAGGCTGAATGATTTTCCCTTAAATATTTTTCAATCTTTAACAAGTAAAATAAATGATGACAGGAATAAGAAAATAACACTAGCAATTTATTTTACACTTTTTGGAACAGCAACAAAAACATGATGCCATTCACCACAAAACAAATATGTATATACAAAAGGTTGAAAATTAAATTAAAGAGTGAACATAGAGGACGCTACAACACTATCTACGTAGATTTCTATTTTATAACAGTCGTTGAACAGCAGACCCAATTTTTAGGGGGGCTTACGACTACCAATCTTCAACTCCGTTGCCTCTTTTTTTAATCCAAGCAAGAACACAAGGAAACTCCTGGATCAAGTATTGGGAGAATTTTGCCTTCGTGGAGGACTTTTTGATGGATCTAACCCGCATGGAGAGGAAGACCAGGAGAACCTCCCACGGTTAGCCTGACGGCAAGGGGACTCTAACCCATGATGTGTTTCGTGCTTCCGATAAATCTACCCGATCTATCCAGCGATGAAATAACTTAAATTTACAAGAAATACCTGCGTACACATATTTACAAAAGCAACCATTTTATTTTCGTAGAACACATCTTCCATAACATTCTTTCTGTTGCCACTCACACTTTTCATATATACACAGGCTAAAAAATCGTTTTAGTTAATATTTACACTTTAAATGAATGACGTCATCTTATGAAAGTGACGTAACACTCCCACCTTTTGATTATGTGTATTTCAATAATCAAAATAACAAAAAATCTAATATAAATTTAAAATTATGTGTCCAAATATCTTGATGGAATCTCAACAGTTCGGCCACTTCTTGTGGTAACGATGTTTCGTAAGGTACTTTGGAAATTTTTATGCTTGTCACCTTCATTTGAAGTTGCGCTTGCGATTGGAGTTGAACCTTCATTTGGTGTCGAACGTATTTCCAGCGGATAAATCCGCTGCAGTGGCCTCAAAAACTCGGTATGTGCTGTTTTAAGTCGAGCCACGCGTATCCTTTTATCTTTACCAGGATAGACGGCAATAACTTTAGCCATCGGCCAGTGTAATCTTTTCTTCAAGTCATCTTCGATTAACACAATCTCGCCAACCTTTAGATCATAATAGTTATTCTTCTTGCGCGGTTGAAGGAGTGTCGCTAGGTATTCGCGGCGAAATCTTTTTCTCAACTGTTCTCTTAACGTCTGTTGATATCTATAGCGTTTTTTAAGATCTATTGTATCCAGCTGATCTAAATCAGGTACTCCCACCGTCGAGATCTCTTGTAAAAACATGGACGGAGAAAGAGGTATTAAGTCATCCAGATCTTCTGAGAGGTATGTGAGAGGTCTTGAATTGATAACGGACTCGCAGTCACACAGAACACTAATCATTTCTTCGTATGAAAGGCATGCTTTCCCCAAAATTTTTCGAAGAATATTTTTTACCAATTTCACCATAATCTCCCAAAAACCTCCCCACCAGGGAGCAGATGGTGGATTAAATTTCCATTCTATTTTGTATACGGATGTTTCAGCTTCAATTGACTTCCAATCTAAGGACTGAAGTAGATTCTCAGCTCCTATAAAATTACTCCCGTTGTCACAATAGATGATGTAAGGTCTTCCTCGGCGAGCAATGAATCTTCGTAAACTTAAAAGGAACGCCTTAGTTGAAAGTGACAGCACAAGTTCGAGATGTATTGATCGATAAACGGCACATGTGTAGATGACAATCCAACTTTTCACACCTTCCTTTAAATGAAGAGGTCCGGCAAGATCTATCCCGACCACTTCAAAAATAGAAGCTTCTTTAACTCTGTCTTCAGGTAAACCTACGGGAACAGTTTTTATACTTCGTGCATTATATCGTTTGCATCTAACACAGGTCTTGAGGATGCGACGAACTGCTCGACGTCCATTAATAATCCAATAATTTTCTCTTAAATTGGACAGTAAAATTTGCAGTCCAGCATGTAAACATTTCAAATGCTTCTCTTTGATTAGCATATCAACCAATACAAGTTTTTCTGGAAGCAAAATAGGTAATCTAAAATTCTCGGTATCATTTCTCTCTGTCAATTTTGTTTTAATTCTATATATACCTTTTTCATCTTTGAAGACATTCAATGATTTTAAGCCTTTTAAATAATCTGCTGTAAAGGCTTCATTTTGTATAACTTTTATAAGTTTGATTTCTGCATTTTCTATTTCAGCCAGAGTTAGTCCACCTTTTTGCCTATCTTTTTCAGACAGTTTGCAATTTTCAAGGAATCTTAGAATCCATCCAACCATTCTGACATTTTTTGTGTAGCTTGAAAAATAAGAAAAAAACTGGTTTGTTCCAAGCAAATTTTTACTTACGAGTATGGTTGTTCTTTTTTCCTTTTCCTTGTTGATAACGTCTTCATCAATTTTATATTCAGATAGAGGCCATGTGTTTTCAGGTAATTTCAACCAGGAAGGACCTTCCCACCACCTTGAACTCAATAATTTTGTTACCGAGCAGCCGCGTGATGGTAGATCGGCTGGATTAGAGTGACCGGGAACGTGTCGCCAATTTCCTGATGAAAGAGCACGGATTTCTTTAACTCTATTTCTGACAAACACACTCCATGGCTCATCTTTCTGGATCCATTGTAAAGCAGTTGTAGAATCGGACCAATAATGAATCTTGACATTTTCGATTTCCAAGCTTTTCTTAACGAAATCTGCTAGACGAGTACCAATGCAACAGCTTAGAAGTTCAAGTCTGGGAATAGATATTCTTTTTAAAGGTGCTATTCTTGATTTAGCAAGTAACAATTGTACTGTTGTTTGATATGGTGTCTCACATCTTATGAAAACAACAGCTGCATATGACAGACCACAAGCGTCGCAAAATACATGAAGACTTAAGCTACTATTTCTCAAAATAGCGTGACGGGGAATTTTCACTGTATGCAGTATATTCAGATCTTCCAACCATTTGAGAAATTTCTTTTTTATATCCTCAGAAACTTTTGAATCCCAACCTAATTTTGATTGCCAACTTGTTTGCAATAAAATCTTCGGATATAACATAATTGGACAAGTAAATCCGATTGGATCAAACACTCGATTAGCAAAAGATAATATTACTCTTCTGGTGATAATTTCTGGAGGATCAATAATTGTTCGAGTGTCACAAAACAATACGTCTTCTGATCTGTCCCACAGAAGACCCAACACAGGTGACGGTTCAAATTTTTCAGTTAAGTTTTCTTTCTCTGTAAACTCCCAACCTCGCAGTTCGAATTTCGCTGCAGCCATTAAGTCTGTCGAACATTGAATGAACTCTTTTAACTCTTGTTCAGAATCTACAGACGTGACACAGTTGTCAACGTAGAAGGATTTTTTCAACTTCATAGCCACATCTTGGAAATTGGAGGATTCATACTTGTTCAAATGATGTTGAATAACAGCTCCCAGCAAAAAGGGACTGCAATTTAAACCAAAGACAACTCTGGCGTGTTGAAAAACTTTAACTGTTTTCGCTTCCTTTTCCTCCCACCACAGAAATTTTAAATATTTTCTATCGTCTTCATTTACGGATATTTGGAGAAAAGCCTTCTTTATATCTGATATAACTCCAATTTTCTTTTCTCGAAATTTTATTAGTAAGGTAGGGATCATTTTTAACAAATTTGGTCCTTTCATCAGGTAGTCATTTAACGATAAGTTATCTCTTGTTTTACAAGAAGCGTCAAAAACTGGTCTGACATTCGTGGTGGAATTGGACTTGAAAACTCCTCTATGAGGAAGATAATGGCCGGTACCTTCGTTTGATTCTTCGATGAAACCTTCTTTTATCCATTCTCCAAAAACTGCATTATAACTATCCAAACGGTTATCCTTGATAAGTTTAGTTGTCATCGTTTTCAATCTTCTGCCCGCAATATCTCTGTTACTGAGCATATCGTTTACATCTTTCACCCAAGGAAGACTAATTTCATATCGACCATCTGGGTTTATTTTGACAGTTCTGGAAAAGTGTTCCGTTGCTAGAGCATCGTATTCTTCAGAAGTAATTGTCTCGCAAGGATCAGATATACCAATTGTTTCCAATTCCCATAAGTCAGTAACCGAAGTATTTTGAATGAAAAGTGATGTTGAGATAAGCCCAGTGGAACTACAAGTATGGTTTGTTTTTCCCATTACAGTCCAACCAAGGTACGTTTCCATCGCTACCAGTCCGCACTTTAATTGCATGGTTTGACCAGTGTATAGTTTTCCAATATAATCCGCTCCTATCAAAAGTTCGATTTGTTGAGAATCTTTACCTACATCAGAGATATGGATTCCTTTACTTCGTAATTCAGCTAACCAAGAACCATTTTTCAAACTTGGAATACATCCACATATTACCTGTTGGTCTAAAACTTGAATTTCGAACTTGTTATTTTTCTTCATATTTCTTATCCACAATGTGTATTTTTTATGTTCTTTTCTGGAACTAGCTCCACCAAAGACTACGTGTGTTAAAGTTTCATATTTGTTGGTCTTCCATCCCATTTCATTTATTGTTGATTTCAGGATGTACGACCGTTGAGATCCTGTATCACATAGTGCTCTAACAGTTTTCTGTCGTCCATTAGCTTCAATAACTACCATAAGGGTTTGCAATAAGACTTCAGGTTGGCTTTGATTCGACAAAGTAGTATTTTCTTCAGCTGATGTGCCCACAGCCGATGTCTGATTTATTTGGCTCAAGTCTGGGCACATTACAGGCCAATGTCTTTTGTTACAAACAATACATCGAATATTAGCCCTGCAGTGTTTCGAGCGATGTCCCACCTTCAGACATAAAAAACAGGCCTTTTGTTTCTTTATTATTTCCTGTTTCTCATCTAATGATAAATTCTTTCCTTTAAAACAATTTTCTGAACTATGTTGCTTCCCGCAAAAAATGCAGTTGCGTTTAAAATGTGGTGCTATTGACTTATTCTCAGAGAGCAAATCATTTGCAGTAAAAGCAGGAGTTGATATTTCGAAATCTTTGTCTCTTTTACGATGCGAAGAGTCATTATTTTTAAAACCAGTTTTCGCCATAGAAATACGTTCTTCGCCTTCGACTTCGGCTCTCAAAAATGTTAATAACTGCGATAATTTATTGCCATAGGAATCACTTGAATCATTTTCCTTAGTAATTACAGGATTTCTCAGCCACACTCTTAATAAATCCTCTGGAATACATGATTCCACAAGCGGAAACAACATTGCTGCGTATTTCTCTTTCGTTACGCCAATAGACTCCAGTGAACGCAGATATGACTCCAATTTATCGTAAAGTTGCATTATGTTCATCTTTGCTTTTGTGTTTATTGCATTTTTCACCACTAAATTTAATAATTCTCTTACGTAATATTCGACGAGAAGTTCTTCCCGCCCAAATCTCGTTTTTAAACTTTCTACCACTTTGGCATAATTATCAGCAGACGGCGGATAACTGTCCACAATTTCCCTTGCTCTACTTCCGACAACCATGCATTGAATGAGATATTGGAATTTGTCCTCATCACTCATACCTTCATCATCATGGATTCGACTAAATTGGCTCCAAAAACTTAACCAATCCGTGACTTCCCCACTAAATTTAACTAATTCTATTTTGGGAAGCTTTAATTTTGTCTTTTCAGCCGCCACAGACAAAGCGGTTTCGGGAAATGTGAGAAATTTCTTCAAATATATTTTAACTTTAATACGAATTGCATCGGTTTTTTCCTTGTACTCTTCAATTTTATCGTATTCTTCAGATAAGTTTTCTGATTTGGCGTCAACTAATAATTTATATATTTCTTCATCTAATAATGCCAAATCGTTTGCAATACGTTCAAAAGAGGAAAATTTAATTTCAATATCTTCACGAGTACTTTTATTTTCCTTACACATCGCCAATAACTGATTATAACGTTTTGTAAATGTTCCACGAACAGGAGTTCGTTTGGCGATAAGAGAATCCATAATTGCAGTCGCCAATTAATATTGCAAAAGAAAACTAACCTTTAAAATCCGGGTCACCACAATGTTTCGTGCTTCCGATAAATCTACCCGATCTATCCAGCGATGAAATAACTTAAATTTACAAGAAATACCTGCGTACACATATTTACAAAAGCAACCATTTTATTTTCGTAGAACACATCTTCCATAACATTCTTTCTGTTGCCACTCACACTTTTCATATATACACCGGCTAAAAAATCGTTTTAGTTAATATTTACACTTTAAATGAATGACGTCATCTTATGAGAGTGACGTAACATGATGCGTCTACCACTGAGGATATTTCACATCAGTACTTTGATCGTTGCAAGCCGGATGGATGTGGAATTCGTATCCACCAGCCAACGCTAAGATTCGAACCCGGTTCATCTCATTGGAAGGCTAACGCTCTATCCCCTGAGCCATCACGGATCTCTTTGTAGATTTGAAAAATCTTTTGTTGCCCAAGTCTGGAGCAAAATCTGATAGCACACCGTTGCTCCTTATTAATATCACTTATTTTTAGAATGCTCCACAGAAACTGAGTTCGGATGTCTGTAACAATCAACCGATTTCAAATTTGTACTGAACATGTATCAGAGGTTCATCTAGTGCCTCTCAAAAGTTTGAGTGACCAGAGTTACCATATCAAACGTTACATCGCCATTTTCATTACTTAATTTACACACCTTGTAATTCGTATATTCAAATTGCAAAAATCACGAGTTTTTGTTTCTAGCAAGCATTTATCTTGAATTTTCGACCTCAGCCATGACAGTTCATTTTAGTACAAATGATTTAACAAAAGATTGATTAACTGATTCAGGGTTCACATTATTATTAATATTGTTATTATTATATCACATTACGGAAAAATGTAACATTAATACTATGTGGCAACAGGAATATTTACAACGCATCGCTTTTTAACGATAGCCATTGTGTGTTAGTGTTAGCAAAATGTCTTTTATAATATTCGTAGACTTCCGAGTTATTCAACATTATCTTATATGGCGCAGCAGCGGGGTTTTAAGAGAACCTTTTAAATTCCTCACATTTGAACGTCACCATTCCTTTGCTACATTTAAATTTTTCTGATGGAATTTTATCCGCTAAAGCAAACGAAAAAGACTTCATTATTAAACCAGGTCTCGCGTAAATAATCCTATTTTTTTTTTTAAAAAAAATAATAACCTTTCCCTGAAAAAAATTGACAAATTTTCCATTGATATTGATTTCTGCTCGCCAAACTTCTTGATTAAACATGCTGCTGAACTGATTACTCTCGCCTCAATTCTCCTCGCCACGATGTCAACAGATGTGTATACTGTTTGTAACGCCTTGAATGTGAAATTGCTGACTTATTACGACCGCCAAGTTAAAATCGGATTTTAACTTAAGAAATCTTTCGCTCAGCGGAATTTGAAAAAACTAAAAGTGATTGCAAAATTATTCAGTTATCAGTGTGTAGCGTAACTGCCACTACAACTATTCAATTCCCATTCACTAATATTTAAGGCACGGTAACTCAAATTCTATCTTGAAGTACAATTTAATTGTTGACTGTTGATATTGTCTGTAACATTCTCCCCACATTGGTGATTAATCGGATGGGATCTAAACACACCTACCTCGACTGAAAAGCTTATTTATATTTTAGTTCGATGGATGATCCAGAGTGACTTGTTATTTGTGACTTCGACATTGTCCTCCTTGTGCTGTTGCTACTCAGTCTTGATCACACACAACTGGGGCTTGTACATACTCGACTGCTAATTGCAACACAGGAGCGACCACGCTCAGAACCGTGATCGATACAACTCTTCCGGCCTTTTGCTATACGGCAATGAATCAACTAGTAGCATTCATTCATCAAATTCTATCACAGGGATAATACTGGTAGAAGTATTACTATTATTTTAATTATAGCGTAGCTACTACTACAACTATTCATTTGCCATTTACTAGTAAGGCATGTAAAATCGATTTTTTTTCTTATGGTGCCTTTTAATAGATGACGGTTGATATTGTCGGTAGCCTACTCCCACCAAAAGTCTATCACAGAAAAAGATAATGCATTTATAACTACCACATCGTGCTAATGACTGTGAATTTAGTGTAGGTATCAAGTTAAATTTGATAACTTGATAACTTTGATCAAAACTTGCCAGTTGGCAGTTTTCTCTGCGTTTAGTATTTAAATAAATTATAATCTATAGAATCGTATTTATTCATATCGAACTCATGTAGAATATTATCATATAGAACTACTCAAACTTTAATTCAAGCAATCAGTTTAAACAAAATAAAAGGTAGAAAAAGGAGTTTTTTAAACGACACTATTGAATTTTAACTTTCGTATAGTATTTTATAACTGAAGTTTTAAAGAAGCATGCGACTTTCAGAACAGATATAATTCTGAAATTAATATAAAATATCCAATACAGGAGATACTAGCGATATGTAGTACTGAGCTCTTCTTGCGGTGGCCAGAGAGTAATTTTATTTCCCTTTTGCTTCCATTGAACTATTCTATATTACCCAATAAAAGTTTGCATAAATATTTTTACCTTGAATTTTTCCTCCACACCAGATCGACTTGATTCAAATTCTGGAGAATCCAAGAATTCTCTGGCTTGAATGTAATGCAAAAAATGTTGTCCAGATACAACGTTCACCCTATTTACAAAATAAGGAATTCTTTATTCTCGGTTACTTTATAAGGTAAATTTGTACACAAATAAAAAATAATTTTAAATCTAATCGTATTATTCGTAATTCCTTTAGAAAATCTATTCAAAATGTAACTGTAGAACATATATTTAATTAATAAAATCTTACCGAAATTATGAGCGTTTTTATTTTAATGCAGATTATTATCTTACAATAGCTATGGACATATAAAACTGTTACTAGGTAGTATTTAATATTTATATTTTATTTCCAGGTCACGTGTTTTTTCCCGAACGAGCTTAAATCAAATTATTTAACAAATTATTTCAATAATTATTAATTTTTCGCGCTTAACTTCTCCATATAAATTAAATTTTATCGATCATAAGTTCTTGTTTTCGTTCGATATTTTTAATCCATATGACGCACTCTAGATGCTTTGTTTGCATAAATCATCATTTTAGACAGATTCAAAAATTAATTGAATGAAAAACAACATTTTCACCAACAATTCATTTCATTGACTTGGTCGTTTCTCTGATAGTTCACTTCACCAACACGATCCTTCTTCCAAAATCTCAGATCACGAATACGACCCTATTGCCTTGTAATTTTGAACCCAATCCAGAAAACAAGGGGACTCCTGCATTAAATACTGGGATAAAAATGCCTTCGTGGAGGACTTCTTGATAAAACTAACACGTAGTTGCGTTTCATGAAGAGGAAAACCACGAAAAACTCTCCGGATAGCCTGTCGAGAAGGGAAATCTAACCCATGGTCCGTTTACCTCTGAGGATATTTTACGTTGGCTTTGAGGACGGTTTGAGCCGAGTGCTGAATTCGTACTGAATAGCCATCGCTAGGATTCAAACCCGGGTACTCCATTGAGAGGCGAGCACTCTATCTCTTGAGCCAAAATGTCTAGCACAAGGGGCTACTTGTGATGATCTGGGAACCAAGCTGAGGATGATCCGACATGACATCAGAATTTGGATCACTCCTGTCACGTCCCGTTTGGATCACTCTAACAGGAATGTCACTCCAGCTTTACCTGTGAAGTCGAGAATTTTAAGGTCGAAACAATTTAAAGAGGACCGATACCGTGAGCCTTCGGTCTCTTCAAGAGATGATCAAAGTGGTTATACACCCGCTTACTGACAGTCACCAGTAATGTTTGATTTCGGCCGTTTACTGGGAAGTGTGTCTTTCCATCAGTATTGTGTAGAACGAATACACAACTGATCCTAGCGTCTTTTTGACTACGTCACTTATAAAAGAAAAAAAAGAGAATTGAAATTATACACGTCAGATTTCAGCTTCCTCCTTCTTAAGAGGTAGGTAGATTTACGTCACGCTAGAGCTGCACTACTGACGACAATCTGGGAAACATCACTGAGGACGATCCGAAGACATAGTATCGCAATTTTGATTCTCTGCAGAAGGGATAGCTCCCCTGCTCGATACGGCACACTCTCGGTCTCTACACAGGCTGATCGAAGTGATCACCCATCCGCTTACTGACCGCAGCCAGTGATGCTTGACTTCGGTGTTTTACTGCGAACCGTGTCTTTACGATCAGTTCACTGCTGCACCCTTTTTAAGAGGATGCTATACTGTGGAAGAAAGCATTCTTGACAAATTTTCTTTTATCTAAGTATTTTAAAATTTAAAGTAAAGAGAAAATGTGTCTGACTAAATCTAGAGGAAGCAGTGAAATTTTAAAGGCGGGAAACAGTTATTCAAAATATCAAAATGCAAACAAATTACGAATAGGGAAAGTTTTCATGCAATAATTTATTTTAAATTTGATATTTCGGAATTGTTTTAGCATTTGGAATTTAATGGTTTCCTCTAGGTT
Organism: Parasteatoda tepidariorum; assembly: GCF_982258835.1. Taxonomy (NCBI): domain Eukaryota; kingdom Metazoa; phylum Arthropoda; class Arachnida; order Araneae; family Theridiidae; genus Parasteatoda; species Parasteatoda tepidariorum. Next base: position 31,735,489 of record NC_141756.1, read on the forward strand.
TACTTGAACTCATTTTCTTCTAAATTTTATAATTTCCACTCAAAAAAGCAGCGGTGGATTTTGTCGCTCGTATAATCACCGTTTTGGGAAGAGGTTGATGAAATGACTCACTTTCCGCTAATGAGTAGTCCAAGGCGATCAGTCTTTGTCAGATTCTGCATGGCATAAGCTTCACCTGGATGCAGCGACATCACCTGAGAATAGTCAGGACACACCAGCTTCTTGAACGAATGCCTCGATACCTGATAACATAAGCATTCACATCAATGGAAAAAGGAAACTATAATCCGCAAACTAGTTTAAAGAAAGACCATTGCGGTATAGGATTCAAGTAATCATCCACAAATGCATATAGTTAAGTTTTATTGAGTAATCAAATTATGCACCAAAGAGCCATTACATTATGACCACCCTGCTAATAACATGTAGGAACACCTTTAGCCCTCAAAACTGCTAGCACCCGCAGTGACATTGATTCCACAAGGTGCTGATAGGTAGTCTGAGGTATCTGGTACCAAGCACTCACCAACTGGTCCTGCAATTCCCTCACATTGCGAGGGAGTAGCACAAATTTGGTTTTCCAAGTAGGACCACAAATGCTCTATTGGATTCAGGTCAGGTGAATTTGGGGGCCAAGACATGACTTGAAAGTCACTGGAATGTTCCTCGACGATTCGACCCTTATGGCATGGTGCATTATCCTGTTGGTAAACACCATCCCCTGCAGGAAAAACTGCTAGCATAAATGGGTGAACCGGTTCTGCAACTATGCTAAAGTTGCTTACAGACGTCACGGATTGTTCTATGAAGATTATGGGTCCTAATGCGCCCCATGAAAACATTGTTCCTGGGCGAGAAACCATGAAAACCTGGACGAGCCCATTGTTATAGATGGAGGGTGGTCATAATGTAATGGCTCTTAGGTGTATGACTTTAAAGCAATGTCCGACAAAGCAATACTTTTGAAAGTCAAACTCGTCAGATTCGTCGAAAGTTTAATTCGTGCTATCTTTTACGATATATATCATAGAGTTATTAAAAAAGGGTTATAGTTTCGTAGTCTTACTGTAGTCTTACTTGGCGACATATTTCAATAAAGAGAACATTCGTTCTTGAAAAATGAATAACTATGTAACGGTGAAAGATCATTGGATTTGATTGGACCACTGAAAAAGGTACGTCTAATGCTGACGTTTCCCTTAACAAATCAAACTCGAGTTAATGAATTTTTTTTTATTTTGTTTCGCTGTTGAAGAAAATCGTCTGCAAAAAACAATATTTATTATTCTTTCATCAGTTTCCTTAAATGCGAACAGAAAGGCTTGTATTTGTAACGAATTTTAGGTATCATTTTTATTAATTTCTATTAACAAAACAATGATTTTTATTCAATAATTTTTATTCTGCTCATTTCACGTGATTTAAGAAAGGAAGCGAAGATAAGGCTGTACAACGTCGTTTCAAGAGTTAGAGATGTTGATACATGTTCGTTCTGGCAGCTGCATCCTTTGCAAATAGGTTCCCTCCATAAGTATAATGTTTTTTTTTTTAACTTGCAACAGAGTATAACATTTTAATTCGTTCAAAGATACTGATGCTGTTTTTAGGTAAGGCGAGGCTTTCAGCATTATTACTAAGGAAATTCAACTCATGTGAATACATAACAGCCGTAACTGAATCACTCTGATCTGTTTAGAAGCCATTCGGCAATTCGAACCGTGTCTAGAGCCACTGATAGACCGATCTATCAGTGGCTCTAGAAAGGCCGACATATCAGCGGCAATTCGAGCCGTGTCTAGAAATTTGCAAATAGCTAGTTCTTCTCTGTTCAGGGAAATTTTTATCAAATTATTTTAAGTTGTTACGTAACAAATAGATTCATCATTGGGGTTTCTACTTCGGACAATGCTCAATCCGGTCAGCAAGTTTAGAACTGAGTATCCTTAACGACTCGTTTTCTTTATCTGCAGATTTTCCTCTTTCTGTTGTTGGTTCTAATCATAATACAAGCTTTTATTTCTTTCGAAATTTGCTAACTGAACTAAAACAAAGACAAGAAACAAGTTTTTTTTTATTGAAAAAAATACCAAACGGGGGAGCTGGTCACTAAAGGCTGCTGGATTGAAAGATCGCATCCGGAAATCTACCTGGATGCGTATTTTCGAAAATGGAAACAGTAAAAAATGAGGTTTTTCAAGGTTCAATCAAAATTTAGCATAGAATAGCGTGTTTACTTTTTCTTATTCTTTTAAGAACCGGGTAAAGTTCTGAACATCGTGATTAAAGTGGCTGGGTATATTATAGATGTAACTTTTCAGGAATTTCTTCGTTTTCAGAACATAAAAAGTTGAAATAGTTTTTTAAAAAACATCTAAATTCGTGTAACCTCGTTTTAATACCACTTTATAAATTTTGAAGACCTGTGACAACCTTGTAAAAAGGACTGTTACCCTTTAATATCTTTATTAAAATGTACAAAGTGAATTAGACAAATGGAGGACATCAAGTTACGAATTTATTTGAATTTATTAATTTATTCTTTAGAAAAAAACTGTCATGAGGAAAGTTTGAAAAATGGAATCAAATGCTATATCCATTTCCTTAAATATCTGTATCCATTTTTTTAAAACACCCATCCTGGGCTATATTCATTAAAAAATAAAAAAATAAATAAAAAAAAAATTTCTTCTTTATTTATCACTCAAGTTACAAAACAACGGACTTCGACTGAGAAGATACTTGATGGGCTTAGCTTACTCGAAATAGAATGAAAAGAACAGTTGCTAACGTAGTTTCAACAACCAATCATGATTGAGATACCTACACTACGTCACTTGCGGGCATCCCATTGATAATTTTTCCAGTCCAGATATCCGTTTATTATGTTATGGCCAGCAAATGAACAAAATGTGTTCACATAAAATTACTATAATTGCGTATTTCATAAGCAAAATTATCTTTTTTTATCGATTTTTAAGAGAAATGCAATGATGAATGAGAAACAATCACGAGGGTTATGAGCAGAGTATCATAGTATGTTAAACTCCTACTTATTTTTCCATTATTATTGTGTTTATAACGTTTTAAAATTGTTTTAAGATCAAGCTACATGAAAATCTTTAGAATTTTTCAATGGATGGTGGAGTGAAAGGGTTAAACCTAGAATTTATCATTTAAATATGAAAGTATTCTTACTTGAAGGGGCAGAAACATATGCCTATAAACATCTTCCAATTCTGGATTGAACTTGACTTTCCTCATGTTGTACAGAATGTGTAACAGCTGACCCATATTCATGAGAACGAACAAGAAGTTCCACGAAAACATGGAAGGAGAACAAACAACATTCCACGCCCACATCGCAAATATGAAGAAACCTGTAATAACATTCAAACGTTCCTCAATAAATTATATAGTAAAAATTAAATTCTTTATTGCCAACGAAAAAGAGACAAACAAAGATCCTTTTACACATTTGAGAGCACCACTGTATAATACAATAAACGATCGGTGTAACGAGATTATGAGAAGTCCAATATTACGTCAAGTTTTCAATTCACCATCAAAATGCTATTATTAACGATACAAAAATTGTATGTTCATAACGAACTTAAAATTAATAGCCTGTCACTATTGCGATAATTGTTTTAAAAGGAAATATATTTTTCTAAAGTTTAATTGGGCAATATTATATGTTGAATATGCATTATTTCATCTTTATGTTTAACAAATTCACATAATTTGTCCTACAGATATTGTTATAGGTTTAGATCAAAATATGTTTGTGAACAATAATATAATCCTTAAATATAATTCAAATAATAATATAATCAAAATCAAAATATATTTAAAGAAAAATAATCTAATACAAATTTTTTAATCATTTATGTTTATTAAGTAATGTGTGAATGACCAACGGTCAAGTTGTCTTCCTCCCTACAAAAGAATAATTTTTCTGCTTTTTTTAAGAATGCTGCTCCACTCTTCAAAAAATGAGCTTTTATTTGAATATTTGTCTACCTTGGGCCCTATTTTTTTTCTTGATGGTTTGCTATTGAAATCAATATTCAGTTTTATCGATGACATCAAAAACTATTGCACATCATTTCATTTCTTCCTTGCAAAAACTCCCAGTCCAGTCAAAAATCAATAAGTCAAAGTATTCTACTCTATGTACGTTTTTTTAAATCAAAATAATGGTTCAAAATAAAATGGAAATAATTAAATGTGCCTTTAAAAAGGGATTCAGGGTGTAGTTCTTTTATTAGTATTTTAACATTAAATATTACTTATTATTTTATTACGACAATCTCACGATAACGATCATTTTAAAACGTTATTGCCGATTGCTGCTATAACGGAGGGGAAATTTACTGTATTTTGTAAATAAATAAATTTGTATATAAAGTTCTAGCCTATATATATCTTAAGCGTAAAATTAATATCTTAAGAAAAAAATTAAAATAAAATTACTATCACAATTAAAATTTTCTCTGACCCATGGGAGCCTAATTTTTTTTTAGGAATGATTCTAAAAAAAAGTCATCTAGGAATTAATTTTTCGAACTAAAGTATTCTTAAACATTCTTTTGATTTAAATTTTATCGTAATGCATGGGGTCCATTAACAAAAGTAGGAGTTAGTTTCCCTTTGATTTAAGTGGCTCTTTTACTAACTCAAACCACATAATATTTGTATAAAATCACAAATTCTCTCGCTAATTATAAATATTTGATTTATTATTTTTAAAAGTGGATCTAAACACTGTCTCCGTTCCCTTAAATAATATTGCTTCTCGTTTTTTTCTTTTTTGGAAACAGGAGAGTAGTACTTTATTCATAAATTATCTCATTCATAATTCTAAATTACTTTATTCATAAATTATCTTATTCATAATTCTAAATTACTTTATTCATAAATTATCTTATTTATAAAAGTTAATTATTAGTTTTTGTGTAGATCCTTAACTATACTTTCAATGCAGAAAATTATCTCTCGAAAGCGTTGATGGCCAACTTGGCAACCACTGTGGTCATGCATGTGGCATAATCATACGGCATGTGGTCGATTTCTCATTAACTATTCGACCAATTTTGCTCAAATTTTGTGTTTTGTTGCATAAAATTACATTATTTAAAATGAGGCAAGAGATTGTATACCTTACAATTGAAATTTTTTTAGATTATTCCTAAATAAAGTAATAAAAAATAATAAATATTTACTGAAAGTTGTTTTTTGCATGGAATTATCTTTGGACAAACGAAGTTTATAATTGTGTGTAAAAATTTTTCGTTTTTTTCCTAAAACCTTTTCGAAATAAAGCGAAATATGCAAAAAATCAAATTAACATTAAGGGGTCCAAACTTCACAATCTGGGAAATATGGCCCCAATAGTTCGGTCGGAGCCCTCTCCTGACCGAACTATTTTGACCATATTTCCCAGGTTGCATCTACTCCCTATAATCTGGCGTTCAGAAATCCGAATCTGACGGAAAAAAGATTTTTATTCAGAGTAAGTATTTTTTTTTTGTGTCTTATTTCGTAACATAAAATATCGTCTGCACTTATTAATTAGCATATTTGAGGTCCCCCCCTTGAATCATTTAGATTAAGTCGAAAAACGGGAAAATCCGATCATTACATTAAGAGTTATTCAGGGTGGTTCGTTTTCTTGCTCACTATACTATGTAATAAAAACATATGTCATCAAAATATTGTTCGAGTTGGACAATATTTTTAAAATATATTATGTAATTGAAATATTATTAAATCATTTTATATACACTTTTCGTGACACTTGATTTTGTTGGTAACATCAAGAACTAATCTTTAAATATATAAATGTTTTTCGAAAAAAAATATATTATTTGAAAGTCGCATCATTTAAATATCAACTATATAATAATTATTTAAAATTAAATGCTTCTCTCAATTCATTCTTATTTCAAACATAACCTATAAAAACGCTTATTAACAAGGAATCCTACATTTTTATTTATTCTCCTTCTTAAATTTTTTTTATTTAATAGCCGTCGTTGAACAGTCTACCCAGTTTTAATTGACAACTACCAATATTCAATTCCATAGCCTTGTAATTCTGAATCCAATCCAGAAGACAAGGGAACTCCTGGATCAAGTATTAGGAGAAATTTTGCCTGCGAGAAGGACTTTTTGATGGAACTAACCAGCATTTTGCGTTACATGGAGAGGAAAATCACGAAAACCTCCCACGATTAGTCTGAGGCTAAGGGGACATTAACCCATGTTCCGTCTACCACTGAGAATATTTGGCGTTATCACTGGCGGCGCGAGTCGGGAGCGGAATTCGTATCGACCAGCCATCTCTGGGATTCGAACCCGGTTCACCTTGTCCTGAGGCGAGAGCTCTATCCCCTGAGCCTCCACCGTTCATACTTCTTATATTGCCACTCGTAAGTTCGAAAAATTTTGAAATGTCACACATAATTTTTTTTTCTTCTGATAGTGTCACTCTGAATTTGATGCTACCGATCCTTTACCAGCGTTCGTTGTGGACAACATCTTGCATTTGAACACTATACGCTTATCATCTGCTGTGTTTCTATAGTATATATCCAGATTACATTCTATGGATGGTAGTTTCTACAGCAGAAGGTGCTGTACTCTTTCTGCCTCCAAAACTTCTTTGTCTTTCTATCCGCTTTAATCGCTCCTTTCACAAAACTTCTGTGTCTTTGCATCCGCTGTACTCTTACCTTCTGCAAAACTTCTGTGTCTTTGTATGAGCTCTACTCTCTAGCCTTTTGGCTCACGCGTTGACTGTCATTATTATTTGACACAGCAGAAATTTTATTCAGACAGACATTCGTTCGCTGAAACGACACGTTCGAGATTTTTAAAAAAAAATTACCTAGCTCTGCTACGCACTCATTAATATAACAAACCAGAAATAAAAATACAGCAAGATCAATGTTGCCAAAGAAGCGATTTCTTTAAAAATTCGGCAACCATGTCTCTTCATGTCCAAAATCTCAATTATTCTAAGCGATATTGTGTATAAGAAACATTAATATGCACAAGGAACAAATATTGGAATAGATATCTTATAAATCGTACCTTTATGTTTCGATACGATAAGATCAAGTACTTGACAATCTCGCCTCGTAGAATAAATAACAATAACAATAAGCTAGCATTGACGTTCTAAATGAAAAAAATTTTAAAGGATTTCTGGGCTAACTTTTTTTTTCAAATCACCATCCATAATAAATCTTAAAAGCCACGAAATATTTTGAACTGTTTACTTACCAATTATAAGGGAGGAGTGCATAAAAAGTAGACCCTTTTCTCCTCCTGGTGCCAGGTACGAAATGATGAAGCAAATGTTGGCCAACTGATACATGACATGCTGGGGTTGCTTTTGTTCGGGCATACATGGATTTATCATGGTGACATTCATATAATTCAGGAAGGTCATGTTAGACCATGTTACATTCCCGTCCATGCTTTTACTTAAATGGAACGTCTCCTGAAAGCAATTAAAACATAATATCTGAAATAATAATTTTCAATTTCAGAAATCGGATCACACTAAACGCTTAGTTTTACTATACTTTTTGTAAATAGAATAGGCATCTCAAGTTTATGCGATTTCCCAACTCTCCAAACTTTCCCCTCCGTTGTCATGGTTTTGGCAAATCTTGTTTTTTTCTCCCACTGCGGCTCGTTTCGGTATGAAATTGGAATATACTGCAGTAGGGAAAAAGCAAGATTTACCGAAACCAAGACAACGGAGAAAGAAATGTGTGAAGAGTGGGAAAATCGCATAATCCTGAGAAGCTTGTTCTTTTACTAAGAATATAATGTTGCTTTAACTCGATGTAAGAAAACATTTGGTATAATTTTAAGACTAAAAAAAATAATATTTTAAGATCATCTTTTCTGTTTACATGCCCTTACAAAGTGATTGTCTATGCAACAGTATAATTGGATTTACTTTCTCCGACAAATGTATCCTTTCATATTTGATTTTTAACAAAAGGTATTTAGAAATATATTTCAAATCGCGACATCAAAAGAATTCAAACATTCTTTTAAAACATCGGATAAATAAGGAACTTTTTTTTAACGAAATTGAATGGGCATGAAATTGTTTTCCCATCACAGGAAAAATATTTCACAAAAATGATTGTCTATAAAAATAGTTAACCCACCCATCTCCTACATATCCGGATGCGTTTAAAAGAAATGTATTTATGATCCTAAAAAGAAAACTAAATATTAAAAAAAACCTTTGAAACAATAACAAATCACAAAAAGAAAAATCGACTATATGTACAGTGCAAAAATAGCTACAGCTCCACTTTATACAAAAGATTTTCTGAAGTGCTAGAAAGTCACTAAATTTTGTAGTATTTGTTGAATTTTACACTAAACATTTCTTACCACGAATTAACAGTATAAGAAAGCAGCCTTTTACATATATGTCACATATGTCTAAATTATTGGTATGATATGAAGAGCAAAATCACTTTAAACTAAGACTCATATATTAAAACGCAACTTTTTCTACAAGACGAGAGAAGTTGGCAGCTTTGATATTAGTTTCTCGTTTTAGCTGTATCTTTTAAACAGTCAAATCAAAAGCATATAAAATCTATACTACATATATTTCACGTTTATAGCCAGAAAATGGTTATGAACGCGAAAATTTTAATTAATTTGTTTAAATTTTGCTTTACTTTTTGAATATAATTTTGTTTCAAAACTTGATTCCGAAAACGTAGAACTGAAATTTAACTTGACATTGGAGACAGTTATACTGAGTAGTGTTCTGTCAAGTAAACCGTTAAATTTGGTTTAATCAGTTTATCTGGTGGTCTATCTATCGTGAAAGAGAATAAATATTAGACTTTCTTCTGTTAAACAGCTCTGTAGAACTGTCATATATGCGTCAATGAGTACGGGGTCACCAATTGGAAAAGGCACTGGAAACTCCTCATGCACTGAAGGAGTGGAGGAAATATTGTGGTGTCAAAGCAGGGATTCGAAACCCCGCTCTGTCGGGCATGAGATTGAGAGATTGGTCCTCCAATCATAGTTCCCAGCTGTAAGGAACTAATTGGCTTCATAAGTTTAATTAGAGCTGGAAAAAGCCCGGTTGCTTAAGCATATTCGGTGAAAACCAATAAGCGATTTTTCTCACCTTTAACAGTTGGAATATTATCTTTTTATGGTTATTTGACAGCTTCGATTGATTGTGGTAAAATAACAATGAAATAAATTGTTATTTAACCATTTTTTTTCAAGAAATTTATAATTCTTTCCATATTTATCCATTATATCAGTTTTCCAATTTTTATTTTTTTCTCTGATTGTCATCACTCTGTTTAATGAAGTGTATTTAGCGAGAGGCAATGATAAGCCACATTTAAAATATTTCTATATATCGTAGTAAAATAAAAAGTGGTGGAAAACTTTTCTTGTTTATAATCAATTCTTGAATAAGAAAATGCACAAAATACATAATTGAAATTTCACTATTAATTAGTCATTCAAATATTACACGGACTTAATTATTAAAATATTTTGATTGTAGTGAAGAGCATGGTTTGATTTCTTCTTAATTATTTTTTTAATACTAAAGTCCTTTTTAAAGCTAAAATTATTCACTTCCACAACACATTAGGTCAGTTTCTTTCCCACTTTTTTAGCTTTTTAAACTTTTATTTCGTGTGTCTCGCACCAAAGTCTTCAATACTTTTGTTTTATCTTTACCTTCAAATGTTTTCTGCATAGAAAGCAAAATGAATAAATAAATAAATAAACAAAAATAAAATCAGGTTTCAAATTTATGATATTTGGTAGTTTTTGTTTTAATTAACACTTCAATTTAAAAAATTACCAATTATGGAAAACTTAGAACTTAAACTGGGTATCTTTTTATTCTACATTTTTGGGGTAATTAGAAACTTAGAATATTTAGAAACTTAGTAAAAGTGATCAAATTCGGTCAAATGTCAGTTTATATTTTCAAGCATTATAAGAGAACTTAAAAATTTATGATTATTATTCAAAAAGTCTCCATTAAAATACATAATAAATGAAATGCTTTATTTTGGCCGCTTTGAAAATGATTTAAATATAGAAAACTGCTTTGAAAAAGTTTCGAAAATACTTACTCAAAAAACTAAAATTTAGAAACAAATTTCCATAAAATACATTTCTATAAATGAAATGAAGCACGAAAAATTCAAAATTATATTAATTAGTGAGTTAATTATTAAAACTTATGAGCACAAAAACAATATGTAGTATGGTCATTTGTATACCAAATAAACATACTTTCACAAACTTGAAATAGAAATTTTTTCGCTAGCTAAATTTGAATTAATTTATAGATTAATAAACCTTGATATGGGTTCATAAAGACTACGAAAAAAAAATAGTAATGATATTATTTAGCTTTCTCACCACTTTTTGAACAAATAAAATTATTTAACACACTCGTTATTAACACAACATATTAATAATTAAAAATTAATATTAGCTTATATTTTAGTTCATCATTGCAAGCCGTTTTGTAGTTGTAACATTTGTTGACAGAAAAATATTTTCACTGCTTCATTCATAAACATTTACTGTCAGTTTTTCATTTTTTAAAAACTGCATATATATATACTTTTCAATGTCCTATAATAGCTATAATTTTTTAATTCTTTTTTCTCCTAATATCGTATTGCTATGGTAAGCATTACTATTGCAGATTCTTGATATAACGAGTGAATAAATGATAAAAGAATAACTAAAGTGCATACTTAAATCAATGAATTGGTTTATCATTAAATAAAAAAAAGTTCAGATACCTAACTTTTGATAAGGTATTTAATGATAATGGTTATTACTATCATTGTTGTAATTTTTACAGAATTTTGTTGACTTGATTTGGTCAATATTTATTTAATTTATTATGCATAAGTGCTGTCATTTTCTTAAGTTCTAATTTGCTTGCGAAAAAAAATTTCTTACCTCGCAAAGCATTAAAAAGTTATTTACTGTATATACTTAAGCCAGTTTCTTTTTTTTCTTTTTTTAATATATCTCTATTTTGATATTTTATTTATTTTATCTGTTTATTTATATTGATTAATAAACATCATTTTTAAAAGTGGCTACTACTAATAATTTAAATAATTAAATATAATCTAAAAATAACAAATTTTTATTCCTCTAAGGGGTGATATTTACCTGTTGTAGAGTCAGACCCCGATTTGACCTTTAGAATAAAATCATTAAATCTGTGTAGACAACTGAAAACAAATCGAACTACTATTTAAAAAGAGGAGGAAAAAAACTTACAATTTAGAATATGTCGTTACATTTCTATGCCATAATAATATCTTTCAATGTTGGTGCATGCTGTTTACATCTTAAACTTCCGGTTTCTAAAGCATGAACTGAAGAATGATCAATAAAGAGAAAAAGTGCCTCGGAACGAGATGGCAGCACGCATCAGGGGTATAACAATTTCCAGAAAATGCGCTCTTAAATTGAAATACAGAGTCGTATATATATTTTAAAATCGTGAAATGCAATGTGAGGGAATGCGGAGTCCTGTATGGTGGTCCTCTCCGGGTACCAGCGCTTAGGGGGTGACAAAAAATTTTAGATTTAGAACATAGGTTTCCAACTTACATGAGACCGGGGGGCGCAATTAAAAATACCAGTCAAATAACGGGCCGTAACTTTATCAAAATTTCATATAGGACTGTTTTTTGTTTGACGGAACATTAAATATTACTGTCAGATTTTTATCAAGTTGTACAAAAGAAAAGTATTGAATTACAAATTAAAAAAAGTAGATTTTTAAAAATATTTAATTGCATATTGAAAAATTCTGATTACAATAATTTTAATTGTGCGCCTATGTATTAAACAATTAATGTTCAACAGAGATCAAATTGTTAAGATATAAAACCCATATAGATCTAACCTATATTATTAACCTATACTAACCTATACTAAGTATATTAACCTATACTAACCTATACTTAACCTATACTAAGTATTTAAACCCATATAGATTTTTTACGAAAATTTTCCGAAAAAAAGAAACTAATATATTTTAGTTCTTTCAAAAAAAGGCTTCGCAGGCCGCCAGTTGGTAACCACTGATTTGGAAGATAACTGAAATGGAGAAGACAACTAAAAAAGATTTCTTAACCCTTTGACGCAGATGGGGCACCAGCGACTCGTTTAGAATTTTTTATTCTGACTCTCTAATTAGAACCAAAAATACATTTTGGTATTTTTTAATTCTAAAAAACAGTCTAACAGTTACTAAAAAAATCTGCTAGATTACTGGAATTATATTTGTACTAAAATATAAAAGCTAAAAAAAGTTTGAAAAAAAAAAAGCGTTTTCATTAAGATTGGAAAATTTATACATAATTGATTTCGTAAGTTCAGCAAATTTCAATGATGAATGACTGTTTTTCTTAGAACTAAATAAAGTGCAGATTTGAAAAATTATCACTTGGAAATCAGTTGTGTTTAGAATATTTTACCTCTACCGCAAAAAAGAACAACAGTTCCTAACTATGAATTATTAAAATGCTGAATATAATATTTTTTCTCTCGTTTCGGTGTAAATGAACACAATTTAATAAAAAAAAAAGTATGAAAAAAAAGCAAATACTTTTATATCTTGTTATATTTAATTTGTATTTATTGCGTAAATTTAAACCGGAAATGACCTTTAATTAGGACCCACAGAATAAAGTGGGATTTTGTAAAGGTGAAGAAAAAAAGTCGACAAATTTTCATTTATGCTATGCCCCTGGAAAATCATTCTTTTCGGAATTCATTAAAATAATATGCTTTCTTTCAGACATTTTTTTTCAATTCAAATTAAATATATAAATTAATTTCTTTTTGCAAGTTTCAGCTTGAGTGAAGGCGATAAATAATTATAAAGCAAATATATGTAGTATGGACTTGATATGCTCCTGATTCAGCTTCTTAAAAGCGGCATCTAGAACGAGAAACTATCCAATACCAGAGCAGCTAACTTGCCAAATTTTGTTGGAAAAGTTTCGTTTCCTATTAGCTCCAGTTTTCCTTTAACTTTTAACAATCCAGTAGTTTTGCTACCCAACTTCCAACCAAGTTTATTCACATGAAAAGAAAATGTGATATTTTTATATACAAGTACAGAAAAGAAAAGAAAATTATATTTCAGCAAAAAATTTTATTATTAGACTAATTATGACATCACTAATCATACATTTTCACCGTCATTTATGTTTACTAATACTTTTCTTCGAGCTGGCCTTACTGTTTGCTTTTTGTTCAGATTTACAGTCACAAAAAATTTACAGAGTAAGAAAAAAAAATTGTTATCTTATAAAATTCATACAAAAGACTAAAATTTCGTTTAATTAAAGAAGGTAGGGGATAAATGAGAGCAAGTTGTGCGAGAAAAGGATGGATTTGAATTTATCGGGGGGAAAACAATGAATTTGGGAAACAATATATTTTAAAAAATCCCAAACTAAATAGCGCATTAATTTGGAATTTCAATGGGCGAGAATTAGAAAAAAAAATAAAAATAAAAAATAATCTGAATGCATTTGAAAGGAATACGCAAGTCATGAAAGCCTTAATAGAAACTGAAAGAGAAAATCTAATTTTGATAAATTGACGAATTAAACGGGTTCTTCAATTATAAATTTTTTTCGGAAGGGATCAAATAATATTTTAGTAACTACATTATACTTTTCACTAGTATTGATTTATGTTTATGTAACTTTAAATGACATTTATATTTTATGATACTAACACAGATAGTATCAATTATAATTGTTTATTGATCATAAAACTAAGTTTATTATTTAATCAAAACGCTATACTTGGCATTAAATACCATTAAAAAGTAAAATTTCGCAGAAATTAAGAATTTAAGACTGAATACTGCACTCCCCTTATAATCGAATAATTAATTGCATAGATTTGGCTGGAACCGATGGTATTCCCTTAAGCGGGGTTGACTGGTTAAGCGTTAGCCATTGTTTCCTCAAAAATCTGAAAGATAACATCATTGATACTTGATAGCTCTATTTAATAATAAAAAAATTCAAAATAAAAAATAATATTTTTAAAAACCACGTTTTTGTAGTGGAGAATAATAATTAAATAAAAATTTGAAAAACGAAAAACGTGGAGCGCATGAAATACATAACAGTAATGTTATATTAGTGTGCGTATGTGTGCTCTTGAGAATATGTGTATAGATATCTGTAATTGTATCTGAATGTGGATGTGGAATATGTTTGTGTATATGCATATGTATGTGGATGCACATGTGATGTATATGTATGCGTATATGTACTGTTATGTATTTCATGCGCCCCACGTTTTTCGGTTTTCAATTTTTTTTAATTATTATTCTCCACTACAAAAACGTGGTTTTTAAAAATATTATTTTTTATTTTAAATTATATATTTTTTAATTTTTAATTTTTATTTTATATTTTTTAAAAATTATTACTTTTTAATTATTATTCTTCACTACAAAAAACGTGGTTTTTAAAAATATATATTTTTATTTAGATTATTTTTCTTAGTAAAGAGTAGTCGAGACTACTACAAGACCACTACTAAAATAATATATAGAACTTTCATTTTAAATTAGGGATAAAAAAGTCTTTATGGAAAAACAATACCTTTACGACTTTCATCAGTTTTATGCTGATGACAACAAAAAAAATCTGGAAATGAATGAGGAAAAACTGGATCCTACCACGTGATTTTTCAGCCAATAAACATACAGTCAGACCTCGATATAAGGTCATCCGCATATAAGGTCACCCCGCATATGAGGTCACTTTTCCAAAGTCCCGGCTCACTGAATAGGAATTCTTTGTTACAAAATATCGGATATGTGGTAAAGTTTTAAAAATCGTTATCGCTTATGAGGTCATTTTTATCTGAGACGAGGGAAGCTCTTTTCTAACAAAAGCCTATTTAACTTCCTTACAAGGCAATTAACCCTCTCGAGTTCTAGGAAAATGTTGCAGCCAACGAACAAGCTACAATTTCTGAAATTGTTTCACAAGTTGTGGACAGTAAGGACAATGACAGTGATCCTGAGACTGTAGCTGTAACCCATGTGGAAACCTCCAATGCAATAAATGTGATACGAAATTTTTTTACAAATCATGAGAGAGCTGAGTAACATTTTGATAAGTTGCAAAATCTAGAAAATATTGTTCAAAAAATGAAACCAAAAACAAAACAGACCTGCATAAATGATTATTTTAAATAAGGTAAGATGTAATGTATGTATGTGCACTTTGAGGAAATTTGTAAACAGCTTTATTGTAAATTAAATTATTTTTTAAATCTAACTTTCTTTAATTCTTTATAAATCCTGTTAAAATTTATTAACTTAAACATTTAATTTATGGTTAATCGTTTTCGTTTGTATTAACATTTTTAAAAAGTCTTAATGTGTACCTACTATTTACGTGCTTAGTAACGAAAGGCTAATGAATCGGTTAAAAGGTCACCCCGCTTATAAGGTCACTTTTGCGATGTCCCTTAGGGTGACCTTATATCGAGGTCTGACTGTACTCCGACAGTAAAAATCTTTTCACCTGACATGTAATACTAATTTGAAATAATGGAATCGACAACAAAAGACAATCTTTAAAATATTTTTTTTTTTTAATTTTAATTTTATTTTACTTTGTATGTCTTTTTTCTCTTCATTTTCATGCATTGTCATCCAATTCTGAACTATGTGCCAAATTTGAAGTTTGTAGCTAGTCGGGAAGTTAGTTTAAAATCGATTACAAAATTCAACCCGGACAGACACACACGAAGGCAAGTTTATATAAACGTGGTAAAAAAAGAGTTATTGCGAGTACTTAAGTTTTTTTTTTTTTTTCTTTTCGCTGTGTCGTAAATTCTATCAACAACAGTTCCGCAATTGACTGATCGTTGACACGGTTCCCAGCAGATCATCAAAGTCGAGCATCACTGGCCGATGTCAGCGTGCGGGTGAGAGACTACTTGGATCAATCTGTAAAGGGATCAAGGGTGTGCGGTATTGGTTCTCGTTAAAATGTTCTACTAAAGTACTTGACGTCACGCGCATGTCGTCGGTCTATCAAAGCGAAGGGAGCCATCACCTCTGCAGAGTTCAAAATTGTGATGGCATGTCTTCGGATCATTTTCAGGGATGTTTCCCAGACAGTTGCCAACAGCCCTTGAGCAGCTTTAGTGTGACGAAAATTAACTACAACAGCAATAAACAAAATTTACGTGATAGCACAATGTCACCAAATTATCTCTTAAAATTATCTGAAATCACGTATTTAATTTATTTATAGTAGTATTCCTTTAAAATGTAATTCGGTATAAGTAAATAATTTAAAAACAGCTGTAAATGAAATATAAGAAAATTAGTTATGCACTGAAAAGCAAAATTAATGGGAAAGTGGTACTAATTTGCTTAGGAGAAACGTAGAAAATTACCATAGTATTATTAATCGCTGTCCCCCTTTTTTTTTCTCTGACCTTTTAATTCCTAGTAAGAATATATATATATTTTTTTGTATACTTTAAAAGTAAAAAACAGTCAAATAGTTGATAAAAAAGATTTGTTACATTACAGAATTATATATTTTTACTGAAATATAAAATTCAAAATAATAAGTTTGGAAAAAAAATTTGATTCATATTCAAAAATGTATTAATAATTGATTTTGTAAATTAAAAAAGTTTCAATTATAAATAACTGTTTCTCTAAGATTTAAATAACTACATATTTGTTAAATTGCTTGGTAGTGATCCGCGTATGAAAGATTTTACCTTTTGCGTAGAAAGACATGGTGTTTCACGTCATATTTCATTTTACCATATATTAATAAAATTCCTATATAAATATATATATATGGTCTGAATCTGAACTTGTAAAGGTTTCCTAAATTTAATTTGGAACATCATAATTGATTACTTTTAATAATATAAAGCAAAAGTGCATACAAAATGCTTCAAATATTTCATTTATTTCTAAGTTGATTTGTAAGATTCGACATCCATTATTTTTTAAGCGAAAAAATAATTTAACTGAAATGTACCATAAAAAAAAAGTAAAACTTTTATTTTCTGAGAATATTGTGCTTTTTTTTTAAGTATTTTGTGTTTTTTATTTTTTTTTTTAAATTTTATTTTGAAAAGTGCTCTAGGTGTTAATTGCTCAGAAGAAGAGAAATTGTTCCAAGTAGAATCATTGCTGAGCAATTGTTCTGTTTTAATGGCATTTCATTTTGCATAGAATTTCCCAAATTACTTCATTACCTGAAGATCAAACGTTTAAAAAAGGTACTTTATTGATAATGAAATTGGGATAGAAAATTTATCTGAAAAATTGCAATAAAAATTAATAAAATTTAAATGTGTAGAATTGTAAGTTGGTAAATATTATCACAAATTAATATTTATACACTGTTTTTATACTTCAAAAGTGATAACTCAAAATATTATCTCAGCAGATTTTTATAAAATTTATTTTAAACATTATTTACAAAAAAATACAAATAATTTTACTAATTTTATTTATTTATTGCACAAAGATACTGCAATCAATTAAATACATTTCTTGTAGACGCAATGGCTGTTAATTTTCACTTCAAGAAAAGTTTTTCGAGTACGAAGCTATAATAAATCAAAGAAGTCAAAATAACTATTGGTTATATGAACAATTTAAAACTTTATTTAACAAAATAGTTGTCGCAGTTTGCCATTTTTCTAAAATTTCAGCAGAAAGACTTCACACTTTTGGTAAGACTTCAACTTAAATACACTTCACCTAAATTAATAATCTTAAATAAATTTATTAATAAGTATACAAACAATAGTTTTAAATACAAATAACGTATGTAAATAAGAATTTTGCACATAAGGATTCTTTACTGGATTAAACAGTTTTAAAAATTATTACTTAGTAGTAGTTATAGTTACTTCAAAGTTTAACATAATTCACCCAATAATTCTATATGAAAATCTATTTTACGAATTTTTAATGTTATATTTCACATACTTAAAGAAGCTAGTTTAGAAGAAAAGGAAAAACTATTAGATTTTACTTAGGTTTTCAAAAGCGAAATAAAAAATTAATCAGTAAAAAAAATCGCAAATGAAGTGCTAAGTTGAAAGTTAAACAAAAATTCAGGATAATATTTACAATTATTAAGCCTATGAATCAGAATTTTAATTATGCGTTCACAACTCTAAAATATTACTTACAGGTTTAATTTAAAAAAATTTAAAAGTTTATTAAAACAATATATTAAAATAAAAACCTTTAAACACGTGTCTTAGCATTTTATAGAATTTTGTCTCATACAGAACATTGGACATATCTTTAAACTTACCTACCAAACATGGCAGGAATATTAATCTGAGACAGACAAGCCATAAAATGCTTAATATAATTTTTAGATTCAAATACTTAAAGACACATAAATATACACTTAAGCATTTACAGAAAAAAAAATTGAAATTTTCTAGAGCATTAAAACTAAGATAACACAATAAATTCCATCAACTTTAGTTTGCTTAGCTTTTGAAATTGTAACTACTGAAAATTATAAAGATATTTAAGGAAATACAGGTATAGGACAAAATAATAGAAACACCTGTGAAAAAAATGAAAATATTTTATTAATAAGGAGTTGGGCCACCTTTGGCCTGAATGACAGCTTGCGTTCGACGTGGGATT
This sequence comes from Parasteatoda tepidariorum, assembly GCF_982258835.1. NCBI lineage: Eukaryota > Metazoa > Arthropoda > Arachnida > Araneae > Theridiidae > Parasteatoda > Parasteatoda tepidariorum. The sequence goes on from NC_141756.1 coordinate 31,754,255, forward strand.
GACGTCTTGATTTAAGGTCTGATTTGAATTAAAGGTCTTGAACAAAGTTCATCGGAATTTGCAGCCATTCCTCTATCAGGGCTCTCTCGAGTTCAGACAGTGTGCGTGGAGGAGGAAACCAAGCACGGACTTTTTACTCTAAAAAACCCCACAAAGGCTCAATGATATTGCGATCAGGTGACTGAGGACACCACGTTAGATGTTCAACTTCATCATTATGCTCATTTAACCATGTTTGAACACAGTGAGACGTGTGAACAGGGGCGTTGTCATCTTGAAACACAGGATGTTCTCTCGGAAAGAAGCATGATGCAGAGGGTGAAGATGATCTGCGAGAATGCTTCGGTAACGGTCACCTTTGACCACACCCTCAAGACAACGAGAGGCCCCGATCCACGGGCAGATATAGCACCCCACACTATCACAGACCCACCTCCATATTTCACGGTTGGAAACAGGCAGTCAACATGAAATGCTTCTGCCGGCGTAAGCCACACGAACACACGTCCGGTGGTCTGGAATAGTGTAAAAGAGGATTCATCAGACCAGATGACTTGCTCCCATTGCAGTTGTGCCCATTTTAGGTGGTCTTGGCACCACTGTAGTCTCTTCAAAGCATTCCGCGCTGAAACTAACGGTTTTGGAATAGCTACTCTGCCATGAATGTTAGCAGCATGCAACTCCCATTGAATAGTTTTCATGGATATGGAGTTATGAAGGTGGGTACTCATCTCGGACGTTATCACCGGCAGTGTAGTCTTGCGTTTTCGAGCGATTATCTTCTTCAACACCCGTCTATCACTGTCCTACAACTTCGACTTCCTGCCGCTATTGTGCTTCGCAGAAGACACCTTACCCAACTTTGTGTATGCTGATAGTCATTGATACAGTGGTCCTTGAAACACCCACAGTCCCGCAGTGGACTGATCGTTAAGACACGGTTCCCAGCAGATCACCGAAGTCAAGCATCACTGGCTGCGGTCAGTGTGCGGGTGGGTTGACCACTTGGATCAGTCTGCGTAGGGACCGAGGGTGTGCGGTATTGGTCCTCGTTAAACTGTGCTACCGTAAAGTGCTCGACTTCGCGCGCAGGTCGTCGGGCTACCGAAGCGGGTGTGCCATCCCCTCCGCAGAGGATCAAAACTGTGATGGCATGTCTTCGGATCATCCTCCGGGATGTTTCCCAGACCGTCGCCAATAGCCCATTGTGCAGCTCTAGTGCGACGTAAATTAACAACAACAACAACAAACACCCACAAGGTTCGCTGTTCTGGACACGGAATGTCCAGCGAAGCGAGCTCCGATTATCATGCCTCTTTTAAGGTCAGAAAGGTCGGACATAATCTCGCTTTTCTAGGAACAGATTTTTCTCATGCAACTCTCACACTGTCAAATGCTAGACTGATACCTTTCCTTTCATCACCACTTGGTGGCACACTCTTGCGACACGTTCCCGCCGTTTATTGGGCGATGGGAGGACGACTCCATACTTTCACAGGTGTTTCTATTATTTTGTCCTATACCTGTACATTTACCTAAATCTCGTTCTGAACTAAATTGCCTAAATAATTAGATAAATAATGAAAAAAGTTAATTGTTCTTGCTTCAATACAGAAATTTTCAACTGCAATTTTTGTAGTTAACACCTGTAAAAAGTAATGTGTAAAAGTAATTTCATTGCATAGATTTTCTGCTTTAAAAAATTTCCAGCATAGGAAAAAAAAAGGTTACATATATATAAGTAAGTACAGGTATATGAATGTGCATTGCAAGAGCTAAGGAACTTAAATTAGTAAAAATGTATTAAATCATGTATTTTAAAAGGAAAACTAAACTTTTTATAAATTAGAAACAAAACAGCTAAAATGACTCCCAAACTGCAGATTAAATTTTGTATAGTTACAAAATTAAGTGCTTTGGATTATATTTCACAATATGTACGCGGCTAACAAAAGGAGAATAATGAAAAATCCAAATGCTTATAAAATTTTCCATATAACAGTCAAATTATGAATAATTGATAATATTATAAGTATTTTAAATTTCAAGAAGTAAAGCCGATTATACCACAGAAAACTTTCATATTTTTAAAGATCCAAATTAAACTGAAAATATTTTAATAAAGCTGCAAAAAATTGCAAAGTTTTACCCAAAAATGACACTCAACTTTTATTGATGCCAGTAATGCGAAATTAATTATGGTAAGAGGTACATAATATACAGTGGGTAAAAAAAGTCTCCGTACGCGGATACGAATGCAAATCAAAGTTCAATTTGTCACACAAAATTCATAATGATAAAAATGAAAACTTAAAAATGTGTTAAAACTAATATTATTTAATATTTATTCATATTAAAAGGATGATAATACTGACAAAATTAAATTATAAATCATAAAAACTCAAAAAATGCCGTAAACGTGGAACAAAAAAGTCTCCGTACGGTGCCTAGCACACGAAAAAAGTTTACAAAAATGCATTTAATGATCAGACCTTTGGCCTTTATCACCTCTCTTAGACGTTTTGGCATTTCCCCTACAAGTTTTTTTGTTGCTTTCGGAGAAATATTACACCAAATGCTACTAATGGCACTTTTGAGTTCAACTTTGTTTTTAATGTCATATTTTTTAAGTTGTTGGCCAATTTCTTCCCACAAATGTTCGATGAGGTTTAAATCGGGTGACTGGGGAGGGCTATGAAGTTGTTGTTTAAGATGGTAAAGGCAAATCTTAGAGGTGTGTTTAGGATCGTTGTCCTGCTGAAAAGTAAATCCAGTTCCAAGAGATAGTTTCTCTGTCCTGGATAACACATTTTGTTTAAGAATGTATATCTAGCTTATCCAGATATCCAAATCGATCCATAGTTCCCTCGATGAATTGCAAATTTCCTATTCCAGAAGCACTCATACACCCCCACACCATAACACCGCCACCACCGTGCTTCACAGTTCCGCATAAATTCTTAGTTAGCATTTGCTTGTTTGGTTTTCTCCACACCATAACTCTGCCATCTGACCCATGAATGTTAAATTTTGATTCATCACTAAAAAGAATGGATTCCCAAAAAGATAATGGCTTGCTTACATGCTTCTTTGCAAACTCGAGGAGCTTTTTCCTATTGCACAAACTTATATAGGGTTTCTTCCGGGCAGCACACCCATGATAACCACTGTTTTTAATGACATTTCTCACGGTTTGAGTTGAGACTTTAATGTTGTAACTAACCGTTAAATCAGCTGCCAATCGCGGTGTACTAATTCGTGGATTTTCTTGAACTTGGCGTATGATGTTTCTTTTATGCACGCGATTTAATTTGGACGGCCTCTCGGATCGATCTCTATCCTCAAGTGACTGAAGTTTACGATATCTTTCAATGATAGAGTAGAGATGATATATTGCTCAGATTTTTTAGTCATTTCACTAATCCTTTTCATAAATAATCCATCTTTTCGCAATTTAATCACTAATTCCTGAATAGCTCTGGGAACTTCCATTTTGAGACGCTCAACTTTAACGATTAACTTTCTAAAGTCTAAGATTTACTGCCGGCCTGTTTTAAACACTTCAGAAAGAATTTACATAACGCGTACGGAAACTTTTTTTGCACTGCAATTTTCAATTTACCTTAGATATTGCAAATAATATGCTTTTCTCGTTTTGTAAAAATGTAAATTTATAAAAATCTCTTTCTATAGACTTATACTAAACACATATAGACAGTATTTAAAGAAAAAATGCAATACTTTACTAATTATGCTCATATATTCTTAAATTTAGTGACCGTACGGAAACTTTTTTTACCCACTGTAGCTAAAGTAGTAGTAAGAGTGATAGAAAATCCTTAAACTTATAAGTGCCTGAAAATGTTAATGAATGACTTACCCTAGAAAGTATTTAACATCTAGTTAGGTTGGTAAATAAGCTTTATACTGAGCTTGGAAAAAACAACAAAAAGAAAATCATTTTAAAAACATCTATATCGAAAGTTTAATAAAAAATCTAAATAGACAGTTCTCTAACTATTGTTTCACCGAGTTCGTCTTTTCCACATCAGCCAATGTGGGGATTTGTTTTAAGACTATGTCAACCTTCATCAATCAAAAGGTACCTTGTGATAGAATCAAGTCTTGATATTGACTTGATATAAGATGGAACAAAGTACGTGCCCACGAAGCGGGCATCTCACTTCTTCATCTAACTAACTTTTGCCCTAAGGCAACAGTGAATATGGTCTTTGGATAAAGGAAAATTCCACAGAATAATTTTCTGTGGTCGTCATCGGTGGGCTCTCCGCATCTATGTCTTTGCAGTTGGGAGAAGGGATTGGAGTAGTGAAACTAGCTCCGCGTCTTTTAGGAGTTCCTGCTGCTCTCTAACGATGTGTAGGAATCTGGTTGCTGAACTGGCAGCACTCCGGTTTTGTCTTTTCTTGGGTGCGGTCTTGCTCCTAGGCCTGGCACCGCAGCCTGCGAAACAGGCCGGGTGTTCTCCGTGACAGTTAACGCAGGTTGGAGGCTCGTTGTGGGGCTTTGTGCAGAGATACGTGAAATGTGCGCCAGCACATTTCATGCAGGCCGGCTTTGCTGTGCAGCTACTCTGGGTGTGGTCAAAGCCCTGACATCTGAAGCATTTTATTTCGTAGCGGCCGCTACGAAATCTCTCTACCCGGTCAGGTGTGTCTAGTAGCAGGTCAATTTTGAGGATTTCCCGGTGTTCTTGGACGTCGATCAGGAACACTAAGTAGAGGGGGAGGAGCTTAAGTTCCTGGCCCCGCCTCTTCTTCATCTGTTCAATCTTGAATGGCCGTAGATCAATATCTGAAAGGGTTTTTTCGAGACGGTGAATCTCGATATCGGCCTTTAGTCCTCGGATGAGAACTTTTAACTCTCTGCTGGTGGACTGCAGAGTTTCTATCTGTTCTGTAATTTCAACTGGAGTCTCGACTGGTGCTTCAGAAATGATCGGGTCAGGGGTGATTTCTTCCGTCTCTGGAACGGTAGCTATCTTTTTCTCCGGGAGGTGGGGTTCACTTTCTGGCTCGGAATCAGAGTTTTTCAGTATTGCCGGGTTGACACCACTCTTCTTCCTTTTCTTATTCTGCTTTTCTGCCGGTGTGGTTATCTCTGGGGTGTTGTTCGAGATCGGCTTTTCTATCTCTGTAGGAGTAATAACTGGAGTTGGACTGGTAGGAGATGAGGTATTTTGGGAGTCCTTAGAAGCCTTTATGATCCGCAATTCCTCTACATGAAATTTACATCTGTATAAGCTTTCAAGGCACGTTTTATCAGTTGATTCGCACTCAAGTGCTATTGCAATATTTGTGTGGGGGCGGAGTTATTCGACCATGCCAACCGTCATCTGTCAAAAGGTACCTCGTGATTGAATCGAGTTAGCATGTCTTATATACCAGTGAATTGATGTTTAATTTTCATAGTGGTAGTTACGCCACATTACTCCCCCACCAGAATTTTATCTAGGATAGAATTCTATACCAGTAGTTGCTGTACTTGTGAAAGTCCGGAGCTTTGTTCAGTGATGAATGTGAGAGGTGTATTAACATCACGTTATAGCGTTCGTTGTTGCATTTTTACAGTCACAAGTAGAAAGTCAACTATTCATTGTGGATTATCCATCGAAGTAGGCGTTACCATCAAGAGATTGCGAAGTGGGCGTTACTCGCGTGATCAAATCACGTCTGGGTCACCAATGTGGGGACGGAGTTATTCGACCATGCCAACCGTCATCTATCAAAAGGTACCTCGTGATTGAATCGAGTTAGCATGTCTTATATACCAGAGAATTGATGTTTAATTTTCATAGTGCCACACGCCACATTACGCCACATTTGCATCAAGGCCAATTGCGTTTCTTTCGGTTCGCTGGTATTCTTAATCGAAGCTGTCTGGTTGTATTTTCAACTTCACGGTGAGATAATCCTTCGCAGCTTTCCTAAAAGCAATGATATCAACACTAATGTCAGGAACAGGGTTGGGTCGGAAAACCTTCCGAATCTGTGCGAAGCCATCGTAGCGCAGAGCTTGGTTATAACACAACCTTACTCCTTGGAGTCTGGAACGAGAATGGTGGTGAGGATCAAGTTGAAATGTATTATATACTAGTGAATTGGTATTTAAAATTTATAGTGGCAGTTACGTCGTATGGTACACAGACATTCTTCCAGTCAGCCCGATATATGAATCATGAACAGAGAAAAGGGAAGTAACATTAGTAACACTAGGAAAAAATTATGTCAAAAGAGATAAATTTCTACCACTGACAAAAAATCCCAATATGTTGTTACTCATTTACAGAGTCACCTAATTTATTATGAATACACAAATCTCATCTATCAGTTTAGAATGCAAGGTATACATTCCATACGATAGTTACTATGAAATTTAGAAATATATAAAAACGAATTGTAGATCTAAAAATATGCACATAACTTTAATCACAATATTTTCTTAATACAGCAGTCCTAAATACTGCAACCTTCATCTTTTAATATTTCTTATTATAAACTATGCATAATATGCATTTTAGCAACCTTCCTAAATTTTAATTACAAACAGCACAAAACGCAAGCATTTATTTCCATATAAGTTCATTTATTATTATACGTAAATAACAGACTATATAATTTCCTAAAAATTATGAAGGTCATTTTCGCTATATTACCGCTGATCTTACCAATTTTTTCACACAATAACAGCTCAATTAATGTTAAACATATGAAAAAAAATTTCTAGTAGAGGGGAGTTATAAATACATTACTAAATTCATTTTTAGAGAAATATAACATGTGTAGGATGCTTACGTTTTATTGAATGTAATATATTATCATTTACGCCAGGGCTGTCCAACTGGCGGCTCGCGGGCCGCATGTGGCCCGCCAACACACATTGTGCGGCCCGCCAACTTTTTATTCAGGCTTATCGGCCTCAGTTTTCTCATTGAAAAGTAAGCAAATTGTTTTATAATCCTTCTGTTCCATTGTTTTATAATTAATAATTCAACTATTAATTGCTATTGTATAAGAGGTAAGAGGGTATTGTTCAACTTTTTCAAACTGCGGCCCGCCAGGTGATCAGTGACCGGAATTCTGGCCCGTGGGGTCCTTGCAGTTGGACAGCCCTGATTTACGCAATCTTTTCAAAATTAATTTGTTAATAAAATAAATGCAATAAATATGTAAGAGTAACATATTAATAATATTTATTTACCTCAACAGATTATATATCTTTTCCACATTGTAAAATTTCAGCACATGTATTATTAAACAAGCCATAACAATATGTATACGATCACTGGCAATGTCGCGATTTTACAGATTGAAAAGTCGCCAATTGAGTCGACAATGATTGAAAAAGGTAACCCATCTTTTGTTGCCACCGAAAATTGAACTTTCACTTCTTCTTGCGGGTTCCTTATATCTGTGAAAAACATGAATATAGAAAGCTATAAGCTGAAAAAAAGATCTCCTCTAGAATAGTAGATGAGTTATGAAATCCGTTATCCGAATGAAAAAAAATGTGCTCAAAGGAGGCGGTACTACTTGGTGCTGTCTCTCCTATTGTGCTAACCTTGGCCTTATCATTGTTGATATCAACTTATCATTGTTTGCCAAGGTGCTAACCAATGTGCTCAAATTTGCACCTTGCTTTAATATGTTAGAATTATATTATATACAAGAATCAAGGTAAATCATATTTTATTAGGGAGAAGGTGAGGTTTACATCTTGTTACGTTTTTGGTTGAACAACAACTAACTAGCGCGGGATAACAAAAGAATGAGTTGAGTCGTTGCAAGGCGCATTTACACTGAAGATAAAATACATGGCAATTCTCTGGCCCTTAAATAAAAGGTTAATTATGAATTATTTAAATTTAAGAGTCAAACGAAAAATTAGAGATTTAATCTGATAACTGGTCTTTTTTCCCGAGTTGATCTCCTTAACTGCATTGTATTTCTCTGGGTTACAGGACTAGATACTGGAAGAGAGGAGGGTATGGTGGATGTAGAGCTGGATACTGGAAGAGAAGAGGGTATGGAGGATGTAGAGCTGGATACTGGAAGAGAGGAGGGTATGGTGGATGTAGAGCTGGATACTGGAAGAGAGGAGGGTATGGTGGATGTAGAGCTGGATACTGGAAGAGAGGAGGGTATGGTGGATGTAGAGCTGGATACTGGAAGAGAGGAGGGTATGGAGGATGTAGAGCTGGATACTGGAAGAGAGGAGGGTATGGTGGATGTAGAGCTGGATACTGGAAGAGAGGAGGGTATGGTGGATGTAGAGCTGGATACTGGAAGAGAGGAGGGTATGGTGGATGTAGAGCTGGATACTGGAAGAGAGGAGGGTATGGAGGATGTAGAGCTGGATACTGGAAGAGAGGAGGGTATGGTGGATGTAGAGCTGGATACTGGAAGAGAGGAGGGTATGGTGGATGTAGAGCTGGATACTGGAAGAGAAAAGTGTACTCTCCTGGGCCTAGAAAATTTTAAAGAAGGAGCTATTGATTTTTCCACCTGGCAAGCTCTCAATTGGTTATAGTGACGCTTGATCACATAACCATCGTCTAATTCAATGAGATAGTGAAGTCTTCCGAGTTTCTCCACAACAATTCCATATTTCCATTTAGCAGACGATTGATAATTTCGAGACTGTACCCTTTCTCCTAACTTGATATTTTTGTTAAATTCTGGCTGCAAGGCATTATTTTTTTGTCCTTTAGTTGGTTTGATTAAGTCGAATTCACATCTTAAGTTTCTACCAAATAACATTTCTGACAGAGTTTTTCCATTGTTAAGTGGTGTTATTCTGTATCGGAAAAGTAATTTGCATAATTTACTATGGAGGGAACCTGGATGATACTTCAGGCACTTTAATTTCGTTTTTAATATCTGGACATAGCGCTCTGCTTCGCCATTTGTAGCTGGATAGCCTGAAGCAATAAGACGCTGTTTAATACCATTTGACATACAAAAATGTTGGAATTCTGCTGACTTAAAAATTGCGGCATTATCAGAAACTAAATTTTCAGGCAATCCATGACGACTAAAAATTTCTTCTAGATAATAAATTGTGTTTGATGATGTAGGTTGTAGGAGATGTCTTCATAGCAAAAATTTCAGGCCATTTTGAAAGTGAATCCACAACAATTAAAAATTGATGCTCCATGAAGGGTCCGGCAAAGTCTATGTGCACGCGTTGCCAATTTTTCTCTGGTGTTTCCCATATGTGAAGAGGTGTTTTCGCTGGATTTTTTCTTACATCACAGCATTCACGGCAACTTTTAACCATGTTTTCAATATCGGTGTCAGTGTTTTTCCAATAGCAGTAGTTTCGAGATGGAGCTTTCATTTTCACAATTCCTATGTGTGTAGAATGTAGTTGCTTGAGCATTTCAGGTTGAAGAGATTTGGGAATGATAACTCGATTTCCTCTAAATAAGATTTCATCTTGAATGGTTATACTGGGATCAAACTTGTTTCCAATAACAATATCGTATTTTATTTTTCTAAGATCAGGATCAAGCTCTGTTTCTGTTTGGATTTGTTTTGCTGTAATTGTTTCAGTTGAAATGTAATTGATGATAGATTGCTGGAGTGCTTGTGATTCATCAATACAGTTGACGTAATTAACTGGTAGTGGAAGAGGATTTCTTGAAAAGTAATCAGCATTTGTATGCTTTTCAGATTTTCTATGTATAATTGTGTAATCGAAACTCGAAGGAAATTGAGCATATCGAAGAATTCTTGAAGCAGTCATAACTAGAGCCCGGAAGTTCAGGCAAAATGCCATAAATGCCCTTTTCTGCCTTTTTTAAACGTTTTCTTCTGAAAATGCCTTTTTCTTTCCTTTTGTTCATAAATGCCTATTTCTGTCTAATTTAAAATTTTTCTACAAAGCTTTTCGTACTTTTGACCGAGCATAAATTTTGAAGTACAGAAATGGTTGACTGTCATCCGACGTATTGTAATGCATTTATAGAGATTAGGACTTTATTCCTTTTGGGACAACTCCCTCCCTCTGAGGCAGTGGTCACCCCTCGCACTGTACAATGACTATTCATCTGAGCTGATAGGGTACTCGTGCTTGAGTGAACAAGGCAGGTGAAAGACATTTTTCTGTCCATGAGATTGACAGTGTTGTTTGAATAGAGAATAGAATACAGAATACACTTAAAGCTGGAAATGCCTTAAAAGTTTTATTTCCTAATATGATCCATCTAACGTGCCTTGCTCATGCATTGCACAGGATAGCAGAGGAAGTAAGAGGTCTCTATCCTGAGGTAGACTCGCTTGTTTCTAGTGTGAAAAAAGTATTTGTGAAAGCCCCTTCAAGTGTTCAAAGAAATTGCACCAGACATTCAATTACCTCCTAAACCGATCCTTACGAGATGGGGAACATGGATTTCAGCAGTCTCACACTACTGCACAAATTTTGAGGAAGTTACTCGAGTCCTTACCAGCTTTTCGAATGAAGAGGCAATATCCATAAGAAAAAGTAAAAGTCTGCATAGCAGTTCTAAAATAAAAAATGAACTGACTTTTATTTCAACTTAGTTTGGGAAGCTCCCTGGAGCTATTGAACACATGGAAAAAAGTAATATGTCTTTGTCCGAGTCACTAAAGATTTTCGACAGTACTATTGAAAAACTAATATCTGTGCCTGAACCAGGTGGTGACAGAATAAGGAAGAAATGTGAAAACGTCATCTCTGTAAATACAGACTTTGAATGCATCAAGGACATTGCAAAAGTACTTTCTGGTGATACTACAGTTGAACTTACCATATCTCCTACCATGGCAAGTTGTTTTAGGTACGGGCCCATAACCTCTGTCAAAGTAGAAAGATCCTTCTCTTTGTTTAAAACTATATTGACTGACAGGAGACAAAACTTCTCTTTTGAAATTTCGAAAAAGCATCTAGTTGTGATGTGCAACAACCAATCATCAGAATAAATTTGCATACAATATTATTGTAAATATGAGTTTTCACTTTTTATTTCACACTTACGAAGTTGAGGGTTTTTTTGTGCAATTATGTCCACTTCTTTTGTACTATTGCTACGACAGTCGAGTAAAATGAATATGTAGGTATATCGGATACTTCTAGCAACTTTTTTAATACCTTGGATACCTATATGGGCTTTTAGGCATTACCAACTAACATTTTGCTCCAATTTTAAGTGCCTTTTTTAAGTGCCTATTTCAAGCTTTTTGAATGCCTTTTTGCCTGCCTATTTTTGCATTTTTTATTGCCTGAAATTCCGGGCTTTAGTCATAACTGGGAGGCTTTTCTCTGGATGGAATATAGCGCAAATGGCTCTGTTATCAAGAATCAAGGTAAATTTTCTGCCAAAAATATAATCGTAAAATTTTTTGCAAGCCCAAACCACAGCTGTAGCTTCACGATCCAATTGACTGTAATTTTGCTCTGCAACTGTGAGACTTCTGGAAGCAAAAGCGATAGGACGCTCTATACCGTTTGGCACAGATTCACATTCTGCAGTCCATCGGAATCGTGCATTTTTGCATAAGAGTTTGTTAGTGGATGAAGTAGGCTGGAAGCATCTGGAATGAACTTAGAATAATACATGAAAAGTCCAATGAATTTACGAATATCATCAACGGAGTTTGGTCGAGATGTTTCGAATATAGCTTGAATTTTATCAGGTGATTTGTGCAGTCCAGCAGAACTGATAACATGTCCCAAATACTGAACTTTTTCCTCGAAAAATCTACATTTGTTAAGGTTAAGATGCAAATTATGATCCCGTAACTTTTCTAATACCTTAATTAAACGTTGCTGGCAATCTTGTTTATCTTTTCCTCGGAGGATAATATCATCAAAGTAGGCAATAGTTCCATCCAAATCTTGGACAAACTGATCAATAAATTTATGGAATTCATTTGGTGCAGTTTTTATTCCGAAAAATAATCTTTTTGCTAAGTATGTACCTCTATGAGTAGAAAGAGTCTGATATTTTGCACTTTCTTCATCGACTTTCAAATGTAAATATACTTTGTGGATATCGAGCGTACAGAAATATTTCCCATCACGTAATTTATTGAAAATGTCCTCAATTCTAGGAATTGGGTGTCTGGCATTTTGAAGCTGATTATTGATTGTAACTTTAAAATCTGCGCAAATACGAACTGTGCCATCATGCTTGGGGACAACTACTATAGTCTGCTCAACGAGAACTTAGAGTGGAAGTAAACGAAAGGGTTGCTGTTTGATCGCCAACGTTTGCCACTTTAACGGTTTCTTCGCTGAATGGGCGATTTCATTTGAATCGACAGAGCTTTCGCTTTTATAGAAAAACAAAAACGATGTTTGGTTTTTGATACCTTAAAATTAGATAAGAAAATGCAAAATTAAAATATTTTCATAAAAATACGTTTCTAAGTGTTTCAGTAAATACATAATTTTATTTTAAGAATAGTTTTAATATATCTGTTTTGATTAAATTAGTTTTAATATATTTTGCATAAATATCTATGAAAAACATAACTTTTATAATTCCATAGTAAAAGTCGTATAGAATTGAAAGTTATGTTAAAAAATGTTAAAAAAAATACTCTTTTATTTTCATAATTACAATTTTTTTAAAATTTATTAGAAGTTAAATAATATTTAAAATAGTTTTATGTTTCACCGATTGATTTAAAAATATATTAGAAGGAACTGCATTTATTTGTATTTTTAAATTGTTAATTATCTTTATTTTTCTAAGGGAAGTATTACGAAAATAATTACACTAAAAGAAACTTGAAACTTTTTTACATGTCTCACGAAATCTTTTGTTAAGAAAAATATACCCACTTAACGCATAAAAAAAAGCAGTTTGTAAACCTCGAATTCAATAGGTTTTTGAAAAAATAGAATCAAGTGTCAAAATTATTTAATTTTACGTAACATTTGAATTTCTGTAATTAATTAACAACTGTACCGAAAACGAAAATAATTAAATTAAACTACTCAGAAAAGAACACAATTTTAAGAATTACTGTATTAATCGATCAATTAATCATGGATAATAACGAATAATTATATCATTAAAAAGTAAAAATGAAACTAGGTACTTATCTCAGGATTCACTCTCAGAACTTGTAGAATCCTCGTCGTTTGAATTGATATTTATTACTACAGAATTAACAGTGTTTTCGATGGTTTCGTCCAAATCCCACATCTCTTTTTTGATTTTCTGAGTGTGCTCTACGCAATTTTTCCACTTTTCAACTCCAATTTCATTTAAACTTTTCATGCACAATCCCTCTACTTCCGATAACTTGAAAGTTTTGTTTTCTTTGGCCACTGAACCTTTCATTTGGGCCCAAATCAGCTCAATTGGATTTAATTCAGCGTGATAGGGGGGAAGCCTTAAAATCATTATATTATTACGTCTAGCAAGTTCATCCACCGCGAATTTGTCATATCTGCGCTTATGAGCTTTCACTATATCCAGTAGTTCTGTTTTTAGCATACCTTCTTCATCACTAACAATGTTTTTAGATTTTAGCCAATCTTTAATTACTTGCTTAGTCGGTGATGCGTTAGGAATTTTTTCTTCTTTACGAGAGTGATATGGTGCATTGTCCATCACAACGACAAAGTTCGGCTCTAAAAAAGGGTAGAATTTTCTCGAACCATTCTTCGAAACACGCTGCATTCATATCCTTATGGTAATCCTTGTTTTTGTTTGATTTAAAAAGTAGAAGTCCTTCCTTTAAAAAGCCCGCGTCGCTACCAATGTGAGTAATAATAAGTCTCTCACCTTTGCCAGAAAGCGATTTTAATCCTGTAGAAAGACCAGATAAAAATGCCTGTTTTGACGAGATAATGGAAGTATCATTCCACACTTTGTCTTGCGTGTGTCCAGCATTCAACCATGTCTCATCCATGTAATAAATTTTTCTTCCTTCTTGTCTCATTTTGTTAATTGTTCTTAAATATCTTCGCCTCCACAAAATTATTTTTTCTTTTTCAATGAGTGAGCTGTTCCGTCCTCGTTTTTGATGTTTGAAGCCTAATTTTTTTAACAGGGAATAAAATGTCGTTCTTTTAAAGTTTGGTAAATCAGAATCATCGTTCACAGCTTTGAGAACTTTGTTTATTGTCGGAATTTCGTTACGGCGGAAAAAATCATGAACTTTTCTTCTTACAGCATTTTTGTCGAAATCGTCAATGTCATCCAAAAAGGTTTTACGAGGTTTAGTCCTCTTCGGTGAATGTAATATACCATCCTTTTTACATTCTTTGATAATTCTGAAAACAGAAGCTGTGCTAATTCCCGCTGCAGAAGCCGCATGGTCAGCCACATCAATGATTGGAACATCTGGTTTTGAATGCACTTCTGTTTTATAAATGTTCAATATTATTTCTTTCTCAGCTTTACTTATGTAAGATTTCTTCTGTCGTTTTTTAGGAGGACTTAAATCCATCGCTTTATTTTCCATATTACTCATGAAACGCCTGCAAAAAGACACCACGGCGATACAAACAACCCTCTAAAAATAAGAGTTTTTGCTTGTCTGATAGGCGCTATTTGTCATTATTCCGGCGCCAAGTAGACAGCTGTATTGCGCCAAATAGCACGCCGCTTTGTTTACTTTCGCTATCAGTTCTCGTTGAACAGACTATAGGGGTGTACCCCATTCTGATACGTCTATTTTTTCTATTACACCTTCAGCTTCTAATTTATCTAATTCTTGTTCTACTTTTGATTTTAAAGCATACGGTACAGTACGTGGTTTAATAAAAATGGGTTTTGCATCTGGAATTAGCTTTAGTGCACAAGTATAATCAGAAATGCAACCAATTTTAGGTTCAAACACATCAGAAAAAGAATCAATAATTTTCTGTTTAGAAAAATCAGTACAAGAAATGCTGGGTTTAATACTTGTATTTTGTGCAGAAATAATGTGAAGATCATTTAAATTAATATTCAAGTTTCTAATCCAATCACGCCCTAATATAGAATTTTTCTTTATCGAAACAACATACAAAGCTAGATTTATTTTGATTTGATACTTTAATCTGAGCAACACCAAGAGGCTTAAAAATTTGTCCCGTATAACTTCTAAAAGATACATTCGTTTTTTTTTATCGGAACATTCAGACATAATTTTTTGAATTCGTCATTATTTACTATGCTAACCTTACTTCCGGAATCGCATTCGAAGCGATGTTCAATGCTATTCAATTTAACTGGAACATACATTTTGTCATCATGATTGAAATCGTTCAAAAATACATCATAAATTTGATTTACGTTAGTACTCAGTTCATTAGAATCATCCGTTATTTGATTTAAATTTCGATTTCTAAATCTATTTCTGAACTGTTTTGATATACACACGTTAGCTAAATGATCTCGTTTCATGCAAGATTTACATCGTAATTTATTTTTAAGAAACCAATCTTGAGTTTTATGATTTTTTTTCCACAATGTAAACATAATCCCTTTAATCCAAGTTCTTTTAAGTTAATACTGCTTTTATTTTTCATAGGCGATTTTGATCTACTTCTGTTTTGAGGTTTACTTTCGTTTTCGGAATTTCGAAAATTACTGTTGAATTTTTTTTTTTATATATAGCCACTTGATATTTTGTTAATGAAATTAGGATACTTACTCTTATAAACTTCTTTATTTTCGATTTTAGCAGCTTCAATTGCTAAGGCAATTTCAATAGTTTTATCAAATGTAGCATCACCTTGTTGCAATAATTTTTCTCGAATATCGGCATCAGCTAAACCTCTGATAAATTGTGATCGTAATAATAAGTTTAACATAGATTTAGAACAGTTATTAGAATTACATTCAGATTTGAATTCAGCATTTTTTGTTAAATCTTTCAATGAAGAAACGAAAGTAGAAATCGACTCACCTTGATGTTGATGTCTTAGAAAAAAATTTGTGTTGTTCGGTAAGATCATTCGGTTTCGGCGATAGATGCTTCTTTAAAAGCAATAGCAGTTCTTGAAATGTTTTTGTTGAGGGAATATCCGGTGCAGTAAGACTCGAAAGCAGCTGGTATTGTCGTGAGCCAAGACAGTTAATTAATACGAGTACCTTTAATTCTTCTGTTTCTGGATCATCTGCTGACAGCCCTTTTAATTTGAAATAATTTTCAAGTCTTTGAGAATAACAATCAAACAAAGAATTCGACAGCGGCATCAAAAGGATCGAATGATAAGTTTCGAGTAGCGATGACATCTTTTGGGCTTCGTTTCGATTCTGGTGTTGATTTTACTGATTGAACAAATTCTTGAAGAGTTGTAATTAATTGATTGAGTTCCGTCATTATTATTCTTTTATCCTCGTCGCCAAATTATTATATACAAGAATCAAGGTAAATCATATTTTATTAGGGAGAAGGTGAGGTTTACATCTTGTTACGTTTTTTGGTTGAACAACAACTAACTAGCGCGGGATTGGCGATCGAAATGGGCTGCAGGCGGCGTCGAGCAGAACGCTCTACCTATAGCAACACTTCACATGCTTTCCCCATTAGCGTGTGGAAAGTCATAGAGGAAGGAAGTACGTTAGTTTCTCTCTTGATTTTCATATAGATTAAAATCTTTTAAGTTGGAAAACTATATGGAACTGAAAACTGCATTAAACATAGTTCTAAAGAAAAGTATCACGGAAATTTTAAAAAATATTTTTATTGAATAAAAAGGAAAAATATTAGGAAAAGGGAAAATATCGTAGTACATTCCTATACAACTGAAAAGAGCAGGAGAGGGAAGGGAGAAGGGCTAAAGGCATGAAACCGGTCTCTCCCCAGATGGCGTATTCGAGTGTTGCGATCGCGAATAACAAAAGGTTGAGTTGAGTCGTTGCAAGGCGCATTTACACTGAAGATAAAATACATGACAAATTATATTCATTGATTTTAGTTTTTTTGCACTAAGTTAAGGCCTGTTTACACGATCCAATTTCTTGAATCCGAGAAATTGGACGGATTTCTCTGTCCAAGAAATTGGATGATTCGTTGACACTATCCAAGTTCTTGAATGCCGCTGATTCGTTGAAAGAAAAACTTGCGCACGCGCATTGTTCATATTCAACATTATAAAATAATACTTACATAAGTTTAAAATTCCTAAATAAATTCAAATAAAATCATAATAACACAAATAAACCGCAACAGATCAATTTATTTGGACTAAAATATATATGAAAACCTACAAGAAGATGACATAATTTGCTGCCTGATTGTTGACGTCACAAAACCTAAGACGCTGATTGGTTAAGGGAGAAAAAACTTGGATGGAAAGTAGAACATGCTCTACTATCGTGCAAGAAGTTGGACCAAGTTCTTGGATGTTTGTTTACACGATCAAAGCTCAAAGCAAAACAAGCTTTACTTACACAAGTTTTGTCGAAAAGACATTGGCAATGGCAATGTATGAAGAAAAATAATTCAAAGCATAAAATGGAAAAAAGTGTTTTTAAAAAATTTAAAAGCTTGATTTCTATAAACTCTATACCTGTTACAGATCTTGTTTATATGGCACAATTATCTTCATACATTAGGGAATCTTCATTATAAATCTGAAGAGAGACATTGTCATTGCAAGTATTATTTAGAATTTCCTTGTACTCATGACTATGCATTTAAAACTTTAGTTTTAAAGTTATTTCCTCAGTTTGTGTCTAAATTTGAAAACAATCGTGTTCACACTGGTGAGAAGCCTTATTCTTGTGGCATATGTAACAAGAGTTTTTCACAAAGAGGTCTGCTGACTAGACACAATCGTGTTCACACTGGTGAGAAACCTTTTTTCTGTAGTATGTGTAATATGAGTTATTCAGACAGAAGTGAACTGACTAGACACAGTCATGTTCATACTGGTGTGAAGCCTCATTCTTGTAGCATATGCAATAAGAGTTTTTCCTACAGAAGTGACTTGACTAGACACAATCGTGTTCACACTGGTGAGAAGCCTTATTCTTGTAGCATATGTAACAAGAGTTTTTCTCAAAGAGGTCAGCTGACTAGACACAATCGTGTTCACACTGGTGAGAAACCTTTTTTCTGTAGTATGTGTAATATGAGTTTTTCAGACAGAAGTGAACTGACTAGACACAGTCATGTTCATACTGGTGTGAAGCCTCATTCTTGTAGCATATGCAATAAGAGTTTTTCCTACAGAAGTGACTTGACTAGACACAATCGTGTTCACACTGGTGAGAAGCCTTATTCTTGTAGTATATGTAACATAAGTTTTTCAAGCACAGGTAATCTGACTTCACATGTTTATGTTCATACTGGTGAGAAGCCTCATTCATGTAGCATATGTAACAAGAGTTTTTCACAAAGAGGTCTGCTGACTAGACACAATCGTGTTCACACTGGTGAGAAGCCTTATTCTTGTAGTATATGTAATAAGAATTTTTCACACAGTAGTTGTCTGTCTAAGCATTTTCATGTTCATACTAGTAAGAGTCCTAATTCTTGTTGTTAATTCTTTGAGTTTATAAAGGAATTTTGTGCTCACTGTTCTGTTCATACTACTGAGTAAGTTTATTCATATAATGTTTAAATGATAGTGTAATCTGTTTACAAGTGTAATATTATGTTCATAAAGATAGTACAACCTGATAAATAAACCTGTTCACAATTATTTTTATTTTAGTAAGAAATCTCACTTAATGTAACAAGTTTCATAGTAAAATATTTTAACTGTCTGCAAATTTGGCAACTACTTTTAAGTACAAATTGAAAGTTGTTTGTGGTAAGGTACCAATTTCTTTTAATTTGTAATTCAGTTGGGCAGAGCTGATATTTAATATCATGGGACTTAGAAATGCAAGAAATAGTGATTTACTGATTATCGTCTAAGCGTTAGGCTTGCTCACTTCTAAATTATTAAATCCTTTTTGTTTGAAAGCAAACCATAGTATTCATTTTAAGCCTAATGCCTGCATATTTCACTATTTAAATATATTGTTTACAGGGCTCGAAAAAACTCAGGAATTTTACCCGTCCCCGAGGACGGCATGTCCAACAATGTACCCGTCCCCATTTGAAACTAACCCGTAACTTCTAAATAAATAAAAGCATAATTTTCTCCTATTTATTACAAATATTTATATAAATTGCACAATGAATTAGTAGTTACTAGGATTACATTATACAGTAATAGGAGAAATACTAGGTTACTAATAGTAACTTAGTATTTATTTTATGAAATTATTTAAATGACAAAAGTCAAGTTATCTGGAATGTCAATTTATCCAAGGGTACTGCGTTTTTTTAGATGAATCAAATATGACGTTTGCCAGTTGCACAATCAAGCCAATGATTAACAGAGGTTTCTGCACAGAAATCTGAAAGGGGTTTTGCATTTAGGTAGATGTTCATAATTGCGTTTAACGCTTCTTGTACGGTACGTAATGTGTTTTTTTGTAAATTCATTGCTGAAATGCCCCTTTCAATTGCTGCAGTACTCCCAGACAGAGAAAACATCAATTCCATCATACACAGTATGTTGTTGTATTTCTTGATTAGAGGGTCATTTTAGAAGTGAGGCGCTAGACTCTTGTAAGATAACAAAAACTGAAAATGTATCACGAACATTAACGGGAAAATGGCCGTCCGCGCGGACGTCAGATTTGAGAAATTCGTTCTGCGCGGGGAATTTTTAACTGCGGAGGACGGGCGATTTTTCGAGCCCTGATTGTTTCTGATTCAAATTAGACAATTAAGGGTCATCATAACTTTTGGTAATAAGTAGGATATGACAACCCTCATATTTCCAAGTAAAGGATGCCAATTTTAAATTTATCATGTCAAAGAGCAAGAATGCCATAATCTGGTCATTTTTTATAATTCGAATTAGATTTGGAAATGTTAAATTTTTTAATTTGTTTTCTGATTAAATTCTTTTGGGTCATTCTCACAAAAAGGTGATTTTTTAAGTCCCTTAGTAATAAATATTAGGAAATACAGCAGATTTCATAATATTTTTCTTCATCATTTTTCGTAAAGTTCTAACTAACAAATCATATGCATTTCAGCTAAATGTATTGAATATTTCATTCTTATTTTTTAATAAACATAACTTCAAAATCCCCTCCGTGGACGTCCCTACATCTGTGACACAAAAGAAAATTTTTAATGACTGTTAAACAATTTAAATATCATTTTAATGATTTTTGTAGTTTTACCTAGTTAAATGTTTATAGTAACTTTTTATTTAATATTTTTTTTTTTTAAATTTATTTTTTTTTTTTAAATTTATTTTTATAAAATAAATGACTAGTAAACTTTGTCCATCAGAAATTAAATCTCCCTCCAAGGACAATTAATATAGTTCGGTAAATATGCAATAAAAAATGCATGTGCAAAATCCCTATAAGACAGCTGCTGGGAAAGGTAACCATTCCATTTTGTAATGTTAACTATCAGTTGTTTTTGTTCTCTTTGGTGTCAGTTTTGGATTGTTGTGTTCAACTGGGGTTTGGCAAAGTTCTCACCGTATACTCCGTGGACATCATAAAGAAGGTAAGAGAAAATTATTTTACTTTTGATAGATGAATTTTAAATTGCAAAAATAGTATATTTAATAAAAAGAACTGCCCCATTTTTGTAACTTTAAAATTAAAAATCAGTAAAGTTCAAGAACTAGTTTTTGTCTCCTCCGTGGACATAACAAGTCCACGGAGGAGAAGACACAGTCAATGGAAGAGACAATGTGTTAGATACCCTTAATAAAATTTTAATAATTAAAAAACTATTTTCTTTTAATTGATATTTTTTAAAATGGAACAAATGTGTTAATTTGTTTGTATTTTTAAAGAAAATCAATTAAATTTAACTTTTTCTTATTAATTAAATCTCTAAGTAAATATTGGAAATTTTTCTAAATAATTTCTGTGATGTTTAAAAAATTTTTTCGCTTCAAATTTTAGGAAAAAAATGGCAAAATGTAAAGAAAGAAAGCAATCAAATGTTCAAATGCAAAAGAGAAGGGAACAGAAAAAACTTAGTATGAGACAAGCTAGACAGAAATTAAAAGAAAACCCTATATTGTTTGAAGAAAGTAAAAATAAAAAAAAGAGTAAGAAACTTTAAAATCTGTATCAGAAAAACATTTAACAGAAAAATCGTGATTAAATGTACTTAAATTTCTAGTAAATTGATAGGGCAAGCCGATTGTGCCCAGGGAAAAAAGAAACAATAACAAGAAGAAACAAAAATGTTATTTGGATGACAGTATGTTTAACTTGCATAAAAGAGTACCCTCAACAATCAATTTTTATTTCAATAATCTTTACATTTTAATTTATTAATATTCAGTAAGAGTTACTTAAAAATTGTACACCTAGGTTAAAAATGGATGTTTCCTTTCATAGCAGCATGATTAATCGGAAGTAGCTCCATCTCCAATAATGAAATATTTAATTATTTACTTATTAATGTTAAACTCATTTCAGTTGTACCCAATAATTAATATATTAGTCTTCATTGATATTTTATAACATAAAATGTATCCTCCGTTGACTATTACATCTCCTCCGTGGAAAAGGCAGAATTTAAAATATTTTAAATCTTGTAAAAAATAAAATAGAAAACTTGACCATTATTATAAGGGCATATAAAAAATAAATAAAGGCATTTATGTAATTTTTATCACTTTTTTAATTACTTTAATTCAAGAAAATTTTTTAGTCTATTTATACCTTTTCAATGAGAATGACTCTTTTATTGTTCTGGAAGGATAAGAAAAAAATTCGCATTTCCCCCGACTAATATTGGTAATAATAATAAAAAAGAAAATCAAAGCACCCTTTATTAAAAGGGTGCTTTGATTTTCTTTTTTATTATTATTTTATTTAGAGGAGATTAATGTTTTTTGTAAATAAATAAAGAATTTTAAAGTTTTTCTCTCTGATTCTTTTCTTTTTAATGTGTATAAACTTCAAACCATTAAACATGATTTTTCCATTTTAAAACATGATTTTTTTTTTTAAACCGAGGCATAATTTTAAAATCATTATTTTCAAAGTGTGAGAGAATTTTTTTTTTAATCAACAAGTTAGATTTTGTGACAGAATACTTAAATTTATTAAAAAATGAAAATTAGAAATCAACTCACATTTTGGTTAAATTATATAAAATACCATTTTAAACATGAAAATTAAAAATTATCTAAAAAATTAGCCATGCTAAAAAAGTTTACTTAAACTTGATAATTTTGTTGCTTTTTCTCTTGCTACTTCATTTTACAATTTAACATAAGAATTGAAATAATTGTGACGACTTATATGCAGATAGAAAATGATTTATTTGATAAAATGCAATTGATGATGATTTACTCATCAATCTAACATTAGATCTTCGCCATTTGAATAATTAGAACTGCCCCAGAATCCGTTATTATCGCAATTCTTATTTACGTGATTTTAAGTATCAAACGTTAATTTCCGCATTTACCTAATTTAAAAGTTGCACGTTGCGATTCGTATTCACGCAATTTAAAAGTTCAGTATCGCGATTTGCATTTAAGAGTTTATAAAATCAATTTCGCGATTCGTATTGTCTCGGTTTAGAAATCCAGTATCGCAATTCGTATGCATGCGAGTTCAAAATCCAATTTTGCGATTTGTATTCCCGAGTTTGCAATATTAAACATCGATTTTCGTATTTATACGGGATTTAAAAGCTACGCATTGCAATTCGAATCACGCAATCTCCATGTCATACATAGCGATTCGCATTCACGCAATCTTAAAATCGAATATCGCGACATTTATTCTCTCTATTTTAAAATTCAATATTATGATTCATATTTAAGTGATATTAAAATCCAATATCGCGATATTCGTATTCACGTGATTTCAAAAAGCAATATTGTAATTCCCGTAAGGACTAAGAATTTTCTTAAAGTGGCTACTATAAAAGCGTGATTTTTTTTTCGTTGGTAGATAATTTAGTTATGAATCATATTTCAGATTATGTTATATGTAACATGAAATTTTCAAGATTTTTCACTTTGCGTCATAAATCACCCCTGAACTATTCATTACCAACTCCCCTCTGTTAACAATTTTATTAATAAACGTATCGCATTTTCATCACTTTTTCTTGGTTGACCTCTCTTTTTCAGAGGTGCAACGGGGGGAGTCAAGAAATGATTTTAATCCTGAAATGTTACATGCTCCAACAGGCGTGTCAGGATTGTCCACCCAATCTCGCAATTTCAAAAAATACTGAAGATGAAACCACATGAGGCCCATCACGTTTCAGCATAAATTTTGACGTTTTCCTTCTATGTGCTTTGCTGATGGGATGCAAAATAACCCAAACCTTTTGTTGTTCCTGCCATAATAAGGTCACGGCCGTGTAAAGCTTAAAATTTAAATTCAAGAACGGAGCGTTCGGTCTAACCAGCATTCCTTTTTGTGACATATTCCAAGATATTCCTTATTTTATATAATAATTTTCCTCAGTTTTTCGCAATGAATTAAAAAAAAAAAATTAGAACTATTAACGAACTGCCAGTTTGCGAGATTGTAATTAGCAATAATTCTGGTAGAAACACAAAAGGGAAAAAATATAATTTTCCACGAGCTCATTAAAGTAAATGAACAACTATGTAAAGAATGGATTCAATGTTGCAAAGGAAATGGCCCAGTTAATATAAATATGTATGAATATGCGGTTAAGCATTTCTTGAATGAAGATGATATGAGAAATCGAATGCTTGGATTGCCAATTAGAAAGATATTAAAATCTACTGCAAAGTTAAATTTCTTCTCGGTACAACGAGAGTAAACTTTCCTCTTTAAAAACAGGTTCTTCTCGGTGAAAAAAAATTTGAATAAACTCAAAGTATTGGCTCGTGCATTGGACAAATTAAAGACTCTAACCCCAAATCAAAGCTATTTAAATACCATGAATGAAAAGTTCATCAAATTGTGATAAATGCTGCAAATTGAGCAGTGATAGCTCAGGCTTGCACCGACCACAGTGCCGATCTGAAATATCCTCAGTGGTAGACGGTTCACGGGTTAGAGTCCCTTTGCCGTCAGGCTAACCTTGGGAGGTTCTAGAGTTCCTCCTCTCCATGAAGCACAAATGGGGGTTAGTTCCATCAAAAAGTCCTCCACGAAGGCAAAATTTCTCCCAATACTTGATCCAGGAGTTCCCTTGTCTTCTGGATTGGGTTCAAAATTTCAAGGCTACGGAGCTGAACATTAGAAGTCGTAAACCCAAAAATTGGATCGACTGTTCAACGACAGTTATAAAATAAAAATAAAATGCTACAAAATAGAAGCAGAAGTTAAAGTTCTGAAAGAAAGATAGAATTGAAACTTTAGAAAAGGATTGAAGTTTAAAAAATACTGCGTTTGAAACAGTGGAAAGCATAGAGAAAAAAATTTTGAAAAAAAAAAAATTATGAGGAAAACAGGAATGAGAATAGTTGAAATTTGAACAAGGTTAAGTAATAAAAAGCTGTAAATTTTTAGATTAGCTGTAAATTTGATTAGGAAAAATTAATATAATAAAATTAATAACTTGTCATTTTACTATGATACTTATGAAAATTTAAGAATATACTTCTTCTTAAATTTTTTTTTATTTTGGTCTTATTGATAAGCATTTATTTGATGTAAAATGTTGTAAATGATGCAAATGTTCAAAACAGGAATGTTTTAATGGTTATCATGTGATAATCTCCTGGTAACATTTAGCGGCACCTAGGAAATAATTGGGTATACTACAGCCTACGTCTCAGGGGTCCCGCAGTGGACTGATCGTTAAGACACGGTTCCCAGCAGATCACCGAAGTCAAGCATCACTGACTACTGTCAGTGTGCGGGTGGGTGACCACTTGGATCAGTCTGCGTAGGGACCGAGGGTGTGCGGTATTGGTCCTCGTTAAACTGTGCTACCGTAAAGTGCTCGACTTCGCGTGCAGGTCGTTGGGCTACCGAAGCGGGGGTGCCATCCCTTCCGCAGAGGATCAAAATTGTGATGGCATCTCTTCGGATCATCCTCCGGGATGTTTCCCAGACCGTCGTCAATAGCCCATTGTGCAGCTCTAGTGCGACGTAAAGTAACAACAACAACAACGTCTCAGGTCGTGTTATTCCTACTAAATTTAAGGTAGTGTATAGCGTGAGGATGCCTGTGAATCCTCAGGAAACAGGATGATCCCTCAAGGCATGTTTTCAAGCATGCGCAGTATACTAATCATAATGAGTAACGCCTCCTCCCTGTCCTTCCTAGTCAGATGACTACGCGATAGAAAATGGCGAGAAATGGCATTTCAAAAATGTGACTACTTCAAATTTATCCAAAACTAATCAAGCATTACATAAAGGGTATGTGACTATACTTTATTCAAAATATTTATTATCTGCCTTTTCACTAGAAATTTATACCTCCTTAAGAGTTTAATGATCATTTCTTTATATTATTTGACTAACGAAAATCTTTATTTGATGTCAAAATGTGCAATGACTGGTGGATTACCAGAGGAAACCCGAATAGAGAATGATTTTTAAATTTAAATATGTTTATGCAATCCTTTGTAATAGTATTTAACGAGCATTTAATAATATATAGAGAAAAGGCAGCAATAAATATATAGAATAAAATATATTTACTACTCATAATACTGTGTTCCCTTTTGTTCACTCATTGACTCAATAGAATATTCATAAGATTGCCATAAATGACATAAGAAAAATAAATAAAAAAAACATTTCATCAAAGCAATAATGAACTTCTACTCACTGTTATAAAAAAATACTTTATTTTCTTATAAAAAACATTAAATTTTCAGAGTTTATTTCTTATTCCCAAAAATTCGTTTGAAATTAAATATTTATATATAAAAATATAGGGGTTTTTTTTTCATTAATTTTACTTCATAAAACTTTAAAATATGCAAATTGATGTCTTTAAAATTTTTACTTCAAACTTCAATTTTTTTTATTGCTATTACAATTAAGGTGACGTTCCCATTCTTTATTACTAAAAGCATTCCGAAAACAAAAAATCCAAATAAATATTGAAAAAAAAATACCTTTTAATTTTACCTTAATCTAAAAATATAACTTCTTAAGAGACATTTGAAATTTTAATTCAAGTACTTAAAAATGTTTCAATCTTCATAATGCATTTGTTTTTTACTCAAATTTATCAATTTCATTTCATATTTTGTTTTTATACTCTTTCATTCAGTTGATAACAAAATATGTTACAATATAAAGATTTAGTTGAATTAAATCATAAAACAGAGTCTTTGCTAGTGTGGATTATATATTTTTTATTCTGTTAATAGATGGCTGCACCAGTTATTTAAAATAAATAATAATAGTTTCTTTTTAGTTAGTGGAGACGTATATCACCAAAAGATGGCACTGAGATACATTGGAATTTTACTTTTTGTCTGGACTGTCAAATCTAGTGGGAGGGGAGGGGATGTTTGACGGATGCTCCTAAATTAGTGGGAATAGTTTTTTCTTCTTTTTTTTTTCTCTCCGTTTTTCCCTCTTACTCCTTTCGGAACACTTAGCAAGGATATAAGAATGATTTCTCGTACTTTTTGTATCTAAATTTTTAAGATGTCTCATTTCACATGTTTCTGTCCTTAGATTTTTGCTATGATTTTTCATTAATAAAAGCACTAGCATATTATCTTTTGGTTATAAAATTAATAGATAATGATGTAAAGGATCATTAACTGGAAAATGAACCTTTTATTAATAAAATTATTCTTTATGTTTGTTATACTTTTTTAATTAACATGCATGAGAATTAGTCCACCCACAGCAAATGTTTGTTTCACATCAGTGTATCATAAATATTCATCGCAGAGTTAAAACCTTTGTTTATTTTATTTAAGAAAATATTTCACAATTTTCTCCAATTGAAAACATTTGATGTTGCACGTAGTACTTTCATTTATTATTTATTCATTATTATAATTATTATTTTTCCGTTTTTTTTTTTTTTTTTTTTTTTTTTTTTGCATTCTTTCTTCTACTGAAATTCGATGAGTCACGAAAAAAATTTCTTAAAATAGTCTATAGTGATTTTATTTCCATAATTTTACTTTTTACTATTATAATAATGCAAACTGAGAAAAAAATCTGATTTAGGAACTTTGGATAAATGTTTTGCTTACTCTTTTCATTATCTATAGTACTCATTGTAACTTTAACAGTAAAACGTATTTCAAACTGTTAAAAAAATTTTATATTATAACGTTTTATTTATTTATTATTTTTTTATATATATAAAAATCAACTGCACATATAATATTGAAACTTGAAATATGGTTCTTGCTTGAAATATGGATAGTTCAGAGATGCTCTCTGTTTCCCTAATTCCCCATCAAGAGAGAAATCATTAACCCTTTGGCGCTGGCGAAGCTGTAGTGATGCCAGCCGACGCCACTTTCCGTCATTATTAACAAATCCAGAGCCGTTTTTAAGGATGGGCCTGGCCCAAGGCATGTGGCAAATGATTGAATTAATACGTTCTTGTAGAAGGGGACTCGAAACTTGATTTCTAAAGGGGTGGTTTGTTTTACTCAATTACTGCACCAGCTATACAATTCTTGGAAAGGGGATTTTTGTATGCCAGCCAACAACAGTAGAACAATACAAATGTTTCTTTCTATACATACATACTAGAACATACTTTATGTTTCTTTTTATTTTTAAAAAATTAAAATTTTTATATGACAGAAAATTTGAATTATGTGTTTCTAATAATACTTGTTTTCTTAAATGTATTGACCACACCTGTTTTTTGAGAAGCAAGTTTAAAAAACGAAATTAGTAAATTGATATTTTTCTTTTATATAAAAATAATACAAAATTATTATTTGTACAATTAAAATAATTATTATGAATATGTAATTATAAATTTAAAATTTTTAAATTTAGCGAATAAAAAAATATTAACGATAATTCTAAATTTATATTGCAAAAATTCATTTATGAAATCAAAATTCATAGCTACTAATAAATATATTATTATTAAATAAAAAAAATTCCTTTACGATGACATTGTTTGCTTAGAAAATATATTATTATTATTGTTAAATGAAATTCTCCCTAGTGTAAATTCAAAGAATAATAATGAAGGAATTATGAGACTGAAACACTAAAAAAAAATTTTAAACAAATACTTCCATGTAAATAGATGGTATAACAGGTGAATGAAAAACTAGTTTTTGTAAGAAAATTCTGAAGTAATTTTGTATTGTAAGCAACAAAAGTTCTATCCCAACCTATCCTTTATAAAAAATTAAAGCTTCAATCTTGATTCAAATTCTTCATTTTTTTTTTTTTTTTTTTTTTTTAATTTTCCCACGAAAAATCATCTAGCTTCTCTTTCTCACTCTCTCTACTTTTAACTGAAAAAGATAATTTGGAGTTCAGTAGTACAATTAGTTTTTAAATTTTCATTTTCAATGTGAAAAAAGTGCTTGAACGAAATACTTGAGTAGTGCTTCGAAAACAAAAGGTTTCAGGGCATTGAGCTATTATCCCTTTATATTTTCTTCTTCATACACTTCTTTTTTTCTTTTTTTTTTGATTTAAAAAAGATTTAATTATTTGTCAATCATGAGCATTGAATATGATGTCTGGCAGGAAATGAATTTTAATGATGTGACAGAAGACTCTCAAAAACCATGAAAAGTACTGTTACCTTAAACTTTCAATACTAATTATGTATTAACACTTTTATAATAATGTATTTGTTTTTCAACCTTAAAGTAAAATAATTTTTTAAAAATGATTTAAGCTAAAAAATTTTTATACTAAAATTAATCATAAAGGACTCCCAAATAACGACAGGCCCAGGGCCCCGAAAAACATAAAAACGCCTCTGAACAAATCAATGACGACAGTCGAACAGCTGCGCTGCCTCGCCGATCCAGACTTTACTTATGTTCCCTTATAAAGACTTTACTAATAGATGCTTACAGCTAATCTTTTGCTACTTAATTGCTAGTATGTTATCTTGTTATAAATATATTTTTTGTTGGTTTTTAAATACACTTTTTAAGTTATGATTCTTCATTTGTCGTCAAAGATGTACACAGTTTAAAAGAAAGAGCGACGTCCCTTTTATATATTTTTTCAGACAGTTTAATTACTAATAGAAACATGGTTTTTTTATTTTTTAAATACATAAGAAACCGTCTAATGGTTACTAAAAAAATCTGTTAGATTATCGGAATTATATTTCTATTAAAATCCAAAAAAAAGTAGTTTGAAAAAATGTTTTTTTATTTACATTCAAAAATTTATCAATAATTAATTTTGAAAATTAAAGAAATTTACGTGTTGAATTACTTATGTTCCCTTATGTTTAAATGATTACAAATAAGTGCAAATTTGGAAAGGCATTGTTTGGAAGTGCGCCGTCAGTCCATGCTTCGCAATGGACACTTGTATCCTTATCTACATTTAGTTTTCTCTATTTCATAACCATAAATTATTATAATTCAAAATATTAAGTTTTTTACTTATTTTGACTTTAATTATTACGAAATAATAAAAAATATTTTGAATGAAAATTCTGCGTCAAAGGGTTTAACCTTCTACTCTTCACCTGACTGTTATCTGCCGTGGAATATTATCTCTTTTGCATTTCTGTGTTTCTTTTGTTATCTATTTTGTATTGCTTACAAAATTAAATGATATCTTTGGAAAGTTCCAGCAAAATATTTTTTTTCAATTTCATTATTATTCTTTAATAACTGGTTTGTTCAAATGTAATTTAAAATTCCGATTGTAAATGAAATCTGCAAATTTAAATATAGAACAGCAATGTTTATATAATGAAAAAACGTTTATTGAAACTGTATTAAGAAAATTATTTTATTTAGCTCTTTTAAAGTATGTGAATAAGCACAATAAATTAGTCAGCTAAAATGCTTGTTAATTATGGTGTAAGCAAAATATTGATTGCACAGCAAAGATATTGCTTGTATTCAGTATTGTCACCTGGAAGAGTCATTCCACAGTATTTTCAGTTAGGGGTTGAATAAATTCAAATTAATGCAGCGAAAAAGCGAGAAAATTATTACTCTCATGATCATTATCTCCACTATTTTCATTTTATGATCAATAAAAAGCAAGGTCACAGAAAGGGATGTTTTATAATGTATTACATTCTCCTTTTTTCCTGACAACCTTAAATATTTCTATAAAAATTTTAAATAACTACTAACTATTGCTTTTTAATTAAATTGTGATTAACTAATACTCTATTATTTTTCAATAATTACTATTACTTAAAAAATTGCATATAATTTTACTTATTAACTGCTTTTTTAAATAACTATTACTCCACTTAGGCTCCATCATTAAATTCATGCTTGTTTTGTAGAAGGGAAATATGAAGACTGAGTCGCAACGAACATTATGGATCTATATCCATGACCATAATGCCCTCGCAATTAGGCCGTTATCTGGTAAAAAATAATATTGCTCTCGGTTTTTTTTCTTTTTCTTGTTTACATGATATGTTACACGATGTACTAAAAACTGAACTCAGTGGCGCGACAGCCCATAGAGGAATATCTAACTCTTCTTCATGTCAAAAGCAATAAACTATGGTATAGTACATAGGTTCTCAACCTTTTTAACGCTGCCGCCCCCATAAGGAGCAAAAAAAAAAGTTTAAACGCCCCTTTTGTGAAAATTCAGTTATTTGGAGCATAGGGTGAGCTGAATTATAAGAGGTAACATTTTTAAGCAATATTCTTACGCGTTAACATTGTTTGGTTTTTTTTAAAAAAATAGTGTGAACGTTAACTCGATACTTTTCTCCCGACAGGTAATCTATTTATTATAATCAAAATAAATACGGTAATGAGAAAACAAACAAAGAAATCTATGCTAAAAAGAGTTATTTAAACTTAATTAGATAATTAAAAAAACATCAAAAATAATTTTTTACACTGAAACGTGGTATCAACCAAGCAATCAAGCAACTATGTCAGTGGGATGATTTTGCTTGATGGTTCAGAGCTAGTTTCTTAACATTCGGTTCAATATTTTCAGTGAGGTGAAGGCGCAAGTCCCCTTGTTGCACGATTTCGAGTCGATTTCTCTTTTTTGTGACTAGATCCGTCACAGCACAATCCAGGGTAGAGACGACTTATGTTATCTTGAAGCCAAAATTCTGTGAGACGATCACCATTCTGGAAGCTAGCTTTCAAAGTTTCATAACTTGAAAGTTCGACCAATTCCTCCTGAATATGAACCTCTGCTGTTTCAATATTCACGTAAGGGTTCATAACCCATTGAGGGACTTCCAGGGTCAACACATCTTTAAAACGATTAGAAAAGCCCATGTAAAAAGACTCAAGATGTTGACAATATTCCTGTATATCACCAGAGGAAATTTCACCATTCTTTTTAAGATCCGATAAGATCGGAAATTGGCTAAACTCATTCTTCAACACCAAAATTCTGCTTCCACAAAATGAGTTTTTTTAGAAAGGCAGAAATAACTGATTTTGAAGTGATCAAATTGAGTTCGTTGCCTTGAAATTTTAAATTAACACCATTAAATTTTGCAAATAAATCCGTCATGTAGGCAACGTCTATCTTAAATTCTAGCAATCTGTCTCTCAGAGCTACATCTTTGTCTTCCAGGAACTCAAGCACAGAGTCGAAAAGATTTCAAAACCTATTGAGACAGGTCATAGCTGTCTGAATAATCGATCGTTTAGAGCATTACTGCGAATTTTGTTCACAGCAGAGATAACGTATTGCAGTGACTGATGCAAGCGGTCACTGAGATTTTTTCCAACTAAATGCTGTCTGTGAATCACGCAGTGAACAGCTAAAATATCTGGTACCTCCCTCTTCAAAAAGGCGATAAACCCACCATTGCTGGAGCTCCATCAGTGGCAACAGACATAATATTCGTAAAAGTAATGTTTTTCTCTTTAAAATAATCTTTGACAGTGTTAAAAATACATTCTCCTTTGGTATCTATAATCAAGCTTCGTGCAAAGAGCCTATCTAGAAAAAATTCTCCTTCCTCAACAAACCGGACATACGCCAACAATAAAGCCTCATTACTTGGCAAAGTTGATTCATCAACTTGCAGGGAAAATTCATTCGATATCAAAAGTTTGCATAAGGAATCCTCAACGTCTTCCGCCATCTCATCAATTCGTGGCCGCACTGTATCGTTGCTTAATGGGATATTTTTTATTACATTAGATGCGGCTGGATGATGTAAAACTGTTTCTAAGACTTCCTTAATAGATGGAAGTATCAACTCTTCGCCTATGGTATGAGCTTTCCCAGATTTGGCAATTAATTTTGATATATTATAAGAGGCTATCAGACCATCGTCGCATTTTTGGGACGAGGTTGCTAGTAAGCCCGAGACAGAAGGTGCCTTCAGAAACTTGTCCTTGATGTTCTTGAAAAATGACAAGTCTTTATTCTGTTTGTCAGGGTGAATTTTTTGCAAATGCTCCTGCAAACGAGAGGGTTTCATAGCCTCATTCGATAAAACTTTGTTACAAAGTAAACACATAGGTAGTTGAGAGTTCGACGGTGATTAAACAAATCCAAACTTCCAGTAAGTGGCATTGTATTGACGACACTTCTTTTTGTTAAATGACATTGTTGGCGGCAACAAAATGCAAACGATGAAAAAAAAAAAAACTATTTCTTAAAATTAATGAATAATATACTATGAAAAACTAATTCACACTCGTACCTGGCCAAAGAAATAATGAAATCGAATTGAAACCTGGGAAAAAACTGAAAGGAGTGAATGAAAACGATCATAAGAAATACTGATCAAATCAAATACGCCAAATGGTTTGAAAAAGTCAGAGGCAAAAATAAATGACTCATGCGCTGTGCAATACTGTTTCGAAACGGAGAAAAGGTGTCGTACAAGTTCGTCTTATTGCTGGTGTAAATGATGTATCGAATATTCTTATTTTTTCATTTAATATTAATTTAAGATTTATTTTACTTATTAAATTAATCTTAATTTAATAATTTTATTTGGGAGTTTTAAAACTAAATTTGAATGACTAACCATGCTCATTGCCCCCCTACAGCCCATAACATATCCAACGCCCCCCTACAGCCCAAAACAAGTTCCCTGCCCCTCAGCATACTCCCGCCGCCCCCGTAGAGAAACAAGGGTATAGTAAAATAGGAAAATTTGCCCATTTTAGTGAAATATATCAGGAATATTCTGAAAGTGTTATTGATGCGGAAATAAGTTTTATAAGAGTTATTTTAAATCTAAATTTATTTTTTTATTTGCTTTGAACGTGAAAATATTAGCTGTAAAATGATGAATTTTTGAAGCCACGAATTCGAATGGTTCAAATTTGAATTTCTGCTTGTATAAATTCTAAAATATTAAAAAATTAAATACTATAAAAATTTTTAAATATGAAATTTCTTAAAATAATCGTATGCTCATAATTAAATTAAATATTGCATAACATAAAATTCCGAAAACCGCATTATACGTCAAAACATAAATGATCAACGTCGATGGATAGACAATTGCAGTGTCTGCCTGAAAAAGGCAAATTACGTTTCAGCTTATGTAATGCTATTTAATTAGAATTTTTGGTAACGGTTGGCGTCATTCGTTTCGCTTTTACTTTCTTAGAATTTATCTGTTCCTGATCTTTGATTTTAAATTATTTTAAAAAATAGTTATTTAAAAGTTAAAAAATATTTACATTGAGAAGGAACTATTGATATCTCCGAAAATATTAATTGTAAAAGGGCATTATCTATCGACCTTTTTTTTTTAGAAATTTTTACACACTTTTTGTTTCTAGAAAACTGTTTGTCTACTTTAAGTTTTATAAACACATTTACATATAAATATACATACGTATACATATTACGTTCGTAAACATATTACGTATCCATAAATATGTATACATGTGTATAGATATACAAATATGAATGCGTATGCATACGTTTATGCATAAATACTTAAAATAAACTAACAGTTTTCTAAGAAAAAAAAAAGGATGTCCCCTCCTATGTGTGTTGAATAGAATGAGATATGTAACAGAAATCGAATAGAGGGTTTTAAGTTTCTATTCATGCATTTTACATTGCTTATTCCTAATCGTATTTAATTATAAATATTGTTCCCAATGCATTTTTTCTTGCTTATTCTAATGGACTAATATTTAAAATTTAAAATGCGTTTTCTTATATAAATTATATTTATTTAAAAGAAACTTCTTACAGCTTTAAAACCAATTATGCCACACACTTGAATTTTATCTCATGCAATTAAGCATGAAAAACTAGATCGAAAAATGTATCTAATGTCTTCAGATAGCCCCTATATAGCGAAGCAAAAAGTGTGAATAAGTAAACGTCAAGAGTAGTTTTTTTTATACATGATTGAGAATTTTGAACTATTCGTTCTATAGCTAAAGTAAACTTTATAAGCAAAATAAATTTCATAAAAATTAAACTAAAACAAATATTAAATTTAGAATAAAGTAAAATATTGATCAATATATTATTACAAAATAGTTTAAAATTATCTCATGCATTATTTAATATTTTTAATGTCATTTAATATATTAGAACATAACTAAAACGATAAATTAAAATGCCCAAACTAAAATAAGTAATTATTATATTGTAAAATTTATCGTTAAAATGATTTACGTTGCAAGAAATGTTAAAGAAAATATTTCATAAAAATACATAAAATAACACTGCAAAAGAATTAAATATCTCATTAAAGTCCCCATTTTTTATAATAATCAGCGAATCTGAGTTATAACTGTTATAACTAGAACTTAATATAGCTAGACTATTATAAGTTCTAGCTAGAAATTTCTATATAGTATAGCTAAAGAATTGATTTCAGATTTTTTTTATTCCCCTTCTAAAAATGTTTTTCACAAATAATTTCTATCAGAAATCTCTAGGGATGTTTTTAAAATTTTTGTCTATATTTGATATCAAAAAAATTTGCTATGCTCTAGAATTGAATGTATTTTAGTTGATTTTAAAACTATAAATTAGATATCCCAAAGTTACTTCACCCAAGGCACCCTAAGTGCTCATGTGGTAATTTTCAGTCACAGAAGTTTTTTTTTTTCTTATTGTAGGCAACAGAAATCAATTATGTATTTATGTTTTTTTGTGTTATGTTTTTTTTTTTTCAAGTTCATGAATAGCTAAAAAAATAGCTTCATAAACACATCATGGATATTGCTCTAAAAATTTATAATAACAATTTAAAATAATTTGAAACATTAGGTGATTAAGTTTTAATGAGATCTTTTAATATGATACGTATATTAAGATGTCAGACGGTAATAAGTTTTTGAGAAAAAGTGAAAATTACTTCTCCCATAAACTAACATGGATGTAGATTATAGCTAAAAACGATGCCAACAGTCTTAAATCAACTAACAGAAACCAATCGAATAAAACTCTTTTAATTAGACACGCTTTTCTATAAATAGCCTTTTAGACTATAAATAGCCTTTTTTTCAAGTTCATGAATAGCTAAAAAAATAACTTCATAAACACATCATGGATATTGCTCTAAAAATTAATAATAACAATTTAAAATAATTTGAAACATTAGGTAATTAAGTTTTAATGAGATCTTTTAATATGATACGTATATTAAGATGTCAGACGGTAATAAGTTTTTGAGAAAAAGTGAAAATTACTTCTCCCATAATCTAACATGGATGTAGATTATAGCTAAAAACGATGCCAACAGTCTTAAATCAACTAACAGAAACCAATCGAGTAAAACTCTTTTAATTAGACACGCTTTTCTATAAATAGCCTTTTAGACTAGTAAAATTTATGGTCCGTGTTCCTTTTACTTGCCCAAGGGCGCCCCTGGGACTTCATGATGTTTTTGGAAGTGCGAACAATCAAAGGAAAAGAGGGGAGCAAATTGAAAAGGAAATGAAAGTTGAGTGCCTAAACACCTCATTGAAATGTAGAGAATTTGGTTTCCGGTCACTTTTTGAGTATCACAATTTGAAAAAAGAAAAAAATATATACTATTTATTCAGTATAATATATTTATTTTAAAAGATTTACAAGGCAATGTGTTTCTTCGTAGATTTTTGTTTTAATACAATTAATTGGAACTCAAATTTTCAAGAGCTAATCCCCCCCCCCTGATTGCCTGGGACCCCAGGCGCCAAAGAGAATTTAAAAAAGAAGAAGAAATAAAAGTACATGAAATGCTCTTGTATGTTCTAAAGCATTCTAAATGGCATTTTCTTTGCAGCTGTCAAATCTTTAAAAAAATAAACCACCGTTTTTGTTTTATGCAAATACACACTTCAGTAAATGAAATAAAATAACAAATGTTCTTAAATAATCATTATTTTAACTAATAACACCTCATCTACCACCGCGGTGCGGGGGGGGGGAGAATACACGAGGTTTAAAGGACGCACGATTCCAGAAGTAATAAATTTCATCTATATTGATGAGCCTTCTGCGGCCTGCGGTCTTTCTTAAACATATAAATAAAATAAAAACATGAATAAAATAAAAACTCCTACATTTTTTTCACAAAAAAGGAAGAAAAAAATAAAGAAGAAAAAAAGATTAGGAATTTTAAATTGCAAATGAGTCTTTGAACGCGCCAAATCTAAATCATTGTAGTTTTTTTATAGCTCTTTTCGTTGTTTTTTACTACAAATTTTCATAGTTTTTAAAATCCCGATAATTTTACCTCGGCAGAATTAATGCGTGAATTTCGAATTTTAGTAATGCTTTTAAAGCTTTTTATTTCAGTCCATTTCAAAGTTAATTCAAGTTATTTTCGATCGCGTTTTATCGGAAGTAAAATTTTCAAGAGCTACCCCACCCCCCTGAGTCGGATTTCCAAATGCTTCTTGTCCGATCTCTTAAATGCAATATTATAACGGCTCGAGACTTTCAAATCGGGCAAGTAATAATCTCTTTTGAAGTACGTTATTTATGTCAGTCTTATCGTAAAAACAGGCTATTTTTCCATTGCTTGTTTTCGGCAATACGCATTTTCTCATGGTTTTGAAAATACCATACTTTTAATATATATTAACACGACACTAAATCGCGAATATGCACTTGATTTGTGCCAAATTCATCAAAAATCTAAGAGATTTTTTATTGTTCTTTCAACTGTTATTGCTAGGCTTCTCCACAGGGTTTCAAAAATCCTGTTATTTTTAATCCGGCAATAAAACGACTTGCAACTTTCGAGGCATTTTAATCATTAATTTTGATGTGCCGATTTCATCGTCCATCCAGCATATTATTTTACAATCTTTTTTTTTTCTTTTAAAATAGCCATTATTTCCCTTTTTTGATTTTTTCAATACAATAACATTATTACAAAACGCAAAATTCGACTGTAGGATTTAATGCGTTTTTAATTTTTTGAGCTTAATTTCTAATTTTTGGTAGTTTAAAAAAATAAGAAGAAAAAACTTTTATGATTTAATATTCATGAAGTCTCTTATAATTCACTAATTAGCAATGTCCTAAGGTTAAGAATATATAGAACTTAATCCTAAATTAATATTAAATCTTATTTTGAGCAATTATGCGCGTTTTTTTTTAAAAAATTTATTTTAAAATTTAAATTACCCCATACGATTTCTTTACTTAAAATATTTACTTTGCAGTTATGTTCTCAAAAAATATTTATCTCTTTATTTTTCACTTTCATTCAAGAACATTACAGTTAATTGATTTTAAATTATACTTTTATGTTACTTGATGTGATATAAAACATTCACTTTTTCCCCATTTTTATATTTTTCGATAAATCTATCTATTTATTCATTTATTTTTGATAAAAAGGAAATATTTTTATTTATGAGAGTATTATTTTGGTTTTCTTCAGTTGTTAATGCTTAAGAGAATTTAATTTTATGCAAATATATTACAAAGCTAACTGATAAAAAAGAAAGAATTAGTTGAATGAATTAAGATAATAAAAAAGAATTATAATTATTTAAAAGAATTTAATTTAATAGAAATTTATCACTTAGTGACTGATGAAAAGAGCTGTGTGTAAAACACTTATGTTTACATTAAAATTCTATCTAATCTATTCAAATACTTGGAACGTAGCCCTTCATTCAGAATGGTAGTGCACTCTACTATAGATGAATTCAATGTTGTTACTCAGTAGCAATGTACTTTTCTAAATTTCGCCTTTTCATCGCGATTATTAATTCTTTGCTAATTCATATAAAAATAATTTAAATTAAAATCTATAAATTTTTATAAATTAGAATAAAATGAATGATTATAAATTAAAAATAAAATGAATGACTATAAATTCCCGATTATCTCTTCACAGTGTTCTTGTCTCATATAATATATTTTTCAAAAAATTGTGTTTAGTCTAAGATTGAGTGCATTTATAATTTTTGCTGTGGGGGGGGGGCGCACCTAAGTCTAAAACATAATCAAATAATATTAATTCTCAGTCTTTAAGCCAGGATGTAAACATTTCTATTACAAAAAAACCTGTTAGAAAAGTATATCAATTTTGAATTTTTTCACATCAAAACTTTAAAATAATGAATGTAATTGAGAAGCAAGAAAATATGGACAATAGGAATTTTTTTTGATCAGTAAAACAAAACTTAATGGAAAAATTATTTTTGATATAAATGTGGCATGTGTACAGATGGATGGAAATGGAATTTCTGAAGTTGAAAACAAATTGTAAAATTTGTATTGGAAATTTTTTTTTTTAATGATTACGTTACATTTGAATTTTCAACTGTGTAAGAATTAATCACTTTTAATGAATAAAACGTGGGAAAAAATGCAAATAATTATTAAATACAATCTAGTTTAAAGAATAAATGTGTTAGTCGAACAACATTATTATCACCATAAAACTTAATAATGATATTTCAACTGTAACTGTTGTACCTATTTTCGAACTTATTAATTATTCTTACTGTTCATGTATTTCATTTCAATTTTCAAACTCAGCTGTTTACTTGAACAATAGGGCAAAAATCTTAAACAATTTTTATCACAAAACATATTTATAATGAAACTACATAAATTATTTATGCTACGTCCTGTGATTGCTTTTTTTAGGTGCACCTAAATACTTTTCATTTTTGAATGCTTATAAGTTTTATTTTTTTAACTCTAATCTGAAATATTTAGGATCCTCTCAATCATCTTATCTTTCATAATTTATTGCTACCAGCTGTCGAGTAAACAGCCTATTTTGTAAGTTTTTCGTTCATGCGTATCCTTTCTCAAAACGTTGGTGAAGGGAAGGGAAGCATCAGTTAAAAAAAAGTTTAGATAGAAAGATAGTGGTGGTGGTGCCATCTACAGAGGCGTTATTGAAATATAAGAAATTTTTAAAATGATTTGTGTAAATTTGTAATTAAATACATTGAGTTTGGGAAAAGAATACAAAAATTATGTGCTAATTAATTCGAATTATGTTAGTCA
This sequence comes from Parasteatoda tepidariorum, assembly GCF_982258835.1. Lineage (NCBI taxonomy): Eukaryota > Metazoa > Arthropoda > Arachnida > Araneae > Theridiidae > Parasteatoda > Parasteatoda tepidariorum. The sequence continues at coordinate 31,793,751 of NC_141756.1, forward strand.
ATTTAATGCAAAAATTTCCTTATTTTGTCGATGATTTTAATCAAGTCTATTCTATTTCGCATTGAAGTTAAAAATATTGGCCCAAACTTTTTAAATTCATTACTTTGTCATGAACTCATACTCCCCTCAAACATGACGGAAAATTTACCTACACTCAATAAATAAGTGCCTCAAATTTTACATTATTGCTTAGTCTAATTAAGGAAACATGCTTTATATTAGTCACACCAATTGTATCACGAGTATGCTTGGGTCACATTTTGTTATGATTATGAAATATTTCTTTTGTATTTTTTATTAAATAATCATGTGAAGACTCTTGAGTCAATGAAAAACGAGTGAACAAAAGAGATCTTATTATGAGCAGTAAATATATTTTATTCAATACATGAAATGCTGCCTTTTCTTTACATTGAATGATCGTTAAATACTAAGGATTGTATAAATATATTTGCACTTACAAACTATAAATAATTTATTCGGATTTCTGTTCGCAATTTTTGCATTTTAACGTCTTAATCACCAGTCATTACATTGTACATTTAACATCAAATAAAGAAAATAGGAAAGAAACTGAACATAGATTCTTGCAAAGCTTTTTATTTATTCAACGTTCATTAATTAATTAAAAAAGATGATCATTCAACAATTAAGGAAATACATATTTCTAATGAAAAGGCAGAAAATCAATACTTCGAATAAAATATAATTACATACCCTTTTAATAATCTTTTATTATTTCTTGATAAGCTTTGATTTGAAATGAGCTTTGATTCTGGAAATGAGCGCGCCATTTTCTGTTCTGTAGACGTCTGTAAGAAGGACAGGGAGGAGGCGTTACTCATTATGATTAGTATACTGCGCATGCTTGAAAACATGCCTTGAGGGATTTCTGCGAACCTGCAACAAATAAACATGAAACGAAGTGTGTTGTTATCGCACTGTCTTGGCTGACCGCCCTCTTATAACCCTAAACTTTGGCGATCTGGTGAAATGGGTGATTGCCAAACGAAATCTATCGCCAACTGCTTGGATGCCCGCTTTTTGAACGTGATTGAAAATGGCGAAAATGTTTGAGCTGGAAAGATGTAACGAATACGCTAGGAAATACATATTTTTTACTACAATATTTTTATTCATGCAAAGTGATTTCTAGATACTGGACATTAGTATTGCAGCGCTTGCTGAATTAATATAAAATAGCTCTTGGTGTCGACATTTTTACTGGCTAGCATTGCATATTGCAGGTATCATTTTCATCACTTTTCTTAGCATTATTGTCGGATCTGTGTTTTTATTTAAAGCAAGAATTTTTGTTGTTAATTATAAAGATTATTTTTGTGTGTGTATTGAATATTATTTGAAAGGAAATATGAATGACAAATAAGTTATAACTGTAATAAAACAAGGTTGGATGGACACCACTTTTTTGTTTCTTATGAGTAAAAGGTTAAATTAATAATATTTTGCACCGTGATTTTAAGGTACGCATTAAAATTATCAACTTTTCTTGTATGAATATGCTTTAGTGGTATTAAAATAAAAATATTGATTCACATTTTTTTCATTGTTGGTTTTAAAAATTAGTTTACATGTGTTAAAGTTCTCTGTTTACATATTTTATTATTTGTTTGATACTTCTATGATTACATTACTACTATAAATGATTTTTTTAAAATTTAGAATAATATTGAAAAGCACAAGTTGTATTGTAACACAAATTGTGCTTCGTGATTTGTATATTCAGTTGCAATGCTTCTAGTTTAGTTCTAGGTTGTTATCATCATCAGTTACATATGGAAATAAGGCTCCTGCATTTACTGAATTTCTCACAGTTCTGACCTGAGTATTGTCACGACTACCAGGTCAGTCTTGTTGAAAATCCAGTTTTGATCCTTCAGTACCTACAGAAATAGAAATCTAGGTGAACCAAATGAATGTTATGAAGAAAACTGATTGGATTAGTATACATTTTAATTTGTTTTAATGATGTAGTTAATAGTACTAGGGTAAATTAGAGTTAATATATTATATATAGTTTACATTTCTTATTATTTGTGAGATTCTGCTTATTAAACATTACTATAAGTGACATTTTGAAAATTGATATTATAGTTTGGAATAATACGAAAGGAGTAGAATAAAATTTTGATGGTTGATAGGAAGCACAAATATGTAACAATTGTAATGTAATGATGTGTTGTTTTGTTATAGGTTGACTTTCTTATCAACTCATAAAACGCATTATTTTAAAGCTCCTTCAACAACCTCAGTGTGCCTGTATGTCTGAAGTGGGAGTTATGTGTAATTTGTTAAATTACTTCTGTGTATTGAATTTTCTTGAATGTTATTTGAAAGGAAAAAGGAGTGACAAATGAGTTATAACTTTAATAATACAAGGTTGGAAGGAAACCACTTTTAAATTTCGTATGAGGAAAAGGTTAAATTAATAATATTTTGCACCGTGATTTTAAAATACCCAATAAAATTATCAACTTTTTTTGCATGAATATGCTTAAATGGTATTCAAATAAAAATATTGATTCCCATTTTATTATATTGTTGGTTTTAAAACTTAGTTTACATGTGTTAAAGTTCTCTGTTTACATATTTTATTATTTGTTTGATGCTGCTATGATAACATTACTACTATAAGTGATATTTTTAAAATTTAGAATAATATTGAAAAGCACAAGTTGTATTGTAACACAAATTGTGCTTCATGTTATGTATATTCAGTTGCAATGCTTTTAGTTTTGTTCTAGGTTGTCATCATCATCAGTTACATGTGGAAATAAGGCTCCTGCATTGACTGAATTTTTCACAGTTCTGACCTGAGTATTGTTACGACTGCCAGGTCAGTCTTGTTGAAAATCCAGTTTTGGTCCCTCAGTACAGAAATAGATATTTCTAGGTGACCCAAATGAATGTTATGAAGAAAGCTGATTGGACTAGTATACATTTTGACTACTTGAAAGTAATGTTGATTAAAATAATGTTTTGAACATTTTAATTTGTTTTAATGATATAGTTAATAGTACTTGGGTAAATTTGAGTTAATAAAGTATATAGTAGCATTTTTTTATATCATCCTTTTTTTTATATTGTGATTGATTAACTCAATACCTTAGTACATTATCTCTCTCTTCTAATAATAAATGTTTTTAAAAAAGTTAATTTAAAAATTTTAAAGCGCAGAATATAGAAGTGATGGAAATATAAATATTATTCTATTATAAACTTAATAACTAGAGTTGATTTGTTATAAAAAGCAATGAAAAAAAAAAACAATTTTTTTTTCGGGTTTACCCTGATCTCAGTGTAAAATCATTGAGATCTAGTCATATGGCTCTGTTTTCCTCTACCCCTATAATGGCTCTGGTATTGCAATATAAATAGTATTTTAGAATGTTTTGTTTCATTTTATTACATAAAGTGTCTTAACATTAAAAAGAAATACCATCACTTTTGTAATTTCAAACATGATTGTTCTAAACTGTTGTCAAATTTTTCTCATTTTGTTTTCAAATTTTTGTAGCATGCCTATCATATTTATATCTTGTAATCTAAAACTTTCAAAAGTTAAATAGGCGCCTAATAAATATTTAGAATTATGAATGAAATGTATGACTGTCACTCACATCGAAAAGTATTACTTTTGGTATTTTATTTATCTTAACTGCTTTTAAAGAGCTCCTGTAAAAGAAGAATTTTACATTTTGTTCATAGACTTAAAAATTTTATTTATTTAATTTGTAAAATGTACTGGATTTTTCTTATAATGTAGGTAGCTGTGGTATTTTTGATCCAAATGTATGTCTAAATTGTTTTCATTTTATAATAAATAAATGATTTTTCTACTGACTTAGTCTCTCTCTCTTCCTTTTTTTTTTCTCTTTGTGTTTACTAAAAAAAAATTTATAAAATGAAGAGGAATACTACTTTTAAACATAAATTGAATTTTTCTAAATATACTTAAAAGCTTAACTTCATAACTAATTAAATTAAGTTTTATAAAAGTAATCATAATTGAAATACACTATGAAAATTAAATTATAACAGAACATTTCATGCACCAAAACATGTAACTGCTTTATAGTAGTACATAATCAGGGCTCAAAGTAATCCTTAATTTCCTTTAAAAAAATAAGATAAAGAAAGTATTCTTAATTATTAAACATTTCCATAGATGTCCCGAAATTTTTGTGATTTTAAAATTTTGTTGAAATTAATAGGGAGAAAAATTACTATTTATCTAAAAAAATATTGAAGAAATTTCATGAAACAAAATAAATAACAAAATGAACTACGAAGTCTTCATAGCTCTCAAGTACGATATTAATCTACTTCCAGTATTAGAGACAATTACTCTTAAATTGATAGCATATTCGATGTGTGGGAGGAATATAGAAAAATCTCTTACCTCACTACTCCCATCATACTCTACTGTTTCTCAAAAGAAAATCCTCGTATTTTGCTACAACTTAACGATTTTCTATATTTAGGCAATTTTATTCTCTCTTTTGTGAGAAAGAAAACACATTTTTAAGAAATATTTCTTTTTTCACTTAAGTACAGGAACTACTAAAACTATTAACAATTGAATATCTGCGAATTCATGTTAGCATTGTACAGTGGACCAAAAAAAAAATTATTATAATAATAATAACTTTCCCTCATAACCACCCTCAATAACTTTCGTTCTAATGATCTGATTTTCACATACTAAGTGTCAATCTTAATGGTTCCTGAGGGTGACCTCATATATGAAAATTATTTAGTGCTAACTATTAAGTTTCGAAATCGGACACAGAAACGTACTTTCTCTGAATAAAAAAAATTTTTTTTTGCATATTTGGATATTTATCCGTTTGTTTATAAATTATTCATAATTTTAATTCGGTTTTTTATAAGTACTGAATGGTCAATACTTTACTGTAGGTAAAATTTTACAACTCATCATAGGTCTTAAAAACCAAATTACTTTTAAGCAAACTATAAAAAATAATAGGCTCCATGAACTTTTATTTTACAAAAAAATCTGAAATGTAGTTTAACATAAATTTACAAAAAAATAGAGGGTTCGTTTAAAGAGTTAATAATGCAAATAGTTTTGAGAAACTAATTTTTTTTTGCAACAATACATGAAAAATTTAAAAATAAAATCAGATGCTGATTACAATTTAATACACTTAAGTAATAAGGAATTTATTTCGAAATATATATCTTTAAATTACGAATTTTCAACTTAAAAATACAATTTATTTGCCTCAAATGCCATGTTCTAGCTGTATAATACGGCATATTCAATACCCAACTAATTTCTGTGATGGATTTTCCATTTTTATATAGTGCCACTATTTTTTCTTTTAGAATGTATGAGCAGTGGAACATTATTTTCTCTACTAAAATTAAATTCAATTAAAATTAGTAAAACTCCAATAAAAACTTGCAAATCTCTAAATAATCTACAACGGCAAAACTCAACGAAAAACTCTAAGTAAAATTTACTCTGCAATTTACTAGAACCTTCAGGACATAGACGTCAATTTTTGGCGAATTTTAATTTTTTCAAAGATTTGAAACTCTTTTTATTTATTTTCTTAAATTTGAAATTTCATTTAGAAAAATTAAGTTTTTATGCTTGTAGTAGTCTGTATCTTAATATTTTAACAGGACTTATATTGTCCTTAATAAATTAAGAAAACTGTAGCATTAGTGTCGTAATTATAAAGTTAAAATTAGAATTTGAAAAATCACACATTTCGTTACCACGAATTTGCAAGTTTTTGAAATTAAATATTGAATGTTGTGGTGAATATACACATAATAAAATACTTCTTTTTAGTTTTGCTGCCACATGTTTAACTTCTTAAGGACCTAGATGGCTATTTAGCAAGAACTGAACAGGATAGTTTATCTCCATTACTATAGCCAACCAAATTAGCAAAAACTTATTTACAACCATTACCTATTTTTCGTTTTTAATATACTTCGAACCTATAAAAAATTGAAAATTATCTTACTTCCAATGTAACATAAACTTGTTCTATCTTTCAAAGAGAAAAAGAAATACTGAAATGCCAGCAAAATATGACATGTAAGAGGATGATACTGAATTTTATTGTCAAATCTAATTTGTTCCGACTTATAACAATTTTGTCAGAAAAAATCTGTTGAAATATTAAAATGTTGCAAGTTATATATCTCACATTCTGATTTTATAATTAAAATCAGAATTTAAAGCAATATAATTAGCTTTCCAAAACATACTGGTTAATTGATTTAATAGCCTTCATTTGATTATTTGTGTAGATTAAATTACGCAGATTAAACTTATATTTAACATAGTAGAGGAAAGAAATCTCTACAGTTGTCAAAACTGCTATTGAAATATGTGAAATGTTGCAATAAGTTTTTACTGATCCATTATTGAACTAATAAATGAACACATGGTATAACAATCAATGCTGTAATAAAAATTAAACTTCTCCAGAGATCTTGATAATTTTATTTTATCCTTCTTGATTACTTTATGAATTATTTTGAATAAATTATACATTAATGTCTTATCTGCAACCAATCTTTTCTTATTTATATGGAATATGCACAAAACAGAAAGACACAACAACACAATTAAAAAAGAAAAAATGATTTTAATTTCTTTATTTAGTATTTAATTTGGCCCTAAAGTGTGACTTTACATATTTATAATGAGAGAAACACATTTTCAGTTTTGCATTATGATTAAACTTGGTCATATAATACACGAAAAAGATTTGCTTGAATTTTAAGAAACATATTATTTTACTTTGATTAAAAAATATAACTTAATGTGTTCATTTATATTAACTCAATTTAGAAGTTAAACGCCAATTTTTAAGCTGAAATAGTTTATTTACATGAATATCTAATTTTAGAAAGAGATATTCTATCCTTATAACTTTTTTTTTATATCTAAATAAAATTTATATGTTAGATAAATATTAGTTCAAAATAAAATCAATTATATATTGTCTATATAATCTTTTCTGCATTGATCTTATTTTCTTAAAAAAAAATTTTTTTTTTTAAATTCAGTAAATTTTTTGTGGGAAAAAAACGAGGTAGTTATTCTTTAGAGAATATAACCTATAATAGTTAAATTTATTCCCGTTTTGTGCTTTGCTCAAATGATTGTTCCAATCGTATACAGTTTATTAACTTTACTTAATTAAAATAACAATAGTTATTACCTAGTTAGATTAATAGTTATCTATATAACAAATTTATAACGAAATCGCGTAAATATTAAAGGAGTTATCAAATACCAGAGTTTTCAAAGTACTTAAAAAAAATTAATTAAACATTTCTAAAATCTTGCTTTATACATCTCAGAATGCATGCAAAGAATTCTTTTATCTCTAAATAGTACAAAAAATTTCTCAAAATTTCATGAAATTGACTTACATAAAGAATAGAAGAAATTGAATGAATTTGCAATCCATAGTAGTAAACTTGACATTTAGTGATAATCAATATACTTATATTCATTTCATTTACAGATCATTTGAATATAATATTAGTTAATGAACTCACTGTTAAGTGTCATAGTACTGAGATAAAGTTGCGGAAACATACATTATAGTTTTGAAACAAATATTTATCACTCTGACACAAACCACCAGAAAGACTGCATGAAATATTAGATTTTAAAATTATTATATTCATTTCATTTACAGAACATTTGAATATAATGTTAGTTAATGAACTCACTGCTAAGGGTCATAGTACTGAGATAGAGTTGCGGAAACATACATTATAGTTTTGAAACAAATATTTATCACTCTAACACAAACCACCAGAAAGACTGCATGAAATATTAGATTTTCACATGCTTATGTAAAAACTGAGATATGTTTTTATCTTGAAATTATATGTAATTAAATTAAATAAGTGGCAATGAATGATTTAAAAAAAGAAAACGTAACACATTATTAAAAAAAGAAGGAAAAAAACCCAAAGTATTTACGCATGATATTGATTACTTTTTTTTTCAAACCTCTTCTTAACGTACTTTATGAATATTCAACTAATCATCTAAATAATAATTTTCTAAGAAAAATTACGATCGCAACAGAATTACATAACTGGGTATAAAATATTATACAGCTAAATTTCCGAAAGCAAATATAGAAGGAAAAAAAAATCTATGCACAGAAATCAATACTATATTTACCTTTGTACTATGTTAGCACTTTGTTGTAAAATACCTTGATAAGTATGAATACTCTTTAATTCGTTAGAATCCGGAAGAAAGAAAAAGAGAGTACATATAATATATTTATTTGATTTGAATTAACTCGCATGAGTCTGAAAAAAAAATACCCTTGCAAACCTTTCTTGCAACGATTTTTAAAAATAATTATTAGACGATTTCACCACTAATTTAAAAAACATATCATCAAAGAAAGCTCTTATTTTATTAAGCATTCAATTAATCCCTTCACCTCAGTTAATAAGTTCATTGACAGTTAGATTTTTATTGGATGTCATTGATACGTGACACCGATATGGTTGACACTGAGATATGATCACACGCAAAAGTATCAAATTTAAATTAAATAACTGCCATTTTTGAAGAAGATAATTCAGTTGTTCTCTAATCCGGGCCGTTAATATATATTTTACGAATCCTTATAAGTAATGGAATAAAAAACGTGTGTAGGGATCAAATTAATATTTAGGAGAGAAAGAACGCAGACACGCTGCTGAACTTTGATCAAAAGCATGATATAACGAGGTTAATAAGAGATGAAGGATTAAAATCATCTGAAATTATTTTTATCGATAACAAAGTTTTAAGGCGTTTGTGATAGAAAGTATATTTCAAAAAAATCAACAGGTATTTTTTGTCTCTTCCTGACTCAAAGAACATTTGGTTAGAAATTTTTTTTTCTCCAGATATTTCAATATACATATATCAGATATTTCAAAATACATATATCAGATATTTCAATATAACATATATCAGATATTTCAATATAACATACTAGAATAAGTTATTAGTAAAATAATAAAATCATAATACATATATCAGATATTTCAATATAACATATATCAGATATTTCAATATAACATACTAGAATAAGTTATTAGTAAAATAATAAAATCATAGGAACCCGAGTACTTAAGTTTTTTAATTTTAACAATGTAAAAAAAGTTCATGTTTATTTTATCATTTGGATATTTTCGCCATTACAAATACAATACTATTTGCTCGAATTTTATTTTCAGATGTTGACAAAAGACAACCTGATGAACCGTCAAATTTTCTAACAGTAATGTAGAAGAATCATTTTTCACTTAAAAAAAAAAAAAATAATGGTAAGAAGGGAAGCAGAAAATAAATCAATTTATTGAATCAAAATATACAGGCAAGTTCATCATAATTCCAAATTCTGGACGCATCAGTTTTATAATAAAGCATTTACTCTGGTTTTTGGAGTGGTTAATAATGGTATAAATATTTTTCTTCCTTGCTTGAATAAAAATTTGAGAAAACAATCATATTTTGCATTATACGTGAAGGGAAACCACGAAAATATCTTTCAGATGGCTTGATTCCATTTAGAAGTTCAGTAATCGCAATGAATTTTTTTTATAATGAATCATTTTTCAGCATCTTTGAGAGACTTCTTTGTGACTATAACGAGATGTTCTTCAAATTTTTGTAGTTTTTAACCGAAAATCAAAGTAACTCGCTATTTTAGTATCGGAATAAAACCATATTTACGTTATAAAAATAATTATGTTTATAAAAATAATTAAGTTATAAATAAATTATAGTTAAGTTAAAATAATTAAGTTAATTAATTATTTTAATTAATTGATAAATTAATTAATAAATTAATTTTAATTAATTAAGTTAAAATAATTAAGTTAATAAATAATTAAGTTAATAAACAATTAAGTTGTAAAAATAATTAATTATAATCAAGATTAAATTGAAATTAAAATTATCAAATTTCGCGTTATACGCTATGAAAAACAGACAAAAATGTTTTTCAGATTGCTGCTATTGGTATATAAAATAAAATAATTTGCAATTTAAGTATAGGAGTAAAATTATAAATAAACATTTTTTCATTATTATTATCCTTAATAGATAGGGTACCATCTTTCTGAACAGAACGAAAAGCTCTTCTTATTAACTCAACCCAGAAATCAAAGTGTGAGCTTTTTTATTTTGTGAATGTAATGAAACACCCTTATTATGCTTAATCCAATTCAGAGATCAAAGTAATTAACAATTTAAGTATCAGAATACAATCAAATTCATGAAAGTTATAAGAATAATTTATTTTAATGAAGATTAAGTTAAAGTAATCAAATTTGTGTTACATGCGAAGGAAAACCACGAAAAAGTCTTTTAAATTGCTTAATAGTAATAGGTTTCCAGCTTAATGTTGATTATCGCAATAAAATTATTTTTTAATAATCAATAATTTTTTTTATCATCTTTGATAAATAGTAAATGCTGTGAAATGCTCTAAATTTTTTTTGTACTTTTTTGAATTTTTGTAGGCAACCCAAATATCAAAGTTACTTGTAATTTAAATACAGGAATAAAATTATATTTTGAAAGACTTTTTGAATGAAAATAATTAGAATTTAGATTACGCACAAATGAATATCATGAATAAGTTTTAATAACTAACTAACTGAACGCTAACAGGCAATTATGAGACTCTATCTCAGCAATTATTAACATTTTCCAATTTATTGTTCATCATGAAATTAAATGCTTTGGGCAGCTTAGATTGCTTATAAAACTGTTCTATTTTATTTTAATCATTTTATTAATTTTTTTAGTTATTTTATATTTTTTATATATTTTTAATAAGCACTTAAATTGTTTTTTTTTTTTTTTTTATTTCAAGTATTTGAATTTCAGAACAATATAAAAATCAATTTTTTAAAATACATTAATTTTTTCATTTAAAATTTACAAATTATAAATCTTTAAAAAAAATGTGATCAGATTTTTCTGGCACAGTGACAGAATGTTATTATTTATCATAACAATTTATGAAAATCAAATAAAAAAAAATAGAGACCAGTGATGTGTCGGGTCTCTATCTTTTAAGGAATTGGTAACTAATTTTAAACCATAGTTTCTACTACAGAATGGCAACAAGGAAATGATAACGTCGGATCAATGGGCTTTTCGCATTGTGATTGGCTGTTGACTATCACTCATGGTTGCAAGAATTTGGGAAGTTATCGCGTTTATTGTGAATTAAAATAAAAATTTCAATAATTTTGTGCACGCCTGTCTGTGTTCTCGCGTAATCTCGTATTTGGTGTGATGAAACAATTGGTTCATTGATGGATTGTGTTTACATTTATTTCGTAAACAGACACTGGAAAAGAGGAGATTTGTGTTTAAAAAAGATATTAGGCGAAAATGTTTTCGAATTTTTAGATATTTATAAATGTAACAATAAAAATGAATGTTTTCTTTGCTATGTTTATTATTTGTTTTTAAATAAAAGTATGTCATTTTGATATTAAGAGTATGTTCTTAATACTTTGCTCTTAATACTTTTAAATTAAGTATTCTCTTATAAAAGCTTAGCTGCAATATTTATATAATTTTCTTACATTCTGTTGTAAGGAAAAGAAAATTCGGATCTAAATTAAGAGAATAATTATGCCATGTAATGTCTAATCATCCTATGCATATTTCCTAACATTTGTACTTAATTATTAAGCATTATAATTGTAACATAAAAAATAATTCTGGAGTAAAGTTCAAATTGATGTTTAAGTGTTTATATATTATGTTTATTCGACATTAAAAGTGTTTCTACTTCTAACATTTTATAAATGAATTTGTAACCCGCAGTTTTAATAAAATAAAATTATCGCTAGTTAATAAAACTATGGCAAGAGAAAAATTATCGGTAAAATTTTTATGTGGTTATCAATTATTATATATTTATTTGGAAGTAATGAAAAGTAATAATATATTTGTGAATCTAAGCACATCATGATAAGCAATAATATTGAAATGATAAAAATTCTGTGGAAATAACAATAATATTGGAAATGAAAAAAATTCATGTTACATGAAATATATTTTCGAATAGTTGACTACTTACTTTCATGATGATAGATTAGATTTTTGATTACATATTATTTACTGCTGTGTATTAAGAGTTAGGTCAAATGTGCATCAAGTGGCAGTATAAAAATGTTGCTTTTTTTAAACTTACCACTGCTTTATTAGAAAAACAATTTTGTAACAATCAAATAATAAATATATAAAAATCTATATTTGAAGCATATAAGAGTAAAATTTTTTATTTTTTGATTTAGAAACTATCAATCAAAAAGATCCTTTAAAATTTGAATTATATTTATATAATAAGTAGAAAGAAATATTAGCAAAGGAAAAATTTCATAATGAGTCATTGAACAATATATCAATCACTTTTGAACTGACCCCCCTACTATTTTAATGAAATTTGGTGGAACATGCACACATGATAAAGTAAACAATTCGAACAGTTTTTAATTTGAAATTTGTCCAAGTTATAAACACTTGAAAAAATACCATTTTCACTGAAAAAACCACTAACTTGCATACATATAAATAACTGTATTTTTTTTTTTACTTAAAAAAAGTTACTTTAAGAACTTTTATTTTATAAGTTACTTTTTTTTTACTTTAGAAGAAAGTAAATGGTGTTTAAAAAAAGATTTGAAACACCATTGCAATAAACCTTTCATTTGATACCTTATATGACTTTCTGAGGCTAGGTCAACTTTCAAAGCAACCTGATTTGACCTGTGATATGTGGTCTCAAAGAATTATGAAAGAAATATTTTTTTTTAACTACAACATTCTTCTACACCTTTCAAATTTGTAGCATAGAAATTTAAAAAAAAAAAAAAAACATTAATTATTGCAAACCAAAATTTTTATTAATTGAAAGTGGTATGCTGTACAACTTTTTTCCCCTTTAAGACATTTCATACAATATACATGGAAAACTGAGAAAAAAGCCTAAAATTCTTAAACCAATATATAAATCAATCATCATTCATACCAAAAGTAGTATTTATCCCATACTTTTGTCTCCTAAAATGTATCGAAAATAACATTTTTATTTTTAGCAAGTGTATTATATTTTTCTTATTAAAAAATGGTTTACCTTTTGATATGCAAAAAATATGTGAAATAGTTACAAGATATGAATAACATTTATTTCATAGAAAATATTTTTTTAAATTATGATTATTAACTCTGTTACAATATGTTATGAACAGAATTAGTAATTTTTTAAACATATAAGCATTATAAAATTTTATGAAATAGTTAGGAATGATGTAGTGCTATTTTTTTGTTAATTATTTTTATCTCATTAGACGGTATGAAAAAATCTTAACCTGTTGTTGTTAGTACTACTTCAACCTTCTAAATGATCTGTGATTTATTTACTTTCAATATCAAAGGCTTCTGTGGGTACGAGTATGACAGTGAGGGTCCATGAGGCTGTAGAAAACGTATCTTAACTTCTTCGTAGTTTATATTTACATCTAAAATACATCGTATCCACCATTGGCTGTACTGCAAAATTACAACATACCCTCTAATATCTTCTAAGAGCAGTTCTAAAGGATGTAACACCACTGACTGGATCTTACTTTCAGATGAATTTTAATACATTTTCGTTTTAATTGATGTGTGGCTTTCGTGTCTGTTTTCATATATTTTTTTGTGTACCGGAGATTGTGTGGCTTTTCAAAAAAGTGTCTCTATTTCTCACAATCATAATATGATTTTATAATACACAAAATTTGTTTATTGAACACAATATTAAAAAGTGTAAATAATTTACTCTAATTTTTATTTCATCAAAGTTTTTTTTAAAATTTTTTATAGGATTGTTTTGTGTTGAATGAATATCTAATTTAAATTGGTCTAAATGTTGCTAGCATATATATATATATATATATATATATATATATATATATATATATATATATAGATTTTTTTTTTCTGAAAAAGTTATGTATGAATGCTGAAACATGAAGGAAGAAATTTTTTTTACAGTACAACTATCGTTTTATGTTAAAAGGGCATTTATTTTTTATGCTTTGTTTAGAAACATAAGGAGACCAAAGAACATCTTAAGGGATTGTGGATCTCATTTCAAATCAGCTTAAGTAAATAGAATTAAATTGTTTTTTATTATTTGAATTAACAGTATTTGTTTATGCTTACATGGTTACTGCTACTTTATAGCCTAAAATAATAATTTCTTGTTTTGTAATCAAATGGAGAAGTGTATTATTTCTTCTTAGTCTAAATCAACTACAGTTTAAATGGTCATAAAAAGTATATTTAATTCTTAATTTATTTACCATTTGTATCAATGTTAATGTACTCAAAGTTTGGTATGAAATAAAACCTAATATAAAAAAGAAGCTGCTTTTGTACATAGTCTTAAAAAAAGCTACAAGTAAAGTAAAGTTTCATTTTTTCATAACATGTTACACATATATAATTTTTTTTTTTTCATTTTTTTATCATGGCTAAAATAAATTTTCATAAATTTAATACAGAAAATGAGATTTGTTAAATATTTAGTTAATTTTTTACTCATGAAAAAAATATATATATATAATTTTTATTTTATTTGCATGTATAGAATTGGCCTTTTATGTATAATCTGCACTAAGGCTCTTTCTCATACTGTTTAGCAGTTTTGGAATTTTGACATTTTTTTCAAAAAAATTATTGAATATAGCTTTTTTTATTTTATTTATTTTTGTCATTTCTTAGATGACCCTTTGACTATCCTTGGGCTGCAACCCGCAAACAGTAAGCCTATACTTATCCCCATGATTCATGCATAGAATAAAAAGGCATACCCCATTAATTTAACAGTACTTTTTATTATTTATTTTTAATTGTTTATTTGTAAAATCGCTGTTTGAACTCTAATGCACCATTGAAAAAGATTTTCCTTAGAGCATGAGTGGTGAGTTTTCATTGCTTATTACTAAGGAAAATAGTGAGGTTAACTGGTAATCAATAAATAATGTTTCAATTTTGATTTGCTACGTTTTATATATGGATTAATTGTATTTGAAGAGAAGTGTGCTTAGGATAAAGCTCAAACTGGACTGACTCTTTCTAGATGAAATTTCAGTTATAGTTTAATGACAGCATTACCAGAATCGACTACACTGTTCCAAACATCAATGATATTAAAGAAAGCTCATCAATATTTGCAACATGCCTGATAAACCTAGTATGAAACACAAGGATAAAAGCAGCAGAATTTTATTTTTTTTTTTTTCCAGAGTGCCTTCGACATTCTAAATGCTCCTCAATATCGTTTGAACACTAAGTTGTTCTTTTTTTCGTAAAATCTATGCAACTTTTTACAATAGCTCATTTTAAAGAGCGGTCGAAAATATGAGCACAAATGCTATGGCAATTCGCATTTCCGTCGTATCTATGAAGTTAAATTCAAGAATTTAAAAATATTTTCACATTACAGTAAAATTTATTTGTCCAAAACTAATGTTGAAGTTCCTTTAAGAATTAAAGATTATTTGTATTTTATTCATTAATGATTATAAAAAGAAGTGTATTTTAAAAGGTATGAAACATTTTATATCATTCTTAACATCATAATTTTTCAACATAATTTTGAAGAGACGTAGTAATTACAAGAAGTTAAAAAATGATATTTTTAAATTTTAGGTATTAGAAAAGCTATTTATCTTATTAAAATTTAAATTTGATTGTGAAAATTACCTAATTAATAATCACGTAAAATACTGTATATCATACAGGGTGTTCTGTAATTACATCTAACACGTTGTGAAAGCTGCAAATTGATATTTCATAGAGGTGTTATATCCTATTTTTGAATAGAGAAAAAAAAAGTAGATTTAAGGAATCAAGAATGATTTTTAAAAAAAAAATAATTGCGTTGTGAGAACATTTAACTTTAACTAACAAAATTTATCAGATATAACAAGTAGAAGTAATTTAAGTTAATTTAAAACTATTAGCACATTTAAATTTACAGTAATAATAATCTTGGTGATCTGGAAGATAAAAGCAAATTAAATTTTAAGGATTCACATCCAACAGCATCATTAATCCAGACTAAATATTTTTATTCAAAGAACTTAATCATAATTCAAATAAGTTTACAATTTAAAAATGAGTTGCTTCACTGCTACATAATTTACATTTCAGTTCGACAGGTTATTTAAAAATAATCATTTCTCTTTAGTTACGTCATACCAAAATTATACAACAATAAAAAAAATTACGGGCACATAAAAATATATTAAAAAAAAAGGTAAAGGACTTATCCTAGAAGCGCGCGTGGCCGGCCACCCCGCATCCTTCCACAGATCACGTTTTGATCTCAGTCGTCAGCAGCAGGGAATACCTAAAATCGAACTGCCGCTCTTTCCTCCCGCTCATGTATTCCTCCGCACCGAAGGGTGGCGCTACTCTCGCTTTGACTATTCACACCTGTGAATGAATCCACTCTCAAGCAGGGGTGAAGGAAGGAATATTGGAAGGTGTTGAATGATAGGGGTGTAAGTGAAAATCAGATGTGGTTGTTGATTAAGGTAAAAAAATATAGATTAAAAAAAAATGAGATTATTTAAATTAAAACGCGGTGCCCAAAAAGAATTAAATAAAATTGTGCCCATAAATAACTAACAAAAATAACTTAAACACACCATCATAACATTCCATCCCGGTAAGGAGAAAAAAAAAATTCAAAGAATTTTTTTTTTTTTTTTTTTTTTTTTTTTTTTTTTTTTTTTGATTATTACTTATTTGAACTAAACCTAAACATAAATGATTCAATGGAATATCATGACGGTGTGTATTTGAGAATCGAGTTGTTTAAAGGTCTAAAAGTTACAGGGGCATCTTCGGTTCCTTGAACCAATCAACACAGTTCAACATAATTCAAAGCTTCACAATAGACTTTCTGCAGTAAGTCCAGAGGAAAGATTTTGTTGCTCGTGATGTGTATTCTTGTGTGTGTTAGGAGTTTTTCCTTCAGAAGCCTCCCATCGGTATACTCTGTCTTTTATCACATTCCATGTCTTAGCTAGCTGATCACATGGCACTTTTCGATACATGTACTCTCACTTCAATAGTACTCTCACTTGGATAGAACTCTCATTCATGACTGTCACTTTTCGACACGATATGACTTAGCAGAAAATCATCTACCGACCAGGAACGGCAAAGGGCCCTTTTGCTGCCCCAGGCAGTAACGTTTCTTGCGTAGTAACCATCGTTGCTTATGGAGTGTACGTTGCTTATGGAGACTAACGTGATTTTAGTTCTGTTTCTCTGATGAGACATTTTGTACTTCCAAACACACACTTTGAACACAGTGAAATGTCCAACAGTTACATATTGTTAAATACGCCTAACAGTCTATTTAGTTGAAACGTCTTAGCAGGTAATGTCCAACAGTTACATATTGTTAAATACGCTTAACAGTCTATTTAGTTGAAACGTCTTAGCAGGTAATGTCCAACAGTTACATATTGTTAAATACGCTTAACAGTCTATTTAGTTGAAACGTCTTAGCAGGTAATTATTAATCCATAGTTGCACTTCCTACCATCTATATCCCCAAACAACCCAATTCTCAAAATCACAAAAACATTGAAAAATTTAAATGACCAAAAAGAAATTTATAATTTACTCTCTTGCCAAGGATTTTAGGAAAAAAAACTTATACAATTCATGTCAAAATTGATCATAACTTTTGTGAGTTTCACTCACAGAATAAAAACTTGACAAAATATCCTTAGATATATTTGCGACGATAATACATTGAAAACATACATAAAATTTTATATAAAAGTTAGAAATATCATAGAAATATAAAAACAAAGTCACATTTACTTTCTATGTCTGAGATTATAGTTATGGGTGTTATTTCTATTAGTTGTCGTTTTATTAGAATTATCAGTGTCTTGTTTGTTTGCATTTGTATCACAAAGGTTAGGGAATACAATTTTCTCTGGTATTTTCGCTAAGCGATCTACGTGCACCATCTGTGTCCTATTGGTGTCACAAACATCCTCAATTTCAAAATTTACAGGTGATCTTTGACTTTTAACCCTAAACGGACCTTTATTGGGCTTAGCAAATTTTTTTGTTAACCCTTGTGACAGTTGAGGAGTGTACACATATACAATATCGCCCACCTGGATATCCTTTATTTTGCTGATTTTGTCCCGCCTTTTTTCTTGTTTGGAAGCAGACAGCTCTAAGCTTTCTTTGGCATATTGAAATGAATTTTTCAACCTTAGTGACAAATCATATGCATATTCATGGTGGTCAGCATAAGTAAATTTCGTATCATTGGTTAAGATATCCTTAGGAAGTTCTATTTCACGACCATACAGTAAGGATGCTGGGGAATAGCCTGTAGAAGAATGGATAGCACTACGATGAGCCATTAGGGCGAAAGGTAAGTGTCTATCCCAGTCATTATGTGTTTTATTGACAAGGTGGCTGAGTGAATTAATTAGCGTCCCATTTAAGCGCTCGACTACACCATCACTCTGTGGGTGGTAGCTGGTAGTGGAATGTTTTTTAATGCCTAGATAGTCATATACCTGAACTATTGCCTTCGATAAAAAGCTGGATCCACGATCGGAAATGATTTTAGATGGAACACCATGACGAGAAATAAATTCTTCCAAACTACGTGCCACTGTGTCAGATTTTATATCGGAAGTCGCAAATGCTTCCGGGTAACGGGTGAAATAATCACTCATTACTAAGATAAATCTATTGCCCGAGTAAGTTGTAGGGAGAGGGCCTAAAGCATCGATTGCTATACATTCTATAGGTTTAGTTGTAACTGGTATTCTCTGCAAAGGGGCTAACCTGTTAGGTTTGTGGGCTTTTTTTCCAATACAAGAATTGCAAGTTTTTACATGGTTCAAAATATGTTTGTACATTTGGGGCCAATAAAAGGACGATTTTACTCGTTTCAAGGTTTTTGTAAATCCCTGGTGAGCAGTAGTGGGTGAATTATGACATAAATTTAACACTTCTGTTACTAAGGTTAAGGGAAGAACTAATTTATCAATGCTTTGACTTTTTCCATTTTTAGGGGTACAACATAGGGTATCATCTTTAAGGAAGTAAATTACTGGCATCTCTGACAAAATATTACTACCAGTTTCTATTAATTTAAGAATTTTAATACAATGTGGATCCTGTTTTTGATGGATCTTCAATCTTTCTAACAATGCTGGGGAAAATTGAGTGCTAACAATATTATTAGTATTTTCTACATATCGAGATAAGTAATCTGCGGTCAGATTGGATTTTCCTGGTTTGTGAATAATTTTATAGTCAAACTGTTGTAAGGTCATCACCCACCTCGCAATTCTAGATGTAGGGTCTTTTACATTTAAAGCGTAGGACAAACTAGCTTGGTCACAGTATACCGTGAAATGTTTTCCATATAAATACTGTTTAAAATGGGTAACACCAAAAACGACACCTAACATCTCTTTCTCAACTGTCGAATAGTTTATTTCGGGATTTTTAAGTTTCCTACTGGCATATGCGACGGGATGGAAAAATTGATGTTCATCTTCCTGACACAGAACGGCGCCTAACGCATATTTAGATGCGTCAGTAAATATTGTAAATGGTTTCTGGAAATTTGGCAAACTTAAACAAGGCTGTTGTGTTAAAACAGTTTTTAATTTATCAAACGCGGATTGTGTTTCCGGAGTCCACTGAAATTTACAATTCTTTTTAGTTAGTTTAGTTAATGGCAATGCAATTTTTGCATAGTTTTCTATGAATCTGCGGTAAAAACCGGTAACTCCAATGAAGGACCTAACCTGATCAGAGTTTTTGGGAGTTTTAAATTTTTCTACTGCACTAATATTGTCTTTATCAGGAAAAACTTTACCTTCGGTTACTAAGAAGCCTAAATATTTTATTTTTGTTTTTAGAAATGAGCACTTTGACGGCTTTAGTTTCAATTTGTGCTGGCGAAGGCGTTCAAAGACTAGTTGCAATTTATTGTAATGTTCTTCTTCAGTTTTCGAGGCTATTATAATGTCATCCAAATATACGGCTATTTGTAAGGGTTTTAAACCTGATAAAATTAAAGACATTAATCGTTGGAAGCTGTTTGGGGAGTTTTTTAACCCAAAGGGTACCCTATTCCATTCGTAGAGACCGTGCTCGGTGGCAAAAGCGGTCTTATATCTGTCACTAGGATGAATTTTCATTTGAAAAAACCCACTGCATAAATCTAATGAGCTAAATAACGTTGCGTCAGCCAGATTATCCACCAAATCAGTAATGCAGGGTATGGGAAACGAATCGGGTAAGGTTTTTAAATTTAATTTCCTGAAATCGGTGCATAAGCGGTATGATTGATCTTTTTTCTTCACTAAAACCACGGGGGCTGCATATGGTGAATCACTTGGGCTAATTATACCAATATCAAGCAATTCATTAATTTGTCTATCAAGTTCTTGTTTTAGATGGTGTGGTACTTTATAGTGACGTTGCCTGACAGGAATGTCATCTGACAAATCAACTTTGTGTAACAGCGTTTCACATCCCTCAGATAAATCTGTGACCGAGTGAGCAAAAACATCCTTGTAAACTTTTAAAAATTCCAACAATCTATCCCTTTGTTCAGCATCTAAATGATCAAGCTGAAAATTTCCACCCCAACACTCAAAATCCTCTCCAAGTTGAGCTGTGTCAATGCTATTACATTTTTCTTTATTTGATACAAACAAACATTCCATTTTAACAAGAGACGCGTTTTTATTAATATGGATAGGGGTTTCACCTACATTCATGACATTTATAAATAGTTTATCAGAAGCCAAGGAAACAGTCCTTGCAATTAAAAGATTGTCTATATTTTTGTTGGGCAAAAGAAGTATTTGTTCAGTATGTTTAATTAATTTGTTTTTAGAACGAACAGGAACTGCTAACTGCGAGAAAGGGGGTACAATTATTTTCTTATTTGCATAAAAAGGAATTCCCTCCTCTGACTTGCAAGCATTACAGGTATCATTAGAATTTGCATACATTAGATTCACATTAAGCTCATCGTTTTTCAAAATTTTGTTTTTACAATCTAATATCAGTTTATTTTTACTTAAATAGGGAAAACCCAATATCATATCATAATCTCTAGAAAGTTTAGGTAGGACAAAAAAATCTGCCGAAAATCTACTAGTATCGATTTTGAAACTCAAATTTATTGATTTGTTTATGCTTACACGACCTCCATTGAAATTCTGTACCTCCACTCTACAATTCTTTTGTTTACTAGTCAAACTTAATTCGTCTAAAATGTGTTCGGAGATTAAATTTACAGTAGATCCAGTGTCTAAGAGAGCAAAATAATTTAAATTTTTAATATTTACTCCTATAATGGGAAGGTTTTTATAATTGTTAAGGCTGGGGACAAACTCTGGGCTTTCAACCGAAAGTGTACTCCTTTTTATATCTTGATTTAAATTCTGATAATCTTTAAACACCACATCGGGGATACCAACAGAGACAGGTGGTGCAGCGGTCTCTCCCCCAATTAGTTTAACCCTTTATTCTTTTTAAAACAATTATCCAATGAATGTCCGCTACGGTTACAGAAGTTACAAAATGGAATTCGGCAATATTTAGCTATGTGGCCTAATTTGTTACACTTAAAGCATTTTTTCTTTGACTGAGCCTGAAGATGATTATTAACATTTCGCGTCCTGTGTGAATTTTCTTTATTTGAATGAATGCTCTGTGCATTTAGTTGAATTTGCATATCATTTAATTTTACAGTAAGCTGTTCAATTTTATCAGTAAGACTATCTATTTTGTTATCTGATTTTTCTCCTGCTTTAGCTTGTATAGTAGCTGCTAGCTCTAGCGGTTCAATGACCTTAAAATTTTCTTCGAATGTTAGTGCATGCTTCTTAAATTCATTATAGCTGTTTAAAGCTGTTGAGGCAATTCCTCTCAGTAACTCCACCCTCAGACCCTGTTTAGCAGCTGACAACAAGAGTTGTTGTCGATAATCCTCAAATTCAGTACTATTATTATTCGGTACACAGTTGTATGATATACCTTCTAAGCGGCTAAAAAATTGCCTGGCATTTTCGCACGGCAGTTGATATGCCTGTGTAAGTTTAGTGATATTTGAAGCCATGTTTGACTTCGTCTCAAACCTATCCCTTAAAGAATTAACTATTAAATCAAAATCTTTCGCTTGTTTTAAATTTCGTTGTGTGTTTATAAATTCTTGTGCTTCGCCAGTGAGGCGTAAAGATAGTGCTAAAATTTTATCATTTGCATCCCAGTTGCAGTATTCTGCAATGGAATTGAATTTGTCGAAAAATCTGGAAAAACTCGAATTCCCATCAAAATTAGGGATAACGGGTAAAAATTCTGAGATCGTGTGGCTTTTGACCACAGGAATAATATCAATTCTGTTTGCTGCAGCAGGATCCGAAGACGAAGTGTCTGACCGAGGTTCTGCCATTTTCGATAAAAGGCTTAACTAATAAAATTTATAAGAAATTTCCTACACCTGAAACGCGCCAAAAATTTACATAAACTTAAAATAAAATCAAAGGCTTTAATATTTGTGACTATATTAAACATAAAATAAAATCCTGATTGATATTACAGATGACGTTTATCTATTACATTCAATAATTAACCCTATCAATTTATAACACGTGCAATCCATGTTTTCTTGTAAAAACTCAAATATCTCATGAAAATCTAAAAACATTCCTACTACACAAAATATATAAAACAAGTTGGGATATAGTTTTTAACCCTAAACCTAAAAGTACACGTGATTGACTAAGATTATGAGGAGTTAAGATTCTATTCAATTCTCAGAAAATGAACACAATTATACAATTAAATACAATAATCCTTAACAATAACAAGAGAGTAAAAATGAAGCATACGCAGATGTAGTGCTTCGACAATAATAACGCGATCATGTAGCAGTAATAAAAATTAATTTAATCAAGATTTAAGCAATCATTCATATATATACTATATATATTATTAAAAATTATTTTTGGTAATCACAATTAAATTTAGCATTATTAATTTCATATTAATTAAAGTTAACGACCAGCAAGTTAATTTTTTAATCTTAAGCATTAACACGTGGCCGCTGGTCAACGGCACCAATTTGTTATATCCTATTTTTGAATAGAGAAAAAAAAAGTAGATTTAAGGAATCAAGAATGATTTTTAAAAAAAAAATAATTGCGTTGTGAGAACATTTAACTTTAACTAACAAAATTTATCAGATATAACAAGTAGAAGTAATTTAAGTTAATTTAAAACTATTAGCACATTTAAATTTACAGTAATAATAATCTTGGTGATCTGGAAGATAAAAGCAAATTAAATTTTAAGGATTCACATCCAACAGCATCATTAATCCAGACTAAATATTTTTATTCAAAGAACTTAATCATAATTCAAATAAGTTTACAATTTAAAAATGAGTTGCTTCACTGCTACATAATTTACATTTCAGTTCGACAGGTTATTTAAAAATAATCATTTCTCTTTAGTTACGTCATACCAAAATTATACAACAATAAAAAAAATTACGGGCACATAAAAATATATTAAAAAAAAAGGTAAAGGACTTATCCTAGAAGCGCGCGTGGCCGGCCACCCCGCATCCTTCCACAGATCACGTTTTGATCTCAGTCGTCAGCAGCAGGGAATACCTAAAATCGAACTGCCGCTCTTTCCTCCCGCTCATGTATTCCTCCGCACCGAAGGGTGGCGCTACTCTCGCTTTGACTATTCACACCTGTGAATGAATCCACTCTCAAGCAGGGGTGAAGGAAGGAATATTGGAAGGTGTTGAATGATAGGGGTGTAAGTGAAAATCAGATGTGGTTGTTGATTAAGGTAAAAAAATATAGATTAAAAAAAAATGAGATTATTTAAATTAAAACGCGGTGCCCAAAAAGAATTAAATAAAATTGTGCCCATAAATAACTAACAAAAATAACTTAAACACACCATCATAACAGAGGAGAAAAAATGACAACTTCATCGTATCAGTTAAATTAATTGGTAAATAGGCGGTATGAAAAATAGAAAACCAGTTTGAATGGCCGATGACACACGAACGTGTTAAGTTTTAATCGCCTTCTAAGTTTTGTTTTCTCTAGTAATCACAAGTTTTTAGTCAATCCCACCTTCATCAGTCGTGATTCATTAAATTTTGATTTTTTTTTCCTTACCTAAATATTAATTTATGACCCTTAATGTGTGTACTCGTTTTTTTACTTAAATTTCATCAAGGATTTTAAAAATATACATTAATGTTGAACTTTATGAAATGCCCTGTTTAAGTTGAAACCTTTTATTGTTTTTAAATGAAATTATTACGACAACCAGTTTCGACAACAATGATTGTAATAGGATGATTTGAATGCAGTCATCCAACTCCATCCAAACTCAAATATGTTATGCAGTTTAAGTAATGATATTTAAGAGCTTTAAATCTGACTCTCAAAAAAAAAATCGGGATATTACTGAAAAATATTGTGATTGGAGCGCGTGGTTTTTATTTTATTTCATAATCGTTGTTCAACAGCCGACCCAATTTTGGGTTTACTGTTACCAATGTTCAACAACGTCGCCTTGTAATTTTGTACCCAATCCAGAAGACAAGGGAACTCTTGGATCAAGTGTTGGGAAATTTTTTTATTGAAACTAACCCGCGTTTGCGTTACACGAAGAAAAAAACCACGAAATCCTATAATCCGTCTACCGTGGAGGATATTTTGCATCAGCACTGTAGTAGGTGCAAGCCGGGTGCGGAATTCGTATCGACCAGCCATTATTGGGATTCGAATCTGGTTCACCTCATTCGGAGGCGAATACTCTTTCCCTTGGTTCCATCTTCACTGAGTATTAACTCTACAGGATGTTCCAATTTTATTGATTGGTACCAATTTTATTGTTTTGTCTAAATTTAGTCATCTTCAAAATGTAAATAGCAATTCGATCGTAATTTAAGGAAATAAACGGTTTTTTTCTCTTAATCCGCAATGATTAATGAGAAGCAACCATGAGGGTTGATCAGCAACGTAAACAAGGGGCGGAACTTTCCAGTTTTTAATTATAAAATTACAAAACTACGGAGTTGAACATTACTGGTCGTAAACCCAAAAATTGGATCAGCTGTTCTACGACGGATATAAAATAAAATAAAATCTATCTATTATAGGCCTGGATAGT
Organism: Parasteatoda tepidariorum; assembly: GCF_982258835.1. Taxonomy (NCBI): domain Eukaryota; kingdom Metazoa; phylum Arthropoda; class Arachnida; order Araneae; family Theridiidae; genus Parasteatoda; species Parasteatoda tepidariorum. The sequence continues at coordinate 31,819,096 of NC_141756.1, forward strand.
AGGGCACTGAACCCATGCCCAAGAGTTCGTGGGTTCATCCACAGCCGGCCGAAGACTGCCCGTGTAGTAAATGGTGACTGATGCAAGTTAAATCTATCGAGTTGCAAAGTCGTCCATGTTCCTATAACAAATCAATACCTCTGAGGGTACTGAAACAAAAATTTCCTTGTCTTCTGAATTTGTTCAAAATTACAAGGTTACAGAGTTGAACATTAGGAGTCGTAAACCTAAAATTGGGTCGGCTGTTCAACGATGGTTATAAAACAAAATCTATATTTTAAATAAGGCGAGTTAAAAAGTCTTTCTCACAGTTCAAATAAGGGGAAAAATCAAAACTGTTACTCGAGTAACCAAAAGTAGATTACAAGACAGGATGTGAATATTAAAGTGCAAGAGCGTTTAGTTTAGAATAGTAAATTAAGAAAAAGACTTCGACAAAGGAATAACATAAAAAGATTAGTTGAAGCGCTTTATGTTACACACACACATATATATATAGGGAGGGGGGAGGGACTCCCCCCACTCTATAGGTACTGCCGCGGTCATAATTTTACTTCTTATAATCTTAGCTTAACTAAATTACGCCGAAGGAAAAAAATGTAGCTTTAACTTAAACTAAACTCAGTGGCGCGACAGCCCCTAGGGGGCCAAGGCCTACTGGGCCCATCTCAGTTTTCTTGACATTGGGCTCTGGGGTACAGGAGCAGATGTTCCAGTTAGGTGGTCAGCCGAACGCGGAACCCCAAGTGTTTAGTTCCCAAGCATGCTTGGTACTCATTTGTCTCCCCACTTAAGCGATGAAAGGCTGAGTCAACCTTGCCCGGCCTGAGGATCGAACCCAGGACCGGTGGCACGGGAGCGCAAAGCACTACCACTCAGCCACCGGGCGTCTAGCTTTAACTTAAGATAATTTAAAATCTGTTCTCCTATTTATATCCAATTATGTTAGAGGCTATGTGTCCTTTTCGCTCGCACTCACTTGTTTTTTCCTATATTTTAAAAACATGAATGTAATTATAAATGGATGCAGAATTTAACAGAGTATTTATAGTTTGTCTAAGCTAAGAACTCCCCCCGCCACATGGTCTGAGGCCGTCTGCTGCTATGGATACAAGAATAGCGTATTCCAGGGAAGGTAGCTAGCCGACCGGCCTGTGGAGGGGTTAGGGAACTGCCTTTGCACCAGAAAGGTTCTGGGATCGAATCCCGGGCAAGGCATGGATGTTCTTTTCTTCTCTGTACTATCTGTCCTTACTGTGGGAGCAACGTTGGCCCACCTAATATGGTGCCCTTGTAAGAGAGGCCAACAAATCTGCCCTGTTAATGTCCGAATTGACGAACAATGTTAACACAGGAGGGCATTGGGGGGGAGGGAAGGTAGCTTCTCTTCACTCTAGGGCTAACACAATAGACTGGAAAAAAAGTCCTCTTACTCTCGCTGAATCTTAGCCAAAATCTGTCCTAAGCAATGACCCCACATCCCTTGAAATAGTTAGACCTCGTTACCATAGTCACCGCCAAGGGTCTTGACAAATGGCTAGGCGAGTTTTTACTTTAGACAAACTATACATTAATTAGTTCATTAAACATTTTTTTAGAAAAAATTGCACGTTGAGACATAAAGGTTTGCCACCCCTGGACTAAACCATCCGACAGAGAGCAATGAAATTTGGCATACTAATAGTTCGTCGCACGAAGGTTACTGTTCACATTAAAACATTATATTACAAACCGTTCGAGCGAAAAACGGATTGGAACTTACTTGCGTCATGTCCACTTAATTACATGTCGGATAATCGAATAACAAGCTTACACGAATGGAACCAAATCATTTTGTATGCAACTAATGTTAAACTTCCCCGTTTAAACTGACATTCTTTGTTTTTTGTCCCCGCCTAATTGCATGAAGAAGAGGTACTGAAATGAAAAAAATTTGTTTATTTTGGAGAAATGCTTCACTAACTAAAATGAAATTTTCGTTTTTCAGTTAAGATAAGGATACAATAGGTGGTCACTTCAAAAGGGTCCTGTTCATTAGTTGGTTTAAACAGGTGTTAGGGGTAAAATTGAAAAAAAAAAAAATCTAATCTTGCTGCTAGTTATACATTGAAGTGAGCGACGAGTGTTTTACCCCTCTTTGAATTATAGTTTGTTTACGGTAAGAACTCCCCCCGCCACTAAATCTGAGGCCGTCTGCTGCTAAGGAAACAAGAATAGCGAATTTCAGGGAGGGTAGCTTCTCTTTACTTTAGGGGAGTTTTTCCCAAACTTATGACTTTTGTGTACCCTTTCTAAATTTTTCGTAATGCTGTGTACCACTAATAAAAAAATGAGTGTATTTTTTACTATAAAAAAAATTGCACAAAAGTTAAAAATCACAACTGGCTGTTGACACCACTAATTATTAACTGCAAACTCCGCAAAAAATAGCAAATAGAAAAATACGTAATCTTAAATTCTCATGGCTAGCTTTGTTTTTAAATAAGTTTGTTTGAAATTTTCGTTTATTGCAAGATATTTCGCATAAGGACGCGTACCCTCGCTAAACTGTTCCCGTACCCCTGGGGGTACGCGTACCACACTTTGGGAAACACTGCTTTAGGGCAATATGAAGAAAAATGATTCCCTTTCTCTCCCCCACCCGAGACAAAATATATCCTAAATAGTGACCCACACCCCTATTTGAAATAGTTATACCTTGTTACCATAGTCACCCCCACAGGTCCAGACGAATAGGGGAGTTCTTACTTTAGACAAATTGTACTTACTTACACATCATTTAGAATTTGTAAAAAGGTACAGAGTGATTTGTTTTGTAGTCAAGATTTGTGGTCCCCTCCTGGTGCGCTATTAGCTTTCATAAGAAAAAATTTCAAAAACGTAACAAATCAGTATACAGTGTGTCTTTCTCTTAAGTAAGAATAATTATTGCTTAATCCAGAGAATAACTCCGAGAATGATTGCAAGTTCAGCAAGAAAAGGATGGATTTGAATTAATAGAGGGGGGGGGGCAATGAATCTGGGAAACGATATATTAAAAAAAATTCCAAACTAAAACAGCTCATTAATTTGGAAATTCTCAAGACGAGGTTAGAAAAAAAATTTAAAATAAATAATCTGACTATACGTTTGAGAGGAATACGCAATTATTCATGAAAGTCTTAATAGAAACTGAAAGGGAAAATCTAATTTTGATAAATTGACGAATTAAACGGGTATAAAAATAGTCTTCAATTATAGATTTTTTCGGAAGGGATCAAATAATATTTTAGTACCTAACCTATATACACTGCTGGACAATTGCTAAGGACGGATAACACTATCATCCATAGCAACCATAAAATTAAGGGAAGCAAAATGTGGAAAATTAGAATAAGTGCGGGATATAGTAAGAAGAGGTATGCGTATGCAAATTTTTTTTCCACGTCTGTTCATCACGTGATAGCGCTGATAAGAGCTTTAAAGGTTTTGACGCGTGTGGAGAGTTGTTGTTCCAAGTCAAAGTTTTACAGGAAATATTTAGTTGACGAACTTGAAATTTTCGGCATGTTTTCTTGATATCACTTAGATGATTTTAAGCTTGGCCGAATTATTGGAAAGATCGAAGAAGGGCGAAAAATAACAGATGTTGCCAGGGAGTTCGACATCGCTCACAGCGTTGTTTCTCGGCTGTAGAAATCATTTAAAACTACTGGAATGTGTAGTAGACGGCACGGGGGAGGTCGTGTTAGAAGTACGACTCCTGCAGAAGACAGATACATCGTCCTATCAGCAAAAAGGAACAGGCGCACCACAGCTCAGCAGGTGGCAAATCAATTTCTTGCTGTCCCAGGAAAGCAGATCTCCCGAAAAACTGTTGCCAGACGTTTGAGGAGGGAAGGACTGTATGCCCGCAGACCTGTTGTGTGTGTCCCATTGACCAGACAGCACCGTACTGCCCGTTTGCAATGGTTTGCAATTGGACTGAACAGGACTGGGCATGCGTACTATTCTCAGATGAGAGTAGGTTCAGTCTGTCATCGGATTGTAGACGCCAACTGATCTGGCACGAGAGTGGTACTGGTTATCGTCCAGAAAATATCCCGGAAAGGGACCGATATCCGACATGCAGTGTCATGGTGTGGGCCGGCATCATGATCAATGGCCGCATGCGCCTACATGTGGTTGCGAATGGGACTAAGACGGGTCAACTATACATTGATAAAGTTCTACTTCCTCATGTTCGTCTTTTCCGTGGTGCTGTCAGTGATAAATTTGTTTTTATGGACGACAACGCAACATGTCATCGAACACTCGCTGTTCAGGATTGTCTAAACAGCAAGGGTATTCAACGCCTCGTATGGCCATCACGTTCTTCAGATCTAAACCTCATTGAAAATGTTTGGGATGCTTTGGGGAGGCAACTTTCTGGTCGAAACTATCCTCCGACAAGCAAGAACACCCTCATCCGTGCACTGACAGAGGAATGGGATAAATTTCCTCAACAGCTGCTGGATAATGTTGCGCAAAGTATGATACGACGTGTAGAATGTTGCATCACACTCCACGGTGGACATATTCCGTACTGACACCTTTCTTCAAGTTGCCTGCTGACATTTAGATGCATTGTTCCATTTTTCCGTACGCAGCATCAAATGAAATTTTTTTTTCGTTCAGATGTTTCATAGCTTTTGTACTTTCCAGAACAATGAATATTCTTTATTCTAATGTCTGAACAGTCTGGCAACTATATTTTATCCTACTAGGCCTCATGTCTCGCTTAATGTTATGCTACATTGCAATTTGTGATCCGTCCTTAGCAATTGTCCAGCAGTGTATTATACTATTCACTAATATTGATTTATTTTTATATAACTTTAAATGACATTTATATTTTATGATACTAACACAGATACTATTAATCAAAATTGTTTATTGATCATAAAACTAAGTTTATTTAATCAAAACACTATAATTTGCATTAAATACCATTAAAAATAAAGGCTGGGATTCAACTGAAACAGTCTTAAGACACGCCAGTCGACGTATGCGACGGTCTTAAGTTCGGGAAGTTACGCCTATCGTCTTAAATAGCTATTCAAGTGAAACACTTGCGTCGTATCTTAAATATACCCTGGCTTAAGACGGGGATTTTGTTACCTGTTTCTCCCTACGATTCGCGATCGCAACACTCGAATACGCCATCTGGAGAGAGACCGGCTTCATGCCTTTAGCCCTTCTCCCTTCCCTCTCCTCCTCTTTTCAGATATATAGGAATGTACTACGATATTTTCCCTTTTCTTAATATTTTTCCTTTTTACTTAATAAAAATATTTTCTAAAATTTCCGTGATACTTTTCTTTAGAACTATGTTTAATGTAGTTTTCAGTTCCATATAGATTTTCAAGTTAAAAGATTTTAATCTATATGAAAATCAAGAGAGAAACTAACGTACTTCCTTTCTCTACGACTTTCCACACGCTAATGGAGAAAGCATGTGAAGTGTTGCCATAGGAAAAGAGTTCTGCTCTACGCCACCTGCAGCCCATTTCGATCGCCAATCAGCAGTGACGTCAAAATATTTTTGTCCAATCAGATTCTTTTGCACAGTGAATAAACAAGAAAAGAAAGCTACAAGCATATATCGCATCTCGCATAATAAAGCTTCTTTAAAAGCTCCATGATTAGTTTCCGTTTATTAATCGTTGATGTTTTAAATTTATTTGAAAATAAAAATATAAATTCGAAAAATGTTTACGAAAACAATAGTGATTGCAGAAATTTTCAATGTGATCCAACGAAAGAAAAACAATTAAGATTTGAATAAAATCATACACATATCTAATAACAATTGTTATTTTTATTATTAATAGTTTTAGTTCTAAGGTGTTTAAAAATTTTAATAAATAAATTTAATGATGGTAGTAAAAGAGAAAGAAAAAACATTTATTTATAAAATAAATTAAAAAGAACCTTTATTTTGTGCATTGAATTAATTTTTAGTTTCCTATTGGTTAATGCATAGTCTTATAAATGAAAAGTAACATATTTCAAATAATTAACAATATCAATATTAACTTCAAAAATTACTGATGCTTATTCTAAGGTAGAAAGGCTTTATAAAATATTTAACTATTTTGCTAGACATGAGAATAATAATTTCTCATAGCACATTTTATATGTATAAAAACAATATTTTTATACAACTCAATTACAAATAATAATTTAATTATCTATGCGGTGCTGTTTGTTGTTGAGTGTACTTTTGAATTAATTGTTGTTAATCACTTTAAAAAAGAAAAACAATGAAGCTAATGACTATTAATATTTTAATAAATGCATTGTCGTATGCTACTTTTAATGAGATTAAATCGTAACACTGAATCCTACATTAGCCAAAAGTAAATATGAGATATATGTTAGTTGAGTGTGAAATTGTTTATTAGAACAAATTCTTACTCTTAAGAATGACATTCATGAGTATAAGCTTATCAGTATGCTTTAATTTATCTTGTGCCTTTTATATATCGATTTCTATCACATTAAGTTAACCTGTCCCTCTTTTAGCAGAAATGCACTTCAAGGGGAATAATTTTTGGAAGAAAAAAACTTATCTTTTAACATGATTCAAAGCACTTTATTCTCAAATGAATACCATTATAAATTGAACAAAAAAGCTGGAACTTAATTTAGTAAAATCCATATTATAGTTTATTTCTAAAGTTGCTATCAGTGCTTCTTGCTTCTTTTTAAATAAAAAACAAACTTTAGACCACTAACTTTTCAGATAATAAATTAAAAATAATTGAAAATAACTATGAAAATAAATATAAAATTTAAAAAGACTATATTGATATAAAATTGGAAAAGACTATAATTCAATACTACTAATCATTATTCAGAAAAGTAAAATTTCTAACTAATTAACTCTGACTTAATTTATGTTATTTTCTAAACTTGATTTTTGGTTTAGAATAAAACTGCATTTAACAGATATTTTGAAGTTAGTCAAACTTAGATTTAATCATATTATGATAGACTTTGAATTAGTAGGTCAGTACTCAATAGATTTTAAAATCGGTTATATATTATTGATCTTTTTTGCGAGAAAAATGTATTTCGATAGCCTAAGTGCTATATACAAGTTATTTTATGTATCTAAACAAACTGACTTAAAAACCATATTTGATAACTACTTTATGCTAATCTGCAAGAACTGAAAAATTTAAAAAATTATAAATTTCAATTTACTATTAACATGTACGCAACAGTAAAAGATAGACTACTTCTGAATCTTATTTACGTAATATAACTTTAAATTTTTCTCAATTAGTGAAATTTTCATTACAAATATTAATACTAATAGTAATTTTAAATATTAATTAGGGTTTTCACCACTTGTCATTTTTTAAAAGAAAAAAAAAACATTTAGCAACAGAATTACAAGAGCTAATTTCTTAACCCAAATTTATTCAAGTAAAATCAAAGAGGAATAGCTATCAAAATATAGAAATAATTCTGTTAAAAATTTTCAAGTCTCATCTTTTAAATTAAATACCATGAAACAGTAAATGCGCTTGAAAGTGCTCATGAAATTTTTCCATGATTTTGAGTTTAGAATATTAACGTTGTTTTTCGTTTTTAAAAATTTTATGTTATTATTCAACATTAAGAGTTCAGCATTAGAGTTAAAATTCACCATTAAAAAATCATTAAGATTATTTTTATTTTATAATTTTACCAATTGGTAACATAAATAATGAAATCTGTATAAAAAAATATCTGTTGAGAAATGCCTTTGGTATATTATCCAAGATTTGTTTCAAGTACTCATACATAACAGCACTTATTTATGGAAATTAGTATGCTCTTCGTAACAGAGAATACAATACATATATTTTGCATACTATATGTGATAAGGCAATTTAAAATTTGATCACAGTATTTTTAAAATTTTTGATACACATATAAAACAAGTCATCAACTAAATACTATTCATTTAACATAACCCAATAAAGAGACCTATAAATCCTAAGTAATAAAAACTAATTGCAAATCTGCAATTAGTTTTTATTAATTGGGATTTAATTAAAAAATTTAAATAATTGTTTGAATCAATTGTAAGCACTCTTACCTAACAATAAAAGACAGTCTATTCAACTTCAGAAACAGGCAATAATTGTATCCTGATCTTCAATCACTCCTGGATGTTTTAAAACAAGCCAACAAATTTCTGCTAGAGTGTATGGCAATTTTTTATTACACCATCACAAAAGCATAAATTACCAAGCTTGTAAGCATTTCACTTCCTAATTTCTGTAAAGTTTACATCCATAAACAGCAGTTATGTCTGTAATAAAATAAGTTCACACAGCCAATATTTTTTGGGAGATTTTCGGATCGTAATTTATTGCCAAGTCTCGGCAATTTCTGGGCAGCGGCCCACGAGAAACAAAAACATCACAAAAAGAATAACTCGTAGCCACCCACGGGCAAACATCTACATGTTTTTTTTTCTTACAAAAATTTGCAAGTTTAAAAGCTATTTGGGACTTCAGCAATTGTAGTTGGCATGACAAATCATGATACAGAAATAATCCCATATTTTTAATGAACATATAAGTTTAAAAAATCAGTAATTGTATTTCTAAAATTGTTAAACATGTTTCATGATAGGATTTCAATAAATATATCTTTATACAAAACCAAATTTTCTACAAAAATAAATAATTTAAAAAAAAACAATGAAAAAGTTATTCTTAGTTTAAAAGGTAGAAATTTAGTGCATTTTGTAGTATTAAATGTTAGCAACAGTTAAATCTAAAAAGATAAAGAGTTAAAAGTTATTAACAATTAAAATGAATAATAATTATTATAAACCAAGAATCATTAAGGGGTTTAAAATTTTATAAACCTAAGAACTCAAATAGATTATCCGTAAGCATATCAATAAAAAATAAGCATAATTTATAACTGTACAATAATAAAGATAACAAAATGTGTATCGATACAATTTTAACTAAATTTCGTAAGATTACTCGCTTTGTAACCAAATAAATTACTTACGTATGAAACGTGTACTTTTAAGAAAAATTTATATTCGATAATAGCTTTAGTTCAAAACATACAGCAAACAACTTTGATGAAGATATAAAAAATAGTCAAATAAAATTTACATACAAAAGAGTTTAATATGCACACATTAAACAATAGAACTCTTACGTTTTACTTCAGTTCAGGAAAAATAAAATTAAACATACTTTTTTGTTTACAGGAATAAGAGTAAAAATAAGGTGTTAGGTTCGTATTTATTTATCTTTTTAAAACAAATTTTGTAGACATTATTACTAATAACAAGTGCAAGACTGATAAATGAGAAGGATTAAATCAATAATATTTAAGAATTAACAAGTAAGTTTTGTTTCATGATCACCAACGGATCATCATAACAAAACAACACAAACGCCATATTGGATTAGAGCGTCTTAAGTCAGTCGAACCACCCGTCTTAAGACCGATTTGTCATTTTCAACGTAAGTGTTTCAGTTGAATTGAAATTTACGAGATTTCCCATCATGCATTGCGAAAGTTACGATTTCACCCGTCTTAAGACGAGTTTCATAGATATAAGGAACCCGTAAAAGGAAGTGAAGGTCCTATCTTTCCGGTGGCAACGAAAAATGGGTTACTTTTTTCAATCATCGTGGCGACTTTTTCTATCTGTTAAATCGCCACATCGCCAGTGTTCGTGTGCTTTGTTGTGATGGCTTGTTAATTTCACGTGTTGAAATTTTACTGCATGGGATCGATATCTAATCTGTTGTGGTAAGTAAAAATTATTAATATATTAACTTTTTGTATTTATTTTTAGCTAATTAAATGTGAAAACATTGCATAAATGTTTATATATTACGTTCTATAAAGCGTAAACACCATTCTCGTGTTATTTTCCAATGAGAATGAATTTTATAATGCATTTATAACTCCACTCTTTTAGAAAATTATTTTTATGTGCTTAGCATTAATTGATTGAGTGGTTATTGTTTAAAAAATTTGTAAAATAATTTGTACAGAGGGAAATTTCTGATAACCTAAAAATGTTTTCATATTGGAATATTTATTCTACCGAATGTTTTGATCATTAAAAATGTTTTAGTAAAATCTGCGATAATATAGCGAAAATGAGCTTGCATAAATTTTAGGAAATTATATAGTCTGTTATTTATGCACAATAGTAAATGAACTTATTTAGAGATAAATGCTTGTGTTTTGTGCTGTTTGTCATTAGAATTTAGGAACAATACTAAATTTTACATTACGAATAGTTTATAATATGGAGTATTAATATATGAAGGTTGTATTTAGCTATATTAAGAAAAAGTGGTGATTAAAGTTAAGAGTATTTTAGATCTACAATTCATCTTTATATATTTCTAAATTTCCTAGTAACTATCATAGGAATTGTATGCCTTGCATTCAAAATTGATAGATGAGATTAATGTATTTAAAATAAATAAGTTAACTCTAAGAAAGAGTAACAACATTTTGTGATTTTTTATCACTGTGAGAAATTTATCTCTTTTGACGTTGTAATTTTTTAATACAAGTATTGTTGATGTTACTTTTTTTTCTCTAGTGGTTCATGATTCATATATAGGAATGACTGGAAGCATGTCTGTGTACCACATACAGTTGGCTGATCGTGGAGAAGATAAACTTGGTGAAACAATAGCGAGAGAACTGCCTATTTAGAAAGTTTATTAACCTTTCTATATAGATGTTTTTAAAATGGTTTTCTTTTTATTGTTTTTTCCAAGTTCAGTATAACAGCTAAAGCTCACCTGCAAACTTGGCTAGATATTAATTACTTTCTAGGGTAAGTCATTCATTAACATTTTCAAGTACTTATAAGTTTAAGAATGTTCTAAAAAACTTATTACTACATTAGCTATATTATGTACCTCTTACTGCAATTAGTATTGCATTGATATGACATCAATAGAAGTTTGTTAAGTGACATTTTTACAGACTCCCGAAACTGGTAAGTTCCCATTTTTGGGTAAAACATTGCAGTTTTATCAAAATATTTTTAGTTTAATTTTGATCTTTAAAGATATGAAAGTTTTCTGTAATTCATATATTATAATCATATATATTATAATTATATTGCCGATTATTTATAATTTGGCCTTTATATGGATATGTAAATAAACATTTGGAGTTTTCATTCTCCATTTAGTTGTGTGCATATAATCATATCATGAAATGTAATCCAAAGTTCTGATTCTCGTATTTATACAAAATTTATCTGCTGTTTGGGAGTAATGTTAAGGTTATTGTTTCTAATTTATAAAAATTTAAGTATTGTTTTTAAAATTGTACATGATTAAATGATCAAGTTATTGATGATAATTTAAGTTCTTTAACTCTTTTAATGCACATTCCATGTATTGTTGTAAAATGAGTAAACATATCACATAGAATTTCAAGTATATTGTCAATTTTAACTGGAAAATATTGCACTTTTTCTATTTTGATAACTTGAAAAATCTCTAAAATTCCTTTTGTGTAAAATATGTAGTACATTCTGTGACAATTATCATAAAATGTATATTGTTTCGTAAAATCTACTGGATTTTTTCCTATCCCTGTCGTTCCAACGCAATTTTTCAGAGGAGAGTTTCGACAATTTGAAATATAGTTATTAAGGTTTATACTTATGTATATGAAACTTTTTTTTTTTTGTATGCTGGAAATTTATTTAAAGAAGAAAATCTAGGCAATGAAATTCTATAAACCACATTAACTTTTAATATCTTTCTATTTTTAAGTCTACTCTACTTGGTTAAGCAAACTAAAGTTGATAAATTTATTGTGTTATATTAGTTGTTATATGTTCTTGAAAGTTTAAAAAAAAGTTTTTTTCTGTAATGCTTAAGCACATATTTATGTGTCTAACTATTTGAATCTTAAAATTATATTATGCATTTTATGGCTTGTCTTTCTCAGATTAATATTACTGTCATGCTTAGTTGGTAAGTTTAAACATGTGTCCAATGTTCTGTATGACACAAAATTCTATAAAATGCAAAGACACATGTTTTAAATGTGTTTTTAAGATATTGTTTTAATAAACTTTGAAAAAGTTACTATTAATCCTATAAATAATATTTTGGAGTTGTGAACACCTAATTAAAATTATTTGTAGGCTTTAAATGAATGGCAAATATTATTCTGAATTTTTGTTTTATTTTCAATTGCACATTATTTGTGAAAAATATATATATATATATATATTTTTTTTTATTTTTTGAAAACCCAGACAAAATTTAATAATTTTCTCTTCTAAACTAGATTCTTTAAGCATGTATAATATAACGTTAAAAATTAATAAAATAGATTTTCGTATAGAATTATTGGGTGAATTATGTTAAACTTCCATTTTTAAATTAGATGTTTATTGTAAATGACAGTTTCTTGGATTGGGTAGATTTACATAATCAGTTTTTTCTAGCCTGACAAGAGCCTTACCAATCCTGGTACTATTTGAATGTAATGTTTGAAGAAGCTACCACTAAGTAATAATTTTTAAAACCGTTCTATCAAGGAAAGAATCCTTATGTGCAAAATTCTTATTTATATTTGTTATTTGTATCTAAAACTATTGTTTGTATGGTTATTAATACATTTATTTAAGAATATGCATTTAGGTGAAGTGTATTTAAGTTGTGATGTCTGTCTACTGAAATTTCAGAAAAATGAGAAACTGTGCAACTATTTTATTAAGTGAAGTTTTAAATTGTTCACATAACCAGTAGTAATTTTGACTTCTTTCATTTATTATAGCTTCGTACTTAAAAAAATTTTATTGAAGTAAAAATTCATACCCAATGCACCTACAAGATGTTGATTACAGTATCTTTGTACAATAAATAAATAAAATTAGTAAAGATATTTGTTGTTGTTTTTTTTGTTGTAAATAATGCTTAAAATATTTAATTAAAAAAATCTGTTGAGATATGTTTTGAGTTATCACTTTTGAAATTTGAAAACAGTGTGTAAATATCAATTTGCGATATCTACCAACTTAAAATTCTACACTTTTAAATTTTATTGCAATTTTTCAGATAAACTTTCTGTCCTATCTTCCTTAATATTAGTGCATTTTTTAAACGTTTGATCTTCAGGTAATGAAATAGTTTGGGAAATTCTATACAAAATGCAATCAGATCCATTAAAATGGAACAATTGCTCAGCAATAACTCTACTTGGAACAATTTCTCTGCTTCTGAGAAATTAGCATCTTGAACACTTTTCAGAAGAATACAAAATACATATTAAAAATAAGCATAATATACTCAGAAAATAAAGGTTTTACTTTTTTTTAAGGTACATTTCAATAAAATTATTTTTTTCTCTTGTGAGATAATGGATGTGGAATTTTTTAAAATAGCCTAGAAATAAATGAAATATTTTGAGTACTTTGTATGCAATTTTTCTTTAATTTATTAAAATTAATTAATTATGACGTTCTAAAATAAATTTAGGAAACCTTTACAAGTTCAGACCATATACATATATACAGCTGATTTTTATAACCATTTGAGTGTAAAAGGGGGTCTTTAAATCTTGTTTTTAATTTATAATTTTAGAATTGTTTTCAAAAATAAAGACAGAATTAACATTAGCGGTCGCAGATTAATTTTCAAACAAGGAAGAAAATAAGCTTCTTGAATGATGAATCATCATTGAGGAAAGCAGGATTAAATTTAAACCTGATATATTTCAAACATTTGCCTTTCACATCCTCCCGGTTTTCTTTAGCAACCTACCAAGTTTTATTGTTTTAAAATTACGAATGAATGATTTTTCAGATTTTCATAACCTTTCTGCGTTAGTTTCGTTGAACTTTACTTAGCAACACATGTATGTATTTTCATTTAATTTTGCGCATCCTCAAAAAGTATATTAAAAACTGTGGTAACGGAGCTTCTTATATATGAGCTTATCAAAATATATGATAGCATACATATAAAAACTTTAGATCTAATAATTAAGTACGAATACAAAGAGTTTGAAAATTTTGTTAAATATTCTTCCCCAAATTTGTGAAACAAATAAATTTTCTAAAAATGTTACTATTCCGTTCTCACCTGATGCGTGTAGAAGATTCGCATCATAATGTATGTTTGTAATTATTAGATTTAAGATATCAATAAAAACTAAGAAAATAATTATGGATCGCATTTTTCTATCATCCTTTGTATTTTGAAGCATTTTGCAATTTGATCCTCTCGAAATCCGCTGCTTCTCCAAATTATTTTATGGTCTAATAAAGTATTTTGGAATACATTCGATGCAAATATGTCAAAAAATTTCACGCGACGTATAAAATTAACCAGTAAGTAAATATATAAAAGATATTTTGTTTCATATTAACTTTATTTCAACAATGGTTAAAAAATATAATATTAAATGCAGCGGGAACAATTTTTCAAAGAGGCATTTTTTTTTTTTTTAGAAACTAGCTAATTTTAGATAAATAATCTCTTTGCCGAGAACAATCAAAATGTAAAAAAGCTAAATACAGTTTGTTTGTTTTTTTCATTCATAAATTATTTCCGAACAGTTTTAAGAAAATAAAGACATTTCATCACATACATTTATTATTTAACCGTGTAATTATTAGATATGGAATGACCTTAAAAGCTAAAAGAATAAAATTGCATAATCTGCCACTTACTATTGTTATGCATTTGACGCAATCCGGCCTTATAAAGTCGAAACGAAATTTTTAAAAGCTATTTGATAATGAAATAAAATAGTTTTCAACACCAGCATTTGCTGAAATTAAAAATAAAAAAAATCGTATGCCATATTTTACATTAATTAGTAGTAAAAGAAGGATACATCGTCTGAAGTGGAAATTATTAGTTAAAAATTCTAAGAACATTCATCATAGTCTATCAAGTTTTATCAAGAAATTAATCCTTGAAACAAATCAGAATGTAAATTTTGAATTCGATAATGCTGTAAGTTATTTAAAATTGTAAAAAAAAAAAAAAAAAAATCAGTATTGAACTTTTAATTTCAACAAAGGTGTTTTTAAAAATTATTTCTCTGTATCAGTGGAAAATAAAGGTAATTAAAAGAAAATTTATCTTTCGTAAATAGCATCTAACTCCAATTATAAACTAAATAAATACAACAATTGAGAATGATGCATAAATTTTGTAGTATTATTAAATTTAATCTTTTATTTTGCTAAATTACATATGAAATATATAAATTTTTAATTCATAAAAATATCATTTTATGGATTTAAAGAAAGAACTTTAAAAAAAAATCGGAAAATTTTGAAAAATTTTTGGGTTATGGCACGTGCTTCCTTAGGTCCCTTTCCTGGGAATTAATGATCCAAAGAAATCAGAAAATAAATTTCGAATTCCAAAACATCCTGCCAGTTTCGTAGATAATTTGAATACTACGAGACAGAATTTATTTATATTACCGTGAATGAAAGAAATTGGTGGTTGTTAACTTCCACCGGTGAATGTTGACAATAACATAATCGCTTTGGTAAATGTCCGAATTATATACTAGCTCTAGTTATGTGCAACTACTCGATATACATTTGCCCGGTATGCCCCATATCAATGTATTTTAAAGGTTCAGTGCCATTGCCCGGTATGTCCTACATCGATGCTTTTTTAAGGTCAAGTGCCACTGCCCAATATGCATTGAATCGGTTCTCCGAACACTGATGTTTCACCCAATCTATCCCACGATATTAAAATAGCGAATAAATAAAATAATATCGACGAATAAAGTAATATCTAATCGGATAAAACAAATATTTCGGACATTCACCAAAGCGACTATGCGATTGTTGGCATTCACCGGTGAAAATCGACATTCCCTTGATTTCAGTCATCCACGGTAACAATTATGCTGATATATATATATATATATATATATATATATATATATATATATATATATATATATATATATATATATATATATATATATATATATACGAAGAAAAAGAAAACAATAAAAAAAAGAGCATTATTAAAATCTGATAATTTAATTTCAGTCACGGATAGCATGTATGTCATCAAAATCATAAAAGACCAGTTAGTATGCCGTAGACTAAATGGGGAAGTAAGGATATTATTTGGGTTACTAGATTTATTTGTTTGACTAATTGGATTATTACTATTTTTCTAATTAATTATGAATCCATTTAAGCTGTGATTATCCTCAACAGTGATTCCTAAGATTTTGATAAAATTCTGACTGAGACATTTATTTGCGACACCAGAACATGAAGTTTTTAATCAGATTGCGACTTCATGTGCCACAAGCATTTTTAAAATATATGAACAGAGTGTTCCGTTTCCTCGTTCTTAATATTAATTGTTGTATTTATTAAGAATTTAATCTAAATAGTACGCAATTAATTGCGTACTATTTAGATTAAATTCTCAATAAAATAACCTATAATTATTGGGTAATCTATAATTATAGGTTATTTTATTAAGAATAATTATAGGCTAACCTATAATTATCGGAGACCGATAACTATAGCAAAGAATATAGAGGGGTTCTATAATCAGGGGGGGAATTCCAAAATAGAAAAGAGTATTGAAGAAAATGAAACTTTTACAATTTAAATAATGTTTTTTCTTCCTTTCATAAAACTTGAAACAAAAATATTTTTTTAAAAATAGTTTAATTTGTATAAAAAAATTCCTTGATGTTATGTTGACATTTTGCTTTACACTTACCTTTAAAAGTATTTAATTACGAATTGAATTGTAGTTTTTGTTGATTTAGTTGATTTTACTGTGCTTGAACACTATTTCGAGAGCACAAAGCTTGACATCAAAGATTTTCTTTTCCATCCACGCTGAAAATGCCCTAAACCTACTTCGAAGAAGCATTATTTACATGCATTAACACATTGGTCACATATACATGAGTTGGTTTTCAGATATTTAAATTTAAACAAAAGGGGGAGGGAAAAACATTTTTCTAATTCTTATACTATTGAACTATTGTTTTAAAAATTATCTTGTGTGTGTTAATGTTAGCCTTTTCTGAAAAAAAATGGTTCTTCGAAAATTCGTTGTTTTGACGCTTCAGCTTTTTAACTTCTTCTGAAGAAGGAAAATAAATTATATTTAAAATTGTACTTAAAAGAAACTATAGACAAAGGCTGCAAATAAATTTCATGCATATTAAAATTTAAGCGAGAACGAAACATTATCTGTGAAAACCAGCGAATCCCAGTTGGGGTAAATAACGAAGCATACTTGATTTTCGGGTGAAACAGAAAAAAATTGAAAGGAGATTGGTAGAACTATATCTAAGAATCATTAGGCAATCAAATTGGTTTTGCCGTTTTTTCATCTTTTCTTCTTTAGGGACTCGATAGTTTCCAACTATCTTTTTGTTACTTCCTCGCTTCTCCGCATATTAGCCTGCGACCAATAATCAAAGAATATTATAGACAGTGTCCCCCCCCCCCCAAGTTCTTGGGCGCATTCATCCCCCCCTAAAATATTTTGCTAACTTCCCCCTTCCATGTTAGCTTGTTCGAAATAGTGCTACGTTGCTTCTTTTATTTATGTACTTAAAAAGAAAAAAATTCTCTCGTCTAAATCCCCCCCCAAACTATTCATTTTATTTAGTGTAAAAATTCCCCCCCCCCCCAAGCTTTAAGTGGGCGCATCGTGCGCCGTCCGAATATAATAGCAATTGTTTCTACACTTTTTGACAATGTCAGTAAATTCTTCTTTTAAAATGTAAAAAATTCTTAAACGACTTATTTTTCAAGGAAATAAAAAAAAAAAATTCATCCCTCCCAAAATTAAATTTTTTTTTTGTACACTCCTTTCTATTTTCATTTCATTGCTGCAGGGATTTACTAATTCCATCACTAGATGGCAGCTCTGCATTAAAGTACACTCTACTAAAGGCTCTGTTAGTAGTTTAGCATTGCAAAATTAAATTATCAAATTAATTATTAATAAGTAATTAACTAAGTTGATACATATTTCTAAATCGAGTTAAAAGTTTTATAAGTTGATACATATTTAAGTTTTATTAACTCTAAAAGTAAAAATACAATTTATTGTCCATTTTTTATATTTTATTATATTGTTATATTCGAAATCAGAGCTAGTACAACTAAACACTCAACGAAAAAAAAAAAGGTAGTAAATTTTTTTAAAACGCCAATAATAAGATAAACCACAAAAATAAGGTAACCCTGAAAACCGGTTTTTCGTTGCCATCGAGAAGATAGGACCTTCACTTCCTCTTACGGGTTCCTTATATCTACGGCACTAGTCTTAAGACAGTCGATGTTGCAGTTGAATTCCACCCAAAATTTCGCAGAAATTTAGGATAGAATATTGCACTATCCTTTTAATCGAATAACCCGCTCAATTGCATAGATTTGGCTGGAACTGATGATATTCCTTTAAGCGGGGTTGACTGGTTAAGCCTTAGCCGTTGTTTCCTCAAAAATCTTAAAGATAACATCATTGATACTTTATAGCTCTATTTAATAACAATAAAAAAGAGTTATTGCTTGTACTTTATTTAGTTTTTTTTTCTCGCTACGTCATAATTTCAATCAACAACAGTTCCGCAATTGACTGATTGTTGACACGTTCTCAGCAGATCACCGAAGTCGAGCATAACTGGCTGCTGTCAGCGTGCGGGTGAAAAACTACTTGGATCAATCTGTGAAGGGACCGAGGGTGTGAGGTATTGTTTCTCGTTAAAATGTTATACGTAAGTACTTGACTTCACGCGCATGTCGTCGGTCTATCGAAGCGAAGGGAGCCTCACCTCGGCAGAGTTCAAAATTGTGATGGCATGTCTTCAGATGATTGTCAGGAATGTTTACCAAACCGTTACCAATAGCCCATTGAGCAGCTTTAGTGCGACGTAAACAACAACAATGAAAAAAAAATTTACGTGGTAGCACTATGTCACCAAATTATCTCTGAAGTTATCTGAAATCACGTATTTAATTTGTCACGTCTGTCAAAATGTGTTTCGGTATAAGTAAATAATTTAAAAACAGCGGTAATTAAAATTAAAAAAAAAATTCTTTTGCAATGAAAGGCAAAATTAATGGGAAAGTGGTACTAATTTGCTTAGGAAAAACGTAGAAAATTACTTCAGTTTTATTAACAGCTGTCCCTCTTTTCTTTTTCTCTGGCCTTTTAATTCCTAGTAAGAATATATATATTTTTTTGGTATTCTCTCTTTAAAAATAAAAAGTCAAACAGCTGATAAAAAATATTTGTTAGATTACGGAATTATATATTTTACTGAAATATAAAATTCAAAATAATTAGTTTGGAAAAATCTTTTTTTGATTCATATTCAAAAATGTATTAATGATTTTGTAAATTAAAGAAGTTTCAATTATAAATAACTGTTTCGCTAAGATTTAAATAACTGCATATTAGTTAAATTGTTTGGAAGTGAACCGCGTTTGAAATATTTGACTTTTTATGCAGGAAAAGACATGGTGTTTCACGTTATATTTCATCTCACCAAATATTATTAAACTTCTAAATTTATTTCTCACCTATCCTGACATGAATAAATACAAAGAAATAATGAAAAAAAATATATTTAATGAAAATTCTGAGTCAAAGTGTTAATGCTGACGCTCAGTTCATTTAAGTAATGTAATAGATGCATATTGAAATACTAAAAAGTAAGCCATTATGTTACAAAAAGCAACATTTATGGAGTTCAGGTACTTATTCGTATAGATTAATCGTAAACAAGCGCCATACTATTATTGTCGCCAATGATGCTTAATTAATATGGGTAATTCCTATTATATAAATTAAAAAAATTACTTATTTACAAAAATTCCAAGTTAATGGTTAATTTCGATATTATGCCTAGTAATGTTGAATACAGTTAATCTCAATTTTAATGGGCTGAACAACAAAAAACAGTTTTTGTTATGTTTTTGCTTATTAATTTTGTCAGTATATACCGTTCAGTTTTGTCCACGATTTCATTGGGTTGTTCAGTACCGAGTTATTGTTTTTTTGATTTTATTAATCCTGTTCGAAGAGTGGATATTTAGCTAGTTGAAAATAAAAAAAAGTTGAATTACAGTTCGTTAAAAATAAGTTAACTAACGCTTTTCGTTTCCCGAAACTCTTGTTTTTTTCTCAGGTCAAGAGCTAGCCCTTGTACAATACTTATCAATATTTTAGTCAAATAACTTCTAAACGTACTATTGGACGTATTTTCAAAATTTTAATTAAATATAGTAGCATTAAATTCTAACTTGCGATTCATTTAAACTGAAATAGTTGCAGTGTTATAGTAGTAGCACCTTGGATACATATGTACTATAAAATAGTATCTTTCTCTTGATATACATCTTCAAGAAAGAATAAATAAATGAGATAAATTTTCTTTTGAATATATTTATTTTTAGTGGTAAGAGTACAGCATATGTAAAAAGTATAAAAAAGGAAGAAAAAAAAATTATTCAAGTTGGATCTGAGAATTTGAAGCACGTATATTTGTTTTTGTTCTTACACAATAGACAGAGTATGGTAGCTAGCTTGACTCTATGAAGGTGCTTGCAGATGCAATCATATAAGGTCTATGACCACTATCAGTGGCATCATCCTGAGAAAAAGAGCAGCTAAGTCTTTCTTTATAACTATTGCATAGCTGCCAACCTTATGAATCAAAAATGAGGAACACTATATGCGACAAAATTATACGCACTAATTACGAGAGTAAGATAAAAATTTAATTATTAAATCATAACATTAATAGACATACATTTAAATATGTAAATTAGTAAAACAAAACTATAAACACTATCTTTTGTGGGAAACTTATAATATTAATGTTTTATAATTAGGAATACCGGTATAATATATTAAAAACAAACATTACCTATTAATATATAATTATTTATCTCCAAATTATAAAACACTGGTAAATAATAATCTACATCATAAACAAATATTTCTGATGCAATACTACAAAAAAAAAAATTTCCAAAAATAATAATTTAGTGAAATAATCAGCAACAGACAGCTATTGGAATAATATTTTCCAATAAAAAGCTACTAAAAATTACTTTAGCACAATAATCACAGGATGCATGCTTGTGGCGATCAGAAAAAAGGATTGGTTTAAAATCAAAAATTTTATGAAAATTCAGAATTTTTATAAAAATATCAGATTGGATTTAAAAATTAGGAACAAATCCGAAAAATTCTGAACAGTTGGTAGCTATGCTATTGTCTGCTTAGTCAGCTGTAAAATAAAAGCATTTTTCTAGATAAAAAAATAGAAATCATGTTACTTTAAAATTCTACAGTGGATCAGAATCCAATCAAAGACTTCAGTTATATTAATAACTGACAACCGTGCCCGAAAATAAAGAGCTTAACTGACAATGACTGACATGTTATCTTGTTACGGTACAGAGATATTCTTCAAACTAAATGAGACTCTGCATAAACCATTGTAGAAAATCAAGTCCTGGTAAATATATCTCACAGAAAAGCTTTAAGCAGACAATGCTGTGAGACCATTCCCCGGGACAAACATGAATCATCAGCAGAATCCAGGCAAAAGCTAGAAGAGAACAAGTTGCTTCAAATTAATATTGTAATCAAGATACCTTGTTAAGATTTCAACCAATGGTTAAGTATATAGATAAAAGCACAACTCTTCAAATTGTGAATCTAATAAAGGATTGCATACATTAGTTTGAATCAATTTGAATTACAGAGTGAAAGAACTTTTAGCACAGAAGT
Organism: Parasteatoda tepidariorum; assembly: GCF_982258835.1. Taxonomy (NCBI): domain Eukaryota; kingdom Metazoa; phylum Arthropoda; class Arachnida; order Araneae; family Theridiidae; genus Parasteatoda; species Parasteatoda tepidariorum. Next base: position 31,840,914 of record NC_141756.1, read on the forward strand.
ATAAGTTTTAAGTTATAAGCACAGAAATTTTTTTATTATTATTAAATCTGGCATATCCATCTTTTCCCACGCATATGGCATACTTGCGACACTTTCAGAGTGGTCTCACAACTCTTTTGGGAGGAAGCATCACTCAAACTCATACTCGGGGATTTGACACATCTGTCACTTTAAAATCAAGACATAAAAAAGGAGTGTAAATTATTGCAACATTAGCTTTGTTGCTCGATTTTTTCTTTTTGCAGATCCCCAATTTAGTCAGGTTACTTACATCTGAAAGAGAGGGAAAGTGTCTGATTAATATTATTTAATATTTCTATTGCAGCATCAATCAGGGTTTACATATAAAGACTAATGGCTTTAAGAACAAGACAATCACAGGACATTACATCACAGCATTTAATAGTTAGTCACAGCACAGATTTTATTATATTTTCTTTACACAACATAAATGACCCCACAGCCAATTGTTCAGTTGGTGTGTGCACTGTTGAGTCACCGTTTACCCTAGAGACAGCCACGTAGGCTTCTTAAAGGCACGAGTCCATGATGGATCATGGAATGTGCATGTTGTGTTATCCCCACGCTGACTTTTAATGATGAGCCAGTACATGTTGATGAGTTTGTCCATTGTTCAGGTTTGATTGCACTGTTCCCAGTTTTATAGTATCTAATCATCTAAATTCTGTCGACATCACCAGTTCCTTAATGAATATTATTTTCTAAACCTTTTACAAGAATAAAAAATAAAATCATAAATTAATTTTCTAAACTTATTAGTATCTAGATCAAACATTAAATTAGTTTTTATTTAGAATGCAATAAATGCCACTGATAAAAACAAAAGTAATAAATATTTTTGAAATAATCAAAGTAAAAGAATATATATTATTAATAAAAGAGGAATATACTAACTGGTAGGGCACTGTCTTTTCCTTAACCACGGTGTGATTAAAGACAAATACTGATAAACATTAAAAGATCATTTAATTCATTCTGACTTTAATTATTTTATTAATACTGTAATAATTTATAAACAGTGCTGTACTAACAGTAAACAATCCATACTATAACAATACAGTTGGGGAAAAAAAACTCACAACGATTAAGGTATAATGCCACTGTTAAAAATATACAATTCTCCGAATAATCAAAACATTATAGTAATAAAAGAGAAAGATACTAACTGAGACACTCATATTAGCTTCTGTTAAGTCTAGATCTCATTTAAGCTAACAAAGAATAGAATTAGATCAATCTCCGTGCAATCTAAAATTTTTTATAATCTCTTTTAGTGTTGAACATATACCCATTGCTATTTAGAAATAGCAATTGGCATTATTCATTAGCGTTATTAGCATTATTCATTTAGTATATTTTACCAAAGGCATTTAAAGTGGAAGAGTATTTATAATTCAGGTACAATGCTCTAAACAATCTTCCCTCTGTCCTTTAAGGGTAGAACCAGAATCATTGAGAGAGAGAACTAGTCATAAAATATTCTATTGCATCTAAAAAATTTTCTGCATTGTGTAAAGTAGCACAGATAAGAATATTAGAAAAAAACACTCTCTACTGAATATTTTTCTTTACAGCATCATAGTACTAAATCTGTTCAAGTACTGTCAGGGATCTGTCCAGACATTCTGTAAAAGGTCCGTATTTGTAAAATTGGAAAAAAATTACTTGTAATTTGTGAATATAAAATAAACGTTAAGTCACATTCTTTCAACCAGGGTCCTGCTTTTGTGAATTTGTGCAAATAGGGTCTGTTATTGCAAAAAAAAAAAAAAAAAAAAAACTTTTTCAAGGAGTTTTTAAATTGTAAAGACTTACAAGATTATGTCCAACACTGTAAAATTATAATTAAAAAAATTAAAATTTAAAAAATAAACAGCAATTGCTGCTACTAAATTAGAGATGCAACATACAAATATTTGGTATTTTGCCTATACTGCTGAACGCAGAATATTCATTTCGGACGAATAAAGGAAGAATTGTCTGCCGAAGACAAAATTTATTTAGATTACATCTGTCGTTCTCCCCCCCCCCCCCCGGGAAGGGCTTATTTGATTAACAAAACAATAATGAAGATAAACGAATTTGTGAAGGGTCTGAGTAAAGGAAAAATTATTTTGTGAAATGTCCGTTTTTATGAAAAGATATTTTGTGAATAGTTCGTTAACGGACCCAAATCTCTTCTAAACAGATATCTGACTGTGACTACTCTTTCTTATTTGTATGGGATGAGTTCTGGTTATCTGGCTAAATGTCAAGACAAGATTACAATATTTTTATATTATTAGTATATAAAGTTGTGTATAAATACACTTCTTTTTTTAGCAACTTTGCTATGCATTCTTCAAAGATGTTTGCCAGTTGAATATGGCCCTGGCAGTTTAAATGCATGTGATCTTAACCAATACATTCATCCACAGATAAAGCTGATTCACAGAACATTAGCCCAAGTAAAATTCACAAAGTTTTAATTACTTCATTGAATCGCTTTATAGTGACGTTTTCAAGATTAACAAAATGTTGATGCATACGCTGATCTTTCAGCAAGAGAAATTTCTAAACTCTTCGTTCGAGAAAAACAACTCAGAAATATTTCTGTATTGTGATCTGCCGTGCCAACTACAATCGCCAAGGTGCTAAACAGATTTTAAACTTGCAAATTTAATAACAAAAAAAAAAAACACATGTAGATAGTTGTCCGGGGGTGGTTACGAGTTATACCTTCTGAGTTCCCTTCTCTTTTTATTAGTTCCTGGCGGCTGGCTACCCAGAATTATTCTTCCACAGATAACCAAACAAAATCTCCCCAATAACCCCACAAATTTTATTAACCACACAAGCCAGTTTTTTAAAGTTGGGCATTGTACCCAATTGCACATCATTAGTTCCTTTATTTTTAAGAAAAGCAAAATAAATTATTATTTTATAGCACAACCATAAGTAATATTAATAAAAAAATAAATAAGTATCTGAATTAGAATAGTTACACAAGATACTAACAATGCCAACAAATGGTTTAGATACATAATCATTAAATATGTAAATAAATTACATTTCAACTTACCAACATGAATTAAGACAAAAACACAATCGTCCCTTCACAACTGCACACTTAATTTGTCCACACCGATTCCAGGGTGTGCAAACATCGATATCCCATTTCCATTCAGCATTTAAGTAATTAGCCAAATACTTCTCCAAGGAATCACCTAGTAAAAAAGTATTTTATGAAGAGAAAGAAGAAATATGAAAAGTTTGCTTTACATTGTCCACGCAAACTGTCAAAAATCTTAGGGTAATGAAAAAAATACAATTATAGATATAGTTTGAGAAGTTAAATAATTGAAAAAATTCAATTTCATATTAATATCCAATAAAGATAACTTAAATTTAAGATAACTTGCTAATCTGAATTATCTTCTAATTTATTATAGTATTTGTATTATGTATTTTAAATAAAACAAATTATTGAGTACAAATTGTTTTGCACATAATTGTGATACACCTATAGAATAAAAATTTTTTTTGAAAGTATGCATGCTCATAATTTATTTAATAGTTAAGACAACCTAAAAGAATAATAATGAATGCAGTAACTGTGAATGAAAATGATAAATATTATCTAAATTTGTTCCATTTCTCTCAGAATTTTTTTTTAGATTAGTTTACAATAAAATTGAAACAAATTATTTTAGACATGATCAAAACCCTCTTCACTATTTTTAAGAAAATTCAATATTAATCTTTCTATATATAATAAATTTTAATTAGCAATATATTTCATAGAAAAAAAAAAAGATACCTCTATATTATGTCACTAAAATAAACATAAATCAAGTAATTCAACTAAATGAAATTTCATTACTAAACTGCTTCACACAATTTCGGCAGATCAAACAAAGGATTTCTAAGGAAGCAGAGAAAAACTTTGATAAATGAATTTTTATAACGATTTTCTTAAAATACATACATTTTACAAACTATTTACTTTAAAATCTAACGCGTGGTATTCACAGATATTTAATAAAATTCATTAATCTTTTTAAAAATTTCATGTAATTTTTTTATATACTGCTATGAAACGTACACTAATATTATAAATCTTTAATTAATAAGAATTACCTGTAATTAAAACTTTCATGATGATAAAATATGAAATCCCGCGCAGCCAAATACAGAAAATGGCTTCCTCTAACAATAGCTTTTGTTTAAACAACGCCAATTGCTTTGGCGAAAAAGTTTGGTCACACAATCAATATAGGGTTATAAGAAGATTGATGGATAAAAGCTAGCGTCAAGCTCACTCCGCCCAGTTACCAATTCCTAAATTGACCAAATATCGTGATGTGTCCAGTGTCAAAGTTCACCCTGACATCTGTTTGGTACAGTGATTGATCTTTCCATCTTTATGTCTTTGTTTGAGTTACACGAGCAAAGGAGGGGATACAAGCGTCTATATTCTTTGTCTACGAAGTACTTAGATTGGTTTGAATAAATTATCAAACTGAGCATGCGCGTTATTAAAATTGCGCCAAACAAAAATGCTAAAAACGCCATTCTAGTAAACCTGACAAAACGATGAAGAGATAACGATGAAAACGATGATGTAATCGACCAATCAAATGCCTCTATTTATTAAAAAGGCGGTCAGCCAAGCAACAGCCTGTTGTTATAAGTCGCTACTTGCCAGGTTGGAATTGTATTAGTCAAAGTTCCTTTAGAAATAATTTATTTTGTTGCTTTATCTAAGTTTATGAATTTAGTAAACATATTTAAAACTCAGTTTATTAATTAAACTAAAAGATAAATGTTATTCCTAGTAAGTGGAAGTAGTTGTGTCTTTTTCATATTATACCCAATTGACCCATTTCTCTTAAAATGTGAATCACGCTTTAACTGTAACTGATTGTTAAGTTTATTTATTTTGACATTGGTATGTTGTGTTCATCGAGGTTGCGTTGAAGCATCCAGGCATAATTCATAAAAACCTTACGCTGGTGTTATATCAATCCATTTAATTTGAGATTTTGTTACAAAATGAGTTTTTGTGAGAGCAATGATTTGCAACTGTTATGCTTAAAGTGTATTTCTTTTAACTTTGATCGGTATTTCATTCTATTTAATTCAAATGTAAAAGAAAATTTGTTATCTTGCATCAAAGTTATTCGTAAGTATTTTGTCTGATAGAATGTTTATAGTGAAAACTGTTTATCATAAGCATTTCAGTGTAATGATGTTAAAAAATATTAATTCCTTTTTTATTTTACAAACTTTTGCATTCCTTATACTAAAATACTCTTATTTGTAAAAGCTGGACCTGTTCTTAGCGTGGTAAATTGCAGTCAAAAGTGGGTAAATTCCTAGAATAGTCTTTTTAAAATATAGCCACTTTGACCAAGATTTCAGTATTGGCATCTTGTGACTAAAAAGTCGCCAAATTTTGGTTACAATTGGTATATGCAAGTAACTAAAAAATAGTAGTACAGAAGGAGTTTCTCCCTGGCAAGTATAGCTTGTAGCCACACTGGACAAATGATTTAATATTGATTTTAATTTTTTTTTTTTTTTTTTTTTTTTGTGATTTATGAGATACCTTGGCAGTAGTAGTTGACCAGCAGGTACCTATATCTAAATGTACCCTGCTCAGGAATTGTGCCTGTCTAGTTGCTCCTCGTTTGCAAAGATTTTTATTTTATTTCTCATGTATGGGGAGATTTCCATATTGTGATCTGTGGCAGAATGATCGCCAAGTCTTGGAAACTTCCGGGCAGTGGCCAGCGAGAAACCAAATAAAACGTCACAGAAAGGGACTAACTTGAAAGGTTTCGTTATTGTTATTGTTTCTCATCCTCTAATTGTCTGACGAAGTCAGACAAAATCCAGTAGGTTGTTGACCCTCAAAGAGTCGAATACAAGAAGTGGAGAAGCATATAAATCCTCCTTGGAAAGGCCCAAGCAGTCAAGCATGTGTTCGGCTGAGGCCTGCTGGGCTTTTCATTTGGGGCAGACTGCATAAGTCTTTCTTCCTTCAAAGTACGAGAGACTATTCATGTGTCCACTTGACAGTCTGGAAATAGCTGTTTGAGATGCTCTATCACCTATGTGATGAAGTGAAGAGCCCGGTTTCTTGGCCGCATACCAATCGCCCTCCTTGGCCAAGCGATCCGCTTGCTCAGTTCCAAAGATGTCAACGTGGGATGGTATCCACTGAAGATGAACGTCGTGGTGCTTTGAAATAAGTTGAAGTTTAAGAAGGATGGAGATGCTTGTTTTGTCTCCAACTTTAGTTCAGTGGTATAGGTGTTGAAGGGAGCTGCGACTGTCTGACAGGATCCAAAGATCTCCAAAGTCACTCTCGTTGATTATAGCATCGATGCCCTGTTCGATCGCAATTAATTCACTTCGAAAGACTGAAGTGAAATCAGGATTACGGAGACAGATGGAGTAATTTTGCCCAGATTTTTCAATGAAGACGCCGCTACCAGCTAGGTTTCCCAGTCCACTACCGTCTGTAAATTTTTATGGCGTCACTGGGAATCTTACCTAAAATTTCCAAAGCTAGCTGCCTAAGTTCAGCTGGAATATGATCTTTCTTTGTGACCGGAGCAGAAAAGCCGAAGTGGAAATGGACTCGGGGGATTCCCTCTGAAGGATTCAGACAAGATTTTAAGGAGTGGGGCTTAACGTCTTCAGAAGGCAAATGCAGAAGTTCAGCATGACTAAATGGACTGTTTTTCTTCAGTCGCTGATTGTTGCGCCAGTTGTTAAGGTAAAGAGAGGTTCTATTGTGCTGACCAAAGCTAGAAAGTTTGTTGAAGTAATTGTTGAGATTAGCCTTTCTTCTAGTTTGGAGAGGTTGAAGATCAGCCTCAAAGAGGACTATTTCTTTAGAGTAATTATTCTTGTAGCTAGTATTCCAGTAATTATTCTTGCAGCACTTAGTTGGACCCTTTCCAAGTTAGTCCAGAAGCCAGGTTAGTGGCAGAAGCACAGGAGTACACAGGTAAGCCGTATTCCAGGATGGGTCTAATGAGAGACAAATAGCTATCTCTTAACGTGACAGCATCTGCTCCCCAATCTTTGCCCGCAATATATTTAAGAAGTTTAATCGTTTTCTGCATTTTGAAACAATATGTTTGTTGCTTGTCCATTCTGGGTCTGAGACGTATCCGAGATAAATTGGATGCTTTTCATAAGCAAGACTCTTGTTATCCATCTTTATATTTGACTGATAGTTGTACAATCTTTTGTTGGTGGTAAAGAAAGTGACAATGGATTTGGCAGGATTAAAACAAAGTTTGAACTCCAAAGCGTAATCTGAAAAAGCAGATAATGCATTGTTGAGAATCCTTTCCATTTCGACTAAATCATTTCCAGAGCTCCAGAGAACGATGTCGTCAGCAAACAAACCAACTTTTACCGCTTTAGGAGGTGTTTTCTCTATGCCTGCCAAGTAAAAAGAGAAGAGCATAGGGCTCAGAACCGAACCCTGAGGAACGCCCTGTCCGAGCTCAACTGGGTCTGAGAAGGTGTTGTTAAAATTCACCCTGATAGATCTGTGGTGCAGGAAATCCGAGATCCACGCCAAGGTGTTACCACGAATGTTAAATGTGTCGTGTAGTTTAATTAATAGCTTGTGCTTCCATACTTAGGACTTGAAAGGTATAACTCGTAGCCACCCCCAGGCAAACATCAAAAGGTTTTTTTTCTAGAACAAATTTGGGGATATTTCCGTATCGTGATCTGTGATGGCAACAAGATTCGCCAAGGCGCAACAGATCGCGATATGAAAATATCCTCTCATGCACCACTCCCCGGTTGTTACGAAAATTTGGTCTTTTTATGGCCACAGGTATCAATATGGAAATCTTTTCATCAGCATTGATCAGCCAATCCATGTTCAACTTAGGGATTTTAGTGCAACAAAAGGCAATGCATTCTTTAACTGTTCTATGCATAAATTTAAATTTTGTTATTAATGTTAGATTAATTCCTACATCATTCACTTGTTAGAAAAATTTTGTTTATACATTATTAGAAAAAAATAGGTACAGAAATTTAGCAATACATTTAAAAATTGTAATGTATGTGAAATATATATAATCTTCTTCCTGATATAATTGTTTTAAAATTGTTTGGTGATTTTTTGAGGTCTTCAGTAACACAAATAATTGACTATTCTGTGCAGTATTACTATTAAGTAATTATTGTTTGAATATTTTAGGTAATGTTTTTAACTTCAGTGAAAAGTAGAGGTCTGTAGCTAAATATGGTTCATTTATTAATAATTTCATCTGAGACAATTTTTCTTTCCTTATGTAATTATAAAATATTTTCTACAGTTAAGCATATGTAATGAATTTTACAGAATTTTTGTATCTTGGATTATTCTTTTTATAAGCAACTGAATATTACTCTTATTTTGTAAATAATATTGACCTGTGTTAACGTAGTCGAGAGGTTAGAGTCCTCCAATGTAGAGTTGTGGAGAGACAAAGATACTGAGTTCAATTCTGAGAGCTCAAAGAAAATGTAAGAATCTATAAATGTAATATAAGATTTTATTTATAGATTTTTACATTTTCTTCGAGCTCAGAGGATGAACTCCGTATTCCTGTCTTTCCAGGACGACAATTGTAACCTCACAGCTACGCTGACGCATGTCGATATATCTAATATGATATTATCACAAAGAAAGAAACTAAAGATTATCAAGACATATAATATAAATAAAATATTGTCCTTTATATTTCAAGGTAAAGTCAATGTTGAAATTCAATGAAAATATTTTTTAATTTACTTTTTTGGCAAGCTAGAACTATCAACTGAGGGGGGGGGAAGCAGATATGCATAATATGCACAAACACTGTTCATGGATGATGTGCCACAATTGCGGAAATTGTTATGTTATTCTTTACATAAAACCAAAAAAATTCCCCTATTCTACTCATAAGTGAATCTGGCAGTGACTGATATTCTAGCAGGCTAACCATGGGAGGATTAGGTGGTTTTCTTCTTCATGTAACGCAAATGCGGGTTAGTTCCCACAAGAAAAGTCCTCGAAGGCGATTTTCTCCCAATACTTGATCCAGAACTTCCCTTGTCTTCTGGATTGGATTCAAAATTACAAGGCTACAGAGTTGAACATTAGTAAATCGTAAACCAAAAAAAATTGGGTCGTCTGTGCAATGACAGTCATAAAATAAAATAAATATAAATTCAAATTTACTAAAATATTGCAATATACTTATGTCATAAATAGTTTTAAAGCACTTCATAAATAAACAACAGGCAAATTTTTTTAAAGTTATGACAAGGGGCCCCTGACTGCTCTGTGCCTAGGGCTCTCACATGTCTAGATGAGGCCCTGGACATTGCCACACTGTCCTCTCGATCACATCATTGCATTTGAAACTTTAGAGAATAGAGCTGACAGCTGTTGGTTTTTCTTCTTTGCGGCATTAAGTAAGCTCACTCACCATTGTGCTTATTATTGTTTTGTTCACATCTATTTTACACACTCAACATAAGAGCATAGCTGCCAACTGCTCCTATGAAATCGTATTTGTTCCGAATTTTCAGCTTTGTTCCAAAAATACGATTTTAGATCAAAATGTTCCGATTTTTCAATATTATAGCACCTTTTCAATTCTCATGCCAATTTTCTTTCAACCCAAGAAAGCTCTAATAACCTGGAAGCAGATCATGTGATTTTTTTGCGAATTTCGCAGATTTCCGCATATCTCAAGACCATTGGTTAGCGAATTCCTGTGAATCAAAAATTTATAATCCGATGAAATTTTGAAACTCTACCTAAATCACGCTAACGAGACATTTATGATTCTTATGCCAATTTGATTCCTTTGATTTAGTTGCTTTTCACCATTTTAAATATTAGGAACTCCGTCAGAATCTGCTAATATCAGAATACTTATTCACACGATTTTAATATCAATCATCGATTTGGTATTTAGCTGATTTAAAATTTACGCGATTTAAAAATTCAATATCGCAATTTGTATTTTCTTGTTTCTAAAATCCAATATAGTGATAACTATTCGCGCGATTTTTAGAATCCAATATCGCTATTCTTCTGAGAAGTTTTTTTTTCAATTAGTTACTATAAAGTTGTGATATTCTTCATTAATAAGTTATTCAATTAAAACTGTTAACTGATGTTATATGAAACCTGTATGGTTTATAAATTGATGTTTTGCTACTGATATTATGATTTTTGATAATCTGTCTTACTCTTTGTGTCATTATTTCCCCTGATTGGCTTATCATGCTTTGAGTTCCTATTTTTGTTTTTAACAAGTTGGCAGCTATATAAGAATGTTATGAAAATGAAATCTTTTAAGAAAATCCAGTGCAAATTTTTGAACACATTTTATCTGAATTAGTTGGTAACAAAAAGATGGAATCTAGTTACAAGATTCAGTAAATTACTTACAAAAAGTTTTAATGAAAATTTAATGTTTTCAGAAAATTTTTCATTTTATCTAAGTCAGAAGAAAGGTTTAATTGCAGCTTTCTTAGTTCCGGAAATTAATAATTATTTTTCTACAATATAGTTTTAATATTGTGTCAATTTTATTGCCTTCTCATTATTAGTTTTCCTTTTTATTGCAGGAAAATGTTATTGCGATCAGCTTTTAAGAATGCTATCAGATAATGGTACTTTAAAGAGTGAACATTTGCAGTTTGTTATTAATAAGTATACTCGGGAAATAGATATGCAATATCTTAAAAATTGCAATTTTTGTGCCATTGAAGAAAGACTAGAAGCTGTTGGCAGTGTAAGTAAATATTTTTGATGTATGCAATGGATTTTTTTTTTTTTTATCTTTTGCCAGAAAGGGAAAAGTACTGTATAAAGTCTTTTTTTTTTACTGGGGTTGAGTTTTTTTCCAAAAGAAACTTATCTTTCCAGGACCCTAGAAGAAATCCTGACAAAACAGAAGAAACTAAGAATGACCTTTAGCAATATTATAAGAATAGTTTACATTTTTGGACTTGCACATTTTTGGATTTCTATTTTCAACTTTTTTGTTTTTACCAAACTCTTACCTGTGAAACAAATTAATATAGTTCTATATAAATAAAACATTTTAAAGATTCTATGATTTTCAAACAAATTTCGCCGAAATGAGGTGGCGACAAAGGGTTGAAACTAGTTACAAAAGTTAATTAATTCCTTGTAGAAAGTTTTTTAATTGAGAATTTGTTTGTTTGCATTATGGAAAAAGTTTGCCATCCCTGCCTTGTACTTACTAGGATTATTTACTCTACTTCTTTTTGTCTTGTTACTATCTTTCACAATTTCTTATAAAATTTAATACAATGTGAGCATACATTAAAAAGAGACATTTATTTTAAATTAGAATGCAACAATAGCAAAGTATGAATTTTACTCTGATCAATTTACTGAGATTAAAGATAAGGACTGCATATTTGCATTGTGTAACTTTGGCTCAGAGAAGCTTCTCTATGACCACCTATGGTAAAATAGACTTCATAATAGATCACTTTTGTTTTTGTTAAAATATTAAAGACACTGATATTTTTATACTATTTGATGATAAAAGCGTATAATAAATCAATAATTTAGTCAATAAAATCAAAATGATTTATAATTTTTCATTAAAATAAATATAAATTTTCATGATCAACATTGTGTAGACTGATACTAAATGAACCAATCAAACTGAAAAGTAAGATTAATTATGGGTCCCACTTCGATTTTCTATTCATATTTCTTCTTTATAAAAAAGACTTCAATAGTTGACCTGCTTAAAAATGTGTTAATATCCACATTTTTATAAGCAATATCATTCCGCATTGTAGTGAAAAGAAAATTATAAAGTACAATTGACTAGGCAAAATTGGAACCTTTTTTCACACGAATTACTAAGTGGGGTCTATTTTAGATCCCACCTGAAAACAAAGCTATAAATTTTGAAAATTGTTTAGACTGTTATGATATTTCTTGGAATAATAACAGATATAACGCATAGTAAGAATCAGACCCTTATTATATGCACAATACCTGTTCTTGTTAAATTTGTCGTTTATATCAATTGCTGCGTTTTGTATTCACTCAATTTAAAAGCCGCTATTGTAATTCGTGTTCAAGTGACTTAAAAATTATACATTGGAATTCGTATTCTTTCAATTTTGAAATGAGATTGAGATTTATAATCACATGATTTTTAAATCAAGCATTGAGATTCGTATTAACACCATTTTAAAATTAAACATAAAGATTGGTATTTGTGCGATTTAAAAATCACATATTGCGATTCATATTCACGCATTGATGACAAATAAATAGAATCTCACATAGTTGTTTTTATCAAAACTTTAATAACATTCTGTCTTAGATGCTTTCTGCATAAAAAATTTTTTTTGCTTAAATTTAATGAATTTCTTCAATTATTTAAAAAAAAACGTTTTTACACATGAACATTTTTGGATTTTCCTTTTCAGCTTTTTTTGGGTTTTTTCCAAACTCTGGAGTATAAACCAATAAAAATTTCTATAAAAATTAAACATTTTTAAAAAATCCATGATTTTCAAACGAATTTACCAAAATGAGATGGCAACAATAGGGTTTAAACTAATTACCAGAGTTAATCAATGAATACAGAAAGTTTTTTAATTGAGATTTTGTGTTCACAGAGAGTTTTTCATTTTATCTAAGTCTGGTAGAAATATCAGCTCTTAAAAAAAGAAAAGTAAAGCTTTTTATTGAAATATCAATAGAAAACTGAAAGGAAGTTTATTAGCCCTAATTCAGTGTTTCACCATGTACTTTTTTCCCCACAAACAAATGCATGATATAAATAACTACCATATATATCTGTTTATAAGTTGACTTTTTAAACTCCCATAATATTCATTGAACATGAAATTTTGATGCATTTCATCCAGAGCAGGATTATACCTTTCATAGGCCCTAGGCATAGCCGTTTTTGGGCCCTCCCCTCCTTCCCCCACTCCTCCCCTCTTTTCAAAATATATGCTAAAATTTTCTTGCATATTTTATTTTACATTTTTATTAATATGGATTTTAATTTACAAATTTGTTTATCGAACTTCATCTGCAATACCGACATACTGCCGATATTGCAGTTAATATCGATAATATGTACCATTGTGATTAGTTCGATCGATAACTATGTAAACACTTCACGTCAACAATACAACAACAAACCAGCAAAGAAAACAGTGAAATTGATAGTGAGATTAATTACAAGAAATATTTATACTGCAAATAGCTTCATAGTTTTCATTATACTACTAACTAAGTGAAGGAAATTAACATTGCCAAAAGTAAATCTTTTGAAATTATTCATAAATAAATTTGCAAGGTAGGTTAAATGTTTACTAGTGAAAAAAAAAAATGATTTAATACTATTTTAATAAAATGTTAGTCACGTTTTTTCAAATGAGACATTTTAGCAATTGACCAATGTTTTTTATATATATTTTTCAGGATCACAAATTATAGTCAACAATTGGATTTGCATTCATTGTTTGGTGATATTAAATCTAAAATGGCTGACGGTTATTTAAGAAAACATGAGTCTGGTCACCTAAAAAGAAAAAGAGAAAAGTTTTAAAAAAATGGAAGGATCGATCATAAGATTCTGCAAAATAATTTATTGCCGAAAAATATTATATTTTTATTTGTATCTTCATAATTTTGTGCAAAATACACTTGTTGTTTTTAAAGCTAAATTATTTTTGTCAAAAAAAATTTTTCTCCCAAGTTTTTCGTAGGCCTCTGAATTTTGTAGGCCCTAGGCACGTGCGTAGTGTGCCTATAGGTTAATCCAGCCCTGATTTTATCCAATGAGATAAATATGAATAACTCTGTATCCATTAACTCCTTTCAAAAAATCTTTTTAATATGTTATATGCAATTAATTTTGCCTTTTCTTTCATCATTTTCATCACACTTTAAACTACATAAATTAAGCTGAAATGAATTAAGAATTATATAATTCAAGATAATTTAGTTAAGAGTATTTCAAAATGTTTAACTGAAAAAAAACTTTTAAAACATACCGTAAAGCTGCAATTTTAAAGATTCCAGAATATCATCTGTGTCGCATTCACTAAAGATATGGATGTTATTTGAGGACGAATGTATGATACCTAGAAAAAAGATTGACTTAAAAATTTTTTGTATTTTCAATATTTTAGTAATTTTTTTTTTAATTAAAATTTTTTTTATATTTGTTTTCTTGAGCTGTCGTCATATATACATAGTTAGATAATATCGACGCATTGGCGCTGTCTGTCCATGGATGCGTAGGTGGTGATTCTCCAATTTTGCAGATACTTTTTTAATATTTATTGTAATATCAAAAGGTATACGCATGCGCAAAAAAATTAGTTTGAAGTGGGGGGGGGATATGAAGCAGACAATGTAATCGTAATTTATCCAAGGTAGAAGAAAGTCAGTGTTTAATTGTATGCCTGCTCCCAAAGATGAAAGATATAACTGCCACTTTAGCCCAAAGATTAGCCAAAACCTACAATCAGCTCATTTTTTAAAACTTAGCTCAATGCGACTATCACTTTACATCGAAAATAGATGATTGCAGTGATAGCAGGAAATCTTTTAATGTAATTTCATTTTGAGCAAAATTACTAATATTACTCAATATGATAATTACTTTATATGAATGTAGTTCTATGCATAACTATTAATATTTCTGTAATGTTCTTAAAGTTAATGTGCCTGTATATAGATATTTTTTTTGTCAAGAATAAATAAAAATATTAAATAGTTAATTGTTTTCGTATATTTAATAAAATCATTCTATTATCAAAAATATTATAAGCTTGCAGATGCTTTTGGATTGTGTGCACAGATACTTTGTTTTTTTCTTACTATGCTTATATACCCGACATACCAGAAATTTGCTATCTCTTAATCACAACCATATTTTTTTTTTGAAGATAACATTTTTAATTATTAATTTTCATCTCTCTCTTTTTATTTTTATGGGTGTATGCATTACAGGGAAAAAACTGTTTAAACATCATGAAAATTTATCATACTTTTAATGAAACATTAATGCATGGTGAAACATTAACCCAATTGACGTGAATATATATCCCACTCAATTATTTAAAATCTCAAATAGTCGTCGGTAATATTTCAGACTAATGAAAAAATTCGTTTACTGTCATTGAATTAAGTTTTAGCAAAGTTCATAACAGATAAAAAAAAAACTTAAAAATATATTAATGCTTTTAAAGATATTAAGCAGTTGGAAAAAAAAATTTTTTTTAATGCAAGTGAAATTTTGTAAACTATTATATTTATGCATTATAATTTTGTCCCCTCAAAATTGGCTTGAGGCAATTTGCTTCTGTTTCTTTTCCTTTTTTTAAAAAAATTAATTATTACATTATCTTTTTAAGTTTCGATGTAAAGCCTGGGTCTGTCCTAACTTCATAAGGTCTTTTAAGTTGTAATTTTTACACTAAAAATAAATGTTAAATGATGATGTAGACGAATATTGTTTATGGTTATTAAGTGTGGTTCATATATCATAATAATGGGTATCATATTAATCACGATAGATTGAAAATATAAATAAATTATTAGCAATAATTTATTTTATTTAATTCAATTTATTTTCTTTGATTGACATTTCCTTTGTACAGCTGTACAATAGTTTGTGATAGTACTGAAAAGAAGCATTTTTTAACTATAATAATAATAAAGAATTTGATATCATTAACAGAACATGGTTACTTGTTTGGAGCATCAGATTTATTCCTCATGGAAATAGAAATCATAGCAAAATAAAAAGTTATTTTTGAAAATAAACCCAGATTTCTGTAGAGCATGTTTTTGAGTATAAAAATTTTGTGAAGGATTCGTCAATGAACCCAAAATTTTCCTATAGGTACAGACCCCTGTAAAATGTTCTCAGTCTGTATCCGTGAACCCCTGGTCTATGATATTCAGCTTGATTGACCTGCTCTTAGAAAAGTTCACACTCTGGATTGAATTATGAGATTGGTCAAGCAATTACATATATACCACTTACATATATACCAGCAATTACATATATACCAAGTTTACTAATGCTTATAGTCAGAGAACCTACAATGTACCAGCAAATAAAAAGCCCAAGAAAACAAGTCTGAAATAAACGGGGATCAATGTCACAATTCAGAGGACATGAGTTGTAAATCTCGGGAATGTTTTCAGAAAAGAGATTATTTTTTTAAAAAATCCATCCAAATAATAATGGCATGCAACTTATATAATTTAAAACATACCTAAAGTTTACTACTACATATTTATATTGTACCTCATCTCAATATCTTCTGTAAGTGAGATAAGACAAAAAGGAATTTTTAGGCAAGTTATGTAATAAATACCGTAGAAGCAATCTGAAATTGAAGAATGAATCTTATTTAATTGTCAAGTTGGGGAGTATAGATTTCTATACTGAAATTTATGCACCACATTTCTATACTGAAATTTTTATTGAAACAATTGTTGTAGCTGTATAAGATCTACGAATTGCAATTGGCATGTGTTGGATTTTTTTTTTTTTTTTTTTTTTTTGCTGAATCAATGTTGAGGATGGAATTTATGTGTCGCTGAAGCACGAGAAAGATTATCCTTCATTTGATTAACGCTTGTTAGCGTAACCACTTTTTTTGGTTAAAAACAATAGAGAAGCTTGTTTAAAGAAAAAATATTGGTATCAACGCCAATAAAAAATGTCTCTTTAAAAATGTCTGTAATGTAAAAGAAAGAGTTGGTGCAGGTAGATTGAAGTACATCAAATATGTTGATACATCCGAAATTAAAACAGGAGCAGTCAATTTGTGGAGGAAAATTCACTGTTCAGGATGTCATTGGTGGATTATGTTATTATGATTCTAATACAAAAATAATAATAATAAACACATATAAAAATGCGTTGAAAATAAAACGATTTGTAGTTGATAAAACAGTATTCTAATTAGAATAGACTTTATTTTCTTGAACTCTGTTGTGGTAGAAGATGTTTATAAAAACAAAAAATTGCGAAGACAGTTTGGAATAACTGAAGAAATATGCAACAAAGGAAAAGGACTCCATAGTACACATCCTTATTATTTAAAAATTAAATTACAAGTGGTAAATTTTAGGTGCTAATAAATTTCGTTGAATTCTCATAAAATTCACATCCTTGATTTAGAAAGTAATTTATTGCCAATACCCTTTTTGAACCTTACGCCTTCAAGTATGTTATTGGAGTAGAAGTTATGAAAACATATTACTGAAAAAAGACTTTTTTCTCATTGGTTTATCGTTAAAATCATTGTCAAATTAAACTGCAGACATTTCTTTCTTTCTTTTTTTCCCTTCTATATTCAAGGACACTAAATGAAATTAACGACAGCTCTATTTAATCAATAAAGGAGTTTTTTTTCCACAATCTTTAATATTTAATTATTTTTATCTGTTAGTATCTCAGTGAGCAAGGTGAATGGCATGTGAGGGCTAATTTGTGTTTATGTTTATATAAAGTTAACATGTTTCTATGAAATTAAATAATTAGAAAACAATGTTAATTGAAATAAAAAAAAAAGTTTTTGCTTCCAAAAAGCAAAATTAATGGAGAAATGATTGTTTAGGTGAAACGTGAAAATTGGTTATACTATTATTGACGCGAACGAGTCTTAAATAATTTTCGTAATAGATTGGTATTATGGTAATTGATGCAGTTTTAATAGATGCCAATTATACTATTATAGGCACGAAGATGCCTACATATTAGCATATTTGATATTTACTGAAACTGCATCATTACCATGTAGTTTTAATATAGATACTGTGGAAATAGGGTTTTTACGGCCCCTCGAAAGGGATGAGTACCGCAGAAAATTGATTGATTGTTATCAGTTTTGAATATCATGTGTTGGCCTTGAGCAACAACATCGTGCCATATATTAAATACAGTTATTTATTGGTGAGATGAACTATTAAATACGTTTATTGCTTAATTTAATAACATAAAGCCATTGGGAAAGCTACAAATAATAATAAATTAAATATGAGTAAGAATTATTTTCGCTTTATTTATTGTATCTGTATATGTCTTTCACTTTTGTGCATAATTTCGTAGTAGATCAATGCTGAAGTAATTAATAATGAATTAAAATCAGAAAGTATTTCTACTTGCTGTTTACTAAAGCGTTTGCAATTATATCATTAAATCAAATGATAAATAGCTCAATTCTCAAAATATGAGAGCACAACACCGATCTGAACCTTAGACTCTAAGAATAAATTTAATTCGCAGTAAAAATTTTAGAGTAATTTTATAATTCTATCTAGAGATAATAATTGACACAAGGTGTTGTAAAATGTTTCTATAAATGCATTAAAAAAATTTTTTTTTCAATCGAACGGGCTAGTTTTGGACATTCATGGTGTTAATTGAGCTAATGTACCAAACCAACATACACAAAAAATAAATAAATAGTATCTAGATATTAAAAGTATAAAGTTTAAATACAACAGTAACTTGATAATATTCTTCATACACAGCAGCAATAGATAAGTTATAGTTTATTGTGGGAAATATTTTTAGAAAAAAGCAAAATGTTATATAGGATTGTTCAAAAAACGTTACGTCCGCAACTCTGATTGTTTATCCAATAAATTTATTGTTGTAGATAATCTGACGTTGATGAAAACGGTTATCTTAGTGCTCTTTAAATGCAAAAGCTATAAATATTTAGTGCCTATGACATAAATCAATAGATTTCAGAATTAGATGCTATTTTTCTAAAAATGCCCAATATCATTAGCCATGTAAAGCTAAAATAAAGAAAAAAATATGTATAGGTTTTTTTTAATAACTACTGCTGAGTTACGATACGAATGATTAGCCAATAATGGTAAATTAATTTTTGTTTTTCTGATTTTCTCCACAGTCGAGTGTTTCTAATTAAGATTGAAAGATCTAGAAATTCGTAAAATTTTCTGTTTGGCTTTGCATATTATTCCATTTTGAAGTTCAGTTATTTTTATTTCTGATGTTTCGAAATTTTTTTAAAATTTATTTAGCTACTTGTCCTGATAGATACTTAAGATAAACTCTGATAAATAATTAAGATAATTATCTTAATACAAGATTATAATTGTTTTTTCAGGTCATAACAAAGTTTTCTATGGCTGGGATAAAGAAATTCTATAACAGTGACAGTTTCCTTAGACACCTCCAAAACATACAAGTTTTGCAACTCTCAGAAACAAATTGTACCAACAGATCAGTTGAGATAATAGCTGACAATTGTTCCCAGTTGAAGAGCTTAGATCTTTCAGGCTGCGTAAAAGTCACCGATGCAGGACTCATTCTTCTGTGTGGGAAAAGTCCTCCCCTGGAATGCTTAAATGTTGAATACACATCTGTTACCTACAAGAGTGTGGCTTTAGTTCTGAAAAATATTCCAACCTTAACAAAGTTATCGTTTGACAATGTTCCCAGAG
Source organism: Parasteatoda tepidariorum (assembly GCF_982258835.1). Lineage (NCBI taxonomy): Eukaryota > Metazoa > Arthropoda > Arachnida > Araneae > Theridiidae > Parasteatoda > Parasteatoda tepidariorum. The sequence goes on from NC_141756.1 coordinate 31,860,457, forward strand.
CCATATTCGAAGCTATCGGGTGGCACGATTTTTCTGAAGTGAATGATAATCAAATATTTAATTTAAACAATATAGTTATTTTAAACAATCCAATGAGACCCGAAAACCACCTGACTGCCATATTGAAAGGATGTATAAAGGTGTGTCCATTTATCAAAGACTTGATAGTTAGTGAGCTTATAAACGAAGAACAGTTGGATCTATGTTCTCAGTTTGAAAATGTAGTTGCTGTTCATTTACAATGTAGTACTATTGTAAATCCAAAACTGTGCATCAATAATTTCCTCCAGTTGCGAGGAGATAAATTAACTAGCTTGCTGCTCACTTCCTTCTCCGTGTCTATTGAGATGCTCGCCAATTATTGTCCCAACTTGGAAGAGTTAACATTACAGTATCCTGCTTTCCAACAAACGACGCATAGAAACATAATTTTTCCTCATTTAAAAACGTTCTGTTTGCAACATGTAGTATTAGAATTAGAAGAAAACCAACTCCCTTCTTCTTGCATTATATCCTCGAGTCCTAACTTAAGGGAACTGCATATTTCGTTCTGTGTTTTCTCAGATGAAATGCAGGACGTCGTGCTCCATTGTCCTAAGCAGTTAAAAATTTTAAATTTTAGCAACACTGTTGTGAGTCCCCAGTTTATACAAGACATTTTAGAGGAGCACACTGATTTGTCAGCTCTAGTCATCGGTAATTCGGGTATCTCTATGGCAGATTATGATGACATCATGGACCTTGTTGATGAAAGAGAAAGTAAAGTGCAAGTGGTTTGGGCAGATTATTCAGAAGCAATCAGGGAATTATTCTATGATGTTACTCATAATGTACATAAGAGATGTATTTTGAAACTGTAAATCAAAGATATAATGTAAAAAATAAAGTTATATATTTTTTGATGTTTAATAAAGAGTTTAAAAAAAAAATTGGTTTTTTTCTTTTTTCCTTTAAGAAAAATACGATTTGGTAACACGTGTATGTTACAGCTACCACACAATCTTAAAACTGATTAACTGTTCACTAATTAAGCTTTGTGAAGAAAAATTTCACAAAATACACTTATAATGGTCAGAAGATGGCTCTTGGCATTTCCGGCAAAATTAAATTCCTAGTGCACTTTAGCATCCAAATAGAGTCTCGGTGCTGCCATCTAGTGTGGCAGAAACTAGACGTCCAAATTAACATGAGCAACGGTATCTCGTCTATTGTGGTGGTCCTGAAAAAGTGGATACCACCTCTGGAGAACGAAATTGGAAATAAAAAGTATGGTCATAAGAGAATTGAATTAACATACTTTCTAATTATCTAGGTTTGTAAAATGATGCCTAATTACATTATTTTTATCATCAAATACATTGTTTATTCATAGATATATTGATCAATATTTTCCCCTCTGGTGATTCGCCAAATATCGCATCAATAATGAAGTAAAACTTAGATTCCATCGAGTTTAAGACTCCGAATTTTTGTGACCAACAGCATAATAGCGGCAAAGCGGTCAGTTTCCTAAACAAGCTGGTATCCTTCAATCATTGTTCGGTGGGCTTCAAGTCGCCACCGGGAATCGAACTCCGATTCTTCCTTAAGACATTTCAGTGCCTTAACTACTGTAACATCGCTGATCAGTCTATGATTGTGAAGACACTTAAACAGGTATAGATTTTATTTTCTCTCCTTTCATGGTACAAATATTATATAAGCTTTAAAAACAATTCGTTGCAATATAGTTTTCAGTTCGCCTCTTTAAAGATTAATTTCTTAAATTTTTACTCTTTAAATATAGTTTTAAACGTTTTCTACCTCTTGACTTCAAATAATTTAAATAGCTCACTAATATTTCTGATTTTTAACTTGAGTTAAATTTTAAGTGGTCCAGAAAAATAATTTTGTTTTATAATTGGCGTTGACCAGACTCTCCATGCCGGATTTGCGGCTATTAATGTACAACCCTGTATTACTAGGTACTTATTCTTCATGTTATGTATTATTTTGCCATTAACGTTTTGAATTGTGTAATTAGTATTTAAAAAAAATACTTATTTATTATTTATACGATGATTAAAAATTCATAGCTTAACTTCAGTACGAGATTTAAATATCAGGAATCTAGTATCCTTAACTAAACTATAAATAAGCATGTATTCGAAAAAAGAATCTATGGTGTAGCTAGCGTAAAGTGACCACATTTTTATTGAGACAAAGCGGGACAAATGGGATGAAATGAGAATTACAATTTTGTCAAACTTTCAACACGCACAATATAGATATAAAAATACGAATAAATGTTTGAAAAATATATTGGAAGTAAGTCAGATGCTGTTTGAATAGTATAGGTACAGAATGTGCGCTGCACAACCTACTCCAATATTTTTTTGCTTCAAATGTTCGTTAAGTTTCGTAAAAACGTTATTGATGCCTCTTCTAGCTTTTCCACCAAAATTTACGTTAGTGTTATCAGCACAATGGGCAATAATTTTATTGTTTAAATTATTCTTTTTTAAAATAGTACTTATTAAATTAAAAATTATTTGTGAAGTTTCATCAGGCAATGAAACAAAATCTAATATTCTAATTTTAATTCCTGTTTCTGGATCACAAAAATCTAACACCTGTGGGAAATAATTTTAAATCTTTGTGGTTGGAAGCATCAGAATATATGGATATAAATGCGCATTTTTCTAATTCTTTCTGCAATCGTGAAAACGAATATGGTGAAAAAACATTACAAATAATTGCTTCGGTTTTTGTCCTTGCACATGCATATTTTTTGTCGCAGAATGTTTTGATCACTTGCGACGTACAATCCATTGATCTGAATCTCTGATTGTGGTTTATAGTGCGGAAAGCAAATAGCCCTTCCGCTAATGCTAGCTGTTTTTCCGTGTTGCTAAAGCTAGCACTGCGAAAAAACTGTTCCATTTTAGAGGAGGAAGCGGCATTATTAAAAAATCTTTTGTGCCTCTTTGTCGCTAGATGTTTAGTAATATCGTTTTTACCACCATGTGAGACCGAAAATTCAGCATTGCGTTTATCACACCGTACCATATAGTCTATTTTGGTACTTTTAGTAAATGGAAATTCTCTGCTTAGCTCTTCATTAAATTTGCATCCACTTTTTTTACTCATCTTTTATTTTGTGAGTAAATACTAGAAATAAATAAAAAAATTATTACAAAGGCTAAAAAAGAGTATTAAATTTTACCTTATTGACCGTTACTTTGTGGCGATTATTCCTCAACCTTTGTCAATCAAATAATGAGTCAAACCGAACGTCAAATTGAAAACAACAAACCGCACAGTCTAACGGGCATTTTATGCATTTTTTATTTCTTTATATTCACCATAATACTTAATAAATAATAGGAATATATTTTTACAGTACATTTAAAATAAGAAATGCAGATATTTTCTAAAAAGCGGGACATTTTTAAAAATCGGCGGAACGCGGGACAGTCCACCAAAAAGCGGGACTGTCCCGCCAAAATCGGGACGTGTGGTCACTTTAAGCTAGCGGGAGGCAAGAGAGGACATCTGTCCCGACGAAATCTTGCAAAGATGCCATGTTCATTAAAAAATAATTAAAAAATCAATAACGTATTAAAATGCTTTTCTAAATTAAATATTCCCGGTTTCATTTGGTAATTACGAGAAAAATTCCTCATTAAAATCAATAAACGAAATAAAAAAAACATCTTTATGCATAGGAACTGTGTTATTTGACTAAAAACTTCATTCTCTCCAAAAATATGTTAATAAAAAATAACAGTCGACTTGTTTCAAGCTCTCAAAAGCAGGGACCCATTTTCAAGACTTGCCAAACGTAAATGAGAAAAAATAAAAGTGATTTGAAATATAAACGTAAAGTTGCCAAACGAAAAATGGAAGCATAAAGATGAGAAACTATACTCAGAAAGAAAACGTTTTGAGCTCTTGAAACAAGTCTACTGTTATTTCCTACTTATATATTTCTGAAGCGAATGAAGTTATTAAAGTAACATCTTACTACTTCATTTTCTCGGGACTATTTATTTAAGAAACTACATTAGTAACATACCGTGTTAAATTTTAAACCGAATCTAGTAAATATGTATGAAGTTACCGAGTAACGTTGTCTTTAAAAGCATGTTAAGTAGCAAAACCGTGTTCAATGTAAAATTTAATAGAACAACAGTAAGTAAAACTTAAAATGGTTCCGAAAAGATCTCTTTTGAGTTCTACATTTTATCGCAAAGGGGCACAGAAGCTGAGTTTGGGAATTGGCGCTGTAAATCCTAGCTACTTCTGTGGAAAGAACCCTTATGAAAAAATCGAGGTATAAATGAGGTATAAATGAGGTATAAACAAGGTATATTTTAAAGGTATAAAGGAGGTTGTTATTTAAAGACGTCGTTGAGGTTGAAAAGGGTGCAAATGAATACCTCAAAACCAACCTCAAATATACCTTAATATATACCTCCAGAGGTATATATGTTTCAACTTGAGGTGTTTAATTTTACATCTTGGGAGAGGTAGATATTTACTACTTTAAAGTGTTTCATTTTCAACCTTAGGTTATTACTTATCAGCTTGAAGTATATTTATTTACACTTGTGGAAGTATTTATTCAACAACCTAAAGTGTGTCATTTTACACTTCAGGTTATTATAAATCAACCTCAGGTGTATTTTGTTCCACTTCAGGTAATTATTTTTCAACCTCAGGTATCTAATTTTATGCTTGTAGAGATATATATTTTTCAACGTATGGTGTGTCATTTTACACTTCAGGTTATTTCAAATCAACCTCAGGTGTATTTTGTTCGACCTTAGGTTATTACTTATCAGCTTGAAATATATTTTTTTACACTTGTGGAAGTATTTATTCAACAACCTAAGGTGTGTCATTTTACACTTCAGGTTATTATAAATCAACCTCAGGTGTATGTTGTTCGACCTCAGGTAATTATTTTTCAACCTCAGGTATCTAATTTTATGCTTGTAGAGGTATATATTTTTCAACCTGAGGCATGTCATTTTACTCTTCAGGTTATTTCAAATCTACCTCAGGTGTAATTTTTGATAGTTGGAAAGGTGATTTTTTACTAACGTAAGGTGTATTATTTTTCACCTCAAATATAAGGTTTTTATGCTTGTAAAGGAAATTTTTTTAATCAAACTAAAATATGCCATTTTTCCCTTCAGGTTATATTTTTTTATGCTAATGCTGGTAATTAAATATAATTAAAATGTTTCTCCTTAGACTGCTAATTTTTAACCTAAAATATATATCTTTTCACTTGTAGAGGTATTTATCACTCTGATGGAGTTTTTAATGTTACACATTAGGTGGTAATTACTTATTAACTTTTTACGGTCTGTCTTAATTTTCACTGCTAATCCTGATGCTAAGAAACTATTTTCTAAACACATAGGCGGAATACGGATGAATCTTTCTTTCGAAAGAATTTTCGACTGATTTCCATGTATTGTGTGAAGAAAAGTAAAATGCAATGCAAAGAATATATCTTCCTTTAATTTTGAAATACAACCCATTGGAATGTATTCTTCCTCACACAATTCAAAATAGGAATTTTCACTTAACGCCTTTAATTTATAGTTTGTGAACCTTGTGCTAATTTGCAATTAAATAGTTCATAAAATTTATTAATCTTGAATTAACATGTAGAGTTGAATAATGTTAAGTATGCTGACTCATAAACCTTAAAAGAACATTTCAAATGTTTCTGTAATTTTAATAATTTCAATTAAACTATCGTGAAAAGAGGATACATTTGTTTCAGAAAAATGTGGGAACTCATTTATATAGAACAGATGTTAAAGGCGCTAATTTTTTGTAAAAGCGAAATAACAGCAAATTTAAATAATTTAGCCAGCTTACAAATAAAAACTTTTATTAACAAAAAAAAATTAATTTTTCGTTCAAGAAATCAAAATTCTTGACAATTACTCTGCTTCTTCTGCAAGTTTGCTGTGCTTACGTTATTTGGAGCATTGGAACCTATAAATAAAAAATTTGAATTAGCGAGAGTCATATTTACATTGATAATGACAAATTTTAAAAGATTAGAATAATATTTTAAAGCTTATTTCGTTGCATAAATCACCTTTTATTATTATTTCTATTCAATTTTGAATAAATAAATGGTTTCTTTAGTAACAGCAGATGAATAAGAATAATAATAATGACCTGCAAAACTCTCCTCCCAGTATATTTCAATTCTTAATTTTGACTGTTTAAACATATCACTTAAAAAAGCTAATTTTTCTATAAGATGCATATAAAAACTGCTGTAGAAATAACACGCTTATTGAAATTCTTAATTTTCCAATAATTCAACCGACCATTTTTAATTATGGATTGTTATGCTGATATTTAAATTTTTTTCTCAGCAAATTTTGAATAAATTCAATTACACTGGCCTGCTTGTTTAAATTTTTAGTCCAATTTCGCAAAAGAAATTGTACTAAAACCAATTCTCAATGCTGCTGATTCCGAAAATAATTGTCTATCACGTAAGGTTTTTAAAAACAAAAGGTCATTTTCAACCTTTTATTTAATGTGATCAAGAATCAATCATCTTTTAATAAAAGAATGTAGAACATCAATGTTTTGTGTTTTTCATGCCCCATCGAAATAAAAGCAACATTAAGTTTATATGTTTACTTGCCTGAGGGAATAATTTAAGATAATGCTATAAAATAATGTTTTCAAAAATCAAAGATCATGCAAACTTTATCAGTAATTTTTTAGGTGAAAAGATTTCATTGAATCAAAGGAGAATAATTTACTTGTCTTTTTTCTTTTTGGTGTATATTTAGAGTTACTCCCAGGGGAAGGCTCTCCAGTTACTAGTCTCCACTTCCTCCTAGCTGCAGAGCACGTATTATTGACAGCCTTATTCAAACCTTGAAATTCTGGATGCCATTTACGGAGCAGCTCTGTAAAAGTTGCATGTTCAAGTTGAGTAAAATCAAGTTATATAAAAGTTGCATAGCAAGTTTCATTTGGAAATTTTCAGATGAGATTTTTTTTTAAGAAATTGAAAGAAATTGAAATATATATTTATATAACTTTGATAAGTTACTAATGTTGACAACAAAAATCCAGAGTCAATAATACTTTTAAACTTTTTTAACTACAATATAAGCAGATTAAGTATAGGTTCACCAAAATGATTTTAATATTTAATTGAAATAATAAAATTATTTTTTTGGAATAGCTGTCTCAGTAAATTTGTTTTATACAATATTCTTTGTGGATTAAAGATAAAAACTATTTTATTAGAGCACACTATTTATACGAAAAGTTTTCATGTTCTTTTAGTCTCTTTACGAGTCTTCACGAGTCTTATTAAAAATAAATTGAAAATCATTCCAAAATATTAAACTGCATCATGTTGATCTAGAATAATATTCAAGATTTTGCCTTAGCGGACTAAAAACTAAAATAAAACTAAACACAGTGGCGCGACAGCCCATAGAGGGCCAAGGTCTACTGTGCCCATTTCAGTTTTCTTGACCTTGGGCTCTGGGATGCAGGAGCAGATGTTCCGGTTAGGTGGTCAGCCGAACGCGGAACCCCCAGTGTTTAGTTCCCAAGCATGCTTGGTACTCATTTATCGACCCACTGAAGGGATGAAAGGCTGAGTCAACCTTGCCCGGCCCAAGGATCGAACCCAGGACCTGTGGCACGGAAGAGCGGGGCGTTGCCTTAGTGGACTAAACGGACAAAAAGTTTGAATTTTGCATGAGAATTTTTTAAGTGGATTCCAGTTTTCCTTTACCTATAGTTGCCTTTTTGCTAACTAACTTCAGATAGTATTTAATAGGTGATACACATACAAATACTTTTAAGATACTCAACTAAACCAAGCTTATGTATAAAAGGGCAAGTAAACTTAAACTAGGCTGCATTAATTTCTTCGTAAAAATTTTAGTAACTTGTACTTGTCAGAATTCAATATGCTGTTGCTGGAATTATTATGGTGTTATTGAAGAAATGATTTCTGGTGAAAAGATGCGTTCTCTTAATCTTAATTTTAATGTTGAACTAAGCCATATTACACAAGTAACTAATTCTGGCAACTTTAACTTAATTCCTGTGACAAATATATCTTCTGTTTGTATTTCCATCCAGTGCGATGACACTGGAAAAATTTATTTTGCTAATGTGGTGAACAATCTAGAATTAGAATAACTTTTTTCTCTCTAGAGGCAATGTATATGTAAGTTCAGTAATCCCCGCTTATATATAATGTAATCGCTGCTAATATCAATCACTTATTATTACCGAAATTATTCGGTTCTGATTTTTTTTCATTGATATTATAGTTTTCTGTGATCCTTACATAATTTAATGTTATTAGAATTTAATTTTCAAAATTCTTTATTTATTAGCGTTATATTTTTATTTACTTTGCACATTTAAAAATAAAAAAAATTCTTTTCTTTCTCTGCGATAATGTTAGAATTTCCAATTTCTCATCATTTCTGGAGTTTAAAAACAAAATATTTTTCAGATTATGAAAATTTATGAAGTTTGCTTTATTAATTTGTGAGGGGGGTTAAAAAATTAGTTCACTAATATTAGCTTGAATCTTATCTCATATTACATATATTTTTATTAAAAAAAAATTTCAGATTTTATTAGGAATTCTCATATATTTTTTAATGAAATTTGTTGATTTGATATGGTAAACTTGTTTCCTACCTTAGAACCACCTGTTAATAGTAAACATTAATTTAAAAAAATGAATATTTACTTCGAAAAACAGGATTGTTTTTTTTCTTCATGTTTGTAAATATATATTTTTATGAAAATGCAACTTTTGAAGAAATATTAAAATTTTTGTGTGATGTATTTACCCTGATTGCAATTTTTATTGTATATGTTTATTTTATTAGTTAAATATGTATGTTAGATTTTTGTTGAAGGCAACAAATATGCATTTCGTTCCTTACAATAGTATTGTTTATTTGTTTTATTACCTGCAATATATAGAAACTGTTAACTTTCAATTTTCAGTGATTTATTTATAAGAGAAATTATGAACCTTTTACTCAATCAGCTTGCATACTGCTACGTTAAAACATATACATTTAAGCAAAACAAAAAGAATAGTTATATTTGAATAAATTACAAACAATAAAATATACTGTGCGTAACCTGCTGTAACGATTCACCAGTAACGTTACCCTAAACAGCGACGAGAAATATTTAGATTGATCTGTCTTATTGCTAAGCCTACAACAATAGCCTCAAAGAATATCCTCCGACTTAAATAATGTAAGATCAGGAAGCGTCTTTAAAACAAAAATAATGAAATTTAAGTTTGAAAGTTGAGGCATATTTGATTAAAAGTGACAAAGCTAAATTAATAAATGTCAAGCACACTTACCGAATTTTAAGGAAACTTTCGATTGTAAACACACACGCCATTTGCCGGCTAGCACGGAACTCTGGGAAGTGAGCTAGTTGATATGAAGTGTACTTTAAACAACCTTAGGTATAAATAAAATGACTTCATACATCTCAATAAAGACCTCACTCTCTTTAGTTGAAAAAAATTATATTTTTTATACCTCGTAAATACCTCTTTTGTTACAAGTGTAAAAAAAACAACCTGGTGAACCTTAAAAACTGCCTCATGATTCTGGTTGATATGAAGTGAATTTTAAACAACCTCAAAATAAGCTTAGGTATAAATAAAAGGACTTCATATACCTCAATAAATATCTCACTCTCGTTAGTTGAAATAAGGTCAATTTTTTTATACCTCAAAAATACCTCTTTTATTACAAGTATCAGAAAATCAACTTGATATACCTTAAAAATCACCTTATCAGTCTGGTTGATTTGAAGTGAATTTAAAACAACCTCAAAATAAGCTTAGGTATAAATAAAATGACTTCATATACCTCAATAAATATCTCACTCTTTTTAGTTGAAATAAGGTAAAAAATTTTACACCTCAAAAATACCTCTTTTGTTACAAATGTAAGAAAATAAACCTGGTATACCTTAAAAATCACCTTATCAGTCTGGATGATTTGAAGTGAATTTTAAACAACCTCAAAACAAGCTGAAGTATATATAAATCAACCTCTTACACCTTAATTACAACCTTTACGAGGTATAATTTTTATTTCTGTTTTCTCTGCAACCTTAAATATACCTCAAAACAACCTTAATACCTCAAAAATACCTCAAATCAACCTTAAATATACCTTAAATTTTCATAAGGGTTGATATAATATCCGATAATTGTTCCCAGTTGAAGAGTTTAAATGTTTCCGGGTGCATAAAGGTCACTGACGCAGGACTCACTCTTCTATGCAAGAAAAGCCCACCCCTCGAAAGCTTAAATGTTGAATACACATCTTACCAGTAAGAGTGCGGCATTAGCTCTGAAAAACATTCCAACTTTAGCTGAGTTATGGTATAACAATGTTCCCGCCGCGATACGTGAAACAGTAGACCTGAAAGATTTTTCTGAAATAAAGGTAAATCAAAGTTTTAATTTGAACAATTTAGTTCTTCTTCACGATTCCAGAAAACCCGCAGGTCAGCTAACAACTACTTTGAATGGTTGCATAAAAGTCTGCCCACTTATCAAGAACTTGATAATTAGCGAGTTAGAAACTGAAATGCAGTTGGAATTGTGTTCCGAGTTTGAAAATTTAGAGAAATGTCCTTTGCAACTCGCGGAAACTGTTTACCCTCCACTGTGCATGAATAATTTCCTCGAGCTGCGAGGCGATAAATTGATTAGCTTGCTGCACACTTCATTCACAGTATCTATTGAAGTACTTGCTAAATGTTGTCCTAACTTGATAGATTGATATTACTGGAAGCCTGTTTTCCAAGCAATGGCCCACAGTCATATACTTTTTCCGTGTTTAAAGTCCCTCAGTCTACATTTTGTTCAGTCAGTTTCGAATCTTCTACCAGCACCTTACATAATATCGTCGTGTCCAAACTTGAGGGAATTGCGTCCTTTGTTTTGTGTTTTTTCAAGAGATATAAAAGAAGCTGTGCTACAAGGTTTTGAATATCAGTCATACTGCTTTGACCTCTCAGTTCCTAAAAAATATTTTAGAAGAGCACACTCATTTATCAACCATTACCCTGCGACGTACAGGTATTTCAATGGAATAAATTATTCAACATGTCTTTTTATTGTTGAATTCAATAAATTTTTTCAAAAATAATAGTCTGTTTTTGTTTCCTATCAAAATGGCCAATAGATAGAACTAAACGAAATTCTTTACTTATGGCAACATCTGGAACTGCTTCGATATAACCATAAAAAGTATGAGAATGTAATTTAGTCACACAGTGATAAGTAAGGGAGCAACAGAGCTGTTTAACCTACAAGGTTCTTCTTGATTAGTCAGTCGTCCATTAGCAATCCATCAATTGTTTGCACTTTCCTATTGCTAACGGCAACAATGTGTTTTTGCAATTACACTTGTTGCAATTAGTAATTGAAGGAAAGCAGATATCAAGTTGGGCATCTCTATATAGAATTCAAGTTGAACCAAACAGCTTAAAGTAATCAAATATCTTAGGCTATCCAAATTCCAAAAGCATGAAGTAATGTGAAAAAGTAAAAACATCGCACTTTATTCATATATTTTGCTAGAAAAATTGAAGATAAATATAATTTGAATAATAATAAATTATAGTTTGCAAAAGGTTAACTTATTGCACAAATTTTTTTAGTGTTATTTTTCATTAAAAAGATAGATAATTCGCTTTATATCATAATAACCGTAAGAAAGGTTTCAAGAAAAATAAAAGTACAAACTGACTCCTTTTAGTTTCAGATATCTTTCTTTTATCCAATATAAAGTACAAAGAAAAAATTAACAAATATAAGAAAAGGATATTTTCAATTTATTTATTTAGAGCACAACTTTGCCCCTTCTTAGAATACAATCTATGGACGCAAAAGAAAAAATAAATAAAAAGATATACTGTTCTTAACTATTCATGCAATATTTTAAATATGTTTAAAACATAAATTAAAAAAAAAAAAGATTTAAACATAATGGTTCACTCTAAAATGTGTTATCGAACATTTTTGAATTCAAACAAAAAATTAAATTATGAAACAGTAGGTGACCAACTAAATTAAATAATTTTAAATAGTTAATTTCACTAAATATCAATAAAGTAGATTAAAGAATAGGAATTAACAATACCAATCATGATTCAGAAAATCTTAAAAAATGTCTATACTTTTATAACACAAAGAAATTTACTTTTCATATAACTCAAAAATAACAACAGAATCAAATAACATAGCTTTTACTGATCTTTATTTTAATGATGAACAAAGATTATTTAACAACTTAATTAGAGATGTGAAAATAGTTTTCTGAACTATTTCTTCTTTTTTACAGGAGCATCAGCATCCATTGGTATTGTAGATTCCATTTCTAAAGGTTTTTGAGTTTCCATTTTTCTTTTAGTGGGGGCAACGTAAGTACCAATACCGGCTGCAGCTTCTGCTTCCTCCACTGAGTATGGTTTCAATTCCAATGCTTTTAACCTATGCAAATAAAACATACATTTCACTTAGAGATTTATTAAGATTCTTAATACTCTCTGCTCTTCGTAATATAATTCTGTGTACAAATATTTTGTACAATTGTAACAGTTATATGATTTTTAGAATAAAACATATTTTGTCTTATGCAAATTACAATTACTAGTTTAAATCTAAAAAAATATATATTTCTTAATGCTCAAAATTGCTTTCTTATTGCTAACAACTCTTTGACTTTTAACAACATTCAATTAAGTCAAGTTGACGGGAAAAATAAATTACTCAATTTTTAAGAGCATTTGGATGGATGAGGTACTACCTCATTGTTTTATAACAACCAGTCAAAAATTATAATTTAATGCATGGTTTAACTATTTTTTAGGCTTATAAAATATTTCATAACTTTCATTAAATTTCCTTAAATAATTTTAAAGTAAAAACTAAAAACAACTAAGAAATCGATTTTTCAAAGAAACAATCAATAGCAACCAACAACACTGTGTGCAGATCCATTTGTAGAGATTCTTACATTTTGCAGATACTTTTTTTTTAAAATTAATCTCTTTTTTTAAAAAATAAATATGCGTTTATGCAAAAAAAAATTTAAACTAAATATGAAGGTATAATATTAGAAGCTTTGACAGAAGGTTCAGTCAAACAGGTAAAACTGTGAATTAGCATTTTGTACGATGTGAATGCAAATTTAAGGAATGGATAACTTCGAAATCTCAAGATTAACTCATATTTGCCTCTTACTTATGGAAAACAGCAGATATTTATCTTCCAAATACATAGAATTAATGTTTTTCATCCATGTTAAGAGTATTTAAAAATGTTTAATATTTTTTGCCGTTTTTGAAGAAGAAAAAATTCTATTACGAAGGAATATTCTGAGTTAGCAGACACTTTCGGGTTGAGTACGCAAATAGTCTATTTTTTTTCTTTTTTTAAATCTTACTCGGGAAACAATGCAAGTGAAAGTGGTACAAAATGAAGGATAATTGTCGTTAACAAAGGAAGTAGACTATCACCATATTACTTGGCATGCTATGAAGACGTGATTTACGTTTTGTTATTCATCTTATTTCAGGGTATTATATATACATATATTCTTAACTTAAAATATTTTAATTCTTTTTTATTTATTTTTTTCATTAGCTTCAACAAAAATTGGGGAAAAAATCATAAAAATTTCAAAACATTTATTAAAATTCTTAAAAATTAGTTATATATTTTTTCCAAGAATTTGAGGAAAACTTCGAACTCTGTTTGAATTTTTCTAAAACTTTAATTACAACAATTAGAGAGCTTATCAAAAAATATTATCAAGGAAGTGAACTTATTGATTATATAAGAGAGCACAAAGAAGAATAATCAGTATTTATAATAAACGAAATTTTGTATATGTATAGGAAGGGGGATAGGGTAAGTCGGACCTAGGGAAACATTGGAGCAGCCTTAATTATTTTGGTACTATGAAATATTTTTGTTTATTCTTTCCATTAACATGCTACACCATTAGTGTTATAGTACAAGAAATCCAATCAAAGAATCAGATGGTTCGGTTTAAGTGCGCCATTTACAAGCATTTTAATTACACTACATTTAAGTCTGCCATTCTTTAAGTTGTATTTTAGCTCTGGAAAGTAATTTTTAAAGCCCCCAAAACTTTCATCCCTGCCAACTTCGTAGAAAAAATAGCGGAGATTTTTACTAGTGACAATTTTTAGTTACGTTTACAGTTTTAATACATCCTGCAAAGGCGAAAAATCAAAAAGAGCAATGCAAAATAGAAAATAATATAGTAGTATATAAGCCTTAACGAAGACCTTTTATACCATTTATCATAATTACATAAACTGAACACTCAGCATTTAAGTAACTTCTATCATTTACATTTTCAACGAACATATGCAGTTGCTGTGGCCTTGAATAAGACATATTTAATAGTTACATTTTTACAGTTGTATAGAACATTTTTAACTGTTCATAACAGTTACCAGAAAAATACTTTTCCTCAGAAAGTATTAAGCGAAATAAGGTGCATTTTTTTTCTTTTTTTTTTGAGAAAGTATTTTCTCTAATCTGCAATATTTTTTTAATCTGTTTTTTATACAATCCATTTTCTAGTTGCCCAATTGAGAAAATTTTTTTTGCCATTAGCGTATATTTTATTGCTAAAAAAGTATTTTTAATTTTTTCAAAATATACAGAGAAATTTGAAAATAGACGGGTAAAAAGGTGATAATTGTAAAATATAGGTGGCTCTGTAATAAAACAGGAGACTTGAAAGGTATGCACTTTACATTCTAAAATTTGTTTCAATAACAATACAGTAATAATTTGCTGTATTGTATAATTTAAGTTTATAGGATAAGAAGAGAAATTATTGTGATCTTTTGTGTTATACCTTGGTTTAATGAAAAATAGGGTAAGGTGGACTATCCCCAATGAGTCAGAAAAACTATATTATAAGCATTATTCTAATTATCTTATAGTTTATACAGTCTTAATAATATAATAATAAATAGTTAAAATTATGCTTCATTATACAAAGTAAATTAATATAAGTGCCAAATTTATTTTTATAAAATAGAACTAGGTGCAGTAAGAACGTTTTTTTTTATTATTACAATATTGTTTCTGAGCATATTTTTAATCCATTGTATCTCATGAGGAGAACTAAGGTAACCCCAGCTTCGTAACATGTTGGTCCACTGCTCAAGGGTTTTTCTTTAAAAACAAAAAAATTAAAGTAAAAAGATTTTCCAACAGAACAATTTTAAAAAAAATCTTGAAGCATAAAAAGTAAGCTATTTGGATCACAGAAAAAATAAACCTCTTTAATGAAATAAAAAATTAAAAGGGGATCAACTTTGGCGGTTTACCTTTTAAATAAAATTTAAGGATGAAAAACACATACCTTCTTTTGTGAACTTTAGTACGAAAATGTTGCTGCATGGAATGGTTGTCTATGAAATACCTCCTACAGAATGAGAACAAAATGTCATATATTAGCTCCTGTATAACTTTTTCATTTGCAAAAAAAGTAAAGAAAACAGACATTCAAAACAAGTTTAAAAGCCTGCATGTTATGGTAAGTTTGCATACATTATTTCAGAGCAACAATTTTTACTTTTAAATCTTCATCTATCAAAAGGTACCTAGATAATAGAATCAATACAGAATCAACTTGATTCTAGAAGATAGAGTCAAGATAACATGTCTTAGTCTTTTATACTAGTGAATAGGTATTTAATATTTAGAGAGGTAGTTACGACACAGTATACTCTACATGTTATTTTTAAAACAATTTTTGTAAGTTTGAAATTCCTTTGGCACCGAAGCAATTGCAGTTGGCATTAACACAGACTAATATCGAAATATTTCTTATTCACAATTAATAAACGATAGTAATTGAATTTTCGTACTTTACTTTGCCCTAAATTCAAACTATTTGGCAACTTTTCATTTAGTTGTTTTTGAACAGATTACAATTGATTTTTAAATGCAAGAAATAAATATTTTAAAAACATATTATTTTTTTTTGTAAAATTCAGAATATTTTTTTCATTGTGTATGAAAAATAAACTTTGAAAGTCCTACTGATAGCGAACGTTTGAGAAAGTTCCCTTCTTGAAACATAGTTATTTTGGGGTTATTTTTACAAATGAGCAGCACCTAATAAATATCCTCAAAATCCATGTAAATAAGAAAATATACACTTACGCACAATGTAGGCAATAAAATTGAGCACAGCCAGGCAAATCGATATCAACGGGTTGATTTAATAGATTTTCGGCACTTTTTGGTTCCAAATCTTTATCTATTTCATCTAAATCCCTTGTACGCCGTTTAATTTTCAACTGTTTACGTTTAGCTGTATATCCATGATTACCTTTTTTTCTAGAATACCTAGTCATTTTATCTTGAAAAATTTATTAAGAATTTGGAGAACTTGATAATCCACGCGAAAATGTTTATTTACATTTGCTTTGCAAGGGTATAACGTTTCCTACTGCCTATTTTTAGTGAAGTGAAAGATCAATAGACCTTAACAAAAATTTTTTTTTCCTGAAATTTCTTTTTTATTTTTTTTTATTCTTTTCATTATTCTGAGAAGAAAATTAAAAACAAAGGTTATTATATATTTTTTTCAATTTTTGTTTTGCTTTTTTCCTTTCATTTCGTAATTTTTTTCCATGTTTTCTCCACATTTTTGCTTTCTCAAGATACTTGTCGCCTTTTCGTCTTTGTTCCTTTTTGAACGAAAAGCTTACTCTTAACTGTAATCAAAAGCAACAGATTCAAAAAATTTAAATGAATTTATTTATATATTTTCTGGAATGTTATTGTAAATATGTTAGGTTATGAAGAAGTATAACATACCACAACCTACAACATAAGCATGAGTTTCTTTTCTAAGTTAACAAAGATTATTAACGAATTTAAAAACTAGCCGGTTTATCTGGACATGTTTTAACTTGATGATCATCGCGGGAGATACACTTGGTTGTCCAGCTGTACTACAAGAAAATGGATTTAAATGTGAATGTTATCAAAATTACAGCCGATGCTTTTGATTGGACTATCGAAAAGTCTGCTCAAAGTCTACAAACCTTTCTTGATGGGAATTATTATGTGGTTGCTTACCTCATTAATATAAGTTATGGTTTGCTGAAATCCATTGCGGAAACAGTTTCGTTTTCGGCTTATGTTCTACGATGCTATTATTTAGACTTTTTAGCTTTTTTGTCTGAGTTGAATACTGGAGTTAGTGTTGTGTTTTCAGTAATTTACGGCTTTTTTTCAAGGTTAGTACTCAGTATACATGCAGGACTTAGTTGCATCGGAGGTTCTATTTCTTTACTGTATTTAAGAACAGTGATTGGTTTTCAGCTTATCGTAAACTATTTGGCATTTTGTGTCGAAGAATTATTTTATTTCTTAAATGTTTGTTTTGCTGCAATCTTACTAATATTACAGTTGGGTCCCAATTTTCTTATATTTTTGTGGAATATATTGCTTTATTGTGTGACGAATATTATTGATTCTTTTCATTTTGTTGGTCAGTCTCTCATAAACTTTAGTGCAACTATTTGTGACAAGTGCCTCGTTTTTATCTTGACCATACCACCTAAAGCTTATCTTGGACTTTTACTTATAATATACATTTTCTACATACGTGTGATAGTTATAAAGTATTTTAAATTGAGTCTAAAATCATTAGCAGTTGCTACAACCAAAATATTAGTGTATGTGTGGACAGCAGTTAAATTACTCTTCAGTTTGTTACAAGCTATTACCAATAAGGTTTTCAAAAGGAGAGCTAGTCTAAGAAGATCAGAAGGGACATTACATTTGTTCTGCAAGAGTGTTTTTAACAGATATTTTTCATCTTTTGTGCCATTTTTTACTCTTTCAGTTTTTCAAAAGAAACAAAAGCAGGTTTTAGATTCAACTGAAAAAGAGAAGTTTATGTGTGTTGTTTGTCAAGATAAAGAAAAGAATGTGCTTTTAATTCCTTGTAGACATCTGTGTATGTGTGAAGAGTGTACTGTCACAGTCCTCCAATCCCATTTTGGCTGCCCCCTGTGTCGAAAACAGATTATAGACACTGTGCGTGTCTATACGTGACTTGTTTTGTTTTTCTAGATTTTTATATGATGTTTTTTATCTATTTTTTATTATTAAATATTTTAAACTGTGGTGTTTTCACGCGGCCTCCAAAGCTTGGATTTCTCATAGAAAGAAGAATGGTCCATGAAATTTGGTCAGGTGGGCAGACTGGTGTTGATCAAGCTGCATTGTTTGTGGGTACAGAAATGGGTATACCTGTTGGAGGGTGGTGCCCCCTAGGCGGTTTAGACGAAAATAACAAATCTATTCTGGAAAAGTACCCATTAAAAGAAGTTACTGGATTTTCCTTTGAAGATAGTGTTGCCGAAAGGACAAGGCGCAATATCGAAGATAGTGATGGAACATTGATTATTTTACCTTCCCTTCCTATGCCAAAACACATCACTGATGGTACACTGCTCACAATCGATCATGCCAAAGAGAAAAGAAAACCTTTTCTTTTGGTTGCTGTCACTGAAAGTAGTTCTGTAATTACAATTCGTAGTTGGATTAGACATCATCAAATTAAAATACTCAATGTTGCTGGCCCTAGAGAGTCCAGAAGTCCAGGAATATATGATCAATCGTGTAAATTGCTGCAGAAGTTATTTTCTTTGGAATGATTCCTGCTCAATATGAATCAATATCTGATTAATTTTATTTTGTTTCCCTTTGATAATTTGTAGTTTATAGTCAACAAAGTTTAATGTTTCATATATTTGTATTGTTAAATTTAATTTTATATTACTACAATAATAAAAAGAAAGTTTTATTTGTTGAGTAGGTTATTATAGACAGATATATACACATGCGAACACTGTGTGCAGAAAGATAATAACCATTGTAAAAAAGTTAAAATTCTTGTGGCCTATGGTGCAGGTCAATCTGGCAGAAATTAATAGAATTTTCTTCTCATTTGCATGCAATTGCACTCAGCTTGGGAGTGGGTGACCACCCAGAACTGCTTAAATTGATGCTTCCAAGAATTCTTAACTGGTTTTCTCTCTTTCTTATCACATTGAGGAAATTTCTTTAAATTTTTATGAACTAAACTTATTGTTCTATCTGTTTCCTAGTAGAAAAGGTTATTTATCATACAGACATGTATAAGCATAATAATAGACCTTTCCACTTCGGGCAGTGAGGAAGACATTGCCCCTATCATCTTCACTCATCCTACTATATAGTTACTACCAATGAATCAAGATTTTCTAGTTTTATGAAGGACATTGAAGTTGATTATAACTATAAGTTCATAACCATTTAGCGAACCTTTTTAATTTATTATAGTAATTTGCACCAAAAAAAATTAGTTCTGTAAAAGGGTTAAAAAGCTTAGACACAATTTTAAATATGTGTTCTGAAATGTGTATCGAGGTGTTATCATAAAACCCTAAAAAAAAAATACTTTATATAAAGTGTATTTAAAATTTGATCATCTTCAAAAGTTTTGAGCTAACTAATTTTAAGATGCAATATCCCTGCCCATGGAGTCTGATAAAAAGATTTGATATAAAAATTAGGTTTTTAAAATAAGTGATAATTAACTTATACACTGAAAGAGATTTTTGTATCAGATGGTTGATGTTATTGTCTGAAAACGTTATCTTAATGACTCGTATTAATTTTATGCTGATGACAACCGAAAAAAATGTGGTAGTCTGATAATTTTATATCGCAATATAAAATGATCTGACCATAATATGAAACAATCGTATTTCTATTATAGAAATTTTCTGATAAAATCGATGAAACATAAAGAATCTGATTGTCAAACTCTTATGTGATGTCTGGTGAAACTGCAGAATAGAAAGTGATAAAGCAATTAGGTTTCAAGTTGATGAAACAAGTAATGATCCAAAATGCGAAGCTGAAGCAAAAGATTTTGAATGGGCAATAAAATGCTTCATATTTCTAACAATGTTGTGTATATTGTTTGACCCGCTAAGCCAAATTAATTTTGCCAGTAGTAAACTAATGCAAAGTGCTGATACAAAGGTTAATTTTTTAATAACTATTATCTTGTTAGATATGGTTTTACTGTATCTACTTGTAAATGGAGACTTATTCTGCCGAGAATAATTTAATTTTAAAAATTTTATCTGATCTAAATTTACCGTTGATTCAACATTTAGGTTCTCTGTCTTTATAATTCATCAAAGTTTTCAGTTAAATAAAACAAATAACTTACTTCATTTATTCAGTAATTAGTTTGCAATAATTAAATTAATTTCCTTACCTTTATTTTATTAGTAATATTAAAAATTTTAATTGCATTATTTAATAATTTGTTGTTAAGTAATTAAGTCAGGTTAAGTTAAGTAGTTTATACATTTTATCAATGTTTTGATCGTAATTGTTAAGCATGAATAGAATATTAAAAAAAATCTGATTTAAATAGAATTTGTTTATTATGGATTTTTTAAGCAATACATTATTTTTATCAAATGTGATAAAATGCCTCAAATTTATCACATGAAAAACCCTAAGCATGTCCCTGGCTGCACTTTCCGCTTTTTTCAATTTAATTAAAAAATATGTATTTTCAAGGAAAAATAGTTATTTTCAATCACGTGATTTAGCCTGATGGAATTCTTTCCCACAATTTGTGTCATTAAAGTAGATTAAGTAATAGCTAGATGCATATTGATTAACCATCAAATCATTTTTTCAAAAGAGTCAGATATTTATATAAATTGATTCTCTGGATCAATTGGACTGATTTTGCTCAAATTTTGCCTTAGAAAATTCTATTCTCTAAAATGATACAAAAATTATGTGAACCTTACAATTCAACATTTTTTCTACCATTATTAAGTAAAATAATAAATATTTACTAAAAGTTATTTTTTGCATGGAATGATCTTTGGATAAATGAATTTTATAATTCTGTGCAAAAATTTTTCAATTCACTTATAAGTTTCTCGAGATATAGCGAAATACACAGAAAGTAAAATTAACATTAAGGGGGTCCAATTTTGGGAGAGCCTGACCAAATTCTTGGAACCTTCTATATTTTAGGGGTCTGAAATCGGAATGCATGAAAAAAAGGCATGTTTATTCAGGGAAAATAAGTTTTTGTACTTGATTTTGTAACTTAAGATATAGTCTGCACTTATTAATTAGCATATTAGAGGTCACCACCTTAGCCATTAAGATTGAGTCCTAGAGCGTGAAAATACGATTACTGGATCGAAAGTTATTCAGAGTGGTTCTTTTTTTTTTTGGCACACTGTACATTAATTCTATAAATTAAAAATTAATGTAATTTTAAATATTTGGGTAAGTATGTGAACTTTCTAAATTACTTAACCCTAAATAACTAAACTTAAATTGGTGTTACTCTGCGTGTATATTTTCTTTATTTCTAACTAATTAGTGCAACTTAAAAAAAGTATTATACTATATATAAGTATTAAGAACTAAAAATAATCGTTTTCCCTCTTGGCATATGTTAAAAGTATCCTCCACAAATAGCCTTGCTGCAGCAGTTGCTTACATACTTAGTTATTCTTTCTGTGTTTCTTAGAAGAAAAGGTGTATTATGGTATTGATGCAAGCTTCTGCATGTTTAACTAAACATTAGAGTGTTAGATGATGACTTTAACAGATCTTGAAAAAATAAGTGTACAGCCTTGCTTATCAACTTTGGTTAACGTATTTTATTAGTTATGTAGGTAGTGTGAGCGGAACTATTAAGAGTCAGTAATACATTATACGAAAGGTTAATTATCTTGGGTTAATGAACTAAATCAACATCTGCTGTAAATTTATTTTATTCTATTATTCAGAACAATATAGACTTCGAAAATAATATTCTTTCCTTTTCAGAACTTGCAAAAACAAGATCGTTAAATGCTTTTCGGGCGCATCAAATATAATTTGTAAAATAGCAAATAGTTTCTTAAGTAGAAAATGTGTACTACGTACGAAAGATAGCTTTGACAATCTTAAATTTTCCTCTAAGTTTTTGCCACAATGAATTTGGCTTCACTATACCAAATATAAATGACAGTATATATATTCTTTAGGTAAGCTGCTTAAATGTTAGGGTAAAATTGATGCAAAAAGAAAAGTGATGATCCCATGAGGTCTACCTAAAGAAAACTACCTGAGAGGTATCTTCTCATTTATAATTGTGTGGAAGATACTTTCAGGCATTTATTAGGTTGTTCATATCTTTAATATTATTTTGACACTGTGTATAGAATGAAAGTGTATTGTGGTTGAAAAGTTTTCGCCATAGGTGGTATAAACTAGTTTTTACTGGGCAAAAATAGATTTTTGACCCAAAAATACAAATTTCTTAATTATAAACACATAGTTATTAGTGTATATTGCAGGTTGCTAGTTATAAATAAACATTAGCCTCCTTTTAAGACAAATAGCTTCAAATTTTAAGTAAAGAACTTAGTTTAGTTCTCTTTAAAACATAATTTAAAATAAACAATATCAAAACATTTTTGATTATCAACAAAAGATGACCTGCCATATTCTTGAAAGCCATGTTTATTGATATTCTCCAGTGTCTAAAGTGCTGCTTTTAACTCTTTTGTACATTTATTCCCAATATTATGTTATTAAATCAAGTATTTATTTAAGAGGTATGAAATGTATGTATATTAATTATACATTTAAATTAATCATAACTTCTCTATCACAATTCTATTGACCTTGATATTTTTTTTTGTCTATAATGAAAAACATTTTTGACTGAGATAAAAACTTTTACATTTCTTTAAAGGAAACATAGAAATTAAAACCAGTGTAGGCATAGTAATTTTAATTTACCTCTAAAATTATTTTCCCAAATTTAAAGTTTTTACTAATTTATTTTCTGACACTTTCTTTCTCTATACGTAAAGTATGAGGGTGATTCTACAAACTTGGAAGGGTGGTTCAGCATATGGAAACTTGTATTTATAAAATTTACTGATGTTTACACAAAAATTATCATCTTTGACTAAACATGCGAAAATAAAAATTATCATGTTTGCCAACATGATTCAAGATGCATGCGGCCCATCATTAGTCAACCTGCTGTGCAAGTGGCTTTTCACTGAAAAAGGTTGTACACTCCTAATTAATCTACAGGAATGTAAGGTGCTAAAATTAAAGCACAAATTCAAAAAATGTCACAAGTGAAAAATTGCTTGAATTGTGAAATCAACATAAAATACTTCTTTGGAGTTTCAATATTCACAACAAATTTTAAAAATCATCCTTTTTCATTATTATTCTGGCTTTTTATTGTGTGAAAATTCACATATCACAGTTGTGAGTGACATTTTACTGGTGTATTGAATCTTGCTTTACCAGGCAGACTATCGTCCTCTAACCATTACATCATAAGTCTATCACAACTATAGCTCGTATTATTAGTGGTTGCAATTTCGAACATTTATTGTGAATACTGTATTACAGCAAAAAAGCATTGTGTGTTGATTTTGTATATAAACAAATTTTTTTCCCATGCCACAATTTGCGCTTGTGCCTTATATGTCACTTTGGGTCTTACATTCCTATTTAAAAAATGTATGTTTAAACAAACAACTATTCCTCCAAGTTTGTTTCATGATTGGCGAAAGAGTCGATATAATGTAGGATTATACATTAAACATATTGATATGAAATAATCCAAATCTACTATGGATGAATGTACGTCTTAAAAAGGAATTCTCACAATATCTAAATTTATAGATATTTACATAAAATCTTATTTTAATTAGTCGTAATATTTTAAATTTAATTAACATTACAGTAGAGAACCGATTATCCGGAACGATCGTGACCTTCGCTATTCCAGATAACTGATTTTTCTGGTTTTCTGAATCGCTACAAAACACCTTTTTTTTTATTGTATATCAAATCCAACTAGAAAAAAAAAATTAAAAATAGTTTTAAGAAGAAGAATAAACGATAAAGTAATACACATAAGTTGAATTAGTTAAAAAGGGAAAACATTGATGAAATAAAAAATGTATACAATCTTAGTATAAAATGAACAAAAAAGGTAAAATAAAAAGAAATAGCATGTTTTTAAAAAGACTCATCCATTTTCTGTTGACGGAAATTTGGATTTTGTTGCATGAACAACTGCTGAATCTTACATATTTATATAATGAGAGATACGTCACCAAACCGTTTTTGCTCCATCCCCTTAATCAGCTCTTTTGTCAACTCGATACATCGTTCACCAGAAATAAAGGGATGTGCTTCCATCATTGTCTGCGAGAGGGCTCAAAACCATCCACTCCATTTTTTACTTCATTATAACTAATGAAAATGGAAAAATTGTGAGAATTTTTTTCTTCTTTTCTATGCGTGAGAAAGAAATAGTTTAAATTTAATTCTGGATGGAAAAAAAATCTTTCACAAATTCCTGGAGAAAAGAAAAACAGAATTTTTTACTTCATTATTCTTTACTTTTCATTGTTCTCAAATGAGAAGAGAAAAATTACAAGCATTTCTTTTCCCTTCTATGCACCCAAGAAAGACATCGTTTGAATATAATTTTGGATGAAAAAAAAATCTTGAAAATCTCTGGAGAAAAGAAAAAAAAAAAACTTTTTTTACTTCATTATTCTCAAATGAGACAAGAAAAATCACGAGCATTTCTTTCCGATCGCGAATAAGTCATCTTTCGAATATAATTCTGATAAATAAAAAAAATCTTTAGTAAATTTCTACAGAAAAGAAATAAAATTTTTTACTTCCCTAAGGAAAAATATTTCTGCAAAAACTCACAAACATTCTGCGATAATCTTATTCCTCTTTAGGCTGCATTTCTCCTCCACTCTAGCTACACATGAATTGGGAAGCTGACGTAATAAAAAGAATTTATGTTCCGCCCTGCCCACACTCCGCTCAAAATGAATAAATTGAAAAAAGGGCACAGTTGCAATACTTGACCTTGGGGCATTGTTCAATTTTCCTTGGCTGTCACTATGTTCAGAGGGGAATAGCAGAATTGACGGATAATTTTTCAAAAATTAAGAAAAAAGGAGAGGTACTGACCGAAGTAATATGAAAACTAGGAATTCCATTGTTCCTGTAGGGAGCACTTTAAGATATCTCTAAGAATCAGAGAGGACAAATAAAATTATTTGTTTTAACTCTTCTGCTCTAAGCAAACAACAGACATGATGACTTCCCCTGCTTAAGGGCTAGATGATAAGAAAACAGGAGTTCAATGAGTCACTCTTGCTCACTGAGCTATGATTGAAAAGAAACAACTAGGTAGGGGCTGCGTGAGGAAGGGAATGATTGATGATATTTAGTACAAGACTATTGGTTCAGGGAACTAATGATTATTTCTAAAATTGGCAATAAAGTAAACATCTTTTAAAAAAAGAAAGAAAAATCCTAAAAATTTTTTTATTTTAATGGCAGGAAAATTTATGGAATTTCCTTCTGGTTGTCTGATTTCTGGATAAGAGGTTCTGCACTGCATAAGGCTAACTATTCTAAAAACTTAACATATTTTTAAATTTTCAAAACAAATTTAATATTTAAAAGATTTTAAACGATATTACTAAAAAACGAATATGATAATAAACCCTGTATATATGATAAACAAAACGAATATGATAATAAACCCTGTGGCAGAATCGTGACATTGTCACAGAATGTTACAGAGTTCTTGTAGAAAGATTTTTCTTTCCTACAGAAATTTACACGTAATATTTGAATCATACATTTAGATAATAACTTTTTGACGCGCTTAATTTACGACGATAGTATCGTAAATCGATGTAATGTTTCGATGGTATTTTTGGCAGTTATCGATATTGATTTTCGCTTGGATTTTAAACATCATGATATATTTCGAACAATATGGAAAATTCAAATCGTGCATTTGAGTATTTACTTTTAAGGCAATAATTCTATCTAGTTTTTGGCAGTCGTTGTTTTTTCCATAGCTTTTAAAGCCGATGTTTTTTTAATGCGATATAATTTATTACAAGAATGTTATCTCAAAACAAAACACGTAATTGAGGAGCCCGATTCACATAACTTCATTGTCGAACTTTTTTTCCAGTTACCACTATGGATTTCATGATTTTTAATTATATTTCTTTTATTGCGATAATTATTTATTAAAGGAAATAATTTGTGTGCCTACCCCCCCCCCAAATGCAAGAATATCATCCATAATATTAGAATAATTACATGTTTTATTAAAAAAAATTATAAATTTTTTTGTAAACACAGCCCTTTTGTTATTTTAAATTAGTAACATATGTTTCTTATTATTAAAAGTATCTTGCAGAAAGATATTAGTGCTACAGAGTTTTGTCGCAGAAAGCTCGAAAAAATTCTGCCAAAGGGATAATAAAAAAATATTTTATAAAAATTATCTGAAAAACCAGCTGTTTCGAATCAGATTTGATTTGAAGAACAAAAATTAAACTAAAAACTTTTCTTTAAGAAAATTTTATTAAGCTCAATTTTTCAGAACAAGCAACTTGGTAAAAGCAAAAAAATTTCTTTTCATTAAACATAACAATCATAATAACAATGCACATAATTGCACGGCATCTATAGCCTTCGAGACCTTAATACTAGCTCTCTTCTATAATTAACAAAGATAGTCAAAATTTTTATAAGTGGTTTTATAAATAACTTATAGAGTCTTACAATGACTAGAAAAACTAGAAATGTAAAATAAACAAGACCACAAAGTAAGGTAACAGCAAGTACAATAGCAACACCTCCATAACTTGGAGATAAGTTCCAATTATCTAAAAGTTGAAGAAAGTCAACATACAAATCTGAATACACAGCAGGAATACTTGTCCCAAACAAATAGCAAGCTTTAAAGTAACTTTCAATGTTACACCATATTAAGAGATCCAACAAATAATTACTCGTATTTTCTAATATTGAAAATAAAGCTATACATTTATCACAAATTACGTCAACATAAAACTGGTCACATTTTAACATATGGAAGTTTTCTTTGGCAAAAATAAGTAGGAAAGACAGGAAGTTTTTCCATTGAATTATACTATTCATCGCACCAGTGCAATTGTTAGTATAAATTATTTTTATAATGTGCACAATGTTGAAGGTACATTTTGCCAATTTGGAAAAAGTATAAGCAGCGCAATGACTAGTAGCGAAGACTGCTACTAGAATAAAAATACGATCCCTATTCATTATTTACTAGTTAATGAATTTCTTTAAACACGTAGTCATTTTCTTGTTAGCAGTTTGCTTTTATTAGATTATTACGGTCCTCAACATAAAAAGTATTTGTATTGAGGTTTTCCCGGTAAATTTTTTTTACATAACCTTGCGCCATTATCGAAAATTTAATCTGTTTTAAAGGTGAATAAAACATTGCTTTGTATAGAGGCTGGCATTATTTGAACTGGAGATTATTAAGTTTACACAGAAGTTAAATTTTCATGAAACTTGAGGTCCGATGGATAGAGGGCATATCAAATTATATTTATAAACATTTCTGGAGCGATGCCAAATTAAGTTTTCTGAGTGGCGAAAAAGTAGAAAAATTTATTTATCAAACATATTAAATACGAAGTCAACTATAAATTGACAGTTTTAAATTAATCTTTTGTACAAGTTGTTTTTTTGCGAAAAAAAAAAATCCATTCTGCATCGTTCAAAAATTTATATTTTTGCTGTTTTCTTTTTAAGATAGAAATATATTTTTGGGGTTATGAAATAAATTTTTTGAAAAGAAAAAGCTTGAGAAAAGTTACAAATATCAATATATATTATAAAATTTTTGATAATAAATTCGGCTGTTGCTTGGCTGACCGCTTTTTTAATAAATAGAGGCATTTGATTGGTCGATTACATCATCGTTTTCATCGTTATCGCTTAATCGTTTTGTCAGGTTTACTAGAATGGCGCTTTTAGCATTTTTGCTTGGCAGAATTTTAATAACGCGCATGCTCAGTTTGATAATTTATTTAAACCAATCGAAGTACTTCGTAGACAATGAATATAGATGCTTGTATCCTCTCCTTTGCTTGCGTATACTCAAACAAAGACATAAAGATGGAAAGATCAATCAATAGACGTGTTTGTGTTCCTGAGATCTTGAGGGCCTCAATTTTGAGTTTAAATCCGTTGCCGAATTCATAGTTCGTAATGTCACAAAAAGTTTAATCGGTTCAGTTGTTTTGGAATCAAAGCAAATTTGGGTGCTTCAGAGAAATAAGAGTCAACTACACTCACTAAAAAATTTAAACCGATTTTGTTTTTGAATAGTTTAGAAAGTCGCTTGATTTTAATATATTGATGAAACTTATCAGTTAAAAAAGTTTGGTGTTCTCTATTATAAATATGAAATTTTTCTTCAAACTATAAAGCTAATTTTTAAATCTAAGATGGACACTTATATTTCTTTTAGAATATAATTTCCGGTGTGACTCTCGCAACAATTTCACTTTCCAAATGTGTGATGTAATGAAGTTCACTTCAAACATTTTAGTGGTAAATTTTATGCTTTGCTTCAATATATATCATATATATATGTATTTTTATCATAATGAATCCTCGAATCATTTTGAATTAAGAATACTACTGTAAATTTAATGATTTGACTGTAATATGTTTAAAAAAAATCATTGTCAGCTAAGTTATTCATGCTCAATTAATAATTATATTATTCAAAATGTAACAGTTATTAAAAAATAACTTGCTTGAAGATTTATAGAATGTAGAATAACCATTTCTCCTATTTTTCATAAGAACATAAAAAATTGGCCGTATAATTAGACGTTATAAATTGGTGCTCCTCTTATTTTCGCTGATTTTTATGTTCTTACAGGAAACTGGAAATTTATTTAAAAGTGAGGTTTTCAAAAAGAAATCGAAGAAATAATAAGAATTTATGGGCAGTAAAAGCTCCAAAGTTCAGTGCCCAATCCTAGGGACATGTTATTTTACACACAGTTATCCCAATTTATTCAATTTAGTAAGTATCAAAAAATGTTAAGTTATGTTTTTTGTTTTTGAGTTATAGAAAGAAAAAAATGTGTTATATTTTGCTTGAGAAAATGTGTTTTTTTAATTCTCCATAAAATTTAAATCTGTATTGTCTATTATTTTTATTTAGTCATTCAATATTGTTTACTTTTAGGCATACTAACATTTTTTAGTAATCTAATTCGCAATTTTATTAATCATTAGTAGATTAAATAATGAAAAATTATATTTTGTATCTAGCCATCATAACATTTTTGGATAAAAAAGTTTTATAATGTACTATAATTTTTCAATTCGTATAATCATTTTTCATGATATATGTAAACAAAATTTTCAAGAACTTAACATTATGGGGTCTTAACTTTTGATGGATCTGCTGACTTTATTGTTGCAATTATATTTTTTAGATTTTAAAATTTTTAGTTTATCAGATCAGCTATTTGTTGCAGATACTAGTTTCTATAAAATTTTATTTTTAAAAGTGTTCTTGTTTTAATAAAAAAGATGAAGTATGTATTTAGTAACATTAAAGAATATTGAAATTTTTGACAACTTCAAGTTTTCATATAGGATTCTTTTACTTTACACATTGTAAAAATAACTTGCAATAAAAGGCACTGCAATTATAAATTTATGAGGTATCAGAAGGTATTTAAATTTTGCTATTAAATAATACTATAAAAAATTATATTTAGCTTTTTTGTTTGGTTGCATTATTTTTTTATTATTTTATTTCAATAGCATTTTTTTCCCTGTCACATAGTACTATACATAGTTTTTAATATCTCTATGAAATGTTTTATTCGAACTTCAATCTCTATTACATTTCATTTTTAATAAACTAGGAAGAACTAGAACTTGTCAAGAGGCGCCAAAGCTAGCGGCCACAGTAGTCCAGACCTTTGATGTTATCTGAAGATCCATGGACACGAAAACAACAACAGAACTAGAACTTAACTAGGTTATTATTATTTTACTCAGAATTAAACATATCATTTTTTTCAATGCTGTATTTTTTTCATGGCATACTCAGAAATAACTGAAGTATTCTATTTGTTACATAGGCAAGCAAGGTATAAACAATTGATTTAAGCACATTATTTTTATCTTGTCCTATGTTTAAGACTTTTAATTTTTACTTTTTAAAGAAAAGTTTTTTTCGTAATGATGATCCTTTTTATTCATTTATTTTTGATAAAGCATACTTATTTTTTTTTTTTTAAGAAATCTGAATTGGAGATGCTTAAATTTCTTTTGTTAAAAAAAAAGTTTTTTAAAATATCCTTCTATTACTTAAGAATTTATAATGATTTTTATATTGAGAAATTTTAAAAATTTAGCCTATTATTTATTTTATTAAAGCATACTTTTTTTGTTATAGTTATTTTCTTAAAAAATTTTAATTCTATAAGTAAACAAGCTCTCCTATATTTTAATATTTGTTCGATTTAATGCTTCCTTTTAATAGAGTGAATATTTAAATTCTATATTTTTCTTTTAATTGAGTAGTTTCATTCATTTTTACGATAAAATATTTTTGTTTATATAACAAGGCTTAATTTATTTTTAGAGAGAAGTATATGGAACACAGTAAAAGACGTCCAGCAACTTAATTCCATTCATTTCCCCACGAAAAGGCATTGCCACACGTTTCGGAAACAAGAATTGAGACCCTTGGCTAATCTTTTACAATTAAGTTTACTCTAGTTTGATTTTTCATAAGAAAATGAATTCAATTTTATGTCAAAGAATGTGAATTACTTCTTTTTTGTAAATAATTCTTTTATTTTACAAACCTACTTATAGCTAGCAATAAAATATTTTTTTTTCTAAGATCATAAATTAAGTTTTATGTATTTTATTTTAAATTTGTATTCTTTGTAGCCTATAAATGCTTCCTAAGTCCCCCATTTTAATTTTAGCATTTCTTACCTTCAGTCACCATATTTTTTCCGAAATGAAATTAATTAATAAGAAATTTTGCATACTTTGTCCTATTTTATTTGAGTGATTCTATGTTTTCTTTAACCCTGTATTATATTTTTATTGACGAATGTAAGCTACTCAAAATATTCTCTCGAACCAACTTTCAAAATTTGTAATTCTGCAATATCATTTCATGATGTTGCTTATCATTAAATATCCATTGTTCACTTTTGTTGGGATTAGCCTTTTCACCAGAAAATTTATTCTTGGAAGCATTGATAGCTCAATTTAAGATAAAAAACTAATTTACTTTAATTTCATGATTTACTCCTAGTTTTAAAGCACCATTTCCAAAATCACATTAAATTTTGATTTAGGAAATATATTTTCAACTTATAAATTGCAATATTAAAAAGAAATAATCTTAACACGGTCTTAAAAAAGTTGTTATAAAGTAAGTTCAGATTTTCCTTCTTTTTTTTTTAATAATTAAGCTACCCTGTAATGAAATAAGTGTCATATCAGATTGCTTGGACTGCTTTTAAATGTGATAATCTTGTTATTTTAAAAATAAAAAAAAAGTTCTTTACAAGTGTGTAGGGTGTTCAAAAAATAGGAATTCCTTACTCAAGGTGGATGGTTTGTGTAAAGGTAGACCATAAGAAATATTTAGGGACAATGACTGATAGACCACAAGATATAATAGAGATTATTGGTGGAGCTTGCTAAGACAACTTTGTCTGTCGTGAATTAGTCTTGTCTGAGTATTGAAATAATTTCTGGAGTTTTTTTTTTTTTTTGAGTTATTGAAATAATTCTGCTTAAATATGTGCAGCAAGATTTATTTTCTCATTTAAAAATGAGCTGAAAATTTGTGATTTGTTTATTTTATTCAGCTTATTTAGTATGTTACCTAATGTATCTCTTATCTTTCATGAAATAAATGCTTAGAAAAACACTATTTGTTCTTTATTTTTTTAAAATTGTGTCATCAATTTTGCTGTCTAATTTTGTTTGTGTGTTCATATAATCAAATTGTAATTAATTTCTAATAAACTAATATTTTGAATACATCATATGGCAAGTTTTTTCTTTAGAAATGACTATAAACTATGCCTTTTGACCTATTATACATGCACAGGAATTACAGTTTTTTTTCTTCCACATTACAGTAAAACCACTTAGGAAAAAAATAGATTTATGTCAACCCTAGTAGAAAAAATTAAAAAACTTTTTAAAAAAGAAATATCAAATATTTAAACAGTTAATAATTGCAGACTAAATGATAGAATTAATTTCTAACAATTCCTAAATAAGTGAAAACTAAAAAAAAACAATTTGAAAATTATAATCTCATGAATTTTAAAAATTCTGGTAAAGGAATATAAGAAACTATAATATATGTCTAAAACTATATAAACATATAACTGTTAGAATATATTAAAATTTCATTATTACATTTAAATTAACAGAAAATAATTATTTTAGACTTAAAGATATAATGAAAACATTTTAGATTATTGGAAATGTTTACAGATTCAATAACTATTTTTATATTAATGAACAGAACATATTTTCATACAATGCTGAAACATATAAAGAATTTTTCATTTAAAATTTTATCACTACTTATATGTGATATTATAGGTAATTTTTAACCTGTTCATCACCTGTAATACATCACTGAATACAGATAACCAGCAACATGTGAAAATAATTTTTTTTTTTTAAGGCTACTGAAAATTCCATCAAGTTAACTTGTAATTTAGCTTTGTAAAATGAGTTACAAAGTTTTCATACCACGATAAATAATATAAAATAATTTTAGCAAATTCGAATACTTCAGCAGATTATGAGTTTTTGAAAAATTGTCTGTTACTTTAAAAGCATCTGAAGTAAGTGCTTAGTCAAAATATACCAGGTCTGACGAGATGCTCTCATTTATTTACTTTTTTTCAAGAAGTTAATACACATCTTTACAATATTTAAGAAAAATGAATTTAAATTTTTAAATAGATAAGAAAGTATAACCAAATCAAAAGTTTAATATAATTAATATCAGAACACATTAGTAATAGACAAGATATCAAAATAAAATTTTTAAATGAAAATAATCAATTATTGAAAATGAAATATAATACGTAACACTAAATTATATATAAAATTAACATAACTCAGTAGCTTTTATCATCAAGTAAACTTTTTTTACATCAACTAAATTTCTGATAAATTGAAGTACATATTTAATTCTTAATTAGAAAATATTCTTAATTGTTAAATATTTTTCCTTCCATGCATACTTTAAGAGAAATGTCTCAATTAAACAAAACAAAAATATATGATATAAATCAAATAGGTAGATTTTTTTTCATAAGAATTTTTTAAATCAACAATCCTACTCATAAGTCATGATCACTTTAAGAAAATAGAGATTTTATTTATTTACATTGCGGACAATTTTAAATACAATTACAAGACATAATGTAATTTATATTTTTATCCAACTTCTTCTGGGCTAGATTATTCTTTCAGGATGATACCACTACAATTCATTTATCACAAAAAGAACTAGGACAATTTATTACAGGTTTCCAGCCAACAATAGTTTTTATAAGTACTTCTTAGTATAAAACAGGAACCACATAGATCACCTAGAATAACACAAAAATAAAACATATTAAGATATACATAATCCCATATATTTGATAAGCAGATTAAAACTACTACTAATCAATAAACACTATCTAAATTACTTTGATTTAAATTGTTCGATTTTAAATATAAATGGAATTTTTTACAAATAAGTAAGCTGGATAAAAAAAAAAGTCTTTTAAGGAATGAGAAAATAGATATCTAGGTTTTTTAATTGGGGGGAGGATTTTTTTAAAAATCATTCATATACTTCAATATCGCATTATTTATCTTCGAAGGGATAGCAGAGAACAATTTTAAACTATACCTATATCTGATAATGAATATCATAAAATATTTAATAGCAATTAGTGCAAAGCAACTCGTGAAACTAAAATATTAAACAGAAAGATCTAATGAATGTTATATTTTTAAAAAAAAGAAATCGAACTAAAATAGCGAAAAATATGTCATAAAGTTCCAAACACTAACTCAATAAAATGATCAACATGCATTTCAATGTTTCTATATTTATTACAGAATTCCATACCTTTTAATTACACCATAAAATCCGTGAATAGCTGCATAAAATCTGTGGCAAAACAAATAAAGAATATTAATTTTTTAAAAATATGAAAGAAGTTCATCGTATTTCATGGATACAAGCATGTTTAGAAATGGCAGACAGCTGTCTGTTCGGAATCGTTCGTAAAATTCCACTACCGATTAAACTCGGAAGATTGCGCAATATTTGAGGCCCTCACATCTCAGGATTACAAACGCGTCCACTGTACCAAACAGATGTCAGGGTGAACGAAACATTGGACACATCACCGGTCTCTATTTTTTTTATTTGATTTTCATAAATTGTTATGATAAATAATAACATTCTGTCTCTGTGCCAGAAAAATCTGAACAAATTTTTTTTAAAGATTTATAATTTGTAAATTTTAAATGAAAAAATTAATGTATTTTAAAAAATTGATTTTTATATTGTTCTGAAATTCAAATACTTGAAATAAATATTAAAAAAACAATTTAAGTGCTTATTAAAAATATATAAAAAATATAAAAGTAACTAAAAAATAAATAAAATAATTAAAATAAAATAGAACAGTTTTATAAGCAATCTAAGCTGCCCAAAGCATTTAATTTCATGAAGAACAATAAATTGGAAAATGTTAATAATTGCTGAGATAGAGTCTCATAATTGCCTGTTAGCGTTCAGTTAGTTAGTTATTAAAACTTTTTCATGGTTTTCATTTGTGCGTAATCTAAATTCTAATTATTTTCATTCAAGAAGTCTTTCAAAATATAATTTCATTCCTGTATTTAAATTACAAGTAACTTTGATATCTGGGTGGCCTACAAAAATTCAAAAAAGTACAAAAAAAATTTAGAGCATTTCACAACATTTACTATTTATCAAAGATGATTAAAAAAAAATTATTGATTATTAAAAAATAATTTTATTGCGATAATCAACATTAAGCTGGAAACCTATTACTATTAAGCAATTTAAAAAGACTTTTTCGTGGTTTTCCTTCGCATGTAACACAAATTTGATTACTTTAATTTAATCTTCATTAAAATAAATTATTCTTATAACTTTCATGAATATGATTGTATTCTGATACTTAAATTGTTAATTACTTTGATCTCTGAATTGAATTAAGCATAATAAGGGTGTTTCATTACATTCACAAAATAAAAAAGCTCACACTTTGATTTCTGGGTTGAGTTAATAAGAAGAGCTTTTCGTTCTGTTCAGAAAGATGGTACCCTATCTATTAAGGATAATAACAATGAAAAAATGTTTATCTATAATTTTTTCTCCGATACTTAAATTGCAAATTATTTTATTTTATATACCAATAACAGCGATCTGAAAAACATTTTTGTCTGTTTTTCATAGCGTGTAACTCGAAATTTGATAATTTTAATTTCAATTTAATCTTGATTATTATAATTAATTATTTTTACAACTTAATTATTTATTAACTTAATTATTTTAACTTAATTTATAATTAATTAATTAAAATAATTAATTAACTTAATTATTTTAACTTAACTTTAATTTATTTATAACTTAATTATTTTTATAAACATAATTATTTTTATAACGTAAATATGGTTTTATTCCGATACTAAAATAGCGAGTTACTTTGATTTTCGGTTAAAAACTACAAAAATTTGAATAACATCTCGTTATAGTCACAAAGAAGTCTCTCAAAGATGCTGAAAAATGATTCATTATAAAAAAAAATTCATTGCGATTACTGAACTTCTAAATGGAATCAAGCCATCTGAAAGATATTTTCGTGGTTTCCCTTCACGTATAATGCAAAATATGATTGTTTTCTCAAATTTTTATTCAAGCAAGGAAGAAAAATATTTATACCATTATTAACCACTCCAAAAACCAGAGTAAATGCTTTATTATAAAACTGATACGTCCAGAATTTGGAATTATGATGAACTTGCCTGTATAATTTGATTCAATAAACTGATTTATTTTCTGCTTCCCTTCTTACCATTATTATTATTTTTTTTTTAGTGAAAAATGATTCTTCTACATTACTGTTAGAAAATTTGACGGTTCATCAGGTTGTCCTTTGTCAACATCTGAATAAAATTCGAGCAAATAGTATTATATTTGTAATGGCGAAAATATCCAAATGATAAAATAAACATGAACTTTTTTTACAGTGTTAAAATTAAAAAACTTAAGTACTCGGGTTCCTATGATTTTATTATTTTACTAATAACTTATTCTAGTATGTCATATTGAAATATCTGATATATGTTATATTGAAATATCTGATATATGTATTTTGAAATATCTGATATATGTATATTGAAATATCTGATATATCTGGAGAAAAAAAAATTTCTAACCAAATGTTCTTTGAGTCAGGAAGAGACAAAAAATACCTGTTGATTTTTTTGAAATATGCTTTCTATCACAAATGCCTAAAAAATTTGTTCTCGATAAAAATAATTTCAGATGATTTTAATCCTTCATCTCTTATTAACCTCGTTATATCATGCTTTTGATCAAAGTTCAGCAGCGTGTGCGTTCTTTCTCTCCTAAATATTAATTTGATCCCTACACACGTTTTTTATTCCATTACTTATAAGGATTCGTAAAATATATATTAACTGCCCGGATTAGAGAACAACTGAATTATCTTCTTCAAAAATGGCAGTTATTTAATTTAAATTTGATACTTTTGTGTGTGATCATATCTCAGTGTCAACCATATCGGTGTCACGTATCAATGACATCCAATAAAAATCTAACTGTCAATGAACTTAACTGAGGAGAAGGAATTAACTGAATGCTTAATAAAATAAGAGCTTTCTTTGATGATATGTTTTTTAAATTAGTGGTGAAATCGTCTAATAATTATTTTTAAAAATCGTTGCAAGAAAGTTTTGCAAGCGTATTTTTTTTTTCAGACTCATGCGAGTTAATTCAAATCAAATAAATATACTATATGTACTCTCTTTTTCTTTCTTCCGGATTCTAACGAATTAAATAGTATTCATACTTATCAAGGTATTTTACAACAAAGTGCTAACATAGTACAAAGGTACATATACTTGTATTGATTTCTGTGTATAGATTTTTTTTTCCTTCTATATTTGCTTTCGGAAATTTAGCTGTATAATATTTTATACCCAATTATGTAATTCTGTTGCGATCGTAATTTTTCTTAGAAAATTATTATTTAGATGATTAGTTGAATATTCATAAAGTACGTTAAGAAGAGGTTTGAAAAAAAAAGTAATCAATATCATGCGTAAATGCTTTGGTTTTTTTTTTCCTTCTTTTTTTAATAATGTGTTACGTTTGTTTTTTTA
Organism: Parasteatoda tepidariorum; assembly: GCF_982258835.1. Classification (NCBI taxonomy): domain Eukaryota; kingdom Metazoa; phylum Arthropoda; class Arachnida; order Araneae; family Theridiidae; genus Parasteatoda; species Parasteatoda tepidariorum. The sequence continues at coordinate 31,898,018 of NC_141756.1, forward strand.
AATCATTCATTGCCACTTATTTAATTTAATTACATATAATGTCAGGATAAAAGCATATCTCAGTTTTTACATAAGCACGTGAGAATGTTTTTTTTCATGAAGTTTTCCTGCTGGTTTGTGTTTAGAGTGATAAATATTTGTTTCAAAACTATAATTTATGTATCTGCAACTGTATCTCAGGACTGACGTTTAGCAGTTAATTCAATAACTAGCATTTTATTCAAGTGTTCCACACGCACCCGTAACTCTCTAGAAACTACATTAAGAGGCACTACTCATGCATGTTCGTATCATATGCTAAATGAACACCAGTTATTTATTCTTCTAAGAATATGGTGTTTGTTTTACTTGCAAATTTCAGATCCCCATTTGTAGAGCACCCTGTTGACATGAATGAAATATTGTAAAACTCATATTGAATATAACTGTATGATATATTCTATATAGTGATTAACTCTTCTTTACTTGAATTTTTTTCCTAGTAATTTTTTTTGAATTTTTTTAATTAAGAACTTTTCTACTTTACTATTAAGTTATAGTATAATGTTTAAATTTAGGATACATTTATCCTATTAAATATTAATAGCGGATTGTAAATTTGAGATGTTATAAACTGGTTAAAATCACAGAGCTTAAATTAACTTTGTATATACACAGCGTGCGGTCCTCAAGTTTGATTTATTAGATTTTGCTATTTTTACTAGCACTATTATGCGAATAAAAAGATGTTAGATCAAAATTCTAAATCTTTTGATTCTTCAAATCGATTTTTACAAAATCTTTGAATTGATATTTTCTATCAACAAAGATCTTCTGAAGAGATGACTGAAAACTAAATATCAGGACAAATGAGGATAGTTTTATATGCAACCAATTTATCAATTTTGTTCGTATCCATCCTTTTATTATTGTTTTGTCTTAAATTTCTCCTTAAATCATCTTAGAGGCTATGTAAACAAGAAATGATTGGTTGTAGACAAGACATTAATATATAATTTATTAAAGAAATACATAAAATAATAAAAAAATTATTTAAAATTATCAAGATTTCTGGAGAAGTTTATTTTTTATACACTCAAGAGCCAAAACATTATGACCACCCCTACATTTTGCAACGAACTCTCCTGGATGACGTGGAAGGTACGTGATCAGGTGAAAGTGGTATTAACTGTTGCTGGAGAGTTTGAAGAATCATTCTTTCACTTACTTCTGTGTGTGATAGGAAAGGCTGCGGATCTAAGCGACTTTGATAGAGAGCAGATTGTAAGGGCTCGAAGGCTCGGAACAAGTATTTCCGAAACTGCATGACTCGTGGGTTGTTCGCGATCTACAGTTGTTAGTGCTTATGCAAAGTGGATGAATGACGGTGAAGCCAGCAGTAGACGACATGGTGTTGGACTTTCACACGCTATCAAAGAAAGAGGTCGTCGGGGATTGTTTCGCTTGGTGAAGCAAAACCGGAGCCAGACAGTGGCTCAGCTGACAGCCCAATACAATGCAGGGTCAAGTAGAGTAGTATCAGAGCACACTGTCCAGCGGGCACTGTTGGATATGGGGCTACGCAGCAAACGTCCAACTACGCCTGCGCTGGGCCCGGGAACATCGCGACTGGTCCATGAATCAGTGGCAGAGAGTTGCCTGGTCAGATGAATCACGGTTTATCATTCATCCCACCGTGGCAGTGTCAGGATACGCTGTCTTCCAGGCGAACAGTTGCTCCCTCAATGTACTGTAGGTCATACACAGGCAGTGGTGACGGTATCATGCTTTGGGGGACGTTCTCTTGGGTGTCACTGGGGCCCGTGGTTGTGGCAGAGCAGACCATGAATGCTACAGGGTATCTGAACATCATTGCGGACCAGTTGCACCCTTACATGGCCTCTGTTTTTCCAGCTAGAAATGGAATTTTCCTACAGGTCAACGCTCCGTGTCACAAGGCTCAAATTGTGTTGGACTGGTTCCAGGAACATGACGCTGAATTCCAGTTAATGTCCTGGCCACTTATCTCACCGGATCTCAATCCGATAGAACACATTTGGGATGTCATGAAACGGCAGCTCAGAGTTCAAAGACCACTGAGTCGCAATATCTCGGATTTGTGTGACCGTTGCTTAAACATCTGGTACAATCTGTCTCCGGCCATCTACCAAGGACTTGTGGCATCCATGCCAAGGCGGGTTGCAACTGTGTTACGGGCTAAAGGTGAGCCAACTCGTTATTAAGAGGTGGTCATAATGTTTTGGCTCTTGAGTGTATCATTACAACGTTAATTATTATACCGGTTGTTCATTCATTAGTTCGATAACGAATCCGTAAAAACTTGTTGCAACATTTCCCATATTTCAATAGCATTTCGGAGCATACTTCTACGAATTTGATATCTGGTCCTAAACTTTTTGTTACAATAAATTTCGGTTGTAATGTAAAATTTAATTTTAAATGAACAATTTTTTTTAAATTAGAATATTACACCCATAAGGAAATTCAAACATTGATAATATAATTTGAACTTTTATTCCTTAATATTTATATTTTTCGTAGGATGTGAAAATATTCTAAGTCTAATATTCTAACTAATATTTACAAATAAATTAATTCTAATGAAACTCTACATAAAAGGCATTGTATGCTATTTTGTAATATTATTAAAATTTTTACCGTCCCGCAGTGGACGTTAAGACACGGTTCCCAGCAGATCACCGAAGTCAAGCATCACTGGCTACGGTCAGTGTGCGGGTGGGTGACCACTTGGATCAGTCTGCGTAGGGACCGAGGGTGTGCGGTATTGGTCCTCGCTAAACTGTGCTACCGTAAAGTGCTCGACTTCGCGCGCAGGTCGTCGGGCTACCGAAGCGGGGTGCCATCCCTTCCGCAGAGGATCAAAATTGTGATGGCATGTCTTCGGATCATCCTCCGGGATGTTTCCCGACCGTCGCCAATAGCCCATCGTGCAGCTCTAGTGCGACGTAAATTAACAACAACCAAGTAAAAAACTTTATTTGAATTAAAATAAATAATTTAATTCTTTGTTAAAACATTTAGCAGTTTTTTTTTATAATTCTATTTTAAAACAGAATAGGTAAATCCTACAAAGGTAATTGGACTTTTTTACTCTCATTTAAAATAGTATTGTTACTTGTGACTAATGACATAGATAATGAAATGTTTAAATAATTATTATTAATGGCTTGGTTAGGAATAAAATTTATGGTATTTATTTATGCAGCAAGACTAAACTACAAAAATTTAAAGAAATGAAGACAAAATCAGACGAAATTGGAAAAACCCATTCCTTGAAAAAACCTGAATCGGTTCTTTCAGGGATTCGATATTTTTTAAATTTTTTTTTAAAGTTTTTTAAAGTAATAAATGCATTTATCCAATACTGCATTATTTATAAGTATATTGTGTTATGCCTAAAAGTTTCATAAGAATTTCCATGTTCTTTAATATTAAAACTTTCATTATGTCAAGAGAAAAATAAAACAAGATATCTTTAATTTATAAGTAATTGAACTATATACCTACCCTGGAAAAAGGACATTATATAATTCTGAAGAACAGCATTTTTATGTATAGAACTGAGGAGCAAAGAGCCAGCATAACTCACTCCTATACATATGTTTCCAATACATTTATATTTGTAAGTAGACTTGTTAACATAATGTATAGGAAAAAGGGAAATTTCTTACTTTTTATTAAAATATTAATGGTAGAAAACGTTTTTATGAAATACTTTTTAAATAGTCTAATAAAACAACTTTAATTAATTGCCTAAAATATTTTACCACTGAAAAAATTAAGTTAAAAATTCCCAACCCTGGTTTTTTGCTCCATAATTAGCTGAATTTCATGGCCCTGATAAATTTTTTTAATAAATATTTTAGAACTTTCGTTCAATCATTATGGAAAGAGATACACACATATATATTATTTATAAAATAATTTGTGGTACATTGTTAGTATGCATTTGCATTTCATATTAAAATATTGATACTGATAATATTGATATTGAGCTAATTGATAATGTTCATGAAAAATCATAGTAATTGTTAAATTTTCTACACTTTAATTACAGCCTAGCAAAATTTTTATAAATAGTGAAGCAAACAGATTCTTCTAATTAGAAGAAAACGATCACAGTACAGCTTACAAAAAAGTCACTTAAGTTCTAAAATTCCACTCATGAAAAGATTCCTGAAAATTGTAATAATCTGTAAAAAAAAAAAAAAAATTAAAAGCATTATATTTATAAAGATAACCCTGAATCAATTTTCTTAACTCAATCAAATTAATATAGAGTCAATATAAAATATACTACTATATAATATATAAATTCTGTAAATAACCCATGCATTATTAAATATATCTTTAAAACTAATTTAAATGTATACTAAATCAATATTTCCACTTCCTTCATAATGTTGATTTGGAGTACCCAGAATTTTTGAAGAATCAAAACTGGAATTTCAACAAGCACTGACCTGGCAATTCTGATAATTCTCAGGTCAGAGTAGTTAAAAATTCAGTGGATGAAAGAGCCTTTTTTTCTACATTTAAGGATGCATCACATTAACTGATGATCATAACAACCTGGAACAAAACCATTAGCATTGCAACTGCTTATACAAAACATGAAACACAACTTGTGCTTTTTCAATTATTAAAATTAATGAGCTCTTAATATTAATTTAAAAGTATTATTTATAGTAGTAATGTAATCATAGCATCATTAAACAAGTAATGAAGTATGTAAACAGAAAACTTTAACACATGTAATCTAAATTTTAAAAAGTAGCAATATAATAAAATGTAAAACAATTTTTTATACCATTTGAAGATATTTATACAAAGAAAATTGGTAGCTTATTAATGGTAACTTTAAATTTAGGGTGTAATATACTAATTTAACCTTCAAAAGAGGAAAAAAAAAACTGATTTCTTCCCAACCGTGTATTATTAAAGTATAACTTATTAGTCATTCATATTTCCTTTCAAATAATATTCAATATACACAAGTAACTAATTCAAATATGCATATTTTCATACTATTATAAGTAACTATATCCAATATAATAATTAGAAGCACAAAAAATTGCTTTACCCCACATAGATATAATGCAATGAAAAAGATACCTAATTAATTATAATGTAAGAGATTAAAATATCTACAAATATAAAATATGTCGGAGGTGCATACCAATTTTAGATTTATGCAGAGAGGCAGCAACAATAAATGACTAGCAAGTGAAATTGTCACACTAACAATTATTTAGGCAAGAAATGTGACACTTATACTTACTCAGCATCAACACAAGTCTTTGACAGCATGTATTCCAGTAGGTATTTCTATTCCGACAAATTATGGTCATAACAAGCAATTTCATCACTCCCATTTAAGACAAAGACATGCTGAAGGAGCTTTTAAAGGATACACCTGATTAGTTGATGAAAAGAAAGTCTCAACTTGCAACAAATCTAGATATGCAAAACACGAAGACGCACAAATTACAATTTGTGATACAATTGCTACTTACTTGTGCTTCTTCTCAACTATTCAAATTCTATACTAGTCTCTCCATATTATTCTGAACTATAATATTAGATTTAAAAATGTCATTTACAGAAATGTTTAATAAGTAGAAACTTACAAATAATAAAAAACGTAAACACAAAATCTAAAACTTTAATGTATGTAAAATTTAATAAAGGCAATAAGACATAGTAAAAGTACATTGAAATTCTTCATATTTCTTGCAATTAATTGTTTTACTCACTACAACAAAAAATAATTTGGACTTTTAACCACAAAAAATGTGTAAAAAATAATGATGCGACAATAATGAAACAAAATTTGATGAGATACCATATTAATAATTATGTAAGATATTAAAATACATATAAATTATATATACATATATTTTTAATAGAATTTTCTTTATATAAAACTATAAATATTAATAATAGATAAGGTTAATATAAAATATAGTACAACGTAATATATTAACTCCGTAAACAAACCAAGATTAAATATATCTTTAAAACAAATTAAAATTTATACTTATTCAATATCATAACTTCCTTCTTAATGTTGATTTGACAGAAAACTGGACACGACGGATCAAAACTGGAATTTCAACAAGCACTGACCTGGAAATCGTAATAATTCTCAGGCCAGCATGGTTGAAAATTCAGTCGATGAAGGAGCCCTCTCTCTACATTTAAGGATGCATCACAATAACTGATGATCATAACAACCTGGAAGAAAACTAAAAGCATTGCAACTGGATAAACAAAACATGAAGCACAAATTGTGATACAACAGAACTTGTTCTTTTCGATTATTGATTCATGAACCCTTAATATTATTCAAAATTTTAATATTAATTTAAAAATATCATTTATAGTAGTAATGTTATTCTTGCATCATCAAACAAATAATGAAGTATGTAAGCATAAAAACTTTAGCGCATGTAATCCAAATTTCAAAAACTAGCAATATAATAAAATCTACATTTTAAATTACCAAGTCCATGATTAATTCCAAGAATTTTTCAAAACTTTACAAAACACAACACTCTGACAAAAACACAACAGCAAATTTAAAAAAGCATTATAATAACATTAATTGAAATGATTGGTATAGCCAAAACTGTTGTAATCTGCATCCTCAGTTGATTTTTAATTTAAAAAACAGAATAAATAAAGAGTTGAAGCAATAAAATAGCTGAAAAATACAAAAGCAATTAATTTCTTTTTTGCAAAATTATATTCTAAAAATACTTTTCTTGCTCATTGATAAGGAAAGAAATACTTGATTTTTCAGTTCTAATTTTAGAATAAAAAAAATAAAAAAATTGCCAATGACTGGCTTGCTTCAACTTGCTAAATCAAGGAAAGTTGATAACTTCTTATTGGTAACTTTAAGTTTAGGGTGTAACATACTATTAATTTAACTTTTTATTCAAAAGAGAAAAAAAGGGGCTTCTTTTCAACTTTGTATTGTTAAAGTATAACTTAAGAAATAAATAAATAATGGTTTCAAGAGAAATAAATAATGGTTTCTACATCTAAACTGCTAGTAATAAACTGTGCTACTGGATAACTATGCCCAAACTATGTAACTGTAGTTTATTTGAAAACATGATAAATATTTGTGTTATGAATTATGCTAATACTACTAAATCAGCAAGTAAAATTTAAATAGAATCAAATATTAAAAAACAAACCTCATATTTCTTTTAGACTGCCTCTTATACCACACAACTTGCAAACTTAATTCTGGTTTTTCCGATCAGACAGTAACAGACTGATGGCTGAAATAAGAAATTTTTTAAAAAATAACATAAACAACTAACTTTCTGATACAAGAACTATGTTAACCTTAAAGGGGAAAATACAAATCTTTAAAAAATAACCACAGCATCAAACCAATATTAACAAAAATATGGTTTAATAATAAAAGTTTATAAACTTTTCATTGCTTTTTTTTCTGTTTTCTTCTTTAGCCCATATGTCATTTAGGGAGAATCTTACATTACTTTGAAAGTTTTATAAGTAAAAATCAACCATGTTGAATACTTATGCATGATAATTCATTTATTAAGAGGTAAGATTTAAATACTTTTAAAATCTTTCACCATTTTTAGAGATTGAATGCTAAAATAATAAATTTCTAAAATTGATAAAGCAAATAGAATAAATAATTTTTAAAATAATTAATATAAAAAATATATTAATAAATTTATTGTTTAATAATAATAGAGGAAGATAATAACCAGCAAAACATTGACTTTTTCTTAACCTACATTTGATTAAAGACAAATACTGATAAACATTACTGATAAACTACAACAATATAGTTGAAGAAAAAAAAACTAAAACACTTAAAATGCCACAGTTAATATACAATTAGTTGAATAATCAAAATAAAAAACATTATACTGGTAGCAATAGTACTAACTACTGATACTAACTGAAATACTCGTATTGGCTCCTCTTAATCTGTCTGTCATTTAAGCTAAAAAAAGAATAAAATTAGATGAATCTCTGTGCAATAGACAAATTTTTATTACAGTAATCTCTCAACTTAGTTTTGTATAATGTTACTTTGTATATACCAAATATATTTAAAGTGAAAGAGTATTTATAATTCAGGGGCAATGTTCTTAGCGATCTTCCCTCTGTCCCTCAGGGGCAGAACCACAACCGTTGTGAGAATTAGTACTTAAATTAACTCATAACATTCTATTGCCTCTAAACATTTTTCTCCATTGTGTAAAGTAGTACAAAGAAGAATATCAGGGAAAAAAAACACTTTCTACTGAATATTTTTCCTTACAGCATCAAAGTGCTAAGTCTGATGCAGTTCTTTGACTACTCTCTCTTGTTTGAATGGGCTGAGTTGTGGTGATCAGGCTTAAATGTCAAGACAAGAGTACAATGTTTTCATGAATCTAGTTAACATATATATAAGTAAACATAAAGTCGTGTATACATACACTTTCTTTTTAGCAACTTAGTCATGCATTCTTCACAGACTGAATATTGCCCTGTCAGTTTTAATGAATGCCATCTTTGCTAATACATTCATCTGCGACAACATCAATATCTCAATAAGGTTAAACATTTAAGAAAACAGTTAAATATGTCACCATGGAATCCCTTAGTAAAAAGAGTAAAGGGGACAGAAGTACAGAAGAAATAAGCAAGGTTTGGTTTACATAGTAGTTTTTGACTTAAACATTAACTGTAAAAAATCTTGGAATTTTGAGAAAATAAAAATTATAGATAGAAAAAAATATAAATAGTTTGTAGTAAATGAAAAATTTAATTTCAAATTAAAATCTAAATAAGTTAATTTAAATTGTTATTAATTTGTTAATATGAGTTATATTCTAAAGAAATATAATAATTTTATATGCGATACACATAAATGTGATACATATAGAATAAAATTTCTTGATTATAGTATGCATGCTCATAATTTATGTAATAGTTTAGACAATCTAAAAGAATAATAAGAGCAGTAATTGTGAACGGAAATGATAAATATTATCTAAAATTCAAAATAAGAATTTTTCTGTTTCTTTACAGATTCATATTTAGAATTTCTTTTTAACATAAGTTTATAATAAAATTGAAACAAAACTATTTTGAATATGATTTAAGAACTCTCCCCTGTTATGAAGAAAATTCAATACAAAAGCTTCCTATCAAAATAAAATTTAATTAATATATTTTCTAGAAAAAAAATCTCTTTGTATTATGTCTCTGAAATAAACGTAAATCAACTCATCATTTAAATTTAAAAAATTTCATTACTAAACTGCGTTGCTAATTTTAGACAATCTAACTAAAGATTTCTGGAAACATGGAAAAACTTTGATAAATGAAAATTTTTTCTTTTGGTTTATGATTTTCAAAAATACATAAATTTTACACATAAAGGAAAACAAACTATGTAATTTAAATTCTAAATCTTTGCATTTTCAGGAAATTTAGTATGATCTCTTAATATTAACAAAATCTCATGATTTTTTAAAATATAATGCTTTTAAAACATACACTTATATTATAAATCTTTAATTAATAAGAATTACCTGTAAATAAAATTTTCATGATGACAAAATATAAAATCCAGCTCAATCAAATCTAGAAAATGGCTTTGAAAAATAATTTTGTTTATGATATGACAGGAAACTATAGATGCAAAATAACTGATTTCAGTAGTGAGGTAGTTGGAATATATGGGTAGCAAGTAAAAATATCCAAGGCATTTTGAATTAATTGAGCAAATGGTGCAGCTCTTAGCATTCGAAAGAACATTGGTGATAATATAGTAAATTTACAATTAAAAATATGACTTACCTAGCGAATTCGTTTCATTGCTTAATCATTCCGAGTACGTACAGCTCAAACATTTTCGCCATTTTCAATCACGTTCAAAAAGCGGGCATCCAAGCAGTTGGCGATAGATTTCGTTTGGCAACCACCCATTTCAGCTGATCGCCAAAGTTTAGGGTTATAAGAGGGCGGTCAGCCAAGACAGTGCGAATAAATTCATTAACAAATCTTTGGCTAATACAATTTGATAGGTGGCAACATGATAAATTTATGAGAAGTGAGCGTTAATTGACAAACTATGATATATCATGATTTCATAAAAAAATTGCATTTTATGTAACTTAAACTTAAATTTTTAATTCTTATTGTAATCTCTTCATTTGACTTAATCGTTAATCAATATATTTTTACATCAGTCATTTGTGTTATTTGATACTAAAAATTTTGATTAGTATTTTTTTAAAATAGGCTTAGTTACTTCTGAATGAGTACAATATTTTGAGACAAGATGTTTTTAATGTTTACATAAGTGTGCAGATGTGTTTGATTGATGTTTTTATGTAATTTAAAATGAGTAGTAGACCAAGGACAACGTCGATTGCTGAGAGCAGTAAGCAATCGTCGCAGCCTAGTTTTACGGGAATCAAGACAACTAGTAAGTTGCTTCAAAATTTGTTTCTTATCTTCTTTTTGACGATTCAGTGTTTTTCATACGTCAATGTCCATTCACTGAAATCCATATCTTTAGCCTTATGTTCTTATTTAGCATTAATTTCAACTGTTTTAAAATATACGCATTTGGCTGAAACTAAAAAGATAGCACGTCATGATTTTAACGATCGTTTTAAGTGTACATTTGATTGAGCTGCGTTCGGAAATTCATAGCTAAGTGTGTAGACAGATGTTGTATTTAATACCAACTATTGTCCATATTAAACATTTCAATTAAAGTTATTGAGACTATACTGTTATAATTTTAGTTTTACATATCGTATATCTTGATCTTCTGTTACAAGGTTATATACTTAATTAATATCGTGTATGCTTTGAAGAAGTGTGATTTATCATTATTATATTCTTTTTTTTGTGCTAGTTATTGCTCTGCTGATCCCTTGTATAATTGACCACAACATACATAAAACATTGATGTTAATTCAATACTGCAGCAAGACTTTTGATACAGTTATAGCAACATTTTGACATGCAAAATAACAAAATCTGGTTTCATATGTCCTACAATAAGACTGTTGATCTGGATATGTATTACCTGTCTAGATGAGTTAGTAGTAATGTGTAGTATATGATAAATAATATGGTTATTAGTGTTTGCATGCTCATATTAATTGGTGGATAGATAAGTTGAGCCATCTTATTAAGTTTCAATTTATCTAAAGATAAATTTTTTTTTTATGTCGGTGATATTTTTTTATAAAGCTAAAATATATTGAGGTTAAAATATTTTATATATTTATTTCAACATTTTTATTATCAATAAACAATCTGAATTTTTTAGTTCCTAGCTAATAAATTATTGATCAATAGATAAATATTAAATAATATCTCTTAATAGTGCAAAGTCATTTGTCAAATACAAATATCCTAATGTGATTTTTTTTAAGGAAAAAAATTTTAATATTAAAGAAAACTTTTGTAGCAAACTAATTCAATTCTAATATTTCAATATTAAAAAGTAACTTTAATTTTCTTGTTGTACCATTTTTTCCTGCACTATTTTTTTCCTTCTGTGACCAGGGCTAAAAGCATGTTATTTGGATTTGAGTACTGTCTTTATTTGTTTAATTTTTTTTCGTTAGCCAATGTTTCATTTTCTTTAAAAATATAGGTATTTAACCTTTTGCAGGCTACCTTACTATAAAATTTCTGCTTATATAATGATCTGTTTAATACAGTAATTTGACAAAAGATGAAAAATTTGAATGAAAAAAATGGCTAAGATATACCCTGATACAAAATTCATGATAAAATCTAATGGTCTTTATTCATAAGAGTTAGCAAAGTTTAGGACAGAATGGTTACCATTCTGTCCGAAACCCCTTTGCTCAAAACTGTCTTAAACTGTTCAAAACCTTTTTATTTTAATTATGCCATAATTAAAAAAAATAATAATGTTCTGTAAAGTTAACTTTTGAACAAGAAACAATTATGAAAACAAGTATTTGTTTTATTAAAAAGTATTTGTATTATTACAAGTATTTGTATTATTATTTTTAATATTGAATTATTTACCCTAATGCAAAAACATAATTTTACAGTATCAAAAGCATATTTATTAATTTTAAAGGTTAATGTATTCACTTTTGTTGTTCAATGAATTGAGGAGCTTTGGAAGTTATAAATCTTTTCCTGTTATATTATTTTCCTTTAATAAGTTAAAGCTAGTTGTATAAAAAGTATCGTATAAAAGTAATATTAAATAATATATGTAATTATTGAGTATACAATTGCTATACATATAGAATTTTTATCTTTTCCGAATGTTCAAGGTTTTGGACACTTTTAGGCAGTTTAGAACAGTTTTAGTCAGTTTAGGACAGTTTAAGGTGTCCAATACCCCAACCCTGTTCTTCAGGAATCACTGTACTCATAATATAAATCCTATAGAAGACATTCTGTACCTGGATAAACATATGGTCATTTTTTAAACGTTACCATTGTTTAGAGGTGGCTGTTAATGGAAGTTTTATTGTATGCATATATATATATATATATTTGTTACAGAGTTCTCCCCGGGAAATAAAAAGGGTAGGGCGGTTCCTCTCAGAAAAGGGCAGTCATTTAACACCATAAAAATTTATCAAAATGTGTAATATTATGTAATAACTGAATTTTATCCTCAGCAATTTTAAAATTACTCTCATATATTATTTTATGTGCATATCTCAAAAAGTAATTCTCTCTTATTATCAAATTAAGAGAAAAATTTTTAGTTTTCAAAAAATAATTAAAAATATCCTAAAAAGCAATAATTGTGCACAATTTTTTCTTAAAAAAAGAATAAACTACACAGAAATGATTAATTGATAAAAAACTTGAAAACTTTTTTCTATAATTTAAACTGAAAATTATGAGAAAATGAACATTTAAAAGTTCATTTAGAAGAAAAAAAGATATTTATTTAAAGAATAATATTAAACTTTAGAATCACTTTAAAAATGCATCAATATCCCCTCTAAAAAAGAGATTTTTATGAAAATTTAACCAGTTGAGAATAATCGTAACAATGTAAATATTTCTAATACTAATAATAAGAATTAAAACTATAAACACAGATAATTTTATCAGTGTGTAATTATTTAAACAGTGAATTATTTTTTTTCAAAATGGAATTTGAAAAAGTAAGAGTGTACTTATTGGGATCAAAGGGCAAGTAGGGCTTGGCCGTCCTTTTACAAATGCTTAGGGGGAGCACTGATTTATTACCTATGCCTCTTTTGCTTTGGCAATTTATCATTTACAAAAAAATTATATAAAATGTCCCCAAAAGGATAAACAGTTGTGCAGATCTAGTGCAGTTTTTAATGTTTTTTTATATATTTTAAGTAATAGGGGAAAATAAGATGTTTATCTTAGATCAAAAATCTGTATAAAGTACTGAGTAATTTTTCAGTTCCACATTCTTCGTATTAAAAACCAGTAATGCATATTTATAGGTAAAGATGGCAGTAAAGTGACAACTGTTGTAGCAACTCCTGGACAAGGACCTGAAAGGCCACAAGAAATATCTTATACTGATACTAAGGTCATTGGAAATGGATCGTTTGGTGTTGTGTATCAAGCTCGTTTGTTTGAGACTGGGGAGCTTATAGCCATTAAAAAAGTCTTACAAGATAAACGTTTTAAGGTAATTTGTGGCTTATGCCCTTTTAATTTGATTTGTTAAAATAGTTTGTTGCTCAAGAAGAATAAATATAAAAACATGGATTGTTAGCATTTTTTATATTTGTTCATGAACTTGAAATGAGTGTCATAATTTTAAAATTATTCATTTTTAGCTGTTACATTGTGTCACCAAGAGCTATACTTGGTCACTGTCTTTTTCTATTATTTATATGATTATAAAAATCCTCGCTAAAAATTAATCATAAAACAAACTGTGCTATCTTTAAAATTTAGTATTTAATTTAATGCCATTTATTTAGTTTAAAAACTAAACTGCTCGATAATTTTCTGTACGATAACATTTACCTTGGTTATGACACATTTTTACCAAAATCTGAATCAATTAAAATTATTTCTGGTGAACTTTTTCTTATCTAAATTTTTTATTTTAAAATTATGAATGTTTACCATGTTTTTACTTTATTTCATTAATTAATTTGAAAATTCTTACAATATTCTTTGGTTCTTTCTTTCCCCTTCTTAAAAATAGATGAATATATATTGCACCAAAAATGTCTTAATTTTTTTTTTTGTGTGTGAAATGTTGCCACAATTTTTTACTTTGAGCCACTTTGAAGTCTATATAAGTCCACAATATGCAAAATTCCTAATTATTTTGGATACTTTAATATTGATTTGAAATCCACGATTGACAGTTGTCCACTATATCCAAATTCTTTGAAAAATTATTAGCATGTGACAATAGTATTTTTGGAAATAAGGATTATGATAGTTCATAATTTGTTAATATTGCTTAAATAAATATATATTAAAGTAGCCATTTAAAAAAAATTTCTGCTTATGAACAAAATTAGTATTTTTTGATTGGCCATGATTCAATTTTAAGTAGAGTTTTGTTATGACCATTAATCATTGAAGAAACAGCCCTAAAGTGCTGTGTGAGTTTTTATCATTTAATAATAATTTTCATTTCTCTTCTATTGTAATTTAGAATCGAGAACTTCAAATTATGAGACGACTCGACCACTGCAATATTGTCAAATTGAAGTATTTTTTTTATTCGAGTGGTGACAAGGTTAGTATTTACCTTCTACTATGTACTTTTTTCCTTTACTTTTTGAATGGCTCTTCTATTTTATTGTTTTCTCTTGTAGAAAGATGAGGTTTATTTGAACTTAGTTTTGGAATTTATCCCTGAAACAGTCTATAGAGCTGCTAGACAATACAGTAAATCAAAGCAGACTATACCTATTTCTTTCATTAAGGTATAATCACTTTTATTATTCTTTAAATTATTTTGCTTTTACTTAATTTTGTGAGAAGATACAATGTTTCATGTTTTTTCAGCTTTACATGTATCAGTTATTTCGAAGTCTAGCCTATATCCATTCACTGGGAATTTGTCATCGTGATATAAAACCTCAAAACTTATTACTAGATCCTGAAAGTGGTGTATTAAAATTGTGCGACTTTGGCAGGTAAAACTTTTGTTTTATATTGTGAACTGTTTTATTATTTACTTATTTGTTTATTATTAATTTTTAAAGATTGTGCTGTGATATTTTTCAAATATTCATAGTCTTTGCTAGTAATGATGAAATATTTCATAAAACTGATTTTGCAAATGTATAAATTACTAAATTTTTCAAAATTGGATCAGCCTTTTTTAAAAATCTTAATATTTTATTGAACCTATTTTAGTCTTACTAAATCAATGATTTTCTTATAGTTTTAAGTACTTTACCAGTTGATCTTTTTTAAAAAAATCTCCAATTTTTTTCTTTCATAATGAAAAAGGCAAGACAAGCACATTTGTAAAAGCACTGTTTTTTTTTTAAATGAAAATAGTGATGCATTTGAATATTTTTGCATGCAGTAGAAATCTTCAAATTATTTTGGTAATTTAACTTAGCTTTTATCAAAATAAAAGCTAACAACTTTTATATTAATGATCAGATTTTTCATACTCTAAGATGACATTTTAAATTATGTTTGATATAAATTTGATATAATTAGCTACACACCCTTTTTCCTAATAGTCTGTTTCCTAAGTTTACATCAAATTGTTTCCAAATAGCTACTTTACAATTTCCAGATTTAATTAAAATCAATATAAGCACAACACAAAGAAATTGCCTGGAAGATTGTGATGCTTTTCCCAACAGTTTAAAGAAGTTGTAATATTATATTGCCCTAGTGCTTTATAATATTTATTGTTCATATATTTATATATAGCTTTATTTTAATGGTGGTCCATTTCAAAGAAAAATAA
This sequence comes from Parasteatoda tepidariorum, assembly GCF_982258835.1. Taxonomy (NCBI): domain Eukaryota; kingdom Metazoa; phylum Arthropoda; class Arachnida; order Araneae; family Theridiidae; genus Parasteatoda; species Parasteatoda tepidariorum. The sequence continues at coordinate 31,913,997 of NC_141756.1, forward strand.
AGTTGGTCTCACTTTCATGATTCATGAAAGTTAAGATATATGCCATTTTTTTTAAAAAATGTTTTTCTGTATATTTTTATGTCAGTAATATAATAATTTCTTAGGAGGAAATTGCTGAAATATGTATATTTTTTTAAAATGCTTAAAAGGTGTTTGTATTGTAAAATGTTGCTAAATACCTTGAGTCTTGCTAAATACTTATTCTCTGAAGAAATGTTTTCTAAGAATATTTCCTGTTTTTATAGAAAGTTCTTGATCATAACTAGTGTTTTATGCTGTTGTTATTAAAATTTTTAATGTATTATTTTTTATTCTAGTGCTAAACATCTGATAAATGGAGAGCCAAATGTTTCCTACATTTGCTCACGGTACTATCGAGCTCCAGAACTCATATTTGGTGCAACTGATTATACTACAATGATAGGTACTAAACACACTTTTTTCATTAAGTAAAGGTCTTGAAAAGCCTTTAAAGCTTTTCATTGTGTTAGAAGTACTGAGAAGGTAGAAAGAAAAAAACATAACTGTATCTCTGTATTATGCTCGAAGACTTATTGAAAAATTTAGCATTTTGCTCATTGGTATCTCACTAACTGGTTTATCTCACGGCGCTATTGTATTTTTAAATATTGTTGCTAAAGAGAAAATTTGAAGGTTAGATATGTCAACTTAAGCATCTTTATTATTTAACTTTAACCTAGTAGTTTAAATTTTCACCTTTATTTTATAAACCTCACCTGCTTAAAAAAGATCATATTAGGCTCGAAAAACATTCAAAACATTTTTAAAAAATTGATTATATTGAAACAGGAATAATTGGCAATCCACACCATTATGAAGTATAAGTTCTTACCTGGAACAGACCACATAGAACATTATTGGTGTATTTAGCTCTAGTGTTTGGTTAGTTCAATGAATCACCTAAAGTCACTCCAAAGCTTAATATTGATAAAAATAAAAAGCTGATAGTGAGTGTTTGGCACTCCAGGGCAACGAAACCATTTCCTGGGGGTTCCAAGTGATATGACTTTTTTTAAAACTTTTTTTGATTCATAGCTACACATGCTTTTTTACGTACTTATACAATATGATTTACATACTTTTTTAATATGATTTTTTATTTGTAATGAGTTATGATTTATATCCAATCACTATTTAGTATTTCCATTATTTTTGAGAAATAATTCTAGAAAATATTAGTGAAAAAATACAATTTTAATACTTTTATTAATTTGTAGAGATAAAGACTCAATTTGTCAGATTCCTAATGTAGGAGAAATTAATGTAAATAAATAAATTTTAATTACACTTGGCAGACTTATTATCACCTGGAATTAATTACACTTGGAGACTGCATATTTAATAAGTTTTAAATATATTTTTGATTAATTTAAGTAAACATAAAACTAAATAGATTTAATTGAAAATGTATGTATTTTAAACTGGAAATTATTTTACATTCAGCTAATATTAAATTGTAATTTAAAGTTTTACACTATTATTTTTTCTTCTTACTCAAATATCGTTTTGAATCATTTCAACCTTGCTAGATTGGTCAAAGACAACCCCATGCCTGCAAAAAGACCGCACATGATGCCTTTTTGCTGTTGTGTAGAAGAAAACTTACTTTTTATAGAAGAAGTGTCTGATAAAATGTATTTGTCTCTTTTTGTTTTAAAAAAAATTATTTTTGTTTTCTCTTAATTTTATTTCCAAACACAAAAATCAACCTTCAGTGTTCTATATTAAAGGATTAGATAGCATTGTGATGTTTTTATTTCAAATGTAGATGTGTGGTCAGCTGGTTGCGTGCTTGCGGAATTACTTCTTGGGCAACCCATCTTTCCTGGTGATAGCGGGGTGGATCAACTTGTTGAAATAATCAAAGTTCTTGGCACACCTACTAAAGAGCAGATTAGAGAAATGAACAGAAATTACACAGAATTTCGTTTCCCTATGATTAAAGCTCATCCTTGGAGCAAGGTTTGTTTATTTAACCAGATTTTTATTTATTTTTTGTGCTTTCTAATCCAAATTTCTGAAGAGACTAAAACCATAAAAAATATAGCTTCTATTAGTGACATAGTCTATAACTTGTTCCAGTAGTACATGTTACATTTTTATACACTTTTTAATATAATTTTAAAATGACTTTATTTATTTTATATAAATATTTATAGGGTTCTGCATTTTTAAGTGTATATGATTTTAATTATTATATAATTAAGTCAAAAAAGTAATCTTTACAATGATAAAGGTTGCTGCTTTGATGAAGATTCACAGTATAAATGTAGCATTTGTTTTGTATAAATTATTAAAAAAGAAAAAAATATATTTATCAATTTATTAATATGCTCTAGGTGTTTCGTGCTAGAACACCCCCAGAAGCTGTTGATCTAGTGTCTAAGCTTTTAGAATATACTCCATCTGTTCGATGTACTCCTCTACAAGCCTGTGCACACCCTTTCTTTGATGAATTAAGAGAACCTGGTACACGATTGCCCAACTCTCGAGAGTTGCCTCCTCTTTTCAATTTTACTGAGCATGGTGAGCTTTGTTTATTTATTTTTAAATTTAAATTCTAAGCATTAGTATAAGTTTTTCAACTGCTCAATTTTAAAGATTTTTTTTCCTTCTCCTTCATAAACTAAAACTCTGTAACTTTAAAACAAATCCTGTAACTTTCTGTAGTGAATCAAATGCCTATTACTATTCTAAGCTATAAGTTTAAAAGTGTAATGAACATAATAAAGACATTTTGCATTCAAGTTCATTTAATTTCAATCATTAATGGTAAATATTGCAGTGAATAATTTAAAATCAGTTATTAGTGTGATGGTGTAATTTTATATTTTTTTGACTATAATCCCCAGAACTCTTAGTATTTAGAATACAGTAGTATCTCAAGAAAAGGTCAACTCCATTGAACTTTGGTTTCTTTCAAGGGGAGGCTTAATGTGTTTACTCAGTAAAGGGTGAGCAAAATATTAATTGAAATAACCTGTGTTAGTATATTATCCCTCTCTTGAATATTGCTGCTACAGGGAGATAAAGAACAGCCTTTTAAAAAAACAGTTGGAAACATGTCGAAAAAAGCAAAGAATTTTCGGGGTATTGGAATAAAAGGAGTACAAATATCAACGGCAAAGAGAAACTAGATTATTCTGAAACAGTAATGGATTGCTGATTTAAAAGAATAATCCAAGATGAGCCAATCATATGGACTCTTTCTTGGGCTGTGAGGGTCTGCCAAGAAGTGTAATTTTGCACTCAAATATTATTTTTACATGTTATCTGTCATGGGGAGAAATGAACATTAAAATAAAAGATTAATATGATGACTAGATTAGTTGACTAGTTTTTATTTTACTCTCTAAATACAGGACATCCCTTTTTAAGGGACAACTTTTCTGGTTCCCTTCTGTATTTAGTATGTTATGCAATAGTTATGAAATTTATATTATTTTATGAAATTTAATGGATTTTTTAAATTTTAATAAATTTCAATTATATGAGAGGCATATTCATTTTTGCAAAAATATTACCAATGAATTGAATTTGTGTAAATTAACTCTCTAAATAACTGTTTCATTCCAGAGTTAAAGATTCAGCCATCTTTAAATTCCATCCTGATTCCTCTGCACATACGCAACAGTAGTCAAAATAATACGATTGGAACAAACAACCCTATTTCGGATGCCAGTTCTGGTGGGATGTCACATTTAGCCGCAGATTCTTCAATTAGCAATTCACTATCAGCTTCTGGTAGCAGTGCCACCCAGATAGGGGCTTCGACTTCCACTGCAACTGCATGACATTTTTAATATTTTCAGAAGGGGGCAGGCAGCTAAGCCTTATTTTCGATTATTGTGGGCTATAGCCATTCTGTTGTAAAAACCAAAACCGGAGACCAAATCTCCCCCTGTAGATTGGTTTTGACAAGGAGATCTGTCTCGAATAACACTCAGTACAGTGTTGCGGTACCTGAGCTAGGTTGTAAATAAATTCGAACTTATAAATGTTTTGTTAAATAATGGGATGCAACCAATGAAAACTTTCAACCAAAATTTAAGTTTCTTTGGTTATCTCATGTTTTAGAAGTTGATTTTTTTTTATTACTATTGTTGCAAAATATTGCATTAAAGTTATTTTTGATTCTGTTACAAAATTATTTTTAATGTTTACTCAATTATGTTGTGTATCAAGAGTTGATCTTACAATTGTATTTTAAAATTTGGGTTATCAGTGAAATTTTATCGGTTTTTAATGAATTTAAATTTATGTATTCAATATTTTTGTGTACAGCTTTTTCATATCTATGTAATACAATTTTTTTTACCAATCATTTTTATTAAATTTGTGTATATAAAATTTATTATTTATGTTTTGTTTAGAAACAACCTTTCGCAAATAGATCAAATACAGAAACCTTAATCAAAAAAATTGCTGAGGCGCCCTATTCGTTTTGGTGCTTTTTTTTCTTCTTTCATAACCAAAGTGTTATTAGTAACAATATCATCGAATTAAATATTCATATGTATATGGTTTATTTATTGATCATACGTTTACTGAATTTTGCATATTTATATAACTGATTATGGAAAATGTTACTTATGTTTTTAAAGGATTTAGTGCACAGTGCTTAATTAATGAAGATGCTCTATGACTAAGGTTTCTGCGTGTTTTCTATCTTCTCTTTTAGTGATAAAAAAATTAGGTGGAACTTCCAAAATTTTAACTCTTTCTCTCTCTATATATATATATCTATCTTTTTCTCTCTCTGGGCGATAATCATAATTCATTACAAAATTGTGCAAAATAAAAAAAATCTCTTAACACTATTTCTGAAACACTTGTCATATTTTTAGCTTTTGAGAAGCTTTGTTTTAGGCAGCCTGCTCTTTGCATTGAAAGTGTGAATAAACTACAAATAAAATTATTTCTGGCTGATTCAGCTAGCAATTGTACAGTATGAAAATAAATATATAATGTTTTATGCAATTTCATGTTCAAAAAGGAAGAAAGAAAAAACATTTAGACTGATATTTATTCTGGGATGCCAACTTCTAGATTTTTGTTTCTAATTATGATATATATATATTTTTAATCCTTTTTTGTGGATTAGAGACAAAACTATCTTAAATACATGACCATACATATTTTTGTTTATAAAATTCATAGCAAATTTTCAAATACTTCCATATGCTCTTAATTTTTATGGAAATGAATAGTTATTATTGTTACTTGCATTAGCTTGATGTTGCATTTCTGTGTAATTATTATTAGGGGGGGGGGCATTGATGCAAGTTGGCATCCCTGTTAATTTTTCAGGTCTGCTTCTGAAAATATATTGTATATCCCTGTGATTGGATGACAGTTTTATACTGTACAGTGTATTTAAATGTGATGTTTGAATTATAGAATAGAGTGCCTCTTTATTTATACTTAATATATTGGCTTCAAAATTATAAAGCTTTAATTTTTGTGTGTGTGAATGAAGTAATTTCATTGAATTTATGTCTTGTTTTTCTTTCTGATATAACTAATAATTTTTTTTTAAAAAAAGTATTGTCTATATACCGCATCATTTATTAATGGCTATTTGTGCACTTGATTTTGAACAATTTGCATATTTTAGTATTTATTGTTAGATAGATAATTGTGTATAAATCCTTGTCCGTTCCAAACACGGGCATTTATGTTTTTCATAAAATTTCATGATCTTGGCTTTTTCCTACATTAAGCTTGCAATGCTTCTTGCACCCTCTACAGAATCATACAGTTTATTTGGAATATTATTTTGAAGTATCGAAACTGCTCTAAATCTGTTTATATGTATCTATTATTCAGCTTAAAGTATTAATTTGCTTTTTTGTCCTCTCCCAGCCAAATTTATGAATTTTGAGAACCTCATTTAACCAGCAACACTAATGCTTGTATGTTTCTTTTTTTTTTTAATAAAAAAACAAACAAAGCAAATGCTTTCATTACTTTTTTAAGATGATAAAAAAAGGAGTGTTCTAGCAAATTTAGCTTAGTAATACTCTTTCTTGCCAGTATAAGTGAAGATATGAATTCTATTTATGATGCAAAATCAATTTGTATAAATAACTAGTGTATGTATATTTATTGCTGTAGTCATAATGTTTATACTGGTGTATAATGAAAACTGTGCATTTCTTAGTGTTGTTGACTATAGAATACCATAAAAAGCTATGTTCTTTAGCAGCTCAAGAAAGCCCACTCATCGCATGAAAGAATATGAATATGGCAACTGACCGAGCACCGTCTGTTTTCCGTGTTGTGAAATTCTGATGCATGTAAATTACAAGAGGCATTTTTAATGGATAAATTGTAATTATTTTGATTTTTTTCGCACTTCATACATAATATTAATGAACATAAACAGGACCATGTTCTCGTGCATTGATGCACTATGTTTCCCTTTGTATATTGCTTACTGTTAGGTAATTTAGATGTAGAAAAAAAATAATAAAATAAAATTATTACACGTCGCGATTGTGTGGGATTATTTATTGTTAGCTTTGGCATATTTGTACTATAATTTCAGGTTGTAATTATGTAATAATTGTAATAATTTCACATCGTAAAAATATTTTTAAGGCAGTTTTCATGTGGTAACATGATAGTCATGCCCCTGGAAAAGTGTTATTTTTTATATCAAAGTTATTATTATAAATCCAAAGGTAATGACTGTGAGTTGAAAAAAACATTTCCAGGTGTCGAATTGGTTATTCTGAATATTTAATCTCAGCTTCTTTGACTTTTAATTAAATCAATGTGATGTCCTTTCTTGGTAGTTTTCAGGCTTAGGAACAATAAATATTTTGGTAGATTCTAGAGAACTGTTACATTTGAATTAGCTCCAAAGGGAGAGTTTTTTAGCATTTAACTTACTTTTATCTATGACTGATATTTTAAAATACTAGGTATGTCTGATAGGCAATTTGAACAGAGAAACAAATAAATCATTGTAAACTTCACAAAAGTTCTCAGCAGCGAGCTGTTAAGTGTCACTCTCCCTTGTACAGTAAATTTTTAATATGTTGCTTTACTTAGCATGTCTAATTTAAAGTTAGGCTGTAAGATGAGAAAAATAATTTATACCAATGAAGTATAGGAGAAAAATTGAGATAGCCTTTTAGTCCTAACATCTCAAACCTGGTCCCATATAATTTGACTTAAATAGTGTAAAAAAAATACTAAAAAAATATTTGTCCAGTTTCCTATGCATTCTAGTCTTAATAATTTTTGTTTTTGAAAATTTATAACCTTTTAACTAATAGTCCTATCGATCTTCAATGAACTGAGCCTTGCTTTTAAAAACAATCAAAATTCTGCGAAATTAGGCAATTACGGTAGAACCTCCATCGATTGTTTCTCTGATCATTCGTTACAAATGATAGATACAGGAAAATGATAAATGTGGGGAGTAATGAATAGAAAACGCAAAAAATTAACAACAAGTATAAAAAATTTGGGTTACAAAGATTATGCACGTCCTAAAAAAATATTTAGGTTTTAAAAGAAAGATAAATAAATATATTTAAAGTGCTTGGAAATTTTGGCCCTCTTCTCAGCGCAGACCATAAATGTTTGGCATTTGTTGCACACAGCTGTTCCTTTTCAAAAAATTACTCATTTATTTAAAGACCCTGCAGCCTTCTGCAAATCTTTGCTCTAATTGGTTGCTAGAAGTTTGGTCTTCATTGGTATCACTTTGAATTTCTTAAGTTTCTTGAACCGATAACAAATTTCAAAATTTTTAGGAACTGATGCATAAACATCAAACCTGTTTGACCCAAATTGTAACAAATCCACATTTTTTTTAATATTAGCATCAGGAGTTACTGCTTGTCTATGCAAAACAAATTAACCTCAATTTTCTTAAAAAAATTCTGTGCGATAGTTGTAAGCTCCTAGTTTTGAAAACGATCTAAACGAAAATTATTAACTTAAGAATAGCATTGTGTTAAGACAAAATAATACAACGCAGGAAATCGTAGGATGCAGGAACGATGAATCAAGGTTCGACTGCACTGCCTAAACCTTATAATATCCAAATAATATTCAAAGTTGTAAATTCTAAAGTACAATAGGCATAATAAAAAAATTTCTTTACCTAAGTTCATTTAATGTCGTAAATGGAAAATATTACGGTCAATGTAAATCTATGGTTATTAGTTTATTAGAGCACATCACCCGATTATTCGGGTGATTGTGCTCCAGATTTTTTGCTAACCGCAATCCGAATTTCCAGAAACCCGGAAGAATCAAAAAATCATCACTCGCCTTTATATATAAAGATTTTTGTATATTTTATTTAAAAATATTAGAACTAGAATTTATACTTGGCATCTCTTTCGTTTGTAAATATTTTTTCTGGTAGAATAATACATGTGATTAGAGATGAAAGTAAATTTACATTATGCTGCATATAATTCATTTAGAGCAGTGTTTCCCAACCTTTTTTGTACCATGCCCCACCTAAGCCTTTCTAAAATTCTTATTGCCCCCTATGTAACATATACATAATTTTTAATATTAAAAAAATCAAATTGTTCACTTAAGAAACTTAGGAAATTGTTAGCGAAGCAAAGTAAGTAAATTTTCAGAACATATAATGAACTAAAATTCAAATTCGAAATAAGTTTAATAAATATTTTTCTATAATATTTTAATTAAGTGAGATTCTTGCCCTTGATGCTTGCTGCACGTAGATTTTTACTTAGGTTCCAATTTGGTTAGCCTCAGTCTCAAGTCTCCCCGTTGTGTTATATCTAGACGATTTTTTTTTATCAATAAAATCATTTACAGCACTAAATCCACATTCAGCTAAATATGAAGATGGAATCGGTAACAATAGTTTTCTTGCACCTTTGATTAAATTTGGGTATTTGTTTTCTGTTTCCTCACGAAGCCATGCCATCACTCCTTTCATATTAAATAAGGTTTTAACTGGCTCATCATTTTGCATTTCTGCAAGTTCTTGATATATTTGATATATCAGACAAATCCACTAACATGGACTGCAACATCCATGTTGGAAAATAAATTTGTTTTAAATCAGAATATCTTTCTTTTAAATCAGCCGATAGAATTTTCAGATGATAGACAATAACAAGTATAGGGGTATCATTTACTTCACATTTTTGGAGCCAATGAAACTGTTCAAAGTTTTTGTTGTTAATATATTTCTGACACAACTCAATAAGGGTAATGAAGCCATATATCTTCGCTTTTGCATCAACACGGTTTTATTTGTTCCTTGAAGTTTCTTATTTAATATATTCAGTTTTTCAAAGATATTGACTAAATAACTCACAAATGCTTTACCATCGACTGTAAACAGATACTTCATTTCAGGTTTGTCACTTAAAAAATCCCTCAGTCACATAATATTTATTGACCGCAATTATTTAAGAATTTGCTTTTTTCTTTCGATTTTGTCACCGAAATCTCACTTTGCATTTAAATGGCCCAGAGCAAAAGGTTTAAACTCATGTCGAGTCCATTTTTGAATTGCCCCCCGGTGGGGCGTGGCCCCACGTTTGGAAACACTGATTTAGAGTATCATGTTTTGAAAATTTCAATGATTTAAATTTATAATGATATAAATTTTTTGAATGATTTTACTCAAGAAATTTTCAGGATTTTTGAGTTGGGGCCCACAATCACCCCTGGCAGGGCTGATTGTGCTCTTGATTTTTCGCTAACAGTGATCCGGAAGTTTCCGGAGATCGAAGGTCCAGACATTTAAAAAATCATTGATCACAGAAGTTTCCGGAAATAAAATTTTTAAAGGTGGAACTTAAAAACACAGTTTATTTTATTTGTTTGTAAGGGAGAGCCAGAGAGATACTTTATAAGCTTATATTCATGATTAATATTCATTTTTTATCAGTAAATAGTTGTTATAATCATTAACTCAAGAAAAAAATACATATTTGTTAATTTTAATTACTTCTCTAGGTCATCATGGGTATGTGAAATTTTAAATATATTTTAAGTAAACTAAGAAATATTGAGAAAAAGGAAAAAAACACCTTTTTTAAATTTTAAACTTCTTTTTTTTTTTACTCTACAGGGATGAGATTTTTCCGCTTTTTTCACTTGAATTTCAGTTTTTTTTATCAAAAATTCAGATTTTTCTAAAAATTTCTCTTATTTTTATAAGTATTCCGCTTTTTCAGAAAATTCACCGATTTTCAGAGAGAAACAGAAAAGTCGAACTACATAGCTAGCAATCCTTTTTCATTTTTACTTGTTATAGCTATTTTCTCCCCTTTTACTCGCAGCAGATGAGATTTTCCGAATTTTTTACCCACCCTCCAGATAGATCCGATTTTTGTAGTTCAAACGACGCTGCTTCTGACAAGCCTTTTAGAGGTCCCAAGCATGGAATCTGCTAATATCCCGATTCTTATTCACACGATTTGAATGTTGTATGTTGCGATTCTTATTTACGAGATTTAAAAATCCTATATTGTGATTCATATTTACGCCTTTTTAAAAATCTATATAGCGATTTGTATTCACGCAAGTTTAAAATTAATGTCTTGATTTGCTCATGCGGTTTATAATATCAAACATCGATTTTCGTATTTATACGTGATTTTAAAATAAGGCGTTGGGTTGGGATTCGCATTCACGCATTCTAAAAATTATGCATTATAATTCTTATTTATGCAATCTAAAAATTACGCATCGTGATTCGTATTTACGCGTTCTAAAAAATATGAATCGTGATTTGTATTTACGCGTTTTAAAAATTCTATATCCCAGTTTGTATTTCCTCATTTTCAAAATCGTATATCTAGTTTCATATTCATGTGATTTCAAAATCCATAATTGTTATTCATATTCACGCAATTTTAAGATCAACTACTGCGATTCTTGTAAGAAGTAATTATTTTTTTTAATTAGTTACTATAAAGGTGACTGTTTTTCTAACGACGATTATTAGTATATGTAAGTGTTACAACAGCAGAGAAACTGGAAGGGAATTTATTCAAAACTTACATTCTGTGCTTGCGAAGAAGTAAAAATAGGATTTGTCACAAGATGTTTGAAGATTGACTAACGACTAAATATAGCAAACAAAAGCAATCACTTAAAAAGGGATTTAATTCAATTTTTTTTTTTGGAAAAAGAGTTAATTAGCTCATCATCAAAATTTTATTCATAATTGCTGTTATTTATGCTATAAAAGGCAAAATCCTTATCAAATAAAAAACAATTATCTAAACAGTTGCTGATTGTCATGTAATTTTTCAAACTAAAATAGCAATTTTTGTATGTTAACGAGTTACTATATATTTCTACTTCACTGTTATTGATATGTTTCAAAGGGCTCTAGTTAGATTAGACTATAATATGAACATAATGATTCGGTTCATTGTTAATTTTTTTTTTCTCCAATATAATTTAAAACGTAATGTTACTGATATATTTGCTATAAATCACATAACAGTATTTATTAAAAGTATTCTCAGTAGTTTTAATTTGCTAAACCAGGTAGTTTTTCGAGTAATAATTGTCTCTTATGTGAACTGAGGAAAAATATAATTTCCAGCTTTATTTTTTCAATTGGTAATTTTTATTTTTACTAAATGGTAAGTAGCAATGTAATCATTTATATAATAATAGATTAGTACACAATTTTATGTCAACACATTATTTATTACCTTAAACTGTCTGGAATTTATTATTAAAGGGTTGCGCTTGCGTAAAATTTACGATCGTGGAAATTCAGCTTTTTTGCCTTTTGGCTAATCTCATCCCTGACTCTAGAAATTTTCCGGAATTTTGACTTGGGGCTCACAATCACCCCTGATAATGCAGTTTTGTTGGGGTTCGACTGCACTGACTTATTATTTGAAAATTATTTTGCAAAATCTTTGAACTAACTATCATTATTCATAGTTATAAATACAAAAGTACAATAAACATTAAAAATTGTTTTAAATCTAAGTTCATTTTATGTCATTCGTAAGTAGAAAATATTACAGTCTATAGTGTAATGCATTAAGTCATTTGTGTCAAAAATAAATAGTTAATTATAAAAAAAAATTTTATTTCTTACCCATTTAACAGCTATGGTCAAAGATTGAATGTTCTATAAATAAAATTCCATAAGGAGGCAATCAAAATCTACGAAAAAAATTTTCCCTAATAGTTTTATTTTATTTGTGAATGGTATTTTAGGTAAAAATACACAGTATTTGTCTATCTGCAAGTTTTAGTGAAATTATAAGATGTCACATATTATTCATTAATCAAAAATATACGATACACAATACAGATAATTTTCTATCTCACTATTGTACTAACCAGGCTTTAATACCTCCATATAATAATTAGTACTATTTAGTTTCTGAGAGCATAATTTTTTTTTCATAACCTGAGTACTTATTTGGAGATGCAAAATAAACTCACACGAATGATAATTAACCAAAAAGTTAAATAAAAACATAAATAAATCATAAAGGTTCTGTTGTCGCACATCAGATTAGAGTTCAGATCTCGCATCAGACTTTTTGAACATTTTCTTGTGTGTAAAAATAATTGTAAAACTTTTGTTAAAATTTGTAATTCAGCATGAACATCAAATGTGATGTTTGAGGCATTTTCTCCTTATTGTAAGAAATTTTCATATTCATCATTAGCATCTGGAGTTACTATTTTTCTTCTTAAAAAAAACTAGCTTCAATACTTTTGGAACATGTCAGTAGAATTTCTGAACAATAGCAGAGATGCCAACTTTGTAAAAAAATATTTTCTAGTGTTAATGTAATGTAAGTTATTTTTGGTTTAGTATTTTTCTTTTTAAGTAATTTTTACACCATTACATATCATGAATTCAAAATATCATATGTAAAACAATCTCTTGATGACATTTTTAAAAAGTAGGGATAATTATCCTAATTCTACAAGTTTTACAACTCAATTCACTACAAATTTATAAAAACTTTTTAAGAAAGCGGAGCAGTTTGGCATTCTTGCAATAGTCGTGGAGATCAGCTAGTTTAAAAAATAACTACATGGAGTATTATTAACATTATAAGAATAGCATTTGTGACAGGAACAAAAAAAAAATGCCAATACCCTCCAGGAAATGAAAGATGCAGAAGTGGTTGATCAAGGTTTAACTGTAAAAATTTATCAAAGGGTAGAATATAATAATACAGTAGGTACTATAGCAATTTTGCTAAATCATATTTATAATAAATTTTAAGACTGTGAAAATCAATAAAAAATTTGAAGGTTTTTCACATTGAAATGTATTTTTGAATTGAAATGTATTTTGAAATGTAGATTTTTAAATTAATAAAGATTTTTTTAATCAGCTGATTTAAATCAAACTGATTGCAATCAAGATTACTTAAAATTATGATCACTTGTTATCATACATTTTGACTACATCTAATCATTACTTCTATAATTGTAGAATAATTACTTTTAAAAAAAATAAAAATAGGAAAGATATAAGATATTGCATCTCATACCTTATTTCAAACATTAAAAAATTACCAATTTATACATTTACCTTTTAATAAAAATATAACATTTTCAATTAGTTGACAAAGAAACAAAACCTTTTTTTTTATGTGATGGGTAAGTTATATAAATTTTTTTTTATGGAACAGACACTCTTATTACATGATACAAATCAGAGATATTGGAAGTTTTAAAACTGAATGGTTGCTAGACATTGTGTGATCTTAAAAATTATTTTTCCATTACACTTTTAAGAAAAAGAATGACTTAAATACAATTTTATTTTTATTTCACTTATAAGGACAAACTTCTTTTCTCTCTATTCTTTAACTATTCAACTTTTTCTATTCTTTAACTTTTATAACATCATTTTATATATTATGTACAGAACATTAGTAGTCTTAAGAATTGACTATAAATTTTAGAATCTGTCACCCTTCAACAGAACCCAAGCATTCTTTGGAACACCTTTTCGAAACCTCAGTCTGAAAATGTACACATCTATGAGATGCTATACTACTTTTAATAGAAAAGCTCTTATTACAAAAATTACATGCATACGGTTTTATTTTAGAATGATGGAAACTGTGTTGAAATAAATGTTGTTTTTGTGAAAAACTCTTGCTACATAAATCACAGGAGTAAGGTTTTTCTGAAGTATGAACATAACTGTGAGCTTTTAAATTACCTCTTTGCGAAAAACTCTTATTACATATTCTACAAGAATAAGGTTTTTCTTTGGTATGAACACGATTGTGAATAATCAAAGAATCCCTTTTCGTGAAGCTCGCATTGCAAATACTACAAGAATAAGGTTTCTCTCCTGTGTGACCAAGGCAATGGGAGGTGAGGTGACACTTCTGTGAAAAACTTTTCCCACATAAATCACAAATATAAGGATTTTCATTTTCATGGTGACGAATGTGATTATTTAAATATCCTTTATGTGAAAATCTTTTTTTACATAGGTTGCAAGAAAAAGGTTTTACTTTAAAATGCTGGTATTTATGCTGATTTAAAAGCTCTTCTTCTGTAAACTCTTTGTTGCATATGTCACAAATGTGTAGTTTTTCAATAGCCCCAACAAGACTATATTCATCATTTATCTCCATTGCAAAGATGTTAGGAAATTAAAAGTGTTAATAATGTAGATGAAACAAATTCAAAATCAATCTAAAGTTATTGGCAGAATATAAAATTTGCTCTTTTTAGCACAAATTAAATGGTTCATTATTTGTAGCAGTTTAGTTTATTCAGCTAAGTCAAGACAATGAGTTTATAAAAATATAGTAACCCTTCACATAAAGTTTACAAATATAAATTTTCAAATAAAGTATAGGTCTAATTGTTTTGTTAATAGACCTCACCCTTTATTAACTTTTAATGTTGGTATTTCACAATTTCATGAGCATAAACTATAAAAATAGTTTCGTCTGATTTCCAGAGGTCAAAAGAAACGGAAAAAAATATTTATATACAGCGATAACTTACAACAATAGAGAAATCGACAAGGATACTTAGCAATTAAATTTATACAACAAATCGGTGATTTAATTAACAATGTTTTTATTCACAGAAAGACGAAGAATATTCTCGTTTAACTATTTTTCCAAATATTCTTTGTATTTAATAAACTACAACTTAAAATTCATAAATTGCATTATTTATATTTCAAATTTTTGGCTTCGAATAAGTACCTACAACAAATTTCGACGGCCACTCCGCAAACTTTCTGTTTTGTTTTCAACTGAAAAATGACCCGGACATGAAAGTTTATTAGTTTTGAGGGAACAATTTACAGCTTTCAGCTCACTTTTTCAAGAAACTGAATTAGGCAACCTTATATGTTCGTGACCATGACACTCAAGTACGCCATCTAGGGAAAAAACCGGTTCCATGTTTTTTTTCCTCTCATCCTGTTCTTATTTGTATTAGAATGCACTACGATATTTTCAGTTTTCTGACTATTTTTCTAATTTAATTGTCGCAAATATTTTTTTGAAAATTCCCGTGATACTTTCTTTGAGCTTAGCATGAGTGATTTGGGGCCTTTTGCTGAGTTAATTATAAAATTTAGCCTTTTACAATGGTCACTAGATAGCTCTAAAATATGCCTTAGGACCAGGGCTAAAGAGAATAGAAGGGCTGGTTCACTCCTTTGTAGTATCTCTTGCCGCGCCGATCCTCCGACGTCACTCTAGTGACGTCACTTTGGCGCAAAGCTCGCACTTTTACTTTAAGAACGGAGCGTTTGGCCTTACTAGCTCTAACTAATATTGGATCATTTCTTTTTGCGAGATATTCTAAGACATTTGTTATTTTCTATAATGACTTTCCTCAGTTTTCGCAGTGAATTTACAAGAATTTAAAACTATTATCGAAATGCCAGTTTGCGCGATTGCAACTTGCAAAAATTCTGATATAAAAACAAAAGGAAAAAGTATAATTTTTCGCGTGTTCCCTAAAGTAAATGAACAACTATGTAAAGAATGGATTCCGAAATGACACAGTTAATATAAAACCGCAATACGTTTATTCTGTCGTAAAGAACTTTTATAAAAATTCATTATCTAAATAGAAACCGCCTCGCTACTTCATAAAGAAAGGCAGGTGAAAAGAATTAAAAAATAGATAAAGTCAAAGAAAATTAAAATGTAAGTAAAACGTATAAATAAAATATATAGTATATAGTTGAAATTCTCCTACTTTCATAACATATTTTTTAATGTAGTTATTCTAAATATTTATGATTTTTTTTAAGAATTATATTCTCTTCAATTTAAATATCTATATATTATATCATCGTAAATTTAAATGTCTAAAAACAATTGTAAAAGTTCTAATGTCATTATGAACCTAAATTATTATTTTGTTTCAGAAATTAGCGTTTAAGGTTGATGTTTCCTAATGATTAAGTATGAACAAATTGCTATTAACGACATATTTTAAAATCAGGGATTCTAAATTTAACTTAACTTATCTTTATAAAAGAATATGTAGATAAAAAAAGTGTCGATATATGCCTTCATTTTTCTTAATAGTTAAAGTTAAAACTGAACTTTTTAAAATAAAGTATTTATCGTGTCATTTTCACCAACTAGCAAAACATTTTTTATAAGTTTAAAATGGTATTTTTTTAATATAATAACCAAGAAAGATTTTTTGAACTATGTTTATGAACGGAAATAATGTGTTAATTACGTAAAGTTTGAAGGCTAATAACCAGAAAAAGTCTAACTTATTTTTACAAGAGAAAGATGCAAAGTTATCATATCTTTGCTTGCGATCTCCGAGATCTGTAGACACAGTGACGTCATGAGGAGGGAAATCGTAGCTTCAGCTCTAAGAGCGGAGTGAACTAGCCCTTCTATTCTCTTTAGCCCTGCTTAGGACTGATCAACAGCAAAAGTTTGTCAATGTGACGTGTCATTATCTGCATCCTTCGTGATGGTTTCTTACAGGTACAAGCAGACGCGCCATCTGTCGGTATTTGCAGAACCACTCGAAATAATACACATCAACTTGCCCAATCCCTTGTCGCCACATTAACCGGCAACGTGCGAACAATCTGTATGTTGTTATATTCGTAAATATCATTTAAATCGTCTCTGAAATTTATTCAGCTTTGTTGGTAAATATTAAGTTTTTGGCATTTTTCAATCATTATTTTATGTATTTCAAAAACTTTTATTATTGTATTTAAAATGTAGATTTTAACAGTTTGACATATTCTACAAAGCTGCAGAATTTCATTTTCTGCTTGCTTATTAGCTTTGAAGAATCGAAATGTTTTTTTCTTGTATAAAAAAAAAAAGTTTTAAAATGTTACGATTTGAAATTTTGTTCATTCATGTGTGACACGTTTCACCTGAAGAACTTTTTAAGACTGAATAGTGGTGCTGACTTTTCATATAAATTAGTTACTGACATTAGCTTGTCTTGAAATAAATTTGACTTTATTTTTTCACCTATTTTTGTTTTTTCTTGTATTTATTTACTCTATCCATCTACAATATTTTCTGTTACTATTTTCCGTAATTTTTTCTTATATTTAGTAAAATTTATATGATGCTTTTTATGCTTTAACAGATGTTAACAGTGTCTATCGTTAGTTAACAATTTATATACTGAATGCAGATAGACAAGCTGCTTTATTATATTTAAAAGTAGTTTCATCTTTACTGCTCAAGATAAATAATTGGCAAATATATTAAATGTGTAATTTTGTCGTTTTTGTTATACATTGAAACAATTAGTGCCTTTGTATTAGGTCAAGGTATTAAGAATATTTTAAACAGTACATAGCATGTAGTATTTAATATCGTATATTAAATGCTATCTTTTTATGCAATTAAAAATATGTTGTGAGAAAATTCCTTGATTAATAAATGCCATTCATTTCATAAATATACTTTAGCATAATAATAGTTCTGCTGAAAGCCCCATAAGTTGCTGATTAGGAATTTTTACAGTTATGTGACACTAACAAAGAAAAAAAACTGAAATTATGTATAACAACAAAACTAAATATTTCCATTTTAATACTCTGAAAATTAAAATATAGTTTCATGCATTCAACAAATTACTTCGAAAAAAGATTGCCCATAGTTAATAGTTGAATAGCTTAAAACAAAACTCAAAATGTATTATAAAGTGGATTTTTTTTCTTCTCAAAATTATACTTAATGTAATTTTTATTAATTTCATATTAGTACTTACATTTTAACATTTATTTTAAAAATATGTTATCAGGGGCAACCGGGGTAATTTACGATCACTCTGTTTCTGGGGTAAATAATGATCACCTAAGTTTTATTTAAAAAAAAAAAAAAATTTTTAAATTTGACACATGGACAAGAATGCTTGTACTCTTTACTAATGTATAACTACATTTACTTAATACCTAATAGTTTTTTGTTTAATCTAACAAAATAAGTATTACTAAATCTAAGTAATTTAAAATTACCTGTCTTTTAAATACTTTTCAAAAAATACATCTTTAAATGTTCATTTTATTATTATTTTCTGTTTTAATTATAGAAAAACTTTTAAGTTTATCAATCTTTTATTTATGTTCGAAAAAAAATCTGTTCAGTGATTGTGTTTTAGCAGATTTTTAATTATTGTTTATTAACTCAAATTTTTCTCTTATTTTGATAAAAAGTGAGAATTACTTTTTAAATTACAGGCTTAAAATAGTATAAGAGAGAAATTTTACTGATTGTTGAGGATAAAATTTAGTTATTACAATATTATGTTTTTGGTAAATTTTTACAATGTTAATTCAGTGCCTTTTTAAAATTCAAATTGCCTTATTTTGCGAGGAAGCACCTTGTCCTTTTTTATTTCTTAGTGAGAACTCTGCTTTATGTATAGAGTTAGTCTCTTCTGCCATAGAGTTTTTGTCAGTTTTTCAGCTAAGCAAAATATTTAGAAGACATTATTGAGGGTGTCAGAATCTTTATTTTAAGTTGTCATAATTCGGCTACCGAATACTGTTACTTTCTGTTTTAAATATTTATTCAAATTTCAATTATTTTAATTGGGATTCAATGGAATAGTTTTTCTCTCAACTGGGAAGTTGTTAATTGACTATGTTTTTTATTTTAGGCAAAAATGAAGTTATCTTATATTTTTTTCTTTACCTTCATTCATATCTTCAGCAACAATGGTAAGTGTTTCATTCTTTAATTGTCTAATCAAATTTTTTTTTAATTTTTCCTTTCCAATGTGCTAATTACTTTAATATTTCAATGTTGTAGGATTATAAATATTTTATTTTGCTTACTAGCCAATTTTTTTATATATTCAGTTGGTAAACTAAATTTGATCTTCAGAGTATATTGAATATTAAGCAAGAATGTAGCAAATGGCGACTTGGTCGGATACCGAATATTCAACAGCTGAATGGCAACATTTATTTTTAAAAAATTAATTAATAAATTTTTTTTTAACAAATATAAGTTTGGTCATTATTGAAAAATAATCAACACTTAGCTGTTTATTGGTATGTGGTAATGGGAAAAACACTTTGTTAAAATTTTTTAAGATAATTAGAAATATTTCAGTTAAAGGGAAAAAACTTTGATAAAAATGTTTAAGATAATTAAAAATATTTATGATTTAAATTAAATATCATTCTAATCCTTAAAACAAAACTTCAATACTAAAAATATTTTCTGGAAAAAAATTATCCATAAAAGGCTAAAAGAGAAAATGAACGCTTTTAAAAATAGAAATGCTTTTAAAAATGCAGCCATAACTATAAAAAGATTATATACAAAGGCAAAAGAGAAGTATAAAAATCCATCTTGTTTAATTTTAAATTTTCTTTCAAAAACTATCTGTTTCCTGCAAGAAAAATTGAGGAAGAAAAACTAGAAGAAACCAATTTTAAATGAAAGATTAAAAATCACAATCTAACTTTTTATATATCAAATTTCTAACAATCTCAATTTAACTTTTTAGCTAATTTAACTTTTTAAAAAATGCTGCAATAATAAAAGCCCTGGTAAAGGGAAAGTTAATAAAGAAATACAGAAAAAAAGACTTTGATAATTAAAGTTTACAAAGTTAACTGTTACTTGTACTACCATACAGGAAAAAAAGTGATAATAAAAGAATTAAGTCTGTTAGAAATGCTCTATCAAAATGCTGCATTATAGTTAATACGGAAAAACAAGCAAAATATAAAACAAGTAATAAAACGAAAGTTCTCAATTTTTAAGATATAAAGTGTTGAAAAAATGACTTGCCTTAATATAGTTTTAAGGAAATCAGCACTGTGAAACTCATGGTTCAGTATAAAGTAACCTAGTTTCCATTCTTCAGATTTGGCTGGTCCATTTGGCTTTCAGATCATAAATTAACTAGTTTTAGAACTTAACAAATTTGTGTAAAAACTATTTCTAATAATGTATAGTAAAAAATATGATTTTACAGTCTATTCAAATTTCTCTCCAAAAAATACTTTGCCGAATGTTTGGCCAACCGAATATTCGGCAAAAGGGCTAAATATTCATAACATCCCTAATATTAGGCAGGATTAATTATATATCTATATACATATGTGTGTATAATATGCAATTTGAGTTACAAATAATAATGAAAATGGAAAGGAAAAAGTATACACTTTAAAATTCCAAGTTGCGACAGCACCAAGCTGCTAATGTCACAACTAGAAGAATATTTGCAGAAAATATTTTAAGATGAAATAGAATAAGTTATTATCTCATAAAAGAATTAGGATCAAAACAGCAGGAGAAAACCTAAAACCATTAACCTGAAATAAAACTCACCTTGCGAAAAACACTAAAGGAAATAGCAACCTAACTACCAAAAGGGAAAAATATTAAAAATTAATTAAAGTGGATGCAGTAAAAATTAAGTGGCTTTCCTTGAAATGTATATATATATATTTTCCTACATGAATAAGTAATTTTTATAATTGTCATTTTATAAATACTTAGATACCAGTAAAGCATTAGATATTCATACCTCCCCCCCACCCATAAAGGGTGTACGAAGACGGATAAAAAGAATGATCTTCCAACTTATAAATTTCACATCATATTCAATTTTTTAAAAAATTCATTTTATTTTAAGATTTATTATTTTGTAAAATGATATTTAGAAATAAGAAAAGAAGAACGCTTATTAGAAAAACCATTCAAGAATGGATGTGGCAAAAATGAAAAAATAAATAAATAAATGAAAGTTAAATCACTTTTCCTGTTACATTACTTGTATAATTCACTTATTAGTGCATTTATCTTATCGCACTTATCTATTAAATGAGCGAGTTTATTTTAAAAAATTGCAATTTTTAAAAAAAAATATGTGTTTATAGAAAATAAATTATTTCTCAAGCACATGATATTCAGCTAAAATGAATGCTTTTTAAAACAGTTCTAATAACTAATTTTTTTCACTGTAATATGAGTAAAGATCTGTTTTGCGCCATGCCTACTTATATTAACGATGTTCAATACTTGCAGTACATGGATTAGCTGTGATGTCTGTAGATATTGGTAGTGAATGGATGAAAGTTGCTATTGTATCAGTAAGTGTCTTCATTCTTGTTACATTTGAATTGGTTGTTGCTATATTTCTAAGCTATTTCAGTAAATTATTATACTGTTAAACCTCTGTCTTGAACTTAGATAACCTAAGTTTTTTGGTATAAAAAAAAATCCGTTTTTGCTATGTTGCTAATTGAAAATTTGCAATAATTTGATTTGATCCAATTTCTTTTTACACTGATTTGAAGAATTTAGTGTTTTTTTTTTTTTTTAAATTTTAATTCTCAACTTTTCTTGAACAATTTTATGAATCATTTCTTGAAGCCCTTATGTGAAAAAGATTACCAGTTTTTAAAAAATATGTGCTATCGATTCTTGAAGAAGGAAAGATATAGGTAAGCGTAAAAATATCTGCTCAGGAAGCAGTTTAGGGAAAAGTAGTAGTGTTTGGGAATAATCAGAAATATTAAGAGTGCAAAGAAATTGATATTTGAAGTAAATGTTTTTTAAAGTAAATGGATGTTCTAAATATTCAGTTAAAATATTTCAATCTCACAAAGTATTTGATTCCCTTCAAGCTCTTCGCATCAAGTATACCTGAAAATTTAAATTTTCAGCTAGCAGTCAGCAAAAATATACTCCAATTGCTGATATGCTCCAATAACTTAGTAATCGCTTTTTTCTCAGTAACATCGATAGGTCTTTTTCTTTTAATAGCTGTTTTTTGCAAACTTTGTTAAATTGTATTTTTTTTAAAAAATTCATATCAGTATATTCATGTATTTTTTTTTGAAAAAATTCATTGTGGCTAAATTTACTTTAATATATTGACTCTATAAACTTTATTTAGAAATATTTGGTGAAGCGAAATACATTTAATGTATACATTACAGCTTTGAAATATATGAATTGTTAAAGGACTCTTCGTCTGCATGAATCTTTCTATCACCAATTGATGGATTAAGATTTAATTAAATACCTATTTTTCTATCATTTTGGTTACTTTTGTCCACAGCCATCATTTTGATATTCAGTGTAAAATGATTGTATTATGAAAATAATTTTAATTAGTTTTGTTTAATTTATTTTAGCCTGGTGTACCTATGGAGATTGCATTGAATAGGTATATTTTTTCTGTTTTTTTATTCTGCGTGCTTGACAATTTTGTTTTTGTATGAAACTAATGTCATACCATTTACAGGGAATCTCAAAGGAAGACACCAGTCATTGTATCTTTTCGTGATGGCGAAAGAGTATTTGGAGATCCTGCACTCACTATTGTAAGTCAATTATTATGAATGATAAAAATGAATGAAGAAAGCCACCTTTATGCAGGATTGATTTCAATTAACTTAAAAGTACATTTTTAAAATCAAATGTACCTTTCAATGTCATTAAATTAAAAAAAATTTAAGCATTTTAATGAAATTTCTTATAGATTTTCATAGTTTTAAAATTTTATAAATATATTATTGTGTTGATATAAATCCAATTAGCAAAATTACATTAACTTATTGTGAAATAAATTGCAGCACTTTTGAAGTGATGTTTTAAAAATATTGTAAATTTTATCAGAAGCAAACTGAGAACAGTAAAAATATATTCAGTTATCAAATCTGGATTTTTTAAATTTAACAGAAGAAAAGATATGTCTATGAGAATAATTTTGTGATTTGTTTCTTTAGCCTGTTTTTCATCTAGGTCCATGGCAGTGACTGCAGAATTGAATTTACATATTATATTATTATAAAGAAAATACATTCATGAATGGAAATTCAAAAAATCAAAATACCAATCTAAAATTTAAAGTTTGAATGGTAGTAAGCAGGATAGTCCTGTTTAAAGCAAGTTAAAGTTGTGAGTCATAAAATCTCAAACATAATAACTATAATTAAATATATGCATAAAAACGATAGATTGTATGGAATTACCATAAGAAAATATCTTCAACTTTAGGTAGAGAAATTTTTTTAAAGAGTTATTTAAAATTATTTACGCTATTTGAATTTTAGCATGTAGTAAATTAAAGCATTTTGGTAATAAATACTGGAAATTAGTACGAAAAATATTCTTTTTAGGCTTGGGTATGAAATAAATTTGGTTAAGTCTTATTATGTTAGCTGTGTCTTTTTTGTTTCAAGCACGCACTTTTGAAAAGATGTAGGCATAGTTTGTAAAATAATAAATTAACATATACATTGCATGTTGAGTAATTTGTAGTTGTTTGGGTTTGTTAGTTCATTTTTGTTTAGTAGAAAATCTGATAAATTTGTTGTAAATATTATGCCTTTTATTTATCTTACTATATATAAAAATCTAATGATGGTGTCGCAGTTTTCCATTGTTGTCCATGCAGTTTTATTGGCCATAAAATCACGTGGTAGGATCCAGTTTTTCCTTCATTCATTTCCATATTATTTTGGTTGTCATCAGTACAAAATTAATAAAAGTCACACAAGTATTGTCTTTCTGTAAATATTTTTGTATCCCTAATTTAAGGCTATTTTCCTGTACTGCTATTGTTACGTTTTTAATTCAAGAGTTTAAAACTAAGAGAATTGTTTTGTTTTATTATTATTATGTAATTCCACACTACATTTTAAGATAAAGTTATTTAGAAATGTAGTCTAATCTTATTAAACTAAACACTACTTAAACTTAAACTTGACACTAGTGGGCGCAGCCCACTAGTGTCAATTATATAATCCAGAATCCGAACTGATAAACCCTAATAAATGTAAGTAATTTTAATTTTCTTATGTAATTTATAAGAGTTTTCCATTCAAAGTCGATAAATTTGTACTCTCAAGTATGTTTATTTTTATTTTGAGTCACAGATTTTAATTTCTCACTTTTGCAGCATAATCCTTTTATGCGAAGACTTCGATAAGTTATATTAAGGTCTATTTCATCACTATCAGTTAGTTGGTATACCATAAATTTAGTTTTGTCAATATTTAAGTTCAAAGAACTATCAATAAACTTATCTCTGATTTTGTAAAGATCTTCATCAATTTCGCTTTTAAGATTTTTGTAATTTGTTTGATGAATATAATAGTGTTGTGTCATCTACAAGAGTTATAATTTTAGTATTTAATTTTAAAATACATAAATTGGTTTTAAAAATAAGAATTGACAGTGGTCCTAAAATTGAACCCTGAAATGTTCTTTACTTTATGACTATAACTAAAAGTATTATAGACTTTCACAAATTGTCTGAAGTTAGATAAATGGAATTTAAGAGTCTTAAAATTTACCTTGTATACCAAGAAAATTAATTTGTAAAATAATACATATTTAGTAATCAACTTAATAAAATTTTTATGATATAAATGAAATTCTTAAACTCTATAATACTTCCATTATTTAGCTTATTAAGAAATCCGTATTGGTTTTTAGGCATGAGCAATCTAGGTGATTCAAGTAAGAAAATAAATTCTTCTATATTAGTTTCTCAAAGTTTTTAGATAAAGTTGGTAAAATGGAAATTAGTCTATTATTGTATAAATAGGTTTGATAAATTAGTCATTTTTTTTTAAAAGTTTGGAAATATTCCATTTATGTACAAACAAGTTAAAATAACTTCTTTTGTTTTGGAAGAATTTTTGTTTTTGCATCTATTTTTTATCTGCAAATTTATTTTTACAATTAAGACTTTCTGTTACTTTTAGAACTTAACTAGATTCAATTAATTTGCTTTTAATATATTATGATTATATTTATAAAATTTAACTAATTATTAACACAGTTCTTGAGGTAACTTTTAAAATAAAATCCTATATATTAAAAAAAACAAGCTAACATTTACATAGAATAATATTTTATTTATATTATTACAAATCATTAACCCTGACTTCATGCTAAGATAACTTGTAGAAAGCAATGTAAAAGAAGAAGAAAATTCGAACTTCTACAGCTTTGTCAATAACTTTTAATTGGCAAACAACTGAGTAAGTATCATCAGTAACGAGACATAGAATGACCTACACTTCCTTTATGTCTGCATCTTGCCACTGATGATATATTGTTTAATGATTTCACTTGTGCTCATTGCATTATTTTCTGCATTTTTGAAGCAAATGTTTTTTAGATTTGATCATTGTCTTATATTTTTATTGTTGGCTGTAAAGTTAACTATTTTGTTTTTTGTAGTTTTTTCTTGTGACTATGTTTTTAAATTTTGCTTGTTTTATTTCCAGTGTTCCTAGATTTAAATTAAATTATTATTTTTTTTCTGAAGAAATAATGTCTAAAAATCTTCAAAACAATTTTATATGAGATAGCTTCAATGAATTTTTTATTTGTTTAATATATTTTTTGTGGATTTTTCAAAGTTGAAAATTCAGTTAGAGTGTTTTCTTTTCTAGCAAAAAGTAGAAGATGTATATCTAAAAATTATTGTTATTCTAATAAACAGAGAAGGGCATAAAAATTGTTTTCAATAATATTTATAATCTCATGTCTTTGATGCTGTTTTTTCATTTACTTATTCCATTAGTCTGGTTTATACTAAGATAAATTTTTTTGAGAATAAAGAACCTATGTTGATAACGACGCAATTGATAACGACAGAAGGATTTCAGTGATGCAGCTAGATTTCAGAAAGTTCAGGTCCTTGCGACTTAGTACTTCTGAGCTTCTGGGTTCTTTTTTGTCGAAATTTAGTCTCATTTCAAAATATTGATTCCTTTTTTTAAATATTTACTGGAAAAGTAAATGTTTAATGACTAGCAAAAAAATAAAAATACAATTAGCAGCTGAATTTGCAGTAATTTGACTAAGAATTAAAACCAAAGTTTTCATATTAGTTGTCATATAAATGTCAAAATCTGGGGATATTTTCTAAAGCCAGGAATGTGATTTTTCCGCGGATTCGCTGATTTCCGTTTTTTTTTTTTTTTTTTTTTTTCTATTTTCCCCTCTAATTTCCGCCAAAAAAATTTTTTTTGAACAAGTTAAAATATTTTATGAGGATTTTAATTTTCTGCAGAGCGAAAGTATTGAACTACTCATTTCCTTCCTCTGAAGTTTAAATCATTTCCTTGGAATAAAACTGGTTGACCTTTATACATGGATGAGATTTTTTCGCTTTTGCCTCTCAAATTTCAGCCTTTTAATCAAAAACTCAGATTTTCTAAAAGTTTCGTGTTTTTTTAAAAAAAATAAATATCCCACTTTTTTGGAAAATTCAGTTGTTGAAATAATTATATAATGAATAATATTTTTAAACCCAGTGTAGCGATTCGTATTCACGCGAGCTTAAAATCCAATGTCGTGATTCGTTTTTGCAGTTGTAATATCAAACATTGATTTTCGTATTTATTTAAAAATTGGACATTGTGATTTGTATTCGCGCGATTTTAAAATTTGCAGCGTGATTCGTATTTACGTGATCTAAAAATTATTATCATGATTTGTATTTTCGCAATTTTTAAAATTCGATATAGAGTTTCATATTCACTTGATTTAAAAGCCTCATGTCGGGATTCATATTCTCTCAATTTAAAATCATGCATGTGATTCATATTCATATATTCATACAATTTTTAAATTAATCATCAGGATTTATAATCACATGGCTTACAAGTTTAATAACCGCACTTTTTTTGTCAAATTTTTCTGTGTATATATATATTCATTATTGGATTTCCTCTTTTTTACTTTCTGACTACTCTCATCCCTCTAAAGCTAATAAGTGACAATTTTTTTTTATCTGCACACACGCACATGTATATGCACACTTTACTTCGTTGGTGCAAACCCCATTATTGCGATCCTTCCATTACAAAGACCAATGCGCGAAGTCCAGTTTACTGTTCCATAGACACAATATTATATTAACAACCATTAGACTGTCCAAACTGGACTGTTCATTCCAATTTAGCAACCAAAATTTTGCTTTATTTTTTCCCAATTCCTAGAGTATCATTCCAAAAGAAGTGTTAAACAGTTTTTAACTTTTTAAACAAGCATATTTCTATGCATATCTCAAACAAGCATATTTCAAACTATCAATAGCAAAAGTCTCCAGTTAAATGATTTAAACAGTTATGTCATTTGATGTTATTACTACTACAGGGGAAACACTTGAATTGTCAATGAATAAAGAAAACTGTGGCAGGACCACCAACTCTTATTCTAGGTGGTCCTTGGCGATATCTTTGGTCAAAAAGATGTGACCTGTCAATTTATTTTATTATTGAAAATAAGTATGTAACTAATATTTGTCAGTTTTTCCCAGTGTTTGGGTGGTCAAGTCGTTGGCCGAATGTATGTGAAAAATATTTTTCGACAGTGTTTTTTTGGGGGGGGGGGGGATTTGAATACATTTAATGAAGAATAATCTAAAATCGTGTTTTTTATTATACATTACTAGAAATATTTTTACTCATTTGTTAAGTTTTAAGACTTATGTTCTGAAATTCAAATGGCAAAACGAAATTTGAAGAATTGAAACTAGATCACTTTATCCTAAACCACAAGTTTTATAAGGTTGATTTTTTTTTAAAAGTTATATTAGGACAAGCCAATTAATTATTTTTTCAAACCTTTGTATTTTAAAAATTGAAAACCTTATTTTTTATTTGTTTCATTTTTGCTCATTTTTCTTTTTTTGTCACTTTTTTCTTGTACAGTTAGGCAGATAACTAGTTAAATAGAAAACTGATTCTCATTGTTAAAGATATATTTCACAACTGAGAAAAAAATTTTCTTTCGATTCTTTTATTGATTTTTCGATTAATCAGTTTTTTAATTAGTACCGCTTTTTTCAAAGAGCGTTTCACACAAATCACTAAAATCTGAAACATTTTTCTCGATTAAAGTTACAAATAGTTAAGATTTCTTTTAAATTCCCATTGATTGGGAATTATTAGTATGACTGATAATTCTGTTTTCCTTTTCAGGGTGTTAGATTCCCCGATAAAGCATTCATGTACTTAATGGAAGTGATTGGAAAGACAGTAGATAATCCGCTTGTGGAATTATACAAAACAAGATTTCCATATTACGATATAAAAGCATCAGAAGACAGAAAATCAGTCATATTTGTTCATCCTGATGGTATGGAATTTTCAGTTGAAGAACTCATTGCCATGGTGTTAAAACAGGCCCAAGACATTGCACAAAAAGCAGCTGGTAAGAAACTTTTGCTTTACTCCATTAATTAATAATTTCTAATCTTTTTTAGTTATCATGACACTCCTATTCTATTGTTCAAGTGTTTGTTTTTCTCTTTGGTGCTTAATATTCTGATAATACTTTTAAAATTTCTGAACCAATTCTTCTATTTAAATAGTAAAAGTCATAACAATAAAATGTTTTCTATTTGGCAACTGTTTTGTATATTATCTTCGAATTAGCTGTAAATATGTCCAAAATCAAACGTTTACCTTGCATAAAGCAGCACTAATTTTTTATGCTTTAATCTCGGGAGCCTAAAATACTTATTTTTTCTCTTAATTCCAACAGCCATGATGTAGACAGTGTTATTTTGAAGGGAAGGGAATCTTCCTAACTTTCCTAATTATAGAAAAATAGCTCATTTTTCATAGTTCTGACATTTTGAGAATTATCTAAAGCATTATGATCTTCCTGATTTGACCTATTTACGCACTGATTTACTTATACCAACAACTGATAAGTGATTTTTAAATGCATGCAGAGTTTTGTTTCGGAATTAGCCAGTTATTGGTGCATCGCATGGTTTGTAAGGTAACTTCTATTGTAACTTTTCAGACAAGTATGCTATTTATTAGTGGAATTAAATTATTTATCAAACTTTTCTATCTCATTATCAATATCAGTTATTGTATTTCTTCTGATAATTATTTTGCTGTCATGTTATAAATTTTAAAATACTGTCAAAATAAACTGTGGTAGGCCAGATACTCAGTATATCTGCCCTGATATCTGGGGTTAGATTAGTAACGTTGGCAAATGCAGTAAGATAGATAAAAGCTGTATCTTACTGCAACGGCCAATTTAAGAATAATTTGAGTACTTTCTAAAAATATAAATCTCTATTTCTATTTTGTAGTCACTTTATCCTGTTTTACTATAACTGTTTTCAATAGTAGAGCGCCGATTATCCGAACATAGTTCGGATAATGAAAAGTTCGGATAATTGGAAAGTTGTTTAAAATCTAGTGTAAATGATTATTTATGCATTAACTTCCCTTCGCACCTTTTGTACACTTAGAACTGGCAGTACTATCTAAAATAGCTCTGGCTGGCGTGTTTAAATTTTTTTCTTCTTTTTTTAATTTTTAAGTACTTTTAATTAAATTTTTTTAATACTTTTTTTTTGATTTTGAATTATTTTTATCATTTTTCAGTTTTATATAATTTTTTTGTCAATTACTGATGCATTCCATAGAAAAAGAAATCCAGCAAAGATCTCGTTTCAAAGAAGATGCGTTTTTTTTAGCATCCATTTATCCCTTATCATTTTTTAACAGCCATTTATCCCTTATTCTGTTTAAATAAATCAACTGAACTAGATCAACATCATTTTGACGTTCTAGCCAATTCATTACGAAATGTAATGGATTGCATGCTTCTATATGAGAAGATCCACTATCTTGAACTTGATCACCTACTTCTTTCACTTCGTCTGTAGAGTTCCGATTTTCATTCAAAATTTCAGCAACAATTTCATCATTTTCATCCGAAAGATCTACTGGTTCAAAAACTTCAGTTTGTTTTTCTGTTAAGAATTTTATTCCAAGATTTAAGATTCTAAGCACTGTAATCACTAATTATTAACCATAAGTTACAACTACTCATTCGCCAATTATAGAACTTCAGAACTTATCAGTTCATAAACTCCTTCTGCATTCCAACCATTGTAGACTATCAAAATGAAGCTTGCATTCTTGGAAGATAATTTTCAGTTGTAAAGGGCTATGTAGGTTTAACTGTATCACAATACATGTATGTATGGCTACTATAAGAAAACTGCTAAAAAGGTTGTAAATTTCATGGTCTTCAGATGTAGGGGGTATTATTTATTCTTCACAATTTATAAAAATTGTTGATAGGTTAAAAAGTATTCTAAACTTAAAAAAAAAAAAAAAAAAAAGGAATTCAGACACGGTTCGGATAATCGGCGCTCTACTGTATATAATAAATTACATTTGGTAAGGAAAAAAATTATCAAACTGTTTTGATTATTTTTTTATTGGAAAATTTTTTTCTTTCCTTTCTTCGAAGTAGTTATTTAAATAAGTTATATTTGACAGAATGTTTTAACCTTTTTATTTGTTTTTAGTTACTGAAAGTTTGTTTTAAAATTTGCTATTCATTTGTCAATTTTCTGTAATTTTAATTACAACTGTCATCTAATAATTATCACTTTTCATAAGTGTATGTTTTTTTTTCTGTTTTCTTATTATGAGCAGATAATTTGAAATTACAGATTTTCTATAGAAACATTATAATGTGATATTAGTATGCATTTATTGTTCTTTTTTTTCTTCTCTCTGATGAATTCTTAGGAATAAATTTTTCATTTTCAGGTCAACCTATCAAAGATGCTGTGATAACAGTTCCACCATTCTTTAGTCAAGCTGAAAGAAGGGCCATGCTTCAAGCTGCCAAACTCTCTGGCATAAATGTCTTACAGCTTATCAACAGCAATACAGCAGGTAATTTTGTTCTTTTAGAGTGCTGGAAAAGTTTTTGTTAGTGATGGAAAAACTCATTCTCCAGTATTTTACTTTTCCTGAGCTTGCACCTCTAATAATTTTATTTTACTGTAAATTAAGGAAATTAAAACAAAAGTTTCAATTAAGCACTGCTCATTTTGGTTATGACTGCATGATTGTTTAGAACTGTTTATTAAAAACACGGGAGTTTCAGAATGACTTAAACTTTTAGAGTTTAACACATTCATTCGTTGCTGATTTTTGAACATTCCTTTTGTACCAAATAGCCTGAGTATTAGCATCCGGTTTGACCTGTCTGCCTGAATTGTACCCAACTAGATTCTCATTTTCTGAGTATGTAATTTATATCAATTTTACTACAAATGAAGTTTTATTTACAGAAACATTTCTTATAGCAAAATTGTTTGTTGACTTTACTTTAAAAGAGAATTTCATCTATCAAGCATAAAAGTACCTGTGAGTCTCTACAAATAGTGGTTTAAATGATTCAAATCTGTTTCATTGGTCTGTTTCATTCACAATGTAATTGTATACAAATTTGTCTACGATCCTAACGTAATTAGACAGGGACTAAGGTAAAAACTAGGCTTAAACTAACAGGTATACAGCAAGATTAGTGCTTAGGTAAATGAAAAATATGCATATGAATTTATGTTATTGTTATTTTAATTAAAAATTTATTGTAAACTGTTATATAAACTGGTTTACTAATATAATGATATTGTGATCTCCTGCCAACTTAAAGAAATTCTTGCTCAGTAATAAATTAACTTAGCGTTAAGAACTGGTCCCAACAATTATAAATCACAAAACTCATTTTGTAAACATAATAGTTTTAAGAAAAATGTATATCTGGTAGTATGAGTCACAAAGTAATGCATCAAAAAGTGTACTTGCATGATATTCTTGTTTAGGTTTTTGTTTTTTAATGATTTAAATTTTTTTTATATTTACTTCTTATGTGAAGATAAACAGCTTTTATATTTTGAATGGATTTGTGTTTGTTCCATTCAATTGATTAAAAATGATTTATCTTTTTAGACTATAATTTCTTATTAGATTAAAATAAAAATGGATTTATTTAGAACATAATTTGTTGTGTTATTTGAGATCATGTAAGAATTAATGTCGTAAAAAACTAAGTATGATTTTATTTTTGTCGTAGCAATGTAAATTGCTAACTGATTCTAACTAACCCTCTAAGACTCAATATTTTTTCCGAACTTTCAGCTGTAAGCTTTCCTGCATCGAAAAACCGGTTACTCAATGGGAGAGGGAGCAAGGAAATTTTTGTTCAATTTTACCTAATGACTTAATGCTTGGATGGTTAAAGCGAAAACATAAATATTTGCCTTGTCTTGCTCAACATAACAAAAATAAACGAAATTATTTTTCGCTTCTGTGTAAGGGGCAGGGAGTTTCTTCTTGACTCAGGAACAAGGGGGACTTGTTATGTTTAAGTACCAGTTGAACTTCTTTTCCAGCTACGAAGATTAAATTTTTATAATCTTATGTTTGTCTATTTAATAGGTTGTTTATAAATTGTTACATTTTTCAAATAAAATGTGCACTTTGTTTAAGTTGTCTTTATATAAATGTTGTTTTAGTTGCCTTGAATTATGGTGTGTTTAGAAGACGAGACTTCAATGAGACACCCACTAATATAATGTTCTATGATATGGGAGCTGGAAACACAGTGGCTACCGTAGCAACCTATCAGCTAGTTAAATCAAAAGAAACTGGAGAAGTTAGTCCACAGTTAACAGTCAAAGGTGTCGGGTGAGTTTTTTACTTTTTAAAAAATCTGTCATACCTTCACTATGCTTTTCATTGATTTTCCAAAAGTTTATTATAGCTTTTCGTTGGTTTATTTCATGCCATTACGATATCTAATTTATGATTTTTTCTTGGATTACGATGCACTGAAACTCCTATTGAACAATCACAAATCCTAAGCTAAAAAATTATTTCATTTTTTATTGATAAAGAAAAATTTTTTTAAAATTTTATAGGACTTTTTTATGTCTTAAGATAAATTTGCAAACATGCAAAAAATAAAAAATCCTTGCCATGTTCTTCCAATTTGCTATTCAAAAATGTTAATATCTTGTTTTTACCATGTAAATTGCACCAATGTGCTTTAATTCATAGATTTTGGTATCAGATCCTACAAATGGAATGAACTAGTCCATTCAAAATTCACTGTATTTTTGATTTTAAAAATGCACTATCTCTAGTTACAAATAGTTAAGTGTACTTGCTATCCGGTTATGATGAATTTGCTAAATTGATATCCTATTACGGTAGCTTCAATAAATTACTTAAATAAAAATGTAGAGATTTAATATTTTGCAGTTCTCATTTTGATATTATACTTTGTGGTTTTAGATTAGTAATATAGATTTTTTTGTTTTAGATTTGATCAAACTCTTGGGGGTCTTGAAATGCAATTACGATTGAGAGATTATTTAGCAAAAGAGTTCAACAAGCAAAAAAAAACCCAGACAGATGTATTTCAAAATAAGAGAGCTATGGCAAAACTTTTCAAGGAAGCTGGAAGAGTTAAAAAAGTTTTAAGTGCAAACACAGAACATATTGCTCAGGTACCTTTGCTGTTTATGACAAAAAGTTAAGGCAGTTTTTTTTTCTTCTCAAGTTTTTGTTTGTTGTGTGATCTTTTTTTAAATTGCTAATAATATATTGCTTTAAGTGCTATCCAGTTTGTTTTTTTTTCTTACACATTTTCAAATTAAAAAATTTATTATGTGTTCCTTGATATAAAATTACAGAATTTTTCCCTTGTACTTTAAATGTATTCATAATCACTTTCATAACATTTAATTGCACGATAACCGCACTTATGCTTTAAATTTAAATAAAAGTAAAAAATAATATTTTTTGAACGAGATTTTGAACAATTTTTGTTTTTATAGTTAAGTACTTATTGCTTAAAACTGTAATCGAAATATGAAAACTTTATTCAAATAAAAATAGTAATATCCACCTTGAACATGTTTTGTAGTATAAGGATTTAAAAGATTAATAAAATATTTTTTGAGAATATACATAAAAATATGTTTAGTTCAATTTCTTTTTTTTTATCATATTAGACAAAAAAATATTTAAGAACAGAATTATTTTAGTTAATTATTTTTATTAAAAAAATGCCTTACATTACGAGAATAAATTAAATTATTTTATTTGGCTACTGTGTCTGACTACTACTAATTGCTTTCTTCTTTTTTAGTATAAGCATGCTTTATTATAATTTTTTTTAGTTAAAATAGAAGTTAAACTCTAATAGGATTAAAAAAAGAAAGGAAGGAAGTACCTTTTATAGATGTACTTATGGGTGAAAAAAGGTTGCAAATTTTAAGTGACATTTTTTCCATCAACAGTGTATTTTATTCTTTTTCACTCATTTTCATGGATTAAAATGATAACACAATCATAAGTTCAACTCCGACTTTTGTGATATTTTCTTAAAAAATCTTGAATTTGTTATACAATTCGTCAAAGAGTATTCATGGAACACCTTAGTCTATCTTAGTAATATACTTATTTTTAAAAATCGTAGAATTTAAGTTATTGTGCATTTGAATATAAAAACATTATTTTGAAGGTTTATTTCTTTTCAAAATTTTACAATGGTATGCATTTTCCCATATTTTTTTTAAAACTTAAATCTTATATTGTATTATCAGTTTTATTAACACTATACTGTTTCTATATATAGCACACAATTTATTATGATTTTCTGTCTTACTGTATGTTGAAAAATAAATATTTTGTAAAAATGAATATTTGCTATTTCTTGTATAAATGTGATTGTTTAATGTCTGTTTTCAGGAGGCGTTAAACATTTTTTGTTTTTTATTGTTCACCCTTATTGTTTTTTCAAATGTTCCTTCTTTCCATTTAATTAGATATTTCATATATTCTACATTTTTTATAAAATCAAGTATATATTTAGGTTGAAAGCCTACTGGACGATAAAGATTTCAAGCTTCCTATTACAAGAGTTGATTTTGAAACTTTATGCAGCGATCTCTTTGAAAGAGTTACAAAACCTGCTGAAGCAGCTTTGAAGTCTGCAAATATGGATTTAGTAAGTCATGTTTCTGCATAAATTAGTATGAAAAATAACTTTATTGTTTTAATTTTGCGTCAATGTTATCTGAATTAAATTCTATCTGTATTTATATTGCCTTTATTTTGGATTCTCATTACGATGAAAATTTAAATATTTTAGTTTGTCCTCATATCTATCTAAATAACTAAGTTTTGTCTATGAGAATTGTTAAATTTAAATAATAATTTTTTAGTTAACAACATTTCTAATTAAATAACTCCAAATAAGACATTTGGTAAATTATTCTCTTTTAAGTTTAATACACTTCATTTTACTTACGAGGGAAAAAATTATTATCTAGGAATTTTTACAGCTGTAAAATAGTGTGGTGAATTATTTTGCTTTAAATATTTTACTTTTGAGTCTCTAGCCTATTTTTATAGTTTAATTTCAATAAAATATCTTTTAATAATAAAATATATTTAATGTTAATTTATAATATAATTTTATTTCAATAAAAATTCTAAATGTGTAAAATTTTGATTAAAAAAGTAACTGAATCTGGTAACAAAAAAAGAAATGTAAAAAAGTTTTTATAAAGGGGTGGATTGATCTATTTTTTAAAAGTCAATGCTTCAAATAAGTATAGTATAATTTGTAAATAGCAACTATGTAGTGTCTTAAACTCATAATGTTCATAGATTTGAAATCAATCGTTTATCCTAGGTTCACGTTGACCAAGTGATTTTATCGGGCTCTGGTGCGAGAGTTCCTAAAGTCCAGCAGCAGCTTACAGAATACATCCAGAAAGAAGACCTCGGAAAGAGCCTGAACACAGACGAGTCTGCAGCCCTGGGTGCCGCTTATCAGGCTGCTCATTTGAGCAAGGGCTTCAAGGTGAAATCCTTCCTGATAAAGGATGCCAACCTTTATCCCATTCAAGTAAGTCAAATAATATTGGCTAAGCTGTGCCAAATTTAAACAATATTATGTAATTTTCTTTTTTTTTGGGGGGGGGCATTATTTTAAGCAACCCTAGGCTAGAGCTTATCTCAATCATTGATCTCTTCATGCTCACAAGTTATAAACGTTTTCATAAAGAATAAAACCTGCTATTCTATTCATGTATTTTGTTTGTTAAATTTCTCTCAGAATAAACTTTATTATAAAAAATTTATTTCAAAATTTAGAAACTTAAGTTTTTTTTTAAAAATTAAAAGCTTACTCTATATCACTCCCTAATCATTTTAAAAAATTGTTGCAAAATATTTGAATAATATTTTTATGCCTCAGGAACTTTTTGCTTCACAAATCATCAATTTACAATTAAAAATAAAAGAAATATTAAATATTTTTATGAAAAAATTCGCAAGAAATTTCTGATTTCACGGGAGGGGGGGGGGGATATAAATTGGCAAGTCTTATTGGCAAGTTATATTAAGTTTTGTTTATGAAAGTTTTGAGAATCACAGTTAAGTTTTGGCAGTATCTCCTTACTAGGCTCTTACAGGACATGGAGAACAGTGAAACCTGGAATCGTCGGGAAATTTTATTTGAACTCTCAAAATCAGGAAATAGTCGGAGAAAGTTACAATTTTTTACAAAAAACCTGGAAAATTTCTTTAATCATACCTGAAAAATAACCAGTCTTAGAATTATAAGTAACAGTAATCAGTTATTGAGATTCAGATTAAATAATTCTAACATCTATTTCAATTATTTTATAAAATTCCACTTTTTAGTGAAACTTTTCCATTTTCATTCTAATATGTTTTTACTCACAAAATCTAATATTTGATATTACAAATAACAAAAAATCAAGGTTTTCTGATGAAAAATTACATGGTATACTTAAAATATAGTATGAATTTTGATTTGATTAGATTGAAATTTACCTGATATACCTGGAAAAATCAAGGAATTTTTTTTTTCTGAAATAGAGCGAAAACCCTATTAATATAACAAATTTTTTGCCAACAGCATCTCATACATTCACTATTCAATCTTAAAAAAAAGTACTTGAGCAGCAACTTAGGTTAAAAAAAAAAATTTCTTGTATGAAACTATTAATGAAATACTTATAATGAATAGTCATGTCCCAAACTATTGTCTTCTAGAATTCATGCAAATGTATTGAATTTCTTGGTGAAAAATAAATAATTATTACTCAAGAAAAAATAAAGCACATTTGCTTATTACTTATAAAATTGAATAATTATTAATTTTTCTACAGGTAGATTTTCAAAGAGAATATGAGCTGGAGGACAAGACAACGGGCGTTAAGACTGTGAAGAGAATTCTATTTAATCGTAACAACCCCATTCCCGTAAAAAAGATCATGACATTCAATCGACATGTAAAAGATTTTGAGTTTTATGTCAACTATGGTGAATTGAATTTCTTGACTGACTTTGAATTAAAGTAAGTAATTAGTTATTATTATTATTTTATGTTTGTTCAAAGTACTCTATCGTAGCTGAGTTTACAATGTATGTTTATCTTTTTTTGAACAATTTTGTATTTTTACTTTTGTTCTGAAATTTGATTTATTTACTATTATCACTTTTTTTTAAACATTTTAAATTTTACTTGCGTCATACATCCATCAATTACAATTAAACCCAAATATCTGAAACATCAAGAGAGAAGAAAATATTCAAAATATCAAAAATTCTAGTTTTCAAAAAACCCATAAAAATGGAATAACAAAAAAATAAAAGAAAAAACTGATACACATTTTTTTAGATAGTAATCTTTTATTATTATTATTATTATTATTGAAATATGTAGAATATTCAAGAACTTATTTGCTTTAAAAAAAAAAAAGAATCCATAGTTTGCTTTAAGGAAAAGTTGCTGATCTGCCAACTCTTAGACTTTTGGTATGAGTCTCAGACATTTGTGTCCAATCTCAGGACCTCTGGTCACCGAAGTATTTTCTGAGCTGTTTTGCATGCACTTCCCATTACTCTTTCTTCCCAAACAGCGATTTTATTGTTGAGTGTATTTGGTTTATCATTGATTTCTTTTAAAAATTTAATATGTCTAGTAAATTATCCGATTTTAACAAAGTGTATACAGGTTTTTCTCCTTTATGTATGATATCTTAATTCATGCTGAAATAGCTAATTTAAGTAATATTTCAGTTGTCTTTTTCAAGTAATGAGCTGTTACTGTTTTTTTCTTGATATTCTAAAAAGTGGTGTGTTAGATAGCTGACCTTAATTTCAGTCTGAAATCTTTCTTTGAATGTCTTGCTGATTATCTTTTTGATCTTGATTTTGTAGACAACTTATGTTTACTGACTTACTCCATTTAAGACATGCAAACAAACACAAATAATGTAGAGGTAAAGAAAGTGGAGCTCATTATAAGCCAAAATAAAACCAAAATTTCAAAAATTAATCTTAAACAATTAAATGACATTTTTTTTTATAAAGAAAATAACAAGCTAGGGGAGGTAAGCAATTTTATGTATCTTGGAACTATAATTAACAACGAAGGAGAACTAATGAAGATATATTAAATAGATGAAATGAAATCTGGAGCAGTTACGCTATTCTCAATAAATGTTGGAGAAACAAAAACATAACAAATTCATCAAAGATTAGAATTTTCAATACTAATGTTAAATCTGTTCTGCTGCATGAACTCGAGACATAGTACTACAATAAAGCCAACATGAAAAAACTTCAATAATTTATTAATAACAGTTTAAGAATAATCTTATGTGTCAAGTGATTTCTTAAAATTTGTTACATAGAAATCATTAGAAGAGCAAAACAGAAACCAATTGAACTGGAAATTAAACAATGAAAATTGATTATCCATGTTCTACGTAAACCTGAAAAATTTAAAGTAAACAAGTTTTTGATTAGAACGGGGCAATAGAAAAAGAGGAAGACCTAGAAATTGAAAGCAATAAGAAAGTCATGGAAAGAGGCAAAACAACTGGCCTCAAATAGAGCGAGATGGAGATGTATGATAGAAGCCCTATGCTCCGATTTGGAGTAAAGAGGGATATGTATATTAGATAGTTCTAATACAGGGAGGCGCAGTTATATATTCATGTGTTGTTTCTTTCACTGCTTATTGTAATAGTCAAGGTGCTAAAAAACTTAACATTCTTCTTTAAATCGATCAAATATACCTTTTTACAAACATTCAATCAATCACTGTCCCCCACTTCATTCCTGTAAGGTCTGATATTACCTGTTTTGATATAGCCACCCCAACCATTCTACACAAACTTGCAAAATGAAAAGCTTTAAAAAGGATTTGGTGACCAATGCGTGTGCATTGCAACTTCCGAAGAAATAAATATAAGGGGGAAAGAAACAAGAATTTTAACATTTCTCATGGGGAATTAATAGAATTTAGTTTTTATTGTGTTTTGTTAGCGGTTGTTGGTACATTTCTTTATTTTACAGTTTTCCAAGCATATTTTTAAATAGCTTTTTTATATTTTTAATTCTGTTCCCAAGATTTTTTCATTTATATTTTTAAAAAAATATTGCATTTATGAAGAGAAAATTTGAATTATCAAAGGTAGAGCAGAAAAATAATTGTCAAGACAAGATTTTTTCATTTAAAGTGAAATTTAGAAGAAAAAGAAGAAAAAAAATGTTGAGTCATTAAAACTATTGTACAGTACAGAACCCGTTATCCGGAAATCAGAAAACCGGAAAACCAAATAACCGGAACAAAATTCGATAAATTTTCCCACCATTATAAAAAAAAAAATTTTTTTTTCCTTATGAAATTTTAGGATTTTTCGTTCTTTTTTGAAAGATGTTTACCTTACCATCATTTTGGAAATAATCATTAGTGTATTGCTCCATCGTTTTTTCTTTTTAAGATTATTTCCAAAAAAAATTTTTTTAGTTGTGTTTAACAATAAAAAAAAACGGCTTTTTGTAGCGATTCAGAAAACCGGAAAAATCAGTTATCCGGAATAGCGATGGTCCCGATCGTTCCGGATAATCGGTTCCCTACTGTATTAACTTTACCTAGCACTTTTTCACTTGAATTTTGTGCCTTTTTTTCCTACTTTGAATAAATTTTAATATGTTCCTTTACCTGTACAGATCCCTTGGTTCTCTGAATATCTCTAAAGTCTCTCTGAAGGGTGTGGAAAATGCAATTTCAAAACACATGACTGAGAAGACAGAATACAAAGGTGTCAAAGCTCACTTCAAAATGGATGAAAGTGGAATATTGTATTTGGAAGAGGTCAGCTCTTTAACTCATTTAAAATTTATTTTCTTCTCAGAGTTTGAACAGTACACTTAATTTTATTTGCTTTTTTGGATTTTTTAAGTTTTCTTTACCCGAGAATGACTGATAATAAGCAAACAATATAAGTATATCATAACAAAGTAAAAATTTCTTGGCGTTCATTGTGAATAAAGCTCAAATAAAAGTACAACATATATTCCTTTGTCTAAGTTTTATTAAAGTTTTCCGTTTTCCTATTTTCTTTTGTTTTGATAAATCAAGCTTAACAGACTATCACAGTATTTAATAGTAATAGTGAAGTTTCATGTAAGGATAATGTTCAGTTTTACTATTTTAATATGTGAAGTAAACAATGAAATGATATCAACTTGAAGAAATTTATCATCTTAAACTTTATTTAATTAGGTTTTATTAATTTTATTACACAGTGGGATGCATATACAGTATTATACAATGTGGCCTTCATTATCCCTACCTTTTTTACTAAGTTCCTCTGTTAACAAAATTTGATTTGAAAATTTTTTTCTTTTTAATATACATGTTTTCTTATTAATAACCCCTCCTTTTCATAAATACACATGAGGGCGACCTTTGTACTGAAATTACAAAGTAAGGTAAAACAACGTTTAAAAGCACAACAAATATATAAATTGCATAATGCAATTTATATATTTTTTGTGCTTTTAAACGTTGTTTTACCTTACTTTGTCCTCCTTTTCATATTACTAAAATGATTCAATACTGTGAGTATTTCCCCATTTTTTTTTCATTTAATATTATTAATTATTTGCACTAAACTGCACTTAATATTATTAAGTAAAAGCAAATACCTTTAACTGGGTTGCCACTCCACAGGAAGAATAGGAAAAAACAGAGAATTTAAAAAATCACATAATAACAGAGAAAATGCAGGGAATGTAGAGGATTTTTTTATTTTTTATAATCTTATGCCACTGATAAAGGGAGACAATTGTTTACAGTGAGTTTCAAAGTTTTTTTTTGAT
The DNA here is from genome assembly GCF_982258835.1 of Parasteatoda tepidariorum. Lineage (NCBI taxonomy): Eukaryota > Metazoa > Arthropoda > Arachnida > Araneae > Theridiidae > Parasteatoda > Parasteatoda tepidariorum. Next base: position 31,955,521 of record NC_141756.1, read on the forward strand.
TTACTTACAGGTTGAGTCTGTGTTTGAGAAAACAGAAGAAGAGTCACCAGAATCTAAACTAGAATCTGCATTCAACAAGCTAGGCAGTACATTGGGCCGACTGTTCTCTGGTGGATCCACTGATGAAACAGAAGAGGAACCTAAAAAGCAGACAGAAGAAACAAAAGCAGAAGAGACCACCAACAAGACCAAGGAGGCAAATGAGGTAAGACAGAATATCAGCTATTTTTTTCCTCCTGGCATTGTTTAATATCATTTTTTATTATATTTAGTTCATTAAAACACGATTATTATAGTATGTTCAGATTTCATGCACTTGTATTGATGGTAGACATACAAAATACAATGGCCTATGGCTCTGATAAAAATATAGATTAAATTTTGAAAAAAAATTGTAGGTTTGAATCTGATTTTAACTAGGTAACATATTTTACTTTGTGTTTTCAAACTGTTCAGATTAATACAAATCCTTAGTTTTAAGTTTTATATATGAATTCAGCTATGTTTGGTCTTTAATGAAGAAAATTACTACAATGTCTGAAAATTTTAATGCATTTTGAATTTTTGTGATTACAATTTTTTCATTAATTTAAAGCATTAATCTTAAGTTATGAGACTTGACCCGTGACAAAAGGAAAAAAAAAATTAACTTATTATCAAATTTTAATAAGTGTATTAACTTAAAATCTTAACTTACAAATGAAAAAGATATCAAAGTATTTAAATGCTGACTGAATACTATCTCTCTACAGACAGAACAGTCTCAAAATATTAACAAGGAGAAAGAAAAGAATGCAACAGAATCCAAGAGCGAAGTCAAGATTGTGATTCTAAAAGAACCCGTCGAGTCCTCGGAGCAGCACCTCGATCTTCCTCCTCTGGTGAAAGAGAGCATTAAAAAATCGGTTGGCAAGTTAGTATCGTTCAGATTGATTTAATATATAAAATAATTCATTTTCCAATTGGGGCATGAATTACATGTTTTGTTTTCTGGATCGGCCAAAAAGTGTGCTAATCAATGTTTTATCGAACAAAGACAAAGTGTTAACACCTTTTAAAATAAGAAAAAAAAGAAAAGCTCTCCTAAATTTTTATTTAAATTAATGTTGGAAAAATGACATTTAAAAAAATAAAAAATATTTGGAAGTTTAGACAAGAAAAACAAATTTAAAAAATACAAAATTCACAAATTTATTTTTTTTTAAAAATTAAAAACCCAAAATTAACTAATGTAAAACAATACCAATGATTAAATAACGCGATGTATTTCATACCTAATTATAAAGGGGGGAAGGAAAACTTATTAATCTAAATAAAAACAACACTTTAAAATTATAGTTAACACTAGTTGAAAAAGGCACTAGCATAAATATTAAAACCCGAGACGAGGGGAATATTATAAAATCAACGGAGTTTTAAAAAAAAACTTATTGAGTAAAAAATTTATCATGAAAAGTATTTTTAAAAAAGAAAAAAAAAACACCTATCTGCTTCTTAACACAATCATCTACTTCTTAACACAATCATCTGCTATTGGTAATTATAATTATTTAATAATTTTTTTTATAAAAACAGGCGATTTTTAAAGCAGATGCGATTCCATTTCAAGGAAAACTTGCAAATGATACTGCACTTCTAAAAAATCAGGATTTATTCATGAGAAAAATATTGTTTTGTTAAACGATGTCAACTATATAAATATTAACTGGTGATTAAAAAAACGTTTTGCTCCTAGTAAATAATGTATTATCCGAAATTATAAGACAATTTATCATAATAAATCTTATATTTGTAAGATATATTTTTCTTCTTATTTTATCTTCTATTCTCTGATGTGTGTGCAATGCATTTTCCCCACCCTCTCTTAAATCAGAGAGAAAACGAAGTTAGCATGTCTCTCCTTAAGTTTGACATCAGCTTATTAGAAAAATGATTCTTTCGGACACACAGGAGAAAATAAAACATTTGTCCCTCCCCTGCCCTCTCTTGATCTAAATATCTTAAAGTCAGGAAAGAAATGAAGTTTCTCTGGTCAAACGGGGAGAAAAATTCCCTCCTTCCTCCACGTTTTCCTGTACTCAACTTTGAGTATGAGTCAAATTTCCACCCTTTTTCATAATTGTTCTAGTTCAAAATAGCGGGAGAACCGTGCAAAATTTCCCCCTGTTTTCTGGATACCGGATAAATGGTTCTCTACTGTATTCATTATTTGAAATCTGTCATTAATGATTGTACTTAAGAAATTTTCAGGATTTTTGAGTTGGGCTCACAATCACCCCTGTTCATTATAAATAACTAATATTTTAATATGGCGTGTTTACAATTTTACATTTGCTAATCTATGATTCGAGGTTACTTGTAGAACAGAGATATATGTGATTTTAATTTCCAGCTTTTATTTATGTATTTGCTTATTTTGTTATAGACTCAAAGATCTAGATGATCATGATCGTGCCAGATTTGCCAAAGCGAAAGCAAAAAATTCTTTGGAGTCTTTCATTGTGGAAACAAGAGATAAACTCTACAGGGATGAGTATGAGAAAGCTTCGACTGAAGAAGAGCGCAACAATATCCAGCAGAGTTTGAGCCAGGCTAGTGATTGGCTGGAATATGAGTCTGATGATGCTGATACAAGTGTAAGTGTACGCATTTCACAAAGTTACAGAAAATATCAATTTGAATATAGTAGGATAGATAGTAAAATTGAGATAGTAATTGAGAGGGTAGATAGTTAAATTGAGAACTGCCCGAAGATGTATCTTTGGGCAGTTCCTAAATGTTCTGAGTATAATACAGGTCTAAATTTTAGACTTTGATAACAACACAGGAATTAACATAAAGTTTTGTAAAAGTTTTAAAAAAAAAATTTGAATCAAAGAGCCAATTTTGGACATTCTCGCTGTTAACTAAGCAATCAATATTAGACCAAAATAATATATATTTTTTTAAGTAGTCTATAGATGATTACTTGATGATAACCTTAAAATTTGAAGCACTAAGTTAGCATAAGTATTTTATTTTGTGAAATATTTTTAGGAAATATAAACTTGTTTTGATATGCTTTAAGCATATTTATTTGAGGTGTACTGCGTACAAGGCAAGATTTTCATTACCCGTATCCAGCAAAAAAATTCACTACCCGGTCCCAGCTTTTGATCTCAAGTCCTATCAAATTTTACCAGGTTATACTCATTTTTGTTTGATGCAACCATATTCAGAATTATAGTAACTGTCAAATTATTCATTAATATAAATTTGAAAATCCTTGTATTCCATCCGTAATTTAATAGTCAAGCTGAAATTACTGTTTATATACGGCATATTTTATTTTAGTGTAGAATTTTAATTAGCAGTAGAATGGAAAAGCAGCAAAAAAGTAGTAACATAACTTTAGAAGAGAAAAATATGTTCACTAAAGGAAAGCCTCCGTTTAGTATAAAGACTTGAAAATTCAGTAATCTATAAATAAATACAAAATTAGAAATAAGGAGTTATATTGATATTTCAAGGTTATTAAATTCATAAGAATAAAATTCAAAGGTAACTTAAATAAGATAAGAAAAATGCAATATATGTGTAATAGTCTTACACTAAATTTGCTTTCGAAAAAAAATATAATAACATATTTTTATTTGGGTTTGTCTTGTACGTTAAGCATTTTATAAAAGTATAAAAGGTAACAGTTAGAAACAGAATATAAATATATTAGGGGGACCGGAAAATAATGTTTCGGTGCATTTGATATTTCTTATCAAGATTTTATTTTTAATCAGTTTATTCACCCTCGTTAGCAACAACTTTTCAATGCTAGATCTAAAATAAATTGAAATGGATTAAAAAAATATTAATTGGTTTGTAAGACTAATGAATATTTAATGCACTAAAACATTATTTTCCAATCCCCCATATATTTTCATACAAATGACACATTAATTATTCTAATGCTACTTATTCAACCATCATTAAAGATAATTTTCTCAGTAAATTAAAACACTTGTTGAAAAAAACAGTGACGATTGTTCGAACAAAAATTGGTAAGTTTTTTTATAGTTTTTTTATTAAAAGCAAAAAACCCTATTTATTTTTACATAATTTAACAAAAAACTTATTTGGAAGTATTTTATTGTAATTTCACGAAAAATTTTCATGCTTTTCACGTACATTTAATATTTAAAAAAAAAAAAACAAGCATGAATAAAATTTTTAATTGGTAACTTTAAACTAAATTTTTACTGAAGTGTGTCCTTTACTCATTAGATTATTATTCATTATTTCTTACTCATTAAAAGTTGAAATTCAATCCAACCTTTGCATAATTGTCTGACTTCTTGATTCCATCGCCCACTCCACAGAATAAGACATAATTTATTTTTACAAAAACTAATTTTGTCTTTTCATTGATACAGCTGGCATAATTTATTTTTGATTTTAGAATAAAATGTTACCTTTCTAATAATAAAATGCATTTAAAAGCTTTCTGACACTTCGAGTTTGGCACATTTTGTATTACTTTTTTATACAATATTCTAATCATTCAATTTTCTTCAATACTTGAGATAATTTTTAAAAAAAATCTAAACCATGACTATGAATTCGAAAGAAACGTCAGCGTGGGTAGCACCAGTCAATGGTCCGTACACAAAAGAGAATCTCCATAAGAATTACCCTGCAATAGCACTTAGTTAAAAAAAAATATATGTATGTGTAAGGAATGTTTGATAAATGTACACTAACCAATGGTATCTTATTTAAAGAAGACAAAAAACATCCTTGATTTGTAACCAATACATTTCCTATTTTTCAAAATGTGCAAAAGAAAGACAAAAATCCACTCCCCATAGGGTGACAACTTGGAGTTGAAAGACAAGCTCTGCACGCTTGCTGTTTTGTAATCTTGCTAACCAGGCCCTGCAAAATTTTAGGACTTGGTAAATCTCCAATATTTATCCATTAAGTTAATTTTTCTTATGGAAAATTTTTGTAATAAAGTACCATTTTCTTAAATCGTCCAAATTGCTTAATGTTTGCAATGTTTTTAGTTTTTCCCCCCTCCATAATTTGTTGTTAAAATTGAACTCATGTCAATAAAACAATGCAGTCATACTATTAATCTTCTAAATAAAACGATACTTTGCATAAGTAAAATAACATTAGTAGTGAATACTCAGTGCAGTTAAGGTAAAATACAAAATTTGATGTAGTTAACATTATTGTTCTTACATTTTGAGAAAGGTCCCTGTGTAAATTCATGTAAGATATAAATCAGTTTTTGTTAAAATTAAATTCTTCATATTTTTTTCTAAGATATTAAAATTCTATGAAGTTGATTGTTCAAACAAAAGTACTCTTTCAGTTCTTTGTCATACAACCTTGACGTACTCCAGTAATCCTTGAAGTACTCTTTTTTTTTCCCTCCATAAAACATAACTATGATTTTGTTACCTGATATCTGTAATATCATTTAAAATTGACCAAATAATAGGATTGCCGCTCTCTTATTGTTAAACTCTGTTTAATTCAGTTCACAAAACTTGGTTCAGTTACATTAAAGAAATTTTTCATGTAGTAATTTTCTACATGAAAAATTTCTTTAATGTAACTGAACCAAGTTTTGTTTCTAATTTTCTACAAGAAAATGCACAAATTCTCCTTCAGTTATTTAACAACTTTGTTTATCTTTCAAATAAGCACAAATATCAATATCTTGAAGTGTTTTTCAGACTTTTTTTCACATTGTATTTTTCTTCTTCCTTTTACTATTGCATCAAACACAGTACTACGAAGTACTGTTTTGAATCATTGCAATAAATCTTTCGCCATTTTCATGAACGTTTTCACCACTGGAATAAAAAATTAATCGTATGTGAAATTGCTTTTGTTAGGTTTTCAAGAGTAAATTGGAAGATTTGAAAAAGCTCACCAAGGATTTATTTGAAAGAATTAAAGAACACCATGACAGACCAGAAGCATTAAAAGCTTTCAATGAAATGCTCAACATCAGTAAAGTTTTTCTGGGCTCTGCCCGAAACATGACAGAGGAACAGCAGATATTTACTGAAGTTGAAATGAAGACTTTGGAAAGTTTAATTGATGAAACTGAGGTAAGGCTTTCAGTTCAGTCCTGTGTATTTTTTATCCATATTTTACTACATTTTTATTGACTCTTATATGTGAAGGTAGGATATTGTAATCAGAATTTTGTCCTCTTGAAGACTAACTAGAGTGCTCAAATCTCACTTGGAGCTCTGTGCTAAGTGACCCTACAAGTTTTAACTGTTACCCTAATGTCAACAAACAACATCTATTGGTATTTGAAATTCATTGTCAATCAAAATTTTTTAAAGTAATACCTAGCCTTGACGGAATGCAAATGTAGATATCATTTAGAATATTTAATACATCACATATTTTTTTAATATGGTATCAATTTTGAAATACTTACAAGAAATATGTTAATTTTACTAGTTAAATATACATGTACATATATAGTTGATATATATACTTGATGTTTTGTTCATTTGTGTTTTTCTTTTTTTTCTTCTGTTTTTGTAGGGTTTGAGGAAATTAAACTCAAATTTGGATACATTTTTTTCATTTCATATACATTTGCTAGTGTATTGTGTTTTTGAGAAGACACCATACCACGGGAGAATTTTTTTATTGCAAATTCTTTCCCCTTCACAACTAATTCAAAGTATAGAAAAAGTGAGTTCAGGTGAACATAGTGTAAGCCATAAAGTTTCCATGGCTGAAGGGGGAAAAAAAAAATTTGAAATTCAAACAAATTATTGGAAGGGGACTTCTCCATTGCTTAATCCTAAGTTATTGTCTCATAATTTATTTTTAATTTGATGTTTAGAACATTTCTTTTCAGCACTTAAAATTTTACAGCTTAATCTAGGTTTGCCTGAACTTACTTTTTCTATACTTTAAATTAGTTATGGAGATGAAAAAGAATTAGCAACAAAAAGTTTCCCCCATGGTATGGCGTAGAACTGAAAAGTTAGTATCTGTAGAATTAGCAATCCATATTTTTATTTTATTTATTTATTTTATCAGAAATGGGGTAAGGAAAATGTTGCCGAACAAAATGCTTTGCCACTGAGTCAAACTCCAAAACTGACTGTTAAGCAGATAGGAGAAAAAGTTGCCAACTTAGATCGTGAAGTGAAATATCTTTTGAACAAAGCTAGATTTGCACAGCCATTAAAGAAGAAAGAGACTAAGAACAAAACTGAGTCAGGTGGGTTTTTGTTTTTACTTCTGTCTGGTTTATATTTAAGATGTTTTATTTTCCCAACCATTTCTAGTTTTAACCCCTTTTGGTAATGAAAAATTGAAAATGAAATAACTATTTTAATTTTTTTAGAAGAACTAGTTTCTTTTATTATTCTGACATTGTTAATTTAATATTTATATGATTGTGATTGTAATTTGTTTCATTTAATAATTATTACGTATCAAAGTTCTCCCAAGGAATAGAAAAGGGCAGGGCACTCGCTTAACATGGTCAAAATTTATCATAATATGTAATATTATTTAATAACTGAATTTCATCCTCAATTTTTAAATTACACTTTTATAATATTTTATGTGTATATTTCATAAAGTAATTCTCATTTATCAAAAAAACCGAAAAAGTTGAAGCTTTTGAAAAATAATTAACATCAACCTAAAAAAATATAATCTCAGTGTATAAATTTTCTTCCAAGTAAACTGAAAAAAGGGATAAATTGATGAACAACATTAAAGCTTTTTTATTTACTTATTTATCTTTTTAACATTTTGAACTGAAAATTATGAAAAAATAAGCATTTAAAGGGGCACATTTAAATAAGGTATTAATTTAAATGGTAAAACTATACATCACCCCTGTGACAGAATAGCAGCGACACGGAGACATTGTCGCAGAACATTAGAGTTCTTGCATACTGATTTTTCTATTAAATAGGGAAAATAATTACTTTTATTCAGAAGTTTACACATAATATATGAATCATGCCTTTAGGTAATCACTTTTTGACTCGCTCAATTTATGCCAATAGTATTGTAAATCGATGTAATGTTCCGATTGCATTTTCAGCAGTTATTTATATTGATTTTCTCATGGATTTTAAATATCTCGATACATTTGAAACAATATGGGTAATTCGAAACGCATTTGAGGAGTCTGATTAGCGTGATTTTGTTGCCGATTTTAGGCAATTACTACTATGGGTTTCATGATTTTTAATTATTTTTTTAACTGTGATTATTTACAAAATGCGAGAACGTCACCCATAATTTTAGAATAAAAAATTTTTACATGTTCAATTAAAAAAAATTTCTTTTTTTTTGTAAACAGCGCTTTTATTATTTTAAATTATTAACATATATGTTTGTTTTTATTAAAAGTATCTTGCAGAAGTGCTAGAGAGTTTTGTCGCAGATAGCTTGAAAAAATTCTGCCACAGGGAACATCACTAAAAATTCATTAATGTACCCAAATAAAAGATGTGAATATCTCTGAGGCAGAATCTCATTTGAATTTCAACACTGAAACACTGAACGAACATAAGAAAAATCATCCTAAAATGAAGGAATGAAATTATAAAATAAAGTTATATAGTTATCAATAACAAAATAAATCAGCAATGAACTTCTCATTAACACAGTTGATTAAGAAAATAATCTTTACCTGAAAAAATAATGGGATGGTGATATGGTGGCTTATTTTTACAAGAGAGGTAGGGAGGATGCATATACACTGCTCAAAAAAATTAGAGGAGCACATGGTTTTAATGAAATTATGCAAATATTTACACAGATAAGTAACAGAAAAGTAATCATTTATAATGTAAGACCGAGCAGGAAAAAGAAGAAAACTTCATATGCAAATAAAAGTACATGACGTCACAAAGCAGAAAAGAAGATAAGAGCAGAAATCGGGATGTAGCAGAGATGTCTGTTTCACTGCTGTAACTCAGAAAGTTGATTTTTCAGTTATTGTTTTTGAGAAAGGGTAACTTGAAAATGTCTCAACGTTATTTACCTGAATCCATTGCATGGCGCATCGTCAGGCTAGAATCCGGGCGAACACAACGCAGTGTGGCGGACGCTGTTGGAGTCAGCAGAAGTGTCGTTGCAAGGCTGTGGAATCGATTCCAAGAGACTGGAAATGTGAGTTGTCGGCCACGTGCAGCAACTGCAGCTGATGACCAGCATATACAGTTAACAGCTTGTCGTTACAGAACAGACAATGCTACTCAGCTGCAAAGACAGTTTCTCGTGGCAACTGGACGAAGAGTTTCCACCCAAACAATATGGAATCGGCTCCATCAGGGAGGTCTCTATACTCGTAGGCCCGTGGTCTGCATTCCATTGACCTCAAGCCACCGTGCGGCTCGCAGAAGAAGGGCTGCTGAACATCAAGATTAGGAGCAACGGGATTGGAGCCACATATTGTTAACAGGCGAGTCTCGATTCAGTCTGGAGAGTGACACCCGACGTGTTTCGGTGTGGAGGGAAGGGGGCACTCGAAATAACCTCACTTTCATTCGTGAAAGGTCACACTACAGACATGCTAGTTGGATGGTGTGGGGTTGAATAAGCATAGGTGGACGTACGGACCTGCATATCATTCGGAACGGTACTTTGACGGCCCGCAGATATGCAGACGAGATATTGAGACCTCATGTCATACCCTACGCAGCAGCCATTGGAGATTCCTTTGTTTTACAAGATGATAATGCGAGACCACATACAGCTCGTCTTGTGGAGAACAGGCTGGAAGCTTTTTTTTTTTTTTTTTTTTTTTTTTTTTTTTTAAATTACGCCCGCCATCGTCTTCTCAGACATAAGGCGTCTTGCAGTCCAATACAACACTGAAGTAGCTCCAGAAGGTGAGAGGGCACAAAAGTCATCAGAGGAACGAATGTCAAGAAGAGAGGGGCAATCTAATAAATGCTCCCCAGTCATTGGCGAAGTGCTACAGAGCACACAAAGAGGTGAATTGACCAAGTTAATTTTAAATAAATGGGCCTGTAAGTAGTCATGTCCGGTAATTAATCTAAGGCAAGCAACTCCCTCAGCTCTGGGAAGGAGGGAAAGGTGAGAGCGCTGCTGGTCATCAAGAAGGCTAGCCCAGGATTTCCCATAAGTTAAGTCCCTAAGAGCAGATATTGTTCTGTGCCTGCATTTGCTCTTAAGAAGCCGCCTTGCATTTCTAAGAGGAACTGGATGAGAAGATGGATGCAGTGCTGAAGCCTCTCTAGCCAACATGTCAGCCCGTTCATTTCCGTAAATGCCACAGTGGCCAGGGATCCACTGGAGGACTACCTCTCTTCCAGAACAAAGAAGAGAGTCAATGCGTTGTTTACACTTAAATTCGAGTTCAGAGGGATATAAATTATATTCAGAAATGGTCTGAATAGCAGCCTGAGAATCAACAAAGATAACAATGTTTTGTTCAGATGGTTCACCAATAGCTGTAATAGCCATAAGGATTGCAAACACTTCTCCATCAAAATTATCTCCATCAAAATATTTGGAGTAAGCACCAGCTCCAGCTCTACCAGTTGAAAAAGTGGCGGATCCATCAGTAAAAACCTGCAGCCATTGCTCGTAAGGGTATCTCTCGTGTATAGTGGCCAGAGCGATAGGATACAACTCGGTCTGGTGGAAGTCCGATTTCCGAACAGGCAGTACCAAGTCAAATCTGGCAGTGGCATATCTCAGAAGGCCCGTAAAAACAGGTGGCCTATAGATGCAAAGTTTGGAGTTGGAGACCTCAAAGATCTCTGCAAGTCTCCGGTACTCAAAAAGAAAGGAATGTTGAGATTTAAGTCTAGTTTGAGGAAGATTGTAGTACGGCCAAAAGTGCTCCTTTCTCAACAATCTTTCACCAAGAGAAAGGACAGCATAAGTTCGTTTGTCAGATAAATTATAAATTTCTGTCTGTAGCTGCATGGCAGCAATAGGGGTTGAGATCGCAGAACCAGTGATGAGCCTTAGTGCTTTGTTTTGAACCAAATCGAGTTTTGATAACGCACTGTCAGAGGCAGTAACAAGGATTTCTGAACCATAGTCAAATACGGGTTTAATGTAAGAAGTAAAAGTGGAAGCAAGGACACTTTGGGATGAACCCCACTTTATTCCAGCGAGACGTTTCAATAGACCAAGGCGATTTGTCACGCTATCTGCCACTTGATTTATGTATTTAGTCCAGGTCAGTCTGGTATCAAGAGTTATGCCCAAGTAGGTAGCACAATCGGTCCGACCCAGAGTACTATTTTTGTATACCAAGTTAACATTAAACTTTTTGGTACTAAGGGTAAAAAGTTCAAAATTTGTCTTTTCCGGGTTAACCTTGAATTCGTTGTCCAGGGTCCAGGTTGCCAGAGCCTCTAAAGCCAAATTGAGTGTTTTCTCCAGCATAGAGATATCAGAGCCAGTAGACCAAATAACAAGGTCATCGGCATACAACAATGATTCAGTCTCTGGAACAGCATTTTTAATGTGGCTCAAAAGGTCATTTACCATAATATTAAAGAGGACAGGACTTAAAACTGAGCCCTGTGGAAGGCCCTGTCTGGTTTGCCCATACCCTGACTGAGAATTGCCATATTTAATGTTCAAAAATCTTTGTGAAAGAAAATCACTAATCCACTTAAAAAGATTTCCATACACTTTCTTATGAAGCAACTTCCTAAGAAGCAATTTTCTCCAAACTCTGTCAAACGCCGATTTAAAATCAACGAAGACAGCAAGTGTACTTTGCTTCCTCTGGAAGCCGTCCTTAATATGCTGTGAAAGTCTGACGATCTGTTCCGTTGTATTGTATCCACGTCTGAAACCAGCCTGTCTCTCAGAGATATGGCCACCATAGTCCAAAAAGAACTGAAGCCGATCAACGACCATTCTTTCAGTTAGCTTACTTAGGATACAGGTCAAGGAAATTGGTCTAAAATTTTGGATGTCCGTCGGGTCTTTTCCATGTTTCAAAATAGGTATAACATCAGCCTTTCTCCAGAGGCTCGGGAAAGTGCCACCCCAAGTTTTGTTTATAAAATTAAGGATTGTTTGTTTAGCTTTAACGCCTAGTTCCAAAATAAATTCAGGGAGGATGCCATCAGGACCAGCACTCTTTCCTCTCTTCAAGCAACGGAGTCCTCTCTGAAATTCCTTAGCAGTGAAAGGTGAGGAGAAAAGGCAGTTCCATTCTGGGTTATCACCAGAGGGATTTATTTCACCCCTCTTAATCCTAGTCATTGGGTAAAAATTACTAACCCTGCGATAAAGTTTCAAAAAAGCTTTGGCAATATCTTGGTTTGAGGTTAAAGTTCTATTGCCAACCTTCAAAGGTTGTTTGCAAGGCTGGAAGCTGAAACAAAACAGCGTGTGGAATGGCCAGCGTGCTCTTCTGACCTGAATCCAATCAAACATGTTTGAGACGCGCTCGGGCGACGCATTGCTGCTAGACCAAGGCCTCCATTAACTCTCAGTGACTTGGAGATTGCCCTTCTTGAGGAGTGGAACTGTATTCCCCAAGCTCTCATTGATACCATCATCGCATCCATGGGAAACAGGTATGCAGCAGTCTTAGCTGTTCGAGGAGACCACACGCCTTATTAACAGTACTGCATCATTTCCAAACATTACTTTTTTATCGTTTACATGTAAACCAATTGTTGCCTTAAATTGGCTTTTTGTTTTTTCTCTCCATAGTTTCCATGAATTAATTCCATATGTTTTTACGTCTTTTTTTCTGCATCACACATTGATACGTATGCACTATCCATTTCATGCAGCTCTGTGGATGTCTCGCACAATTTTCTTACTTTCTTTGCTTGCTCCCCTAATTTTTTTGAGCAGTGTATATATGGATCAAAGGCTAGGCGGGGTGGGCCACCTTTCAAAAATTCTTGGGGAAAACACTTATGTAATGTTAATTAAAGTATATATTTAGATGTTATTGAAATTTGTTTTGATGTTTAATTCTTACATATTGTTAATGAAAATTATATTATTTATATGAATATAATTCGCCGTGTAGATTATACTCTTCTATTTTAACTTTTATGAATATATTTTGTTTTGTTTAGTATAAATCTTGTCAAGATTTAGTAGTGTTTAAATTTATGCACTTTTATTTATTTCTTATGTAGAGAAAATTATTGAAGACACAGTTAATGCAACATCAGAGAATGAAAATTCCACAAAAAGCGTAGAGGAGGATACACCAGTTTTGAGTGATCCTGATGCTGCTGAAGCTACTGTAGAAGACTCAGGAGTCGTAATGGGTAAATTTCCATAATTTTGCATTACGAGTTTACTTTCTAATTGTATAGGTTTGAGTAATATGAAGAAAAAATTCAGCTATTTAAAAAAAATCTGCTATGCATTTTTGCAACACATTGTACAAATTTTGCGACCATGTCATGTAAAAATATATCATATTTTCTAAAATTTAGAAACAAAGTTAATCTTTCATTTAATCCTTTTCTCAACAAATAAAAATCATAAGTGTGATCAGTAATCTTTTTTATTTAATAACCTTGACTCGAGATGACTCCATAAAATCTATTTTAAGAGATATATATAATTTGCAGCTCTGTGTGACTCACTCTTCGAGCTGTTTTCAATTTTTTTTTCTCTCTATTGTTTGACAATCCATTTTTCTGTAAAACTAATTGTTTTTTTTAAAAGAAGCTCCTGATTAGCAGAAGTAAAATTTATTCTTTGTTATTTATCTAAACCAGCTCTTCATTAAATCAGCTGATTTCAAACTTCAATATAATTGTTTTTCTCCATCATTATGAGAAGATGTAGAAAAATGGATAATAATTATTTTCTTCAACAATAACTGAACTTCATCAGTAAAATTCTTCAAGCACTATTTCCAATGAGCAATATATTTTATTTTGACTAGTCTTAATCCTCCTCTTCAGGATAAATATTCTATTCCTTGTTAAACTTAAATCAACAAATGACCTCATATAGTATAATAGTTATCTTCTCCCACATTATCTAATATACTTCAGATATCATTGGCATCAGACAATTTGGGTTGTGCTCTATATTAGAGATGAGATTGGCTGATTTACTAAAAAACAGTTTTGGGATCACACTCTTGATAAAATTTTCACAAGCTTTTCTTCTTTTTAACAAATGTTTGATTCAGTTATTAAGTATAAATATTGTAGTGATTTTCTACTTCTGTTCGGTCCTTTTGCTTTGTGGGTCGCATTGTATATCTTGGCTTCAAGTAGGCCTACTTATCTCAGGCAGGCTCAGGCCTCCATAAGCCCTATAAGCAAGGTTTGAAATTTTCAAGCTTAATTTATTCAATATTTACACTGGCAATTAATTTTTTTTAATTGTTTAGTTTTAATTTAAACTATGTACAATAAATTTTTTGTGACTTTGTAAAACAGCACATGAAAGTGTGGTGACCAGAAAAAATTGAAACCTTGAGACAACCTTATTTTGAATCTTATTATTATTGGTATGAATATATTGTGATATAATATGAATGTAATGATAAATGCAAGTTTCTGTCTTTCATGATTTGGGTCACCAAAAAGTTCTTCATACTGCATCTTTTAACATTTTAAATTTTCATATTCATTTCGTACGTTCATGTACATATTTTTCATGAATGTTAAATAGTGGCGAGTAAAAATTTAAATCCGGTTTATTATCTTTAAAGTCGAAATTTCATATCCAGCTAAGTATATATATGCAAATTTGTCAATTTTTTAAAAATTTATATTAATTAGAACTTAATGTAACTGTCTCTTAAATTAAGAAGCAAATATAAATCACTTTTTTTATTTAATTTTTGATCCATTTCCAACTGTTTACTCATAATTCTTTTGGTTTGCAGAAGAAGATACAATAACACCGTCTCCTACGACGACGAAGCCAAGCGGGTTGAAGGATGACGAACACTCAGAGCTATGAAATTAGTATTTATTTAATAAATTTATTTTAGGTGGAAATTAAGCAATTGCACGCAACAACAGCTACTGATTGTGAGTGGACTGTATTTTTATAAATTGGAATAACTTGACTTTCATTTTAAAATGTTTATTGTTAATAAAATTCTTATCTGTTTATACTATTTAAGGGAATAACTTTTTTAAAACTGGACTGTTTGTACTTAATGTAAATGTTGCTTGGCAGTATTATTATAATTCATTTTAAATAAATAAAGAAAAATAGTTAATGGTCAGATCTAAATTTCAATCTTAGAATATTTGTTTTTAAAAAGAATTTCTTTTCTAAGTTATACATATGAGTCATAAGAATTTTAAGTTCATTTAAAACATGATCAGACTTTGTTATAAATGCAATTATACTTAAGAGTTGTATCTATGTAATATATTAAGTGTTTATACTCATTTTTATTTTGAGAATTCATAATTTATTTACTTTTTTTTATATTTATTTAACAATAGAAATCAAAATGGTCCTGGTGTCTTTACATTTATTTTTTTTATTGTTCATGGAGTGTCATGTATCTGCACACATTCAGTTTGTATGACTGCTATGATTTTTATTTATTAAAGTTACGAACACAGATTTGGTTTATCTATATATTCTTAAAACTAAGATGATTTGACTTTTTTTCCATGAATAAGTAAACGAAACTATATTTTAAAACAGTATTTACATTCTTTTAAAGTTATATTAAATGTATATTTATTTCCTTTTTAAAACTGTTTGCCTATTTACAATATTCAAGAGCTTCTGGTATTGCAATGTTATCAATGAATTAATTTTCAGATATCCAACTTGTATATATATCTGTTCTGTTGTGGTAGATGAATGAAATATCTTGAGCACTTGGGACTTTTTTTTTTTGAAGAAAAAAAAAGTGTATCACAACAATGTTATTTATTGTATGTCATTCCAATAATGTACATTTAATGAATATGTGCATCATAAACATGTGTAAATAAAAGCAACAGTGAGACCAAATGCTTTGTTTTTTTTTTTGTGGGTTGCAACATACTTGGATAAATTATCACTCAAATCTAAAAGAACACTAAGGTAATTTAGTTGTAAGTATCACTATTATAATCCACAGAAGCATCGTAAGATTAAAACATGTACACAATTGACAAGCGCTAAAAAACAGCACCAGTATCATTAGTCGATTGCAATATGCTTGGATAAATTATCTCTCAAATCTGGAAGAACACTAAAATAATTTAGTTGTAAGTGTCACTATTATAATCCACAGAAGCATCATAAGATTAAAACATGTACACAATTGACAAACGCTAAACACAGCACTGGTATCATTAGTTCTGATCGACAAAGTTAAATTTCCTCCCACACATTATACAGCAAACTATCCTTCGTTTGGATACCTATGTAATTTTAAATGCATACTTAGATTTAATCACTGCTATGGTAGGTGCATTAGTTCCGCAAAGTTTTAACACCAAGGCTTTCAAGTAATAGTCAGTTGGAGAATCTGCCAATCATTGCCAGAACCTACTAAGAAAAGTAATTTCAACTCCCACATTCTCCTATTTACGGAACATGTTACGGAATTCCCAACAATAAGGACAGCAATACAAAGCCTGTTAGTTACCCCCATCGTGAGTGATAGTCCTCTTTAAAGAAGCCTCCTTCGGTTCAGATTTACACAGGTAGATTCAGCATGCAAACGTATCAATCGCTTTCTTTCCGAGTTCATTACCCTGCTCACAGGGCACGAGTATGACTATTATCTTTGTTGCTCTCTCTATATCCAGCAGGGGCTAGACTGAAAGAAAAACTTGCACCTGGTAGTACTTTTCATAATTAACATTGAGTTCAAATCTTTCATAAACTATTATAATTTATTTAAAACTAAAAAAAGAAATTCAAATTTCTATTTTTTGAGGAGCAAGTGACATCTGAAAGAGGTGTAAACAAAAGTTCCCAAATGTGAACTGAGCTATAATTTGACAGGTAACATCAGTATATTGAAATGTTTCATGTCTTCAAACCAGGGATCTTTACAGGATTTCATCAATAGCTTAATATTTTTTTATTTCTTAACACAAATGCCTATTTATTTTAATCGAAGACTCAATAGTTATACATAATAGTTGCGAAAGAATAAACAAAATGATCACTAATAATTTCAACTATTTATTTTCAAGTAGTAAGTTGCTTGGTTCAATTTATTTTGAGTCCTTTTTCTTTCTTGTAATAAAATCATTTGCGAAGCGGACTCCTTCGTAATGTTTTCTCATCTAAAAAGTTAAAAGAAAGTTTTAATCCTTTTTCTCTTCTTGCCTGTACTATAATAGTTTCTGAAATTATTCAAGCATTTGAAAAGAAATTATAATTATTTAATATTTTTAAAAAAAAGTTGGTATAAAATATTTTTGCTTTTATGTAATCAAGCATAAGATTTTTCTAAACTTTGGGCAAGCTCTTAAAATTTCTACATTATTTTGTCCCACTTTATATTTATTTTTTCTCTTTAATCATGATTTATGTATAAAACCTAACAGTTTTTTGGACTTTCAATGCACACATGAAGTAAGAAAAACTTAAAAGTATGTAAATAATTCTGATGTTTTTTTTTTTCCAGTGCAAAATAGCTTCAGACTCTTCTCTTTTTTTAAATTTATTTTTTCATGATTTGAGTTAAGTAGTACTTAGTAGATTTCTTGTGAAATTTTCAATTTAAAAAAAAATTTATTACAATCAGTATAGACCCATTTAAAATTATAAATATAAATTTGAATACCTTGCTATTCAAAAATTTTTGAGATTATTTCAATTAGTGCTATAACTAAATGTTGCTATTATATGATAATTAATTTTGAAAAATTGCTTTTTGCATTGAATCGTTTCTAAATAAGCAAGTTTCATTAATTGATGCAAAATATTTTCAACTGCATAATCAGCTCTAGAAATATTTTAACCATAAACACTAAATCAAGTTTTAAACTGCTCTTTTAAGAGCTTTAGTGAAGACTAAAGTATTTGGACTATAGTTGAGCATTAAAAAAAAATTGTTCATTAGAAAAGTTTGTTTCTATGTCTGATTTCATAACTATAATCTTTAATTAGCAAGTTTTTAATTTGCCCTTTGATCTAAGGAGATTTTTATATTAAAATACTATCGTTGATTCAAAAGTTATTACGAATAATACCTTTTTTTTCTCTTCATTTTCGTATGATATTGTACTCGGCAAATTTCTAATGCAAAATAAAAAAGCTATGTGTAAATCTATTTTAAAATGTTCTCATTTTGCCGTCTTCTGCATTAACTTTTTTTATTTTCTTATTAACTTATACCTTTTTGCCCATTTAAATGTTATTATTAAAATTAAAAGCGTATGCAATGCTGAAGTATCAAAAATTTGCTTTCAAATGTTGAAATGAGCTATCAAATTTTAAAACTAGTGTTTAAATTTTAGCAAATGTTATTGAAGAGAATGAAGAAACATTGTAAATACTATATATATTTAAATATTTTATAACTGATTTTAAGGTATTTTTATGAGTTCAAGAGTAGTATGACTACTTTCCTGCCATTCTAATATGTGTAATGAGATAGTGATTGAAAAACAGAGATTTTAAAGACTCCATATTTTAAAATGAGTGCAGAGCTAATGATAACAACAAAAATAAGAATTCAAATAGCAAATGTAATAATCACGAGTTGATTTCTTAAAAAAAATTAGTGATACGGAAATGTTGGGGTGTATTGTTACAGGAAAATTTGGGACTTATACGAAAATTTGGGACTGACGATTTTTAGCTAAATGGTTGTTGTCAAAAGTATTTGCAAGTACGGAATTTTATCCAAAGCTATAAATAGAATGAGTTGAAGTAGTCGAAATTTGACTTGTGGTTTCTCAAAGTCTAGCTATCTGCGTTTTTTTCCCCCGTTGTTTGAATGTCAAATTTGGCAAGCATTATTTCAAGAACAATTTTCCTTGTCTTCTTTTATTTTTACTAAATATTTTTTTATCTTTAAATCTATATATGCTTCTATGCAGCATTTTTTATTTTGAAATTTTTATAGCATCTTTCTTCAGTCAACTTCATAATTATTATTTTGACAGCTGATATAGCAAGGCTTGCTAGTGAAAAAGTTTGGTTGGTTCTATGCAACACTTTGTGGTTGGTGCCCTATTAAATATGATGAGTGAAAAACTGCATTTTCGGCATATTTTATTTTTTTACAATTGAAAAGATAAAATACTATTCAAGCAAGAAAAAAAAATCCGAAGTATATGGAGATACTTAGTTTACCGATGTTTATGGAAATACCTTGGTTTAATCTCAAAGCTCCACAAATGAGTTCCTCATGCAAAAAAATAGGTAGCTTCAAGTTGGCGTTTGTAATGTGCTTCTCGAACGTCAAGAAAATTATCCATATTTGAAATGCATCACTACGGCGAACGAGTATGAAAAACATTCTACAAATTTTTTTCGACGGTATTTGTGCTCGGCTCGTATTTAGAGAGCTCTTTTGGTCGATCTTTAAGGAGATGTACTATCTCATTTTGCAGTCAGAGTGCACTAAAGACTATTCCTATTAATGATTTATTTTTAGAGTTGAAAGTTAAATTAGAAAAAACTAAGCGTCTCACACAAACAAACCTCTTCTCATCTTTTACAGCTAACTAATTTTTATGATATAAACTCATGTTTGGGAAAATTGCAACACCATGAAGGACTTATGCGAGATAGCTGAAATTTTCAGGAAATGCAAAGTAGAGTATGTTATGTAAATGCTTAGAATTTCAGACTCGTAGCGCATGCTGAGCAGCACCCTCTGAACGGCTGATGGATCCGAATAAATAGACGACTGTAGCGACGCGTGTATGGTTATCGGTATCTGCTTGTGGTCAACGTTAGCTTAGTGTTACTTAGGCCTCTTCGACGAAAGAGAGCGAGTTTTCAGCAACTTACGGACTTTGAACGGGGGAGAACCATCGGCCTTCAGGAAGCTGGATTATCTTATGGTGCAGATGCCGCTCGTGTGCAGCGTAACAGCAGCACAGTGGTGCGTGTTTGGAAGCAGTGGACGAACGAGTGTCAGACAACTTGGAAATCCGGGAATGGACCCCGAAATGTCACGTCAGCTCGCGACTATAGACACCCGGTCCGCATGGCGCTGACTGACTATACGGCCCCCACTAGACAACTGGTAGCACAGTGGTCAATAGCTACAGGTGTTTCATTGTGTGCTTCATCAATTCATAGACGTCTGCTGCAGCGTGGACTGCGCGCAAGGGACTCCTTTATACAGGATCCCCCTCACGCTAAACCATCGCCGCCTGCGGCTGCAATGGGCCAACCAGCATAGGGACTGGCGTGCCGATTGGCAGCGTGTCGTGATTTCTGACGAATCCCTCTTTAATTTGTAGTACCATGATGGCCGCATTCGTGTCAGACGCTATGACGGTGAACGCCACCTTCCGGAGTGCGTTATCGAACGCCACAGTGGACGAACATCCGGAGTTATGGTCTGGGGTGCCATAGTATATCATGAACGATCTCAATTGCTACGAATTGTGGGTAATCTGAACAGCAACCGGCATATCAGTGAAGTTTTACAGCCCCAAGCTGTTCCCTTCCTTCAAGCCTTGCCATGTGCTGTATTTCAACAGGACAATGCCCGCTCTCATATTGCTAGGACTGTGCAATCCTTCCTTGCATCGCGGCAGGTACAGCTTCTTCCTTGGCCTGCGTATTCCCCGGATATATCGCTGATTGAACATGTGTGGGATTTCGCTGGTCGGCTCCTCACTCGTGCTCATCGTCCTGTTGCTTCTACAGACGAACTTTGGGTACGCATACAAACAATATGAAATGCTCTTCCTCAGACAGACATTCAAAATTTGTTTGACTCCATGCCACGTCGTGTAACAGCACTTATTGCGGCGCGTGGTGGTTACACAAAATACTGATTTTGATCTCTTGTTATTGTTTGTTTGCTTTGAAATTTTAATCTTTTATTTGTATACTATTACTAGTCAGCTGTGTATTAAACTTAATTTAATTATGACAATTCCTTCATGGTGTTGCAATTTTCACAAACATGAGTTTAGAATTAAATGTAAATTTAAACAAAAAATATGATAGTTTATTTATTTGAAATTGTCCTATCATGCATAATTAGTAAATCAGTTTTTACACATAATTATATCAGTATTCTGTAGGGATAATTTTTATTGACGCTAAATTTTAGTCATCGATCCAGTTTTCATGACGCCAACACAAGTGGCATTTCCGCACCAAGAAAATGACACTGATTAAAATTGTTTGCGAAAAATCACGTAGCTTTGATAACATTTTGAAATCAATGGAGGTACGCCCTAAGAACGACCAACCTCTATTAACGACCATTTTACTGTGGAGAGGGTGGTCGCTCCCGAGGGTTTTCACTGTATCTACCAGGTGTCGAAAATTAATTGGCATATAAAAATTCCGATCGTACACGAATTTCTTTAACCTTACATGTCCAACCGGGAATTTAATCAGAATATCAATTAAGTACCCTTCAAAATTTGATTAAAACCGCCAAGATGACAGATGGGACGAAAGAAGAGAAAACAATTAATAAAAACGTTAACCTCGATGTTTTAAAGTAAGAAATTGAAGTGCGTGCCCTTGCTGACAGTGTTGATATTACTTGTTTGTTGACAATAATGCTCTGCATTTAAGCCATCTGTAACATCTTGAAATGTTATGATTTCAGAATAATTACGAATTTATATGTTATATAATCCTTGTTAATATTCTAAGCATATTTGAGAATCGCAAATTAATATTTAAATTTAGAGGAAATTAAAATAGCCAAAATCAGACGATAATCAATAGCCAAAATAATAATAGCCAAAATCAGACCTTCATCTTATTTTTTAGAGTTTCGATTTTTTTTTATTCACTGCTGCAACCTGCAGAACTAATGCTCTCAGAATGAAATATTCTCCTTTCATTTTGTTCGGGTAAAGTGCTTTTCTTGTTTCTGAGCACTTTTCTCTTTATTTTACCACTAATAAATATTTGAAATCATCTGAAAAGGTGTTCATTTTCATTACGATTTGAACTTAATAAACAGGATAAATTGAAAATGCTTGTGGGTCATTCGCAAGAAAAAAATATAAGAACGGGAAGCAATATTAAGCTTTAGAAGATCTTGTTTACTCTATTTATTATGCATGGAATAAGTTTGTAAATTACCTAGACAATTACGCTCCAAACAAGATGGCACAATACAAAAACGGGTTATTAATTTATTTTTAAAAATATCCTAGATACTCTATGTCTTTAATAACTGTGCATTAGCATACTTCCTGTTAGTTCGATTTATTTAGGTATATTTTTAATTTAAACGAAGCAAAATATTTTGATAAAGTTAATATCATTCTTGTAATTTTAAATACTAGGAGGCTCCACCCCCTGCTCGCTAACGCTCGCCATCCCCCGAGAATTGCTACGCAATCCTATGTGGTTCACGCCGTGAACCATGGCTCGCTGCGCTCGCTCGCCAATGAACGCAATGTTCTAGCACAAAGACATAATATATTATCATCAAAGACATAGTATTTTATCATCAAAGACATAGTATTGTACTTATGTAGAAGAATTCTACCAATGTTCTTATTGGCTTTTAAAAAAGTATATTAGCTATTTAGATTGTACATGGTGAAAAAATCAAAACATTAGCTAAATAAGAAACATATTAGCAAAATAAATTATCAAATATTGCTTCACTAATATTTTGCATTTTAAAGCGTGAAAATTCAATGCATAAATAAACGCAAAATATGAAAAAATTCAATGCATTCAATACAAACACTTAAACGTTTTTTAGACGTTTAGATAGCTCCCAGTAGAAAAATATCAATTCAACAGCGGCCTTTTAAAGCATTCTCACTTCAATTAATTAATTAATTCCTAATTGAGTTTAAATTAAATATTGTCATGTTTTTAGTGCATGAATCTGAATTGAACAACCTGATAATGCTCACTCTGGTTATTGTTATCTGGTTTCTCACTACGTGCTCTTGCGCGCCGAATGCAATAAATTAAAAATGAAAACTGTTGCCAGCGCGAGAAAAGAAATATCATCGGTTTTATTGATACATACATACATACGTACGTATTAGCGTTTTATATAATATAGAAGATAGTTTGAAAGATTAACTATTTTTTGAATTTTTAATGTCATATTTGAAATTAACTATCCTTATAATTTGGTGGCAAAAACGACATTTTTTAAAAAAAAATTTTTTTGGATTATTTTAGACGAGTTTCTGAGAATACTGTCTACAAGTAACCATAGAAAATGGCGCAAAGACGCAGGAAGTTCGAAGTTACTCTGGAAAAAAGGGTAGACTTCAACAAAAGCTTCCATACAAGAAGGAAGACCGTTGATTCTTTTTTGAACCAATAATTAAGAAATATCACTTAAGGAGCTATTTATTTAAATTCAAGGGTAAGAAGTCAAAAATTTAAAAAAAAAAGAAAAAAAAAGCCGCATATCCACTGAGTGAATTGACTGTTCAACGCCTGAAATTTTTTGAAGTGGTAGCCTGAAGTATGAAGAAAAATGAGAGTGGCATAACTAATCATTATCATAATTTACCATGGTAGAAAAAAGCTAGAAACAGTTTTATGAACATTTTATAAATTAAAAAAAATTTCATTTTTGCATGAAACTGCTAATTTTCAATGAAAAATCTGTGTAATAATACTTATGTGTTTCAAACAGCTATAGATACTTTTTGCATTAAAACTAATGAAATTTTCTTTTCAGTCTTAAACATTTTCAGTCTTAAACATCGGAGAGCGCTATTTAAAAAAAAAAAAAATTCTTTTTTTCTTTAAATCAATAACTACCGCCGAAATCGCGGCGATGTTGAGCTCACGCTGCCTCTGACTCGTTTTTGGACACTGTTTTCGGACTAACGAGGCTAGAAAAAACTCGATGCCAGTTTGTCTCAAATTAAGATTGCTAAAATTTTATTTCGTGAATATAAGCCTAAATATATGTTCATTTATTTTAGCTCTTCCCGCAAAATTAAATCCGTTGAAAAACATTAAAAATCCTCCATGAAAATCAATAAAAATTCTCATTTATAAATGAGTGTTTACAGGAAGAGAGTTAGGAAACTGCAAACTTTAAAGCCAATTTATTCAAATTCACTAAAACGTTTTTCAGCCGTTTTTTCAATTAAGCGTTTCAATTGTGAACCTCACTGTATCTCATATTGTGAATCGATTTTATTACAAATTGTGATTTGAATGAGGAAGGAGATTATTTTAGGAACTCAATAAAGAAATTATCGGGCTTTGTCTCCTGCTCGCTATTGCTCAGCAACTTCTTAAATTGCATAAAACGGAAAAGATTTTAAAGATATTATTCTAAATATTAAGAAACATCTTCGAAAAAACTGCTTCAATTATAAAGCTTAAAAAACAGTGTAAACTAAAATAACTCTAGCCTCTCTCCCTCCCTCGATAATTTTCTATCAGTTTTGTTGAATGGATTGCTTTCGAACTAGCCTTGTTATCGTTTGAATAACAGAGTTCTGCAGAGAACAGATTGTAAATACGAGTAGATGGTTCTCAACAGAATAGAACACCGAAGTCAAGCATTACTGAGTGCAGTCAGCGAGCAGGTGGGTGACCCCTTCGATAAATCTGCGTAGGGTCCGAGGGCGAGCGGTATCGGTCTTCGTGAAACTGCTTAAACGTGAAATGCTCGACTGAATGAGCAGGTCGTCAGGCTACCAAAGCGAAGAAGTACACCCTCTGCAGAGGATTAAAATTGTGATTGCATGTCTTCGGATTATCGGCCGGAATGTTTCCCAAACCGTCACTAATATCCATTCGTGAAACTCTAATACGACGTAAATAATAGTAGTTCTACTACTATAACCTAATAAATAGTAGTACGCCATGGTTTAAAAAGTAGAGGAAAATGTAACCCTAGGGAGAAGGCAAGAATGTACTTTCTTTTTTAAAATTTTTTTTCAAAGTATTTGAATTTTTGTCCCTTGAAATAAATGGGGGGGGGGGGGGATTACCCACAATCTACAAAATATGGTGCCAATAGTCAGAGGAGCTGTCGAAACTTGGTACACTTTAATATTAGTTTCAAATTTTGAGCATTTTGACATGCATCTTAAAAATTTTGAGCTAATTAAAAAATGAAATTAACTTTAAAAAGTCTATAATTCGATGAAAAAGAATTTTTTTTAAATATTTATTATTCTTTATAATTTGATTTAATAAAGGTCGAGACAGTTTTGTATTGTAATGTACACAAGTTTTTACTTCATTTTAAGCTACATAATTTTAAATTTCAAACAACAAAATTTGAGAGAAATCGATCGAATAATTTTACAAACACTGAAATTTTTTTTTAAAAAAAATCACATTTTTATAACTATTCAACTATTATTGATTCCGTTCAAGTTATGTGTTTCGTTAGTTGAATTATATCAGTTTAATATTATGTTATTATTTGTATTCAAAAATTTTTTAACCATTTCTAAATCAAATAATGAAAATTAATAAAGATAAAAATTATTTTCTTCATCGAATTATCTTTAAGTAAGTAAATTGTACTACTAAGTTCATTTTTTAAATTTTTTTTCTTAGATTTTCTCAAATAATATCAACATTGCAAAATATGCAACTTTTGAAATTAACATTAAAGGGCATAAAGTTTCGACAACTCAAAATTAATCCTATTTTTCAGATTACCGCATACCTCTAATTTTGAAGGTTAACAATCCAAAGTCGCCTAAAATAAAAAAGAATGCTTATTGAGAGGAAGAACTATTTGTGTTTGATTTTGCAGGTTAAAATATCGTTTGCTCAAAATAACTAGACTCAATTAGATTGCATTCTAGTGCTTGATAATCCGATCATTAGATCAAAGGTTATTATGGTGTTCCGTTTTTTTTATTTTACACTCTTTACACAAGTAAAGAAGAAAAAACTATCGTTAAATTTAACTGCTTCGTAATGTTCTCCTGCAAGCGAGACTGGAAGAGATACATTAGTCAAACACGATTTTCTTTCTTCTTTCTTTCGCAAAAGAGGTGGAGTTGCTGTAATTTGTTTTCCGCATTCTACATTTACTAACTTTTAAATGCATCTACCTTAGTATCGCCAAAGGTTATGCAGCCCTTTTGTTTCATTCATTTTTTTTCTCTTCTCATTCCTCATGGCTCTTAAAATAGTTTTTCTTTGGAGCCAAGCAGTCTGTCTTAGCGAGACGTTTGACGAGGAAAGAATGAAATATTAAAAAGAAAAAAACAAGTGTATTATTTCTTCGGCGGTCGGCAATTATTTCGTAATTTGTCACTGAAATAATTTCGATTGGGTGATGGATACGTTCATTATAGACGATCCTGCATCGCTAATTTGGACACCTGTACCTAATCACGTAGTTTTCGGAAACACAGGTGGAAGGAGCTGAAAGAAAAAGATAGTTCTGGGCGTTACGCCAATGCAAATCTTGAAAATAAAACTTGATTAAGACGCTCCATTATCTTAAATTTCACAAAGCAATACTGTGATCTTTATTTATGATCAATCTTAGAAATACGCTGTTGGAATTTCGAATTCTTTATTTACTCTGATTATTTATCAAATAAAATTTTTATTGCTGTTCACTATTATTTATTTTTATTTTTTGAAATGCAAAAGCTGCTAACAGGGTGTTGCGAAATCAATGCGTTTAATGCATATTTTTAGGATCCTTTTCAAAATAACAAAAAAAAGGATGCACGCTAGAAGTCGCAAAGGAATATTTGAATGCGAAAGAAACAAAAATGCTATCGAAATGTGTCGAATCACTAGTAAGGAAGGCGCAACGTGAAACACCTAACCCGTTTAATTGTCTGATGAAACTTGGAGTCATTTCTAGCAATCTCATTCCACCCTCTCTTTCTCTCTGTAGGTGTGTTTTCTCAGACAATCAAATAGGGTTAGATGGTTTCAGTCCCACCCTACTCAATAGTGATTTCGATAGCGTTTTTGATTTTTTTTTTTTTTTTTAAGAAATTTTCTCTGGTTTAATATCATAGATCATTTCTTACAGTAAATAAATGTTGCTTTTGTATTTTATTCTTACAACGCTTAAACGTGGGTTTTTACCTTCTTTCTTTACATTCAGAGTTCTAAAGTGATACTTTTTTAACTTTTCGGCACCAAAACTATACACTAAGTACGTAGCTGCTCATCTAAAGCTACATAAGAACTGCTTTATTTGCAGTTTCGAGAATTAGTCTTCAAATTGCGGATATTTTTACACTACTTGTTGCTTATTTATTTAAACATACATATGTAAGCTTGTAAACTCAATACTAAATACAATTTATGTACCCTTGTCATGCAGCAAAACAGATTAAAATAAATTTGAGAAATGCAGCACAGATATGATTTCTGGCGAGATTTGATTTCAAATTTCACCCCTGGATTAGCCATTATCTAAATTAGTATTTCTTTAAAGCAGTTAATGGCTTTGCTTCAGTTTTTATTGAATTATTTTTATTCCTTTTCTCTTTTCGGTTTTCGTTTGCACTATTCCGCAGGTTTTCTTTTTTTTTTTTTTAATCAGAATGGTTTGAGCCTAAACTGAGGATTCGTCTCTATCATAGTAATAAATTTTCTTTATAGTTAGTGATTTTGGGGCAATTTTGAGCTTATACTTGACCTGAGTTTGACTTGCCATATTCGAGGTTGCATTAATATATGATAATTATAAGCATATGACTTAGACTTCGGCCTGTTGATCAGCGGAAGGTATTTTATTGCCCTTCTACTTCCCAAAGGAAGATCCATTGGAGGAATTCCATTATCCCCTGGAGATGCGCCCTTTAAGGGTTACAGGCTCCCTCGAGAGTATAGCTCAAAGAGCGTGCACTTTGCAATGAATACCGGACCACGTAAACATCTTCGGCAATGAGCAGGCTAAGCCAAAGAAGCCGGGAACTCCCCTCAACTCTCTAATAGCATCATCTTAACTGATGTTGATGCTATAGCCAGACATAAACTTACCTCCCAACCTCTCAGAAGAATTCTATTCCAGAATTTAATTGCAAATGGATAATTTCAACTACCATATTCAGATTACGCATAGAACACTTTAAAGGAATGAAAATATGGCCAAAGAAGTTACAATACTTGTCTCCACAGTCCTGAAATCTAACTTTTCCAGCGATGACTAGTCGATACGAATTCTGCACCCGGCTCTCACCGACCACAGTGCTGACTTAAAATATTCTCAGTAGTAGACGGATCATGTGTTAGAGTCCCCTTGCCACCAGGCTAACCGTGATAAGTTTTCGTGGCTTTCCCCTTCATGTTACGCAAATGCGGGTTAGTTCTATCAGAAAGTCCTCCACAAAGGCAATACTTGATCCAGGAGTTCCCTTTTCTTCTGGATTGGGTTCAGAATTACAAGGCTTCCCAGATGAACATTAGTAGTCGTAAAACCAACAATTGGGTCAGCTGTTCAACGACGGTTATAAAATATTTAACAAAAATATATAACAGTATGAATGGAATAACAGTAAGGAATGTTTATCTGGTAAATGAAGACATTTTGTGGAAAAGAAAATTATGCAGATATTCGGTGTCTGTGCGAACATTTGCAAATTCTCACTATGTTCCCTGCACAATTTGAAGGGCTGTAACTAAATATTGCAGAGCATATTCTATGTTACAGTTAATCAGTTCTTATATTAATTAAGATTACGTCAGACTCTTAGGCGACGTTTATGGAAGCAGCAGGTCAGGGAAGCAGCAGGGTTTTGTTCAACATTAAAATCGTTAAGTATAAATTAAAGTAATAGCATAATTTTTTTTTCTTCGATAAAAGGCGTTTTTTTAACAATTTTAATGACATAAGTGCTTTAATTAAAAATATTACATGCAGAGTTAGAAATCATATAACAAACAGAAGCATTTATGAATATCAGTGTTAATATTTAATATATGAAATTATCAATACTAATCTCATAAATAGTCTGTTAACGACTCCCTAGAAAAGCCTGACATCCCTCAAATATCTCTTAATTTGTTTGCGTTTCCTTAAAAAAAAAATTCACACAACCACATTTGGAAACTATTCTCAATATTCATGTTTTCTAAAACTAATGCCTACATTCTAAAACAATCTTTGGAAATTTTGGGTTGTTTGTAAATTACTATTGTAAAATAGTTTATTTTACCTTTAATGCAGAAAGAGAAAACGGTCAAGTTGTATTTCATAACCATAAATTATTAAAGTGCTAAATATAGTATTTTTTCATTTATTTTGACTTAAATTAATACAAAGTAATGAAAATAAGTATGAAAGATATGTTTAGTAAAAAGTATAGTTTATAATTAATCGTTATAAGACAAACGAAGACAGTCTGAGTAATTATTACTCAGCTACAGATTAGACAGATACATATTTTTAACATCTAGAGAAAATAGAAATGACATAAACGCACATAAAAAGTGAAAATTAAAATTATATGACATAATCATGTAACTTTAACTTTCACTTGCTACGGAAGTGTAAGAGGAAACTGTTATGAGAAATAACAATTTATGTCATTTTGCATTAGTAGATGGACGAAAAGACCTTAATGCATTAAAATAATTCATTCTGAAGACAAATATTTTGAAGATCTACTTGTTGTTTACTGTTCTTTTATAAACACTGTAACCTTTACAAGGCAATTGAGAAGAGGATAACGAAACCAAAATAGAAAGTTTTATACAAGAAAGAATATCCAGAAAACACTAAAAGCAAACGACAGCATTGTTTTTGACAAGCTGATAGAATTCCTTGAAATACATCATTTAAATGTGCGTGGTCTTCGTAAACATAACAGAGATATAAATTTAGCAACTCTAGTGCTTCATCCATATTTCAAGGAATCAAAATCTGCAGAAAATTAAAAAAGAACAAAAAAAAAGTTCGTCGTCGAGAGGAAAACATCGCAGCGAGTCCTTCACATGTTGACTTCTTCCTACAGAATGAATCTCAGGAGTTGCTTATTCGTTCACAAGAGAAAGTTCTAAAAATAACTCTCGCGATCACTCTTTTGCTCCATGTTTTCTCCGAAGATGTAGAGTAACAGATATTTTTTAAGAACGTGTTCTTTCTACTGAGTTTAGAAAAATAACAGCTTTAAGTACCTGCTCCACAACGGCAGGCTTTCATTTCTGGGGGCTTGATACTGGACTGACTTATAAGATGTTGTTTTAAGTGTTATTTAAAGTTGAAACCATTTGCTTTTGGAAATAGAAAAACGTTCTTTTGCTATTCGTAAAAAAGTGATGATAGAATAATGTTATGCGATGAATGTTGCCAGCTTGCTCTGAAAAAAAAAATTATCTCGTAAATTTTCTAACTTATGACCATTTAAAATATTTGAAAGAAATAATTGGAGTCATGGGATTCAATGCAGATATCACAGTTTTATTTGAAGTTGCATACTTACGCTAATAATGCTTGCCCTTACCATGTAGAGCAGTTTTTCCCAAAGTGTGGTACGCGTACCCCAAGGGGTACGGGAACAGTTTATCGGGGGTACGCTTTCTTATGCGAAATATCTTACAACAAACGAAAGTTTCAAAGAATTTTATTTAAAAATAAAGCTAGCCATGAAAATTTACGATTACGTATTTTTCTATTGGCTATTTTTTGCGGAGTTAACAGTTAATAATTAGTGGTATCAACAGTCAGTTGCGATTTTTAACTTTTGTGCAAAATTTTTATAGTAAAAAATTCATTCATTTTTTATTAGTGGTACACAGCGTTATGAAAAATTTAGAAGGGGTACACAAAAGTCATAAGTTTGGGAAACACTATGTAGAGCAATCAACACTAACATGAAAGGAAAAATTAGTTTTCGCAAAATTTATGTATTTTAAATCTTTTTTTCTTAAATAAAAAAATATTATGCATCTCTTACATGCAATGTTAAGTACAATGTACAGTGCACCAAAAAAAATGGACCACCCTGAATAATTTTTGATCTAATGATCGAAACTTCACCTAATCTTAAAGGCTCGAGAGGGTGACCTGAAATATGATAATTAATTAGTACAGATCATAGTTAAAGTTACGAAATCAGACACGAAAACGTACTTTCTCTGACTAAACATCTTTTTTTGACGGATTCGGATTTCTGACCACCAAAATATAGGGGGTAACCGCAATCTGGGAAATGTCAAATATGGTCCCAGTAGTTTTGGTCAGAAGAGAGCTCCACAGTTTGGACCCCAAATTTTAATTTTTCTTTTTGCGTATTTCGCTATATCTTTTGAACTATTTAAGGTAATTGAAAAGTTTTTGTTTACAGTTACAAAATTGCGGTATCCAAAGATAATTCATGCGAAAAAAAATTCTTAGTTAATATTTATTTTTTTCATTATTTTATTTTATAATGGTTGAAAAAATTTTGAAACGTGAGGTATATAATTTTTTGCATCATTTTAAAAAATATAATTTTGCATATCAAGGTACAAAATGTGAGCAAAATCGGCTCCTGAGAAATTGAATTTCAGAAAGGTCAGATATTTAAAATTCGATTCCTCAGGAACTATTCAACCAATTTCGCACAAATTATGTACTTTGCCATGTAAAATTTCATACTTTGAAAGGGTGTAAAAAATTGTATACGTTACAATTCAAAATTTTTTCGACCATCTATCTATATTATATAAAACGCTAATACGTACGTACGTATGTATGTATGTATCAATAAAACCGATGATATTTCTTTTCTCGCGCTGGCAACAGTTTTCATTTTCAATTGATTGGATTCGGCGCGCAAGAGCACGTAGTGAGCAACCAGATAACAATAACCAGAGTGAGCATTATCAGGTTGTTCAATTCAGATTCATGCACTAAAAACATGACAATATTTAATTTAAACTCAATTAGGAATTAATTAATTAATTGAAGTGAGAATGCTTTAAAAGGCCGCTGTTGAATTGATATTTTTCTACTGGGAGTTACCTAAACGTCTAAAAAACGTTTAAGTGTTTGTATTGAATGCATTGAATTTTTTTATATTTCGCGTTTATTTATGCATTGAATTTTCACGCTTTAAAATGCAGAATATTAGTGAAGCAATATTTGATAATTTATTTTGCTAATATGTTTCTTATTTAGCTAATGTTTTGATTTTTTTCACCATGTACAATCTAAATAGCTAATATACTTTTTTAAAAGCCAATAAGAACGTTGGTAGAATTCTTCTACATAAGTACAATGCTATGTCTTTGATGATAAAATACTATGTCTTTGATGATAATATATTATGTCTTTGTGCTAGAACATTGTGTTCATTGGCGAGCGAGCGCAGCGAGCCATGGTTCACGGCGTGAACCACATAGGATTGCGTAGCAATTCTCGGGGGATGGCGAGCGTTAGCGAGCAGGGGCGGAGCCTCCTAGTTATTAAATAAAATAATAAAACATATTATTGTTTTTTTATACTATTGTCTTGTAAAATAATAAAAAATAATAAGTGTTTGCTAAAATGAAATTTTTGCATGGAATAATGCTTTGAATAAATAAATTTTATAATTGTGTGCAAAAATTTTTCAATTCGCTTAAAAATGTTTCAAGATATGGCGAAAAACTCAAAAAATGAAATCAACCTTAAGGGGTCAAGTCTATGGATCGCTGTCCTGACCGAACTACTGGGATCATATTTCCCAGATTGCGGCTAGCCCCTATATTTTGGAGGTCAGAAATCCAAATCCGGCGAAAAAAAGGGATGTTTATTCAGAGAAAGTACGTTTCAATTATGAGTCTGATTTCGTGACTTGAAATATCGTCTGCGCTGATTATTTACCATATTTCAGGTCACTCCCTCAAACCATTAGGATTGAGTCCTAAAATGTGAAGATCCGATTATTAGATCAAAAGTTATTTAGGGTGGTCCATTCATTTATTTTATTTTTTTTTCTATACATTTAAGATGTAAGGCGGTGTTTGAAGCCTAGCTTAGGTAATGTGACGTAAGAGCATTGTCTTGTGGATGCTGTAACTCTCTTTCCGGAGGAAGATGAAAGATGGTGGGGAAGAGAAAGGGGGATGAAGCAAAGTTGCCAGTTTTCTCGTGCACTGTATATATACGTAAAATGTACAGTGCGCAAAAAAGGAAAATCCTGAATAACTTTTGATCCTGATAAATTCAATCGGATCTTTACGTTCTAGGGCTCAATCTTAATGATTCGAGGGAGTGACCTCAAATATGCTATTTAGTCAGTGTAAACGATATTTTAAGTTACAAAATTTGACACGGGGACGCACTTTCTCTGAATAAATATACTTTTTTCTACGAATTCAGTTCCCTTACCCTCAAAATATAGGAGGTGTCAGCAATCAATGAAATATGGTCCCTACAGTTTGGTCAGGAGAGCTGTCCAAAGTTTGGACCTCTTAATATGTTAATTTTATTTTTTGCGTATCTCGAAAACTTTTCAGGTTAATTGAAAAATTTTCACTCATAATTAAAAATCTATAACGGTTTTAATGGGCATTTTTGAAAAATTAATTCGACTAATTTCACGGATCAAAGTGGATGAATGCACTAATTGAAAGTATTCAAGTATTTTCTGAAAGGAAGAAGGTTCCAAGTGCATTTGGAGCAAGTCGGTCGGAGACTTCCTTAAGCATATCTTATGTTAGCAGCACAATACGATTTCAAAAGTGCAAACGATTATACCCGAACTGATTAACACTAAATAAATAAACATTCGTTCATTGTAGTAACAACTTTCGGCAGTTTCGTAAAGAAGAATTTCCTTTAAACTGCGGTAATTCGATTTATATAAATGAAAGAAATAAACAAATTAAGTACTTGTTTAATCTATAGTCTTAACAGAGTACCACTAATTTTGGTAAATCTGAGTTTAAAGGAGTGTTAGAAGTTACAAAATGGCTCCAATTGTTCGCTTTCATGAGGAAAATTAAGACAAGGAATAAGTTATAATTCTACTCACAGTCTAATAAAATGTTTTTGCTCACAGAATAAAAATTTAATTAGTTAAAAATTCTATGTTTAAGGAGTATAAAGTGATTAACTTTATATTCACTGTCGACACTAATTAATTGAGGTACAGTTTTTAAAAAACGGAACACCTTGAATAACTTTTATACTGATGATCAAATTTTCATTAGTTAAGACTCAATTTTAGTGGTCTGAGAGAGTAGCACTAATTTATATCTGTAGACGATATTTTAAGTTATGAAATCAGTCATAAAAACGCACTTTCTTCCGAATGAAAATTTTTTTCCCGACGGATTCGTATTCTTAACTTTCAAATTATGAGAAGTAACCTGGAATATGGTCCCAAATTTTGGTCAAAAAAGCAGTGAAAAGTTTGTACTCTTGTTGAACTATGATTTTGCTTTTTGAGTTTTTCGCTATATCTCCCGTTCCGGAATCAAAGTGCATAACGAATCGTCTGAGAGCGTAGCCTTGAATATGCTAATTAATATGTGCAGACGATATTTTAACTCAGGAAATCATTCATAAAACCGTACTTCTCCCGAATAAACATTCGTTCGGAATCAACTTCTCCTGAAATATGATCCCAATAGTTGGGCCAGGAAAACATTGAAAAGTTAGTACTCCAGCTAAATGGAACTTTGCTTTTTGAGTTTTTCGCACTATCGGCAGAACTTAACTAGAATCAAAACGAATAGCGAATCGAAATTATTTTTACTCTCAATAATAAAATTTGTTAAATAATTTGATGTAAAAATATTTTTTTAAAATTATTTATAATTTTTAAATAATTTATTTAATGAGGGTCCAAAAATTTAATTGTATGGCTTACAAATTGTTAAGTCATTTTAAAAAATACAATTCTGGTGACACCAAATTTTAAATATAAATTTTTTTTTTAAAATTTGATAACTCAGAAACTATTCAATCGATTGCACCCAAAATTTGTATTTAGCATTAAAGGAAACTATTTTTTAAAATGTAAAAATTTGTATACCTTACAGTTCAAATTTTTTTTTTCATTATCATTAAATCAAATATTAATAAATAATTATTTTGTGTATAGAATTAGCTTTGGCTAAATGAATTTTAAAATTTTTGAAATTTTTTATTCGCTTAGAAAATTCTCGAGTTATGACGAAATACGGAAGAAAAAAAATTAACATCAAGGGTCCAGATTTTCGAACGATCTCCTGATAAAACTTGAGACCACCATACTTCCCAAAAGTACTACTCCCCATATTTTGAATATTTAGAATCAAAATCTCACGAAAAAAAGTTTGTTTATTGAAAGAAAAACTTTTTTATGCCTGATTTCGTAACGTAAAATATCGTCTGCACTAATTAATTAGCATATTTATGTTGAGGCTTTGGAATGAGTCGTAGTACGTAAAAATCCAAGCAAGAAATTGTAATCATTTAAGTTTATTCCAAAAAAACAGCAGTCATTCACAGTTTATATTATCTGTTGTGCGAAACAAACAAATTTATATGAGAACCTCGAACTGATGTTATGAAAATCATATTTTTTATGGTTGGAATCTTGGTGAAAATTTTCAATAATGTTCTAAAATCAATAACTTTTATTACATTATATAACAATTCAGGTAAGGTTGAGGAATTTAGAAAATTAATTAACACCATCCTATAACTTGTGTAAAACCATATTAATTATTTTTACGTGAAGTGTTCTGAACAATAACCTGTCTAGAAGAAAAAAGAAAGAAGAAAAATTTAATACCGAAGAAAATCATTCGTGCTTTGTTTCTAATGCTTTTGTCTATCTTTAGAAAAAGTTCCAAAAGGTATTTCATAATGTGCTTACAAGTAATTTACGACGAACACAAACAATCGGAGTTTTCGTAAAAAAAGAAGTTTAATTACAAAAATATAGTTTCCGAACAATGAGTGATTCTAAATACCACCATGAGTCAGAACTGTTGCCATCTGACGTTTATTCCTAAGAAATGTCCATTGTGTAACTAAATTAATGAACGCAAAGATGGAATTAATCAGTTAATATGCCTACTGATTATACTTTTATTAAATATGTCTATATTACAAAATTATTTTTGGAAACGGATTTTGACTGCGCTTCGACTTGCGTATGTGTTAGCTCAGCTTTTCAATAGAAAAAGATTTTCCCTCCTTTTTCGAATGTGATAATTTTTTTTTACGTGAATGTCTTTCTGAGACTTTTATTTCCTGAAATTCTTCTAACTCGTGAATAACATGAAAGTTCTCAAATTATATTATGATTTTAAAAAAATTGCTGGAAGAGAAAAGGAAAGCACTAAATATTTCATTTTCTTTAAACTGGGTAATATCGTTTGGAAACAGATTACGAAAAACTAACGAGTCAGCTTTTTCCTTTGAATAGCGTAATAAAAAAACATTTCCTGACACACAAATTTCTATCGAAATTTATTTTATGAATATGCTCTTAAGACAATTCTCGTTTTCAGAAAGTCGAAAATTTACTTGCTTGAAGTGAGCGAAAAAAAAATGAACAACCTGAATAACTTTTGATATAATGATCGGATTTTCCTACGGTTTGAGGACTTAACCATAATATGCTAATTAATTGTTTTAAGTCATGAAATTAGGCACAAAAACATACTTTCTTTGAATAAATATTTTGGTTATTGCCAATTAAAATCTGGGGTGGGCTGGGGGAGTCACAATAAGATTCTAATATTTTAGACAACAGAGCAGTTGCAAATTTGGACCCCTTAATGCTAATTTCATTTTTTGGATATTAAGCTATAAAATTAGTTTACCTAAAGATGATTTCAAGTATAAATAATTTTTACGAGTAGTTCTGATGTTTTTATTAATTCGTTTTATATAACAATATAAAGGAAAAATATTTGAATTCCAAGATACATAAATTTTTACATAATTTGATTTTAAATGACAAAATGGGAAATTTGAACGAAAACGGGTAAATAGTTTCTGAATTACCTAATTTAAAAAAAAGTTACATGATCCAAATTTAATTTCTCGAAAACTATTCGACTGATTTCGTTCGGAGTTTTGCAATAAGATGTTTACGT
Source organism: Parasteatoda tepidariorum (assembly GCF_982258835.1). Taxonomy (NCBI): domain Eukaryota; kingdom Metazoa; phylum Arthropoda; class Arachnida; order Araneae; family Theridiidae; genus Parasteatoda; species Parasteatoda tepidariorum. The sequence continues at coordinate 31,992,577 of NC_141756.1, forward strand.
ATGAGGCAATGTGAGTGTAAAATGTTGATATGTGGCTCTTTTCTTGTAATGATTTTGCACAATTTCAATATTTTGTACAAGCATTTCTTAAAGATCCATTTACACCCTGGTCATCCAGGTTGGGGCTTTGGCGTGAGGCCAACAACATAACCCTGTAAAACACCATATCGCCTTTATATATGTAAAACACCTCGAAGAATTTTCAAGAATCAAAAGAATCGAAGGATCAAAAGAAGAATTTTCTAAGGTAACTAACTACGGAGGTGAATTGGAAAGGATGTAAAGGACTTGAGAATAGGATAGGAACTTGCGCTCTCTTTATAGCAACAAAGAATTGTCGGTGACGCAAATTATGGGTAAATATAATGTGGACTTGATGGTCCGTCCGAAATTGAGATGGATAGGGCAAAAAATACACGACAGAATAAATTACGCAACCTTTTACATTCTGACCCCCAAAAAAGCATTCGGAACAGGATTTATAGTTTATGAAAAGATAAGATACCTAGTCATCGATTTTGAGCCAATATCACCTAGATTATGCACAATAACACTAAAAGGAAAGTTCTTCAATTATAGTATAATCAACATTCATGCCCCAATAGAGGTTAAAGTTTAAAGAAGAGGTGGAAAAGGAGGCCTTCTATGAAGCAATTCATGCGGTATATATTTCTTGCCTGAAATATGACGTTAAAATAGCGCTATTGGACACGAATGCTAAAGTTGTCAAGGAGTATAAATTCTGCACCACTTTTGGTAGACATAGCTTATATGGCACTACCATTAATAATTGTTATAGATTTTTGTGTTTTGCTGCAGATTATAATATGGTGGTTGCAAGCATTTATTTTACTCATCAACGAATTCATAAATACCCTCAGAAATCCCTAAATTGTGACATTTTTAAATCAAGCAGACGCAAGATACTTGGTATGCTTCAGACGTATTAAATGTATTCGAAGAGCAATTTTTAATTCGGGCCACTTTCTATTAACTTTTTACCCTCCTTTTTAATTATGAAATTGAGGGCAAGAATATCTAATGCCCGAAAATACCAAGGTGAGAAAACAAAAAATATTAATTGTCTGCTCCTTAAAAATTTAATATGAAGAAGAAATACAAAAACGACTAGAAGCACAGTTAAAAATATATTAAGCTGGAAGAAATAAAGAACGTAGATGAAAAATGGAGAACACTTAAAACGGCTATTAAAGAAACTGGTGATACTGTTGTTAGGCTTGGTTAGCAAAATTTAGTAAATCTGCAGCACTATATTAATAAATTCAAATTTGTCTGCAACTTCAACGCAGTTAGACAGAGATTGTTATTGTAAATATACAATTTAATATGAAATGCATTTAACATAATTCGCAAATATGAAATCCTTATCAATTGTGCATTAAAAATTTATGTTTAAATTTAAGATGAATTTTTTACAATGATACTAAAGAAACAGAATATATTCCTACACTGTTAAATCTGTAATCAAAAGACGAAAAAGAAAAAAAATAGTTTTAGTACTTTTACAATGTTCTGTCAACTCAGCTTTTTAATTTTTATTCGAAAAAAGTTTAAAGATGTTTTAAAAAGGTGTCTCAACTTTCCTAATTTTTGAAGTGAAACTTCTAATGCAACTTCCAACAAGGTTGCGTTAAACGTTTAACGCTACCATAGAGGGGGTATTAAGTATTGAGTATAGTTAAGTGCGGCGAGCTCTCTGCTTATCGCTTATAGCTCTGAGTTTCAATAGGTAAGGCTTAATTGGGTATACTATAGCATACGTCACAGGTTGTGTTATTCCTACTAAATTTAACCCATGAACGGCATTTTCTGCGAGCCTAACTTCAAGCCACAAATAAACAAACGAAGTGTTTGATCGTTTAAATAGCTGCTCGCCAGATTTTATTGCATTATAAAGAAAAGTAATTGATATTCGATTTTTGATTAATAATTGATTTATGTGGATAGTGGCATAGAATTTAGCATTGCGTCATGGTAAATGTTATTTCTACTAAGTGGAAGTAGTTGTGTTTTTTTAATATTATACCCAATTTAGGTCAGTTTTTTTTATTTATTTCCATATGTGTTTATTTTATTTTATTCATGCTTTTGCTAGCCAATTATATTTTTAATATTTTTTGACTTTATAGCAACCATTTTTATTTTCTCTTGAGAAAAAATCAAAATGGTTGCACGAATAGGAACAAAATTAATAATAATAATAGCAATAGTTCATTTATCCTTTTTTATTGACTTAATCCTAGCAAAATTATGAACGATGGGATGCAGAACTAATCAGTTACTAATAATATATCGACTAATTACAAAGTAAAATTGTGAACTGTACCGAAAAATTTAGTATTTGTTAAAAATATTTAACTTATTCATAATTCATTTTTAAATTCTAAGCATTTTTTTACCGAGTATGTACTCATTGTAAATTTATTAAGCTGATGTGACAATTTCAGCGTCAAAAAGAATTGGAGACATATGTGCTGTAGAGTACATAGTCAACCACAGCGAAAATAATCCGAAGAAATTGATTCTAATTGCCATTTATATTTCACCAAATGCAGCCATGAGGGATATTAAATTATTTATTGCAAAATCTTTATTGGCACTATCCAATGCAGGTTCACAAGCTCTGGCAGACGTTACTGGTGAAGAAATTGATTATTGTGAGCGGCCTGTGATCCTTGCAGGAGATTTTAATGTGAATTTCTCGTTACCTGAAGCTGAAACATTATTAACCTTCCTTAAAGACAAATTTGGATTGGAAATGATAAATGGTAGGAATGATCCAACAACCAAAGGGGGAACTACTATTGATGCAGTTTTTGCAAGAAATATTGAAAAAATAGAACTCAAACATTTCGTATCTTACTTTAGTTATCATAACCACATTGTAAATGTTATAGATTTGAATATTTCTCCACTCGAAAATGATAACTAAAAGATGCGATCAATTGTGAATTCTAAGCAATGTTAATAAAGTTTGTCTTAAAGAAACAATATGCTTTCACTAAAAATCAATTTCAACCCCTTCCTATTTTCATTTTCACATTACGAAGTTTCACTTCTTCCGCGCAAAAAGACTCCACGCACTATTTTTGTTTTGTTTGCTTGTTTTTTATAAATAAAAAAAGCTTAAATAAAAAAAGCAATCTGCAGATGCTGTAATAATCTGTTGCGCTCGCTGCTGTGCTGGAGAGTTTGCACTTCTGGGGTTGCAGGTAGAACGAAAAATGCCAACAAAGCATACAAAAACTGCTGAAGTAGAATACAAATCTGATAGAAAATATAAAAAAAGATCCACTGAGCGAAAAACAGAGCATTTCATGAAAATATCGTAAAGGATGTTGAACATCTTGGGGGATTAGGGGAAAGTAGAGTTTTCTTTCGTGAAATACTAAATCATAGAAAACGTTTCAAACCAAAAACTAAACTTGGTACAGGTAAAGATAGTTGTAATTTGAGTAATAAATGAGATATTTTTAATAAATGGAGGGAGCACTTTCATGAACTGTCGTACTTCAAACTTTTTTCAAGATAATCTGCATCTACAAATAGAAATACTGAGTTTATTGAACTACCTTCACTGTTTGAAATGGAATATGCAATTAAAAAGCTAAAGAACAATAAATCACCTGAGCCAGATAAAATTCCATCTGAATTTTTTAAAGGTGCGTATTGCTATTGACGAATTAATTCAAATGATATGGAACAATGAAACGCCCCTGAGGAATAAAAAATAGGTGCCATATGAATGATACATAAGAAAGGAGATGTGCTTAAATTCTGTAACTATAGACGATGCTACAGTTCTGTAACTATGGAGGAGTCTGATATAAATTTTTTCTTCTTATAAATTTTTTCTGACATTCTTCTTCATAGGTAGTCTCCATTTGTTGATATCGTAATTGATGACTATCAATAAAGTTCGATGACTAAAGTTTGAGTAATTGATGACAATCAATTAAGAAAAGGAAGATGTACAACTGAACAAATATTCTAAAACTTAAGACAGATTTTGGAAAAATGCAGGGAGTTTAGTATTGATACCCATAATCTTTTTATACAGGGTGTCCCAAAAGGTCGTTTACAAACTTAACATGCTGGTCTGTCATATCATGATGAACAAGATTTACATAGGAACTTGTTTCCGAAAATTAAAACTGAGACCGCTAGAGGGCGATAAGTGCAGGTTTGGATGAGGAGAAAAAAAATGATATCGATAGAGGTGTTAATATGATTTTTATTATAAAACACCATTACATCACAGCAAATGCTCAAAATTCCTTCCATTCGCCACAATGCACGTTTCACAGCGTCGGCGCATGGATTCACGAACCCGTTCAAATTGGCCAGGAGTGTCACGGACACGTGCTGCCGCTTTCGCGATCCTGGCGATAAGATCCATGTCCAATGTTACAGGTGTCTCGTACACTATGGACTTCATGTGTTCCCACAGGTAGAAATCCAGGGGAGTCAGGTCGGGGGATCGCGGTGGCCATGGGACTGGTCCGCCTCTATCGATCCAGCGATTAGGATAAATCCTATCGAGGTGTTCTCGAACAGCGTAGCTAAAGTGGCCAGGCGCTCCATCATGCTGAAGCCAGATGTTTCGGCGTGTAGCGGCTGGAACGTCACCCATCAGATCCGGCAAAACTCTTTCTAAAAAAATGCGATAGGTATTTCCGTCGAGGCGTTCAGGTAGAAGGTAAGGGCCAATCAACATGTCACCGATAATACCAGCTCCAACGTTTACGCTGAAACGTTGTTGATGTGCATGGGCATAAATCTTGGGTTTTCATGCTCCCATACGTGCATGTTGTGCAGGTTCACGACACCATCCCGTGTAAAGCAGGATTCTTCAGAAAACAAAATCCATGATGGAAAAGTTGGCTGTGCGACCCGCTGTTGCAAATTCCAGCGTGAGAATGCAATGCGTTTGGGATAATCGTCAGCGCACAATGCCTGTACTTTTTGGAAGTGGTAAGGGTGTTGCATGTCATCGTGCAGTATGCGCATTATGGTGGAACGAGCTACACCCAAGACACGTTCGCCTTCTCTGAGACTTCTTTGCGGGTTGATGGCATACTCCTGTAGCACGGTTTCCTCTACGACAGGTGTGCGTGTAGCACGTTCTCCGCCGAGGTGGCTACGTGCTACGAAAGCACCTGATTCACATAATCTGCGGTACAATCGTCCAAACAAAACATGACTTGGCTGACGTCTGTTTGGGAAGTGCTCAAGGTACGTCCGCACCGCGGCTCGTCAATTTCCATCAGCGGCGCCGTATACACAATGCATGTCGGCCATTTCTGCGTTACTAAACTCATTCATCCTTCTCCTTCAACGTCCACGCCTGAAATGATTGTTTTTCCCACTCTCCCGTTTTCGTGCAATTATCGCCCTCTAGCGGTCGCAGTTTTAATTTTCGGACACAAGTTCCTATGTAAATTTTGTTCATCATGACATGACAGACCAGCATGTTAAGTTTGTAAACGACCTTTTGGGACACCCTGTAGATTTTATTACAGCCTATGGCTGCATTAATTGTGATTTCCTTTCAGAAGCTCTGCTGGCCATAAAAGCTTGTTACTCTTGATTCAGATGATATAAATATAATAATTAATTATAAAAGATGACGTAAGTCATGGAGATGCACTGACCTGTCTAATTGTTAATATAGCAGAAGAAATATTTTTGAGATACTCTAAAATAAGCTCCAAGGGAAGCATCTTTACTCCGTGCAAATACATGCATATGCAGATGATATTATTTTAGTGGCCCGTACCACTCAAACTCTTAAACAGGCCTTTATGGAGTTAGAAAAAAAATACTAAAGCAACTAATTTATCAGTGAGTGAGAAAAGGACCGAATATATGCCATGTTTGATTTCAGATCTTCAAATCAGTCATCTAGAAATTGGAGGCTACAAGTTTGGAAAAGGGAATAGTTTCACTTAGTTATGAGCAGAATTTAACAACAACAATGATCTTAGAAATACAGAAACCAATCACAAATGCAAATAAATATTTTCACGGTCTCAAAAAATATATGAAGTCCAGTTTTTCCTAAAATTAAAAACTAAATTTCTTTTACATGAAACACTTATAAGATATGTTTTATTATATGTATCTGAGACCCTCACCTAAGGGATAACCTTAATAGACAACCCATAACCTTAAAAGATGAGGAGGCATTGGCATTTTTCGAGAGAGAGAAAAACCTTAAGTGGACGACTTATGGCGAAGACGAATAAATTTAGAATGATATGAAATCTTTATAAAGCCTGATGTCAAGAAAAATGAAAATCCAAAAGATAAAATGGGCAGGACATCGGGATGGAATACAGGATGATCGAAACTGCCCAAAACTATTTCTAGCCAAGCCTATACAAACCTGACGAATAGGCAGATTTAGTCTTAGATGGATCGGCTGCTTCGAAAAGATATGGATATTCTGAAAACCGAAAATTCGAGGACAGTCGTCAAATGGATAGACGTCTGAAAAAAACATCTCGAGAAAGCTAGGGCCCACCTAGGGCTACTGTGCTACTGAAGAAGAATATGAAGCTAGATACTATTCATTAACGATACATATCAAATATTATTTGACAGCAAATCCTATTTGATAGCAAGACTACAAAACAAATAGTCATGGTTTTTAAATACTATGCCCAACCCCTGTTCACTTGGCTCACCAAACCCTGTCATTAAATGTCACCTCTGCCCTTTGTTTTTAAAATATAAAATTATTATAACTTTATGAAACCAAATTACGTCACTCTAAACAATATGAAAAGATATTCAGCTTTGAAAAATAATCAACTGTACTTGAAAGAAGAATATTTAAACTTAGGAATGCATAATGTGTGACACAATAAAAAGTAATGAATGAGAAGTAATTTTACTTGTTAGCAACATATTACCATAACTTATTAACAACGTATCCACCTGATATGTTGTAGCATAGCAAATTGAATTCGAAGCAGTTTTCATCTCTTTTGGGGCTTTAATATTATCCTAAATTTCCATTCAAATGTTGAGATTTATAACTGCAACATCTTATCTTTCATTCTATTAATTTTTTTATTATATATATTCATATTTTAGGAATTTTGACATCAAGTTAAAAACGAGCTCATTAAAACGGTGATCGCAAAAGAGTTAAATTTTTCTACAACAGTGGATAATAGTTTTAATCTGAAACAAAAAAAAATTAAATTATTAATTAAATAAGTAAATGAAGCGGAACTTTCTTAAGAAGCTTTTTAAATTGCAAAAATTTCGAACAAATTAGAATTTCAAAAAAAGAAGAAGAAGAAAAAAACTTGTGGTAAGCTTATAAATAAAAATGGCCCTTTCATCACGTCAAATTTTAACCTTGCAATTGCATTCACATGGTATTTTTTTCTTCAAATTTAACAATTCACGAACTAACTACCAAATATAATTTTTTTTGCTCCATCTTTTTTATGTACATTTTTCTACATATTTTCATAATTTCAAGTTTCTAAGTCTCCTAATATTTTTTCTCGCTACAAAACAAATGTAACAGAGACAAACATTTGTGAAGAAATTAGCAAAAAAGAAATTAAAATTGCAATAAATTTTGAATGAATTGTAATTTAAAAAAAAAAAATCCAGTTACGTTCATAAACAAACATGGCCATTTCATATGACCAGATTTCTGAACCTTTATTTGAGGAAATATCAGTCTAAAAATATTATGACTTGAGAACACCATATATTTACGGAAAATATTAATTTATGTAGGCAAAAAAATTTTAAAAAAAATAATAGCTAATATCAGATGCAGAGCCTTTTTTATCAAACTTGATTTCATTGCCAAGCAGTTTTGTCACATAATTTTGTTATATAATATATTATAATATTCTGCATTTGCTTAACACTTGTGCCCTTACATTTGAAGACGTCTGGCCACTTTACCCTTTGAGCAGCATGCAGAATTTCAAGTTTGTAGTTGAATTCCCGCAGCCTTCAAAGTTTTCAGCTCAGTTTGTTTCTTTTCTTTTCTTTCTTTTTTACTACAAGTTTAACAGTTAGTAATTTTCGGACAAATTATCGAATGTTGAATTTTTTATTCCATCGTATTTTCTGCACACCTTTGTAATTTCAAGATTTTAAGACTTGTATTTTTTCAGCAGTAAAACAAAATTTAATATTAAGTTGAAGATCCAAAACTACGGCGGCCTTTATGATTTTTTAGCTTCAAGGAATATTTCTTTTCAATAAAAAGGGAAAACATTTCATCTCTCGTTGTTGTCGTTCATTGTCAGATACTCTCAAATACGAAGAGTATAAATGAGTGTTTTTGCTTGTTAAAAACATAAATTAACAAAAAAAAATCTTATTCGGAACAGAATGTTAGTTGAATATACCGATTATTCATTTACTCTCATGTTTTTGCTCTAAAACCCGTAATTTTCGCATCACTTGTTGTCTTGTAAACAACTAAATAAACGAAATATATCGCTGAAATCTCTCTCTTTCTTCACGCATCTCGACTCTTGCATCATCATTTTTATGACAACCAATGGAATTCTTCGAAGAGTAACGTCAATGCAAATACGGAAAATGCACCGAACCATGAAACAACAAAAGTTAAATTCGAATGGAATATTTTTAAATTTATAAATAAAATATTTACTTATGAATTACTATTCTTTTATTGGATTAATTCATCAACACTAAAACATATGAATTATGTTAAATTGAAAACAGAGTTTATAGTTAAAAATATGAGACGGAAAAAAATGGATTTATTATTATAGTCAGGTCCTCCATTTTATTGGGTTAATAACATCTATTTATTATTAAATAATGAATTTATTAATTAAAAAATTTATAAATTGTATTTTCTGATACTAAATATATATATATATATATATATATATATATATATATATATATATATATATATATATATATATATATATATATATATATATATATATATATAAAATACTAAATAAACAACTAAGATAGTGATTGAATAAAAAAAAAATTTGGTTCGAAAAAACTTTTTTCAACTGGTATTTTATACAAACTTTCAGAATGAGTTTTTTAAAGAAAAAAAAATTAAGTTAATATTCCCAAATTTCAATTCTTTTTAAAACCAATTTTCATTAAAAATTATGCATTTAGAAGTTTTTTATACTGTTGATTTAAGGCTGTGTTGTTTTGCAAGTTCAATTTCAATTTAGATAGTGAAAGCAGCAGAAAATACCGTGTGTTTTGTATTTCACGAGTGAAAAATCTACAAGCAGTTATGTATGATGATAATTTAAATATTTGAATTAAAGAAGATGGATCATTATTGCAATTAAACACGGTGGCAATTTTAATATTTCAATGCAATAAGATGAACAATTATTGAAGTTAAATACGATGGCCATTTTAATATTTCAATGCAATAAGATAAACAATTATTGAAGTTAAATACGATGGTCATTTTAATATTTCAATGCAATAAGATAAACAATTATTGCAGTTAAATACGAAGGTCATTTTAATATTTCAGTGCAAAAATGGAATATTATTGCAATTAAATACGGTGATAATTTTAATACTTCAATTTAATAAGTCTATGATTTTAACGGTCTAATTAAAATAAGATGATGTTTTAATGTTTCAATTATATAAAATGAATTATTATTGAAATAAGATCAATAAGACCAATGGTGTTTCAATATTTAAAAGGGTGACTATGATGTTTTGTAAAGTAAAATTTATTATTTTTAAGGCGCATGTAAATCATAAAGGAAAACATAACTTTAGGGAATCACCTGTAGGGACAAGAAGTTACAAATTACATACCGGCGAAATTCGAAGTGACTATTCCGTACGCATGATATATAATTTGCCTGTCACATGATAAACTACTCTGAAAATGCAGGATAAATAAAGGATTTGCAAATCACTCTTCTTATTGCATCAGATAACGGAAGAAGACATTGAAATGTTATTTACAAGAAAGTGCAATATATATTATTCTAGAGCGATTTACTGTCTTTAACGAATTGTTATCTGTTTTATGTTATGACTCAAAAATTTTTAATATATATAGTTTAATTTTGTTTTGATTAATTCAGACCACAAGAATTCATAGAAAATGCTATTTCATTTTTTTCTGCATTAAAAAAAAATTCACAATATCTAAATAATTTTGAAATATTAAATTTTCCTTCGAAATTGTAAGAAACGAAAAGGCTAGCTTATATCCTTTTTCCAAGCTGTCTTTCTATTCTGCCAAACTCTCTACAGTGTGGAGGTTGCAGGTTCGATTTTCACCGTAACTCACCGAATATATTTTTGTTGTTGTTGTTAATTTACGTCGCACTAGAGCTGCACAATGGGCTATTGGCGACGATCTGGGAAACATCCCTGAGGATGATCCGAAGACATGCCATCCCAATTTTGATCCTCTGCGGAGGGGATCACACCCCCGCTTCGGTAGCCACAGTTCAACGAGGACCCATGCCGCACACCCTCGGTCCCTACGCAGACTGATCCAAGTGGTCACCCACCCGCACACTGACCGCAGCCAGTGATGCTTGACTTCGGTGATCTGCTGGGAACCGTGTCTTAACGATCAGTCCACTGCGGGACATATATTTTTGGGATGCTGCGCAATCTGCTTTTCAATTTGACAAAGCCTTATAGTCCATCTTTGTAATGAGTACACACGCCCTGCATATATGTTGTGCAGGAATGAGCAATTAACGCATATATATATATATATATATATATATATATATATATATATATATATATATATATATATATATATATATATATATATATATAATAATAATAATAATAAGCAAAGCTCCTAACCCCCCATTGCTTACATGAGACCTATTTTTTAAAAAAAAACTCTGGCATTTTTTTTAATAAATGAAGCTCTTGATATAAATGCATCTGAGATCTGGAAAAATAATTATTATTTTCGATTCATAATTTGCCATGTCACTAGTAATATCATGAGAATATTTGTCATGTCACTGTTTTGAAATTCTTTTACTAAAAAATTATACCTGATTTAACACTGTATATACGATATTAACGATCATATTAACGATAGGATTGAATGTAATTCACACTATAATTGATTTAACTTAATATAATTTCAGAGTTAAGTGAATATAAGAGTTATTAAAAAAACACGTGAATAATAACAGGTAAATATTATTTTTTTTATTCATCTTGAATAGCTGCTAACTTGTGTGGCAGTTGAGACTAATTTTTCTTAGTGGTAGCAACATTATAGTGTTTTGACGTACTAAATCTTCAATTTAAAGTTTCAAAAAACATTCCAGCCTACCACGAAAATCAATAAATAAAAAATATGTAGATATGCTCCATTTTTAGCTTATTTAGCACCTATATGTTTAAGTAGTTTAATTTTTAGAAAATACTTCCAACTCAAATTGTTGTTTTACTACCATTTTGTGAAATCTTTTCCAGCGACCTCACTAGTATGCTCTTGTTCAGAATTTTAAAATAAATTCACATCACTTGCCATTTCACAAAAATTCGCATCGACGTTTTAAGAGATCACGTACTTTCAAAAAATTGTTTTCACTTATTTAATGTTAAATTATTGTCACAAAATTTTTGAAGCACGTTGAAATCAAATCTTTTTAAACTACCACTTCGGTTTTTTTTAAAAAAGATTTTAATTAGTTTAAATTTTAAAAAATGTACTCACTGAATACGTGAATATTCTTTCTTAAAAATGTGTGAATGTTCTTTCTTAAATGTAATTCTTTTCATAAAATTTTAAAAAAATAATCAGGGATTCTTTTTTTTTAATACTTCAGAATTTTAATAAATTAAACTGAGAAAACTGAAAGAAAAGAAATAGATTATCTTTTCCCGTTGAAATATTAAAACAATAAATAAATGAATTCTTCATAATGATATAAAAATATATTTTAAAGGAAGGCTGAAAGTGTTGGTAACATTGGAAAACCGATTGCGGGTGAAACCTTAGCAACCCATTCTAATGACAGAGAGCGTGCAGTTCTGGTTCCAGCCAGTCCACAACTCGATGCTGATTGGCTGGCGAGAAACTGGAGGAAAAAGCATTCTGAAAACGGCGCAGAACAGCTGATCTCTCTTGCCGGCATTTCGGGAAAGAGAAGGAAGAGAAAGAGAGAGAGAAGGAAGATTATGAGAGCTTGCACAGGGAGACAAATCTATTCTAATTCTTCTTGACCTTTGGTCAATTATTGGTCATCTTTGAAATGACACTATCACGGTCGTGCCAACATCATCTATTGCCCATGTCTCCGACATAAAAGACATAAGTGTTTGTGTGTGCGTGTTTTTCATCATTGACATTTTTTTCCAAAGAAAGAGAAAAAAGTTTGGGATTATTGTTGTTGTTTGTATCATATGAAGTAAATATGCCTCCGCTGAGAAATGGATCATCCTTGTATCTTAATGCATCAGGTATGATTTCTTAATCACAGTAATTAGTATCATAAAGTTATTAAACATGATGTGTCTTGTATTCCAACAACTGGTTCCTTTGAATGATAATATTGCTAAGAAACATATAGATATATTATCCAGAGTATAATAAAACGATTATACAATAAAGTACAATTAATTATACTGAATTGATTTTGTGTACTAACCGATATGCAGACTGATTTCTGTCGATATATATTCTCTCTATATATATATCCTTGTTTCTTGCTTATAATGACTGGTTCAAAATATTTACATTAATTGTTAAATGTTTGTTTTGACTTACATCTTAGTTTGAAATGATACAACAACAAAAAAATCTCAAATATAAATTTTTTGTGTTTTAACAGTCTGATATTCGATTATTAAATCTTTAGTTGCTGAATTAAAAAAAAAATGATCTCCTAAATTTGCCTTTTGGATTTGCTGAATGATCACCTAATGTTAAAAATGAAACTTTTCGATCTAATTCTCGATCGATTTCCCTAATCGATCATAGCTACTTAAAATTCAAGAGTTTTGCTTTTTGGCACTTAAAAATGCATACGTAAAATATTCTAAATTTTTAATCATCTAAGATCCCAGATATGAATTTTACTTCAGTTGTTGAACTTTTGAAAAATTATTATCTAAATATGTTGTTCAGATTTGCTGAATGATTCAAACTGATTTGCTGGAAATATTCAATCGATCACTTCTTTCAAGTTTAAGTGTTTTGGTTTTTAACAGTCAAAAACGTGATTCCAAATTGTTAAATTGCAAATTTGATTCAGCAACCTTAAGTTTATTTGCTGAATTTTAGAGAACTGTCCATCCAAATCTGAAATTATGCAATCGATTACGTTTATTTCTAATTCATTTGTTTTATGCTTAAAAATTTTAAATTGCACATTTAAAATATTGAAAATCGTATGGCTGAAATTCGATTCTTCTATCTTACTTTAGTTGCTGAATTTTTAAAAAATGAGCAACTAAATCAGAAAACACGCTATCGAATACAATTATTTTAAATTCAAGTTTGTTTTTGTGTTAAAACTTCTAGGAAGACAGACGAAATGTTTCATAAAGGCTCAACTAGTGTTCTAAGAAAAATGATTAATCTCAAATTTGGAATTTAATCAAGTTTTTAAACTGAGTTAATTATTTCAGATGAAAAACAAACTTATACTATTTCTAATGCATGAGCTCACTAAACAAAATAAAAATTTGTGTATTGTAGTGTTTTTGCTGCAAAAATATAGTGCAAAAATATATATTTCTAAGAATATTTCAGTACCTGAGAGAACAGTATCACTTTACTGTATCTAGACTACAAAATGTACTAGGTTAGAATAATATTATTATCCAATGCTGAGTCTTAGTCTATGCAATTAAGTTACAAAATTATTTAAGATTTCTGCTTTACTATATTTAGGAATATTTCATTGCAAACTTGTCATATATATATATATATATTGTGTATGGTAGTTCCCTTAAAAGCTAATCAAAAAATGTGTTTTTATTTATTTATTTATTTTGCAGTAAAGATAAAGAGTATTTAATTGCTGAAAATTGTTTTTCGTTTTTGCCTTGATTTGTTTAAAATGTTCATATGAAACAAAATGTACGAGAATAATAATGAATGAAATTGAAACTAGTTATTGTTACACAAGTTTAAAAAATTAATTTATGAGCTATATAATCACTTTAATTAGCTTTATATTTCTAGTTGTGGCAATGAGAAAATCTTATGATGCAATAAAATAATAACCTAATGAAAACTTGTACTACCTAGCATTAATCATATACTTATATACTTTGGGCATATTTTTTAAGACAAATCGTTTGAACAATTACTTTTGCCAAAAATCGATTCCTTTACAAATTTAGATTAATGAAAAATGGTTAAAATGTGGAATAAAAATATTTCTACAGATCTCAATAACAGTTTATAGGTATTTTAAATACAGCTTGTCAATACTTGAAGGTATTAAATTTAGTTTACTTAAAGGTGTTAATTGGGACAAAAACTAATTATTTTTAATTTAATTCAGGTAACCAACCCAAACCGACCACTCTCCTGCCGTTACTCTATACTGATTGAATTCTGTTTTCCAAATTGAGCTACCCAGCATGTTTTGAGGGTCGTTGAAAAAAAGTACCCAGAGAAAGGACGTTTCGTAACTTAAAATATGGTCTGTGCTTATTAGTTAACATAATTGAGATTATACCCTCGAAACATTGAGATTGAGTCTACAATTATCATAACATTATTAAAAATATTATGATAACATTATTAAAAATGATATAATTGTAGACTTCTAATTGTAATTTTAAATGAAGAAATTTAAAATTTGAGCGAAATCGGTCGAATAATTTCTGAGTTTCAGAATTTAAAGAACAGACATACTATTAAGATTATGCTTCTCATGAACTATTTGACCAATTTTGCTTAAAATTTGTATTTTGTATCGGATTGTCCCCTTTCCTCAGCTTTTTAGCTATGAAAATGCTGAAGGTGAGCAGAAAATAATAATAAATAAATATTATGAAGAAAAAAAATATATTTTGAGTCTATTTCGAAGTCTAATATTTTGATAATTTCTCCTCGACTGATGGTATTTTGAATTGTGCGCCTAGTGGAAAATCCTTGCAAAAAAAGTGAGTCGTTTTCAAAACCAGCGGGAAAAAATAAATAGTTATCAATTATCAAGAAATATTAATAATTATACCTGAATGTTGACCGTGAAACTGGTTAAATAGTTTTCTTATTTATTTGTGAAGTAAAGCAGTCTCTGAGAATGTTTCTAAAAATAAATTAAAAATCATTCCTATTGAAAATACCTAGGTATAAATTATATAACTGTCAACTGAGTCACAAATCTATCGTTCTGAGTGTACTTCGTTCGTAAATCGATCACGTGTAGTGATCAGACACTGTTCATTAGATTTCCATTTTGTTTTTATCACATAATAGATCAATTCCTTATAAAGTGGTATAGGAATTTCGGTTCTCCTTATCTTTTAATTTTTTTTCGTACGTATCAAAAATTAAATTTTTACTCGTGACTAGGGAAATCTAATTAATATTCAAAAACAGAGCTATTGAAATTAAACACGAAATTGTGAATAGTTTGATTATTAATAATCTCGTGGAAACCGAATGAAAATCGGATGAATAGTGCCCGAGATCTGACGAGATGGAATTATGTATTTGCAAGCAGAACGTGATTGAAATTTGAAAATTCGTATGCACTGCACATGACATTCAAATTTATTGATCGAGTGATATCCTATAAAAGTTTAAATTCAGGAATATTTTAACATCTTTTTTTTTTCTTGCTATTTACTACAAGATTTCAGAAAAAAAAAATTAAGTCTATTTCTCATTTTCGTCTTCTTGAATATGGGTAAATATAAAAAACTGATATATGACCATAGCTAGTAATTTTATTGTATTTATTAATTTTTAAGCTTCATACATTTTATTTTATGACCGCCGTTAAACAGGTGACCTAATTTTGAGTTCACGACTATCAATGTTCAACTCCGTAGCCTTGTAATTTTGAACCCAATCCAGAAGATAAGAGACCTTTTAGAGCTAGCATTGGGACAAACTAGGCTTCGGTTTTTGATGGAACTCATCCACATTTGGTTTACATGGAGAGAAAAACCACGAAAATCTTTCACCGTTATCCTAAAGCCATGGGGATTCTAAACTATGATTCGTCTACTACCACTGAAAATATTTTGCGTACTCCAGTCGGGGCGAGCCGATAGCGGAATTCGTATCGATTAGGAATCGCTGGGATTCGAGCCTGGGCCATATTGGGCAAAATTATAAATTCTAACTGGCCAGTGGCCGGTTGTAGAATTTTTAATAGTCCATATTTTAAAATGTGTGGCCATTTGTTCAACAAAAAAAATTACTAAAAATCGTTGATATTATTAACGTAAGACATTTATTTTAAAACGTAAACGCATACTTCTTAAAATATGGTAAGCACTATGAATTTCATTTCTATAATGAAAAAAATGTAAGAAACAAGTGTGAAACGGTGTAATTTTCAGGACATTGCAAAATTGCATATTTTTATAAAAAGATAAAGAAGGGGTAAATTTTTGACAAAATTTCTTCCATTGGGTAGTGACAGGTATACAATTCTTTACTCTCCATTTGTTATATTTTGTTGCCCTGTGGCCGATGGTGACCGTTTATTTTGCCCTATACTGGGTCACCTCATTGTGGAGCGAGCGCTCAATCCCCTGAGCCGCCATTGAGCTACTGCCCCAAGCTTCATGCATTGCATAAAAAAGGCATTAGATAAAAAGGCTTAGACATTTCATAAGAATATCCCGTTAAAAACCATAATTTTTTATCCAGATGAATAGATCGAACCACGTTCCACATTGATGAATTGACGTACACATTGATGAATAGATGAATATCCAGATGGATAGACGTTCCACATTGTGTTTCGGGGGGTAATTTTAGACGAAAACAAAAGGTTTTTATATATTAAAACATTCCTCTTTTTAGATATCGTTTAATCATTTCTTCCAAAGAAAAGGTATAATAAACAAAAATACTATATATTTTTTTTTAAATTAATTATTAAATCAAGTTTTCGTGTATTCATTAAGCAAACTTATTTGAATTTATTCATTTACTTTTAAAAAATAGGAGTCGAAGAAATTAAAAAAATTCAGAAATATGAATGTATTCAGAATGAATTTAGAAATATAAATGTATTGAGAGAAAATTTAACTAAAAAAAATTTTTAAAAACAATTTTTAGAGTAGTAACACTATAGAAATTTTTTTTGTCTGTTTTTTGTTGCATGGGATTTTTTAACGGGTTTTGGATATTTTCACGTCGATGAATTCAAATCTGCAATTGATTTTTCTCTTTCCAATCCGCAGTTTTTCTAAATAACATTTTTTGTCTATATTGGTTGAAATGTACAAGTTAAACGCTATAAAAACGAAGAGTCTCATAAACGTTATAACAAATTTCTATGGGTTATACCCTTAGAAATTTGGACACATCATCAGGATAAAAATGGCATAGGAACTCATGCCAGAAAATGTCGTCATGCACAGCTAGTTTCACTTCCTGAGCCACTATAGGAACCATTTCTTCACATGCTTCTGCACAGGTCATAATAGGGGAAGCGCCCCTAGCTGCGTATAGCAACGTTTCCGCTCTAGGATTAACATGCAGTTTTACTCCTGATCATGTGGCCTAACTCCTAAAATAATTTGTCGTAACAATTATACGAACCCTGTTGTTTACAAACAAATATATATCTAAAACAAGATAGACCAAAAATGAATTTTTTTTAAAAAATGCATTTTTAGGAGCAAAACTAATTTAAAATTTAAAATTCTCATACCTATATTGGGTAAGAATGCAACAAAATATTTGTACCATTCGAACCACGAAATAAATATAGCTTTAAGTAGTAGTATAAATAGATGCTCGAATAATAAATAATTATCATAATCTATTTTCATTAAAATGTTCTGTTATTATTTATTCCAAGAAAAATCATTGCGTTTCCATAATAAATATTGATATATTCCCAGTAATATTCTTTTTCTCACAATATTGTAAACACATTTTTACGAAACACTTCCTTCTTTTTCTCACTTTATTGAATGGAATTTGTTATAAAAGTCGTTTGAACTTCGATAAATATTTTGTACAAGAAAATATTAAGGATCCCCGCCAGGAATGACATGAAGAAAACAAGTGGAAAGAGACGGAAGCGGAAATTAAATTATTTACTAAAGTTTAAGTTAGTATTTCGATACAGTTTTTAGAAAAGTGGAATACTAGTGCGGTGTTTGTTTTGAAAAGAATGTGCGACTTATTGTGGAACATATTTATATTCATTTCACAAATACTTTTTGTCATCAAAAGCAGAAAAACAAGATCAACAAACTAGTATTTAAAACAGTGATCACACTAAACCAGTGACGAAATGTAATCGACTGTATTATTTTCTTTTAAAGTTCTAATTAAGTTCAACCTTTGATTATTATCGCAACATATATTTAAAAGAGTTGTTAGTTAAGTTATTGATATTATTTTTGTGTAAGTGTATAGTATTTTTTTGTTCTAAAATTGACAAGAAAGTGTTTTGATAGCATGTGAGTAATGTTTTTAATTTTATATGACTGCTTAGTTTTACTCATATTTTTCTAACTCAATGCTGTAGGATGCTTGAGGTCTTATATTCGTAGGCGGCTCTTTTTTTTAATCTTCTCTCTCTCTCTCTATATATATATATATAAAAAAGAATTATGTTTACTCATTCATATTTTAACTATATACATATTCATAAAAACGTATCTTAGTACTAACTGAGCAATACAATTAAACTGAAGCTCCTTATCAATATACAAAATAGCTGATGGCTTTTGCTGCATTCCTGGTCAATGCATTCCTGGCTGTTTTCCTGGCAAACTCGCTATAAAATTTACATGAAGGCTACAGAATGGATATACCCATCATCAAGAATGCGATGAATCATCTATTTTAGCACAATTGCTGAAATCTTGGCCATACATTTAATTTCTAAATTTCTGCAAAGCCGAAATTCCTTCCACCCCTTTCATATCAGCTCATCTTGATGCTCTGGAATCCTGTTTCATTCAGATAAATGCTGATCCTCTAGTTAGAGACGTGTGTTTCTCTTCAACCCTCCGTAGAGCTTGGAAAAGCAACCTGCTCTGATTTACCTCTTTCAACCACCACAGTTTTTCTAGTTTTGTTTTTACGTTTAATATATTCTTTTTTTTTCGTTGGCAACTTTGCTTTTTTTTCCAGTTTTTTTTTCTTTCTTCATTCTTGTCCGGTAAGTCTGAGGAATGGGTGCCTATTTTTGAGTACTCGAAATAGGGTGACTTTTTCCGCCTTTAAAATTTTTGAATAATCAACTATATTCATTCATATTTTCAACGAATACATAATTGAGGATTTAAATTGATAGGACAATTGTGTGTCGGATAGATTGCTATCATTTATATATTCACACCTTATCCAGAGTGTTACCTATTTTTGCTAAATATTGAAATGCCCAACTTTGTTTCATGCTACGTAAGAGAAAATTTTAAACTATCTTCACTAACACTATGCGATTTGATTTTTATTATTTGTCTTCTTTTTAGGCTAAAATTTTGATTGAAAATTAGGTGTTTTTTAAAGGACTATTTATTTGCTAAAAGCGGTTAATTATTGATAACGATTAACTATCTATAAATAGATAAAAATTAAATATCACTCACTAGTAAATTAATGAAATATTAGTCAATACAAATATTTTATCTACGTTGTTTTCATTTATATCTTTATAATCTCAAAAATTAATTATCTTACTTAAGTATTTATTTTGAGAAACGTAATTAGTTTTAGTAACCAGACCTAGCGAATGATTTTATTTACTATGTCAATCGAATTTATATCCAAGCATTAATAAACAGTGTACTATAATCAATAACATAGTGTAGAATATCTAACTTACGCGAATTTATGTCTGGAAGAAACTGAACTTATGCGTGCACAACTTCTTAGAAACGAATTAAGCATAAAAGATATTTTTATAAAATAATTGTTATGGCATGGAATCATAAAATGTGTAACAATGCCCCATACAGTTTTTATGACTCGATGAGAGTTACAAAAATAGTAACCAAGCTACGAAGAAGAGGCAGAAAATTTTTACTTTAATAACCGTAAGAGAGTGGGAGGGGGGGAATGTGCCAAGGTCAGGACCTTGTTTGTTTTACCTATTTGACGCGATCATTGTAAGGAAGTTCTTATTGCCATCATATTTCTGCTTACAAAACTATTCACACAAATACTTCCGCTTCTCTACTGATTTCTAACTTCGGCAATATTCTCAAAAGAAAATGGCATTTAGATTAATTTTTTTAAAATTTATTTGTACAAAAAGGGAGACCGTGTTTGATGTTAACGCCGTTGTTAAACTGTTCCATTTTTTTCTATTCCATCATATTCTTTCGTATAGTTCTTTTTATCAAATTTTGTATTTCACCGCTTAAATTCTCGTACTTTAAAATTGTGTAAAAATTTGAAAACATTATTATTCAAACTCTTCTTTGATTATTATTAAATAAAATAATAAATTACTGTTAAAATTATTATTTGCTCGGAATTATCTTTGGATAAACGAATTTTATAATTGCGCGCTAAAATTTTTCGATTCACTTAAAATGTTCCCTCCTCCCCCCCCCCCTTTAATAACGGCAGGCACTGAACTTTCGTTCTTCGCCTTAGAAGATGCCGGAAGTGTTGCTCATTTATCGTTACCCAGTGGGCACCTGTGAACCAAAGTCACGGAGGCGAGCAACATTACCCACGCCACACTGCCACAAATACCCGTTCATAGGGTGGGCCACATTCAAGGATTCACACATCAGAAGACAACAGAGAGAGAGAGAGAAACATCCATGCCCAGAGCGGGATTCGAACCCGCAGCCATTGGCTTCGCAGTCAGGCACGCTAACCTCTCGGCCACCTGGCAGGCACTTAAAATGTCCACGAGATATGACGCAATAGGCAAAAAGTAAAATTAATATTAAGGGGACAAACTTTCGGCCGTTCTCTTAACCAAACTAAGGAGACCCAATCCTAGGTTGCGGCAATCCCCTATATTTTGAGGGACAGAAATCCAAATCCGTCGCAATGTATGCCATTCAGGGAAGATACGTTTTTGTGTCTGCCTTCGCAACTTCGTCTGCAAATTAATTACCATATTTAAGGACAGTAACTCAAACCTTTAAGATTGCGACTTAGTTCGTTAAAATCCGATCATTTAATCAAAAGTAAGTCAGGGTGTGCCATTTTTTTTTATTCGCTCTAGATATTCAAAAATATTACTTTGAAGAATTTTTCTTTAGAAAAATTCCTATCAGTTAAATTTCGATCGAATCAGAATCACATATATGCATACCATTTTTAAAAAATTTAAAAATTGTTTTGCTATTGTTTTACTTTACACTGTAAAAATTTCTGTTAAATACATAATTATGTAATTCTACAGAAGACTGCTGTTTTCTAAAACTACAGAAATTTACAGTTTAGTTAAACTACATCGTAACTATCAAAAGAGTCTTCTGTTAACAAATAAAATCTGTAACCATTGATACAGATTTTACCTGTTGGGTACACATTTTTTCAATTTTGAATATGAAAAACTTTGGTACCAAAGAATTTTTGGTATTTTTTGTAATGTTTTGTTTCAAGAAATTTCTGTCAAGGTGTTTTTTTCATAGCATACGGATAATCTCTGACAACTTTGCTGTCTTAAATTTTCCGTAATTTAGCAGAATTTTTTTATAGTGTATATTTCTATGCTAAGAATGCGATGGCGAATCTTATCCAATACATTAAATAAAAATTACTAGTGTATTTAATTGTCAAATCAAATTTAAGTTTCAAGGTACTAATGCTTTATAAAAGTTAAAATATGTAAGCATGTGAACAGTTTTCTTAAAGTTAAGTTACGGACAGTATAATTATAATAACCAGATAATCGAACTTTTTGCAGGAATAAAGTTACTAAATAAAAAAACCAAAATAAATAGCTTTTTAATTATGGTAAGGTAAAAAAGTGTTTTCTAAATGTGAAAATAAAAGCTCTTATGTGTCTTATTTTATCTACACTTTAAAACTCTAATTTAGAAACTTAGTGTTGGTTCGTTGGTATACTAATTTATGTTGATATGCAAGATAACTGATTTAACTCATTGATATAGAATCTTTATTAAACACATTTTTCATCCTTTTTTCATTATTTTATATTAATTTAAGTTGAAATAAAAGAAAAATATATAGCATTTTGATAGTTTATGGTTATGAAATACAGCATGCAACACCAGTGTCTTTTTCTACGTTAAAGGTAAAATCTTTCAAACACGGCTCCCTTAAAAGCTTTAGTTTTTCAAATTTGCAGTTATTTAGATCTAAGAGAAACAATTATTCATCGTTGAAATTTCTTTAATTTACAAAATCAATTTTTGATAAATATTTGAATGTGGATGCGAAAATGTTTTTGGAACTACTTTTTTCGGATTTTATATTTTAGTGCAAATATAATTCCAATAATGTAGCTGATTATTTTTAGTAACTATAAGACTGTCTTTTTGTAATTAAAAAATACCAAACTGTATTTTTATTTGTAATCAGAGAGTCAGAAAAAGAATATTCATAAAAGGGACACCAGTGTTCCATCTACGACAGTGGGTTAATCTTAGAAAGTTATTTTTCTCAAACTCTAAAGAATTCTAATAAAGAAAAGGTCAGGCATCAAATTAATTCTTTTTTATTTTTAATGAAAGTAGAAAAAAAAAGTTTTGTTTTCCACGAGAACTGAAATAGAGTTATATTAATTCTATACGTTCCATAATTTTGAGTGATATTAGAAGCAGGGGGGTCGTAAACCATTTAATATAGTTCCTCTCACTTTTCTTTCTTTTTATGTCCTCTGGTACATTTGAGGCAAAATTTATGACGTGGCCATTAAGAGAATATTTCACTTGTTATGAATGTTAACCTTAACTACTTTCTCTTTCGATATTTTTATCTCTCATAAAGTTATAAATGCTTCTATTTTTTTCGTATAAATTTTAAGGCACATTGTATCGCAGCAGAGTTGTAAGTTTGTTATTTTTACGAAAATAGCATCAAAGTAATAAAGTTATCACCAACTGAATTCAATTCATAAAAGATCAAACTACGTTCTGTTTAAACGGTGGGCGATAAAAAGAGCACCGGATAAGAACAAAAAAAAGCACCAAAAAAAAACACTGGAATAAAAAGCACCTCACTAGTTATGATATAGTCTAGTCTACATAAACTCTAGACTGGACTGCATAATAACTAGTGAGTTCTAGTTTCTAGTCTATATAAACTTAACAACCGATTTAATTCGAGCCGTTGAGTCAGAATTAAATGTAATTAGACATTTTTTTTTGAATGAAATTAAATATTTTTTAAAAAAATATAGCTAAAATGCAAGGATTATTTTAAAGTTTACTCAAAGTAACTTTTTCCATTTAACAAAGTGATCAGAACTTTTTAGCAGCTCTAAAATTTTTCCAAATTTCAATAATCACACTTATTTTATTGTTATAAAATATGCAAATAATACTTTTTCAACTAAATATTTAAAATTTTTTTTTACTAAAATAAAATAATATATTATTTTAGTTTACATTCTTAAATTATAAAAAGATTAAGCCCTGAGAAACTATTAACTGATTAAATTGATGCATTAATTGTAATAATAGTATTATATATTATCTAATTTCATAAAAAATATATAAAGTATTAAAAATTGCTTTCAGAGAGCTTCAAATTGAATTTTGAGTGTTAATTTGTGGCGCCAGGCATGGTGCGTAGGCGCCAAAAGAATCAACGGGATTACAAACACACGATCGGCAACCTTGGAACTGCCTCAGTATTTAAGAAGCTTCGAACTTTACTCAGTCTCTATCCCACACAGTCTTACTTAATTTTTATGTTTCTGTTTTTAGCTTGTTATGTTCGGTTGTTAAATAAATGTTTAAGTTTATTGTTGTCATAGTTGTCTTCAACTTAATATGAGAGGGTTCCTCCCCCTCAATTGGTGACCCTTGTGTTTATTATGTTTTTGGATACGCTATTATCCGTTGTTTTACAATTTGGAATAACTGCTTGAATTTGGTAATGTACAATTTCCTCTCTTATTTGGTCAACTGCTTTGCTTTGCGCTACTTAAAATTTAAACTTTATGTATAGTAATATCTTTTTATTGTATAATGTTAGACTGAAATTTTTAAACATTATTGTAAGAGACTTTAATTAGTAGTTATTGAATTTGAATATACGAACTTTAAATGCTGTTGTATATATTTCTTAGTATAATATTTGTAGTTTTGAATCATTCTTAGTCATGTAAATACTTATTTTTATTGTGAATATTTCCATATATTCTCTAGTTATTGAATTGTTCTAATGTATATATATACAACTAGTTTAGTTTGAAAATTTTCATTAGTGAATCTTTAACTAGTTGCTTAGTTTTGTGTTATAATGGCTGATAAAGATAAAACGGGAACTGAAGCTGAAATTCATAAAATTGGCCTTCGCTTACCTGGATTTTGGATTGATAATCCAAGTCTATATTTTACGCAGATTGAGGCTAATTTTAAATTATCAGGGATTACTTCTGAATCTACTATGTATTGCTGTTTAATCTCTGTTCTTGATCAGAATATTATGCAAGTAATTGCGGACTTGGTCAGAAACCCAAATTTGGAAAAGCCTTACACTGCCGTTAAGGATAGACTTATTGCAGAATTTTCCTTGTCCGAGAGTAAAAGAATTCAAACTTTACTTCAGGACCTTGCATTGGGGGATTCTAAGCCGTCTGCCTTGTTGCGACATATGCGAGAATTAGCAGGATCTAATTTTTCAAATGAGGTTATTAAATCTATTTGGCTATCTCATTTACCCTCATCTATTCAGTCTATTTTAAGTGTTAGTACGGAAGGTTTAGAAACTTTGTCAACTTTGGCAGATAAGGTTTCTGAAGTAACTAGTTTTTCTGCAACTTCAAGTTGTAATGAAGTTGTAAATAGAGATTCACTTATGGAAAAAATAGCTCAAATGTCTACGGATTTGGCAGAGTTGAAGAATGAAATTAAATCTATGCGTAGATACCGAAGTCTATCCCGTAGTCGTTTGCGCTCCAAATCAAATGTTTCGAAAAGTTTTTCTCACCCTTCTAAAGGTGAAGCAGAGAGTCAAACTGCCGAAACTAAAATGTGTTGGTATCATAGGAAGTATGCTAAAAAAGCACACAAATGTATTGAGCCTTGCAATTTTAATTTAAACTGATGAGCTCTACTATTAGTCCGGTGGTTAATAGTAGTGAGAATTTAAAATTTAGCCACCGACTTTTTGTTTCTGATCGCAAAACTAAGTTAATGTTCTTGGTCGATAGCGGATCTGATGTAAGTTTATTGCCTATAACATTTAAAGGTTGCAGGCCAACATCAAATTATGTGTTGCATGCTGCTAACGGCACTGCTATTAAAACATTTGGTGTTAAACTTATGTCGCTAGATTTTGGTTTACATCGAAAATTTGATTTTACATTTATAATTGCGAATGTTTCAAAACCAATTTTAGGCGCGGATTTCTTACGACATTTTGAGTTGTTAATCGATCTTAAAAATAAGAAATTAATTGATACGAAAACGTCTTTGGCTTATCAAGGTAAAATCTTTCCTTCCTCAATCCAAAGTGTTAAAACAATATTTGGCAATACTAAATATCACGATTTAATTCAGGAATTTTCTGAAATTACTAGAGTTAGACCTAATTATCTTAAAATTAAGCACGATACAGTGCATTATATTAACACGATTGGTCCTCCGGTCGCTTCAAAAGTTCGCAGATTGAATTCTGTTAAACTTCAAGCTGCCAAATCTGAATTTGATTTCATGCTGCAACATGGTATTTGTAGGCCATCCAAAAGTCCTTGGGCCAGCGCCCTACACATGGTCCCAAAAAGTAACTCTGATTGGCGACCTACCGGCGATTACAGAGCTTTAAACGCCTGTACTCGGCCTGATAAATATCCTTTACCAAATTTGCAGGATTTTTCTCAAAATCTGTTTGGCAAGAAAATATTTAGTATTATAGATTTTGTTAAAGCATATAATCAAATTCCCGTAGCAGAACAAGACATTGAGAAAACTGCAGTTATAACACCTTTTGGGTTATTTGAATTTTTGTATCTGCCTTACGGTTTGTGTAATGCACCTCAAACCTTCCAACGTTTTATTAACGAAGTTTTATATGGTTTAGATTTTGTATTTGCTTATATTGATGATATTCTCGTGGCAAGTGCTAACGAGACTGAACATTTGTATCACTTACGTTTAATATTTGAACGTTTAAAACAGTATGGTTTAACAATTAATGCTTCTAAGTGTATTTTTGGATCTTTTGAAGTACCCTTCCTTGGACATTTAGTAAATGAGCATGGTGTTAAACCCTTACCACATAAAGTAGATGCAATTGTTAACTATTCTAAACCCAAAACTCTAAAAGATTTACGCAGGTTTCTTGGGTGTTTAAATTTCTATAGGAGATTTATTCCCAAAGCGGCAGAATTGCATGCCCCGTTAAACGCTTTACTTGGGGGTAGTAAAAAAGGCGATAGTAAAACTATTAACTGGACTGCAGAGTTAGAAAATTCTTTCGAAAAATGCAAAGAAAGTATTGTAAACATTACTCAGCTATCTCACCCGGCACCTGATTGCCAGTTAGTGCTGTTTACGGACGCTAGTGACATTGCAGTAGCAGGTGCCTTACATGAAAAAACTGGATCTGGTTATATACCTTTATCCTTTTTCTCCAAAAAGTTAAATAATGCCCAAGTTAAATATTCTGTTTATGACAAAGAACTTTTGGCGATTTATTTGTCAATAATTCATTTTCGTTATATGTTGGAAGGAAGGGTATTTCATGTTATAACTGATCACAAACCTTTGACACACGCCTTTGCCCAAAGTTTTGAAAAGTGCTCTCCTAGACGTTTACGACAATTAGAATTTATATCACAGTTTACTTGTGACTTACGATATTTAGCAGGCGCAGAAAACTTAGTGGCAGACGCTTTGTCAAGGGTAGAAGAAATTGCTTTTCCTGACAAAATTGATTATGTGCAAATTGCAGCTGAGCAGTTGACTGATGAGGAATTGCAGGTATATTTAAAAAATCCAGATGTTACTAATCTTAAATTTAAATTAATTGTTTTGCCTAATTCTGATGTAAATTTGTATTTTGATGTCTCCCAACCTAGTGCTCGTTTGTATGTACCCATGAAATTTCGAAAAATGATTTTCGATTCTGTACATAATCTTGCACACATCAGTGCCCGATCTACTTTAAGACAGTTATGTAGTACATATGTTTGGCCTTCAATTCGAAAAGACATTGTTCAGTGGTGTCGCACTTGTTTAAGTTGCCAAAAGGCTAAAATACATCGACACGTTATATCACCATTGGGTAAAATTCCTGTGCCTAATGCTAGGTTCCAGCACGTGCATTTGGACCTGATTGGCCCATTACCGGTGTGTCGAGGATATAAGTACTGCTTAACTTTAATTGATCGGTTTACACGATGGGTTGAGGTGGTACCTCTACAAGATATCACGGCAAATACAGTAGCACGAGCAGTGATTTTTGATTGGGTTTCACGGTTTGGTGCTCCTGTTAGAATTTCAAATGATCAGGGAAGACAACTGGATTCCTTCACTTTCAAGAAATTAGCACAAATTCTGGGTGTTGAAATTATTCGTACGACTGCATACAATCCTAAAGCCAATGGGATGATTGAACGTGTTCATAGAACATTAAAAGCAGCCCTTATGTGCTATACTACAGATTCTTGGCTTGATAATTTGCCACTAGTTCTCCTGGGTTTGAGGACTGCTGTTCGGAAGGATTGGAACTTCTCTTCTGCTGAGTTAGTCTATGGGCAAACATTGAGAGTTCCCGGAGAGTTCTTTACTAACTCGGGAAATGACATCTCGCAGTCTGAATTGATTTCCCAGTTGCGTAAGGCATTTAGTGAGGTCAAGCCTGTAGCTTCTGTTTGGCATGACAAACGAGTCGTTTATGTACCAAAAGATCTTCAGACTTGTACGCATGTGTTCGTGCGACATGACGCCGTACGGAGACCATTACAACCTCCGTATGATGGTCCATATTCAGTTCTTAAGAAAAAATCTAAAATCTATCTTTTGCAGATCTCTACGAAGAAAAAGTGGATTTCTATTGACAGGTTGAAACCAGCGTATTTGCCAGTGGACGAGCCCCATACTTTATTCCACGATGATTCTCCTTGCCAGTCTGACCTTTCTTCAACTACAACTACCGAGTCTCCTTTGCCAGAAAAGGTACCGGACCCAAAGAAGTACGTTACTCGGTATGGTAGAAGAGTTCGTTTCAGAATCTGACGACTATGAAACTCCGGTGGGGAGTGATGTGGCGCCAGGCATGGTGCGTAGGCGCCAAAAGAATCAACGGGATTACAAACACACGATCGGCAACCTTGGAACTGCCTCAGTATTTAAGAAGCTTCGAACTTTACTCAGTCTCTATCCCACACAGTCTTACTTAATTTTTATGTTTCTGTTTTTAGCTTGTTATGTTCGGTTGTTAAATAAATGTTTAAGTTTATTGTTGTCATAGTTGTCTTCAACTTAATATGAGAGGGTTCCTCCCCCTCAAATTATTTTTAAAAACTATTTAATTACTTTCGAATAATTATTTAATAACATTAAATTCTGGTTCAACGGTCGAATGGAGTTGGACGTTAAATGTATGTAATAGTTAATAAAGTGCTTTTATATTCTTATTTTTCCTGGGCTTTTTCTTAATGAGCTTGTTTTTCCGTGACTCGTTTAAACAGAAATTTTTATTCAATAGAGCCACTTTATTCCATAAATTAGGTGCCTAGACTCGGTGGAGAGGGATTTTTATATTGTAAATAAGGGAAACTGGAAGAGCCTTGCTGCGGATAGGACAAGATAGCACGGACTTCTCGGGATGGCGGCTTTGACCTGTCACAGGCTGTAGTGTCTTGGAAGAAGAAGAGGAGGCAGTTTATTATATGCTCAAGGAGCTATTATCTTCAAATATATTTAAAATTTTGATGAAAGAGAATGATGAAGCATACATCTAAATCCTTACTTTTTGTCTATTAAATAATAAAACTTAACTTTTATATTTGATTCACAGTCCTTAAAGAGAAAATGCTTATGTTAAAATTAAAATTTTAAACTTTAGTGGGGAAAACATTTTTGAATGATGCTACAAAAATTTAGCCACCCATGAAATTTAGCCCAAAAGAAAAGTCACCCAAATTGATTGCAATTTCATGAGGCTTTGAGTGCAGACATCAGAACTATTTTATGAAGAGTTTGTCGAGTGCTTCGTATTAATAGTCATAAAAATAAGTTAATAGTCCAAATAAGCTATATTTCTAGGATCAAACCCTTAATAAAAATGTATTGTCTTTTTTTTTGTAAATTTACCAAAATATTAGACATCATGGCGACCGGGACGCGTGGACACCTGATTATTGCTTCGCAATTTCAGATTCGATATCTAGAGGAATATTACGCGATTCCTAATCTAATTATTTTGCACTCATTTTAAATAGAATAGACATCTCAAGAAATAGGTTTCTCCACTCCACTCTCCCCTTCTCCATTACTATAATAATATAATTAAATCTTTCTTTTTCCCCCACGCCAGTACATATATATTCACTTCTTAGTGAAATATACTACCGTGGAAATAAGTGAGATTTTCTGTAACCATGATAACAAAGTGGGGAAAACTGTGGAGGGTGGGGAAATCGCTTAATCTTAAGCCTAATCAATAACATAGAATAAACAATGAATAATGTAAAATTTTAATGTGTTAATGTATGCTTTCTTTTTTTGACATTCTTTTATATTTAGAAAAGTTAATATCTTTAAAAAAAGTTGTAAATTCTTCGTTTAATTTTGAATTTAAAAAAAAAGAAGAAAAAAAAAACAATGATAGTTCAATGTGTTACGTTTTTCTTGTTTTATATCGAAGAAAAGTGAATCGATATTTATTTTTTTAATTTTATTTACTTGTTTATTGCTGTAAAAAATTTATAAATACAAAATCTAGGTTTTGTAATGAACGAGTTCAAACTTAGAGACTTCAAAAAAGAAGCATGTACCATTTCAATTTAAAATAATGGAGATAAAATTGGTTAATTAAAGGTTTCTAGGGTTAAAGCTGACGTAGGAGAACAGCAAATTTTAAAGTAACGTCATTTGTACATACAAACTTTATTGAAAAAAGTGACCGTATACAGAAAGAATGCTATTTTTGTTTTCATAACAGAATATCGCAAACTATCTCTTTACTTTGTTGGAGATACAATCGAAAAGATCTGTGCCCTGTTTGCGTCCAAATTCTAATGAAAACTGTATGATGGTTCGTGCATCTCACACATATTCCAATATCATCTTGAAGAAATGGTTGGTAGGGCACTGGGCCCATGTCCATGAGTTCGCTGATTCGATCCCCGCCAGCCGGAGACTCCCCGTGTAATAAATGGTGACTGATGCACGATAAATCTGCCGAGTCGCAAAGTTCTCCATGTTCCCGTAACAAATCAATACCTCTGGGGGTACTGATCCAGGATCCATTGTCTTCTGGATTATTTCAGAATTACAAGGCTACGGAGTTGAACATCAGTAGTCATAAACCCAAATTTGGGTCGGCTGTTCAATGACGAATATATATATATTAAAAATAAATGTCACATGCTGACTCGAAGTCGATCTGGTGTTATCTTCAAGAAAAATTAGTTTGTGACATTTTGTTATAAAGACACAAGTGGCATACTGCATGCATTCAGTTTCATCAACAAAAAAAGTGTTAGTGCAATACTTAAAAATTTCTTGTTATTCTGTGTCATCCTGTATTTTGATTAAAACAACAAAAAAAAGAGCTTATCAAGAATAAGAACAGATTTCAGGTAATATTTGTGTTATAATCTGAGAAGACTGTGCCATCCATTTCACACTGTAGTGTAGATGTATCAAATAAATTGTCCAGGGGGCTTCATCTTCTGACAAAGGGGCGTTGACCTTGAAATTGACAGGCGATGCCCTTGAAAATAACCTGAATGATGAGTCATCCACAGGTGAGAGCGTAAAGGGGTGTTCGAAAGCCGCACGTGAAAAAGTTGCATGGTCAGAAAACGGCCTTAGGGGGCTCTTCGTGTAATTTTATGCTAATAAACTCTATAAGAAGAAGAAGAAAATGAAGTGGCTGATGGCTTTAATTGCATAAAGATGATCGAGCTCATTCATTTCGAAGAACAAGTAAATGAATTTTCATCACTTTGGAATCTTCCATTTTATGAGAGAGGGCAATTTAGTCGTTTTGAAGAGTTCATTCAGTTTTCAGTCTCCTCAAAATGAATAAGATAGCATGTACACTGATTATGGATATAGGGAGGAGATAGAACACCTGCAATTTTGACTAATAGAACCCCGTTATAACGAGTTGTCTGTGGACCCAGCCATTATAAACTGTAATTCCCTGTATTCAAATTCTTTAAAAATCACTTTTTAACATAATACAAAGGTATTGCTGGAAATAGTGATTACGATAGTTCATAATTTATCTATAAATTATTAACTCATTAAATGGATAATAAATCAATTATTTAAGAAGAAATACAATGCATTTTTACATTCTAAGAAAGAAATCGATAACTTTCGATTGACTGTAATTCGAGTTTAGTTATAGTTCATTAATTTTTGTATCAACAATTGGTAAAGAATTTACTTTTTCTACGAGTTGAAAAAAGAAAAATCAGAATATTTAATGTCGATTTTACATTCGAAAAAAAAGTTCTCCTTCTTCAATATATGGGGAGCTGCTCAATAACTTTTGCCCTGATTTAAAAATTAAGAGAATACTAGAGTACGATTTGATACAATGTAAAGAAATGCTTGCATTTGTAATTGCAACTTCTGCTAATTAAAAGTTGGAGTAGTAATAAAATAAGTAAAGAAAATAAATAAAACCAAAAAAAAAAAGAGGGTATAAAATTAAATTCCACCATAAACTACCTACTAATCTTTTAGCTGTCCACTATAAGTGTGTAAAATAACGGTTGTTTGGGAGATCAGAAGGGACCATTAGGAAAGTTCGTTACAACCGAGTGTTCACTATAATTCAGCTTCATTATAGCGGGGATCGACTGCATTCTTTTTCATTCTTTACTCTTTACTTGAGTTCAAAGGATTGCATTAATTGCTGTTATAGACTTCTTGGAATTCATGTGATAATCTATTGAATATTGCGGACTTTTATTACAAACAAATACTTTTATTTTTATTACAAGCTTTCAAACTCATCCAATATTGCTAAAATAATTACTTTCAATAAATTTAAAGGCCCAACATCATCCCTTTTTTAACCAGATGTTAAATTAAATCTAAGACTTGCCTCCTTTTTAGAATAAAATTTAATTATTCGGTTCCAACCATTAATTAAAATCAAGTTAATGGTTGGAAATACTGTTTTCTTTTCCGAAATTGAAAATTTAAATTTAGAAACGAAAATCTTAAAAAGTGTAAGGCACTGAAAGGCAATGATAATATCTCACACTCAACGATTTCAACTTCACCGCAAAAATTTAATTCAAGAAATGCTTTATCATTTTTAGTAGGTTTTTGTTATAAAAAGTGAGATGTAAAAAAATGTATATTAATTATGTGAAACTAAAGCACTCGTGATTTAAAATATCATTTGTTTAGAGCTTCAAATCAAAAATTTTCAGTCAACAAAAGTTGATATTTGACTCATAAACATTCAAAAGTTCTGATAAAATCATTATCCTGCATGATTATGAAAAATTTTTGCGTACAAATAAGTGACGAAGTAAGTCTGTTATGTTATTGTCATGTCTATAGAGATGTAAATAAACATTGGAATGACATAACAGATTAATGTCCAAAACAACTATTTCAAGTCTTATTTTTCAATTTCCGTTTATATTTAAATCAACTCCTCGATTTTTTAATAAACAAAGAGAAAGGAAACGAAAAAACAAGAAGAAAAAAAACTGTTACTCGAATTCGTAAGAGAAAAAAAACCTTCATTGATGATCGGCAATTGTACGATAATTCCTACAATAGTTCGGCAATTGGATGCCTGCAAGCGACGTCATCGTAAGTAAACCGTGGCATTTGTCGAATCAGATGCTAATCAGGTTTTACACATTTGCGTGACGTCGCTTACCGGTATCCAATTAAATCTGATTTAAATCACATCGTTAGGCATAATCACTTCACTTCTTTTCGAATTGGAATTATCCAAATTATTTTAATTTCTTAACAATTAACAAACTGTTACATTAAAATAAAATAAAAATTATATTTTAAAGATCTTAAACATTTTATTGTATTCTACAGATTTAGCTTTTATTAGTATAAAAGTTTGACTATAGTAGAATATGGTAATTAATAGAATTGAGTGAAATTTTGTTCAATTTTTCGAAAACCCTCGTTATGTCCATGATATTTGAAAACAAAATTACAATTTTGTTTCATTAAATAACATTGGTATTAAACGTTCAAATGCGCTGTAGTTGTTTTAAGAAATATGTAACAAAACATAACAAAAATCAATTACTTTTTTACGCCGATCTTGGTGTGAAAAATAATCGCCGAACATAAGAGGGTTGCCCAATCGTAAATTTATCCACAAACTTTTCTTTTTAAATTTTTAAAATAAATTTTTAATCACTATTAAAACTTGCTTTTAAATATTTTTTACTATGTTTATTTAGCTATAGGACGTAAGGGCAAATCTTTATATTGTTTTATAATTAGTAATTTTGTATTCATTTTTTTTTAGTCTCGTAAGTCATCTTGGTATACTTTTATAACGAATTTTATATAAAACTAAGCTCACCTTATTAAAAAGTAAATATAAACTAGTTACCTTATACTGATAATTAAACCGTTTGACAATGGTAAAAAGGCAATTATAATTAATAGTTGTAAAAATTTTATCTCAAATAGTTGCGCAATGAAGTAATAGCGCAGAATTACTTTAAAACATAACAAAAATACACCACTTTTATTGTTAATATTTTGAATAACAACCATAAGAAGAAGCATAATAACACCCAGTAAGAATGAATGATAATTAAATATAATTGACAAGTAACATTAATAAAGGATCAATAAACAATTTACGGGAAAATACCATTACAATCCTTTATTAATTTTCAGCTGATGAATGTGGAGCATTTCCGGATCTTCTTTTTTGGTCTCATTCTATGATTTTTCTGTTCAATAAGAATGCCCATCACAATAATGAAAAACTTGAATTATTATTAATATTATTTTCTAAAGCACGTATTCGCCGAATCCGACCAATCAACGAACTTAAAACTCATTTTTTTCATAAGGATTTATTTTGAGTTTCCGCGTAAGATATTTGCAGTTCTGTTGCAGCTAGAGACTTAAAATTGTCTATGTACTAAAGTTATGAGGAAAAAAAATCAAATTATTTTTATTTTTAAAGATTTTTTTTTTAAAAGTTTAAAAAGTAAAATTAATTTCCAAATATATTTCTGAGTTTAGTTCACTTACAAAAGTATGTAGTTGCAAGTAGTACATTTTAACTCATTTTTGTGCTCTTAATTTTTTGCGTAATGGTGTTCACTATTTAAAAAAAAAAGATATTTTTAAAAGTTTTGAACCTCTACGAAATATTTAATTTTGCAAGAATTAAAATTTTTTTTAATATGTTTTGGTATCTTATATACATTTATACATATATATGAAAGAAAGGTTCTGATACTATTTAACGCACTGTGTCCTGTCGAATAAAAGGTCAAATATTTCGTTTGTATTTAAGATTGAGGCCTTTTAACCGTTGCATTTTTATATTTTATAGAGAAACGTGAAGTTGATCATGCAGATCGAACTTGATAAATTTCAGCCCTTTGAATAAATTGTTCACTAGACTTCTTATAATATTAGATTTATTCAAAACTAACATGTTCAAGGCTCGAGACATTCATTTAAATTTATTTGAAATAATGACGTAATTTATTGTTTTAAAATGCTAGGAGAACGAACAATATATTTAATTTGATTTAAATAGTGAAAAGGCGCATTTTATTGTGCGAATAATATTAATGCAAACATAACCAAATTATACTGCATCATAATCATTTAATAATTCCCTTATAGATCAATAAACCTTTTCTTAATACTGTTAATAAAATATTCTTCTTGTCTTCCTGTTCTCAGCAACTTTATAAAGAATGACTTTGAACTTTTAGGAGGTTAATTTATGTGTTGAAACACCGCAAAACCACAACAAAAGGAAAGTATAACGTTGATCTGCGACCCTGAATTTTTAAGAACTACTTTTCAGGGAATTCCAAACCACCGCCAGCGAGATTGGCCTCCAGGTATTCGCCAAATATACAGCATATTGTGACACCGCTTTGGAAAAGACACACTCTTGAATAACCATCGAAAAGTTGTTCAAATAAAGAAATAGATAGGATTAAATAACCGGCTGTAACAACCCTGTAGGAACTTTTTCCCTGCGGCTCCACTCATTTGGCAGAGAAACCATTATTACGAGGGAGAATATCACTTTCAAAGTATATACTATATTGGTGTATATTTTAGTTTCTTCGGAAGAAAAACATAAATACGCATAGTGCTTGGATAATTTGGGAATGAGCTGTTTTTAGACGCTAGTCAAACCGAGAATTTTTATTTAAAAATGATCGTTTTACTGACTATGACTCATCATATTTTAATTGAGTTTGGGTACACGGTTCGTACATTGACTATTTAATAATTGTTATAATTTTTATTTAACGATTTTTACTGAATGTTGAGCACCTGCTTTCTTTTTTTTCGTGTGAAAAGATATTTTGGATACTTCCGGAGCATTAAAGGTTAATATATTAATTAATTAATACTAATTATTGAAGATTAATTATTATTTAATGAAATCATTCATAAAAGCATTCTTTTTCTAAATGAACTTGCAAATTTTTTTTAAATAGATTTGTGTTTTGAACCGTCAAAAAAGTAGCCACAATCTAGAAATATAGCTCCAAATTTTTTCGCCAATGGATAGTTTTATCCCTTTTAATATTCATTTTACTTTTTTTCTTTCTGTAAAACGAATAGCACTGTAGAAAAAAAAAATCGCACAATTATAAAACGTATTATTTCGAAAATATCAGATAAATGTTGACTCTTATTTTTTTTTTAATTAAATTTTTAAAAAAATGAAATTGTCAAATAAAACAATTTTTACACCCTATTAAACTACTTGACTTCATAATACATAGTTTTCAAATCCACTAAAAATGTTATTAGAGAGACAGTCCTTGCATTATAACAATGAAAACCATTTTTCTAATCTTGTTTCTAGATGCTATAATTGACAAAAATGGTGACGCCACTGTCCTTGGCGAAATGTTTTCAAAAATATTGTTTATCCAGGTTAACTTACGAGCTAGAGAGCTTATTTTCTGAAGAGCTAATCTAGGTTCGAATCCAGGGCATAAATGATTAATTCGTATA
Organism: Parasteatoda tepidariorum; assembly: GCF_982258835.1. Taxonomy (NCBI): domain Eukaryota; kingdom Metazoa; phylum Arthropoda; class Arachnida; order Araneae; family Theridiidae; genus Parasteatoda; species Parasteatoda tepidariorum. The sequence continues at coordinate 32,029,288 of NC_141756.1, forward strand.
CTTTTTTCTGACTAACAACAGTCTCAGTGCTGATATGAAGTATACCCTGTGATCCCAGAGCCACTATGAAATATTGATCATCTTATAATGACTTTTTACAATTGCAATATTTTGTATAAACATATTTTTTTGAATTTATTATTTTAATTTATGAAAATTTTAAGCAAGTATGAGTTGGAGTTCAATTACCAACTCAAGGTCTGATAATTTACCACTAAGTTGTTAGTGAAACTCGTCAGTATCTGGGAAAGCTCAGTGAATGCCCTTTTACCAGCAGTTTAAATTTTTATTGCCTTTCATGTGCAGATGTTATCTAACTAACGTTAAAAAAAGGAAGGAGAAAAAAGAAACAGAATATTTAAGCCTATTATTAGCCCCATTAGTACGGAATTATAATCTTAAAAAGGTTCTTATTTCTAAACTTTGTAGTAGAGACAGAAAATGAAGACATGCTATAAAAGAGAGATTTATCAGTCGATATTTGTCGGTTACTAAGGCGCGCTCTTGACCTTGAGCAATCCCAGGACGAAAGACATTCCATGCAAGAAGGGGGGAGTTGTTTCCTGATATTCTTCCTTCCTTCCTCCCTCTCTCTTTCCTCACAGGTAGTTGAGGGATGTTGGAATCATCTGTACTCGCGCTTTCAAAGATATTTTTCCGTTGTTTTATTCATTCCCATTTCAGAGGAATCCTTCGAATCAATCGATTCATCGTTACTCACATATTATTGTTTTCATAAAAATAAATTCTTTACACTTGACATTTCTTAGTTTGTTTTCAATGTCTAAAAAATCTCGTAAAGAACGGTCAATATAAAGAAACGAAAAATTCAGTCCATCATAATTCCATCATATCTATTGATCGCTGCAGTTGTAGTGGAATAAATCTATTTTGTACAGTTAATTAATACTAGAGTCGTGGTGGATCAGGAGATAAAGCTCTCCCTTCCCAATGAAGCTATCCGGGTTCAAATTGCGGCGATAACTGGTCTATACGGATTCCCCACCCGGCTCGCACTGACCACAGTCCTGCCGTTAAATATCCTCAGTGGTAGATGAATCGTGGAATAGAGTCCCCTTGCCGCCAAGCTAACAGTGGGAGGTTTTCGCGGTTTTCCTCTCTATGTTACACAAATGTGGGTTAGTTCCACCAAAAAGTGTTCCTCGAAGGCAAATTTCTCTCAATAGTTAATCCATGAGTTCCCTTGTCTTCTGGATTGGGCTCAAAATCACAAGGCTACAGAGTTGAGCATTGGTAGTCGTGAACTTAAAATTGGATCGGCTGTTCAAAGACGGTTAAAAAAATAAATCAAATCAGCTAATGCTTGTATCATTATCGAGGTCGATCACAGTGAAGCCGCAATTTAGTTTAACCCCATGCCAACCATAATGACATATACGTGATTGCGCGATTATCCCTTCACGGCCCACAGTATCACATAAGAAATGAGTCCTTCTGATTCTAGCGGATCAAAATCTCACGGATATGATCTCAATACGGTACTTTTGTATAATATCTCGTATTAGTACTCATACGTACTCTTTAGTACTTATAAATTCGGCCATGGGAAACACTCTTTACCCTGGTTCTGAAACGGTTAAAATAATAAAGGACAATTTCTGTGTCGACGATTCCTGAACCAAAGGCATTCCTTTCAGTTAAATCTGAAGAATGAATTGTTTTATCAATACCATTTTAAATGTAGTTACACCACCACTATGATTTTTTTATTTTATATCCGTCGATGAACAGCCAACCCAATTTTTGGGTTTACGACTACTAATGTTCAACGCCGTTGCCTTGTAATTTTTAATCCAATCCAGAAGACAAGGAAACTCCTGGATCAGTACCCCCAGAGGTATTGATTTGTTATGGGAACATGAAGGACTTTGCAACTCGACAGCTTTAACGTACATCAGTCACCATTTACTACACGGGGAGTCTTCGGCCAGCGGGGATTGAACCCATGAACCATGGGCCCAGCGCGCTACCGACCAGGCTATCCCGGCCCCTCCACTATGATTGACTTCATTAATAAGTCAATTTGATTTTTATGAAGACCATGCGGCCGGATGATATATTTTTCCTCACTTATGTATTAATTTACGCCCCATGGTGTGCAGCTTCTCACAGCTGTATCTTTGAATACGATTTTAGAAATGCAGCAAAACCCATATGCGAAGTTCCTGTTTTAAAAAAAAAAATTACACTGAAAGCAGTTTATGTTTTTGTTACGATTTTGTCCCTTATGTTTACAATACTAAATTAACACATTTAACAAATTATGCTTTTATATTTTTCTTGGTTATAAAACTTTCTTATTCTGCATGAAAAATCATCAGAAAAAAAATATGCACAAGTGTTAAGAAACACAAACCTTTTGGATATATATATATATATATATATATATATATATATATATATATATATATATATATATATATATATATATATATATATATATATCGCATACGGCGTTTACCGGACAAACCTCTTCTCATTGCTTTATACTTTGTTCTATAGCGCTTTGCTCTATAGTTACAAGCTATTTTGTTCTCAGGAGTCCTAGTTAAACTTAAACATAGAAGGACGTAAACATAGTAGACCATTATAGAAATTTTACAAAATGCACAGTTAATCTCGCCTAAAATTTAATGCCACACTGACTTCAGTTCGTGTTCTCGATCTTTTTGGAAAAGGGAGGCAGGGAAAGGAAACAAGGAAAAAAGACGTCTGAAATTGCTCAATATCTTGGAAGTGTTTCAATTTAAAAAGTTGTCGTTCTAGGAAAAGGTTTGGGGTGGGAAGGGGATTACGCAAAATCAGAGAGGACGCTGTTCTTTATTTTCTCGAGAAATAATTTCCCATCTTGTATTTTCACATTGTTTAGACGGTGTTGCCAAGTGCTAGACTAGATTTCCTGAGAAAGATTTTTGATTCATTTCGCATTCATTCAGTAGAAAGGCAATTTAATGAAGCTTTTCCGAGTTCATTTTTTTCCCTTGATCATTAACATTAATGTTAAACTTGCTATTTATAATTAAAGGATTACTTTTTCCTACGATATCCTATTTCCTTTTACTGAAACAGAGAGATTAAAAATTTATTTTAGCCACAATTACACGATTCAATGTTTATTATATGATCTAATTACAAAAGCTTGTTATAAAACATTCTAAATTTTAAATCAAGTGATTGATTCCTCAGTTTGATCTTAATAACTATCCTAGTTTGATCCTAATAACTATTACGAAGTATTTAAGGAAACTAAACCGATGAAAAAAAGCTCTCCTCTATGATTACTGAGGTTGGGGCGAACCATAAGCAGAGTTGGGGTTCGAACCTGAGTCGCCTCGTTAAGAAGTGCTGTTATTGTTACGCTCAAATGTTCGTTGGAATGTTTAGCGTAACTTCACGTGCACGAATATTCTTTTGAGCTAAAACAACACAACAGCAACAACGACTGTACATTTCTGTGTTTAGAATACACTATCTTCGAAATTCCCGTTGATAGTATGCATTTTATCTTTATGTTGCTTGAAGAATAATGGTTGCTAAGAAAGACTAAATGTTTGCAGCAATTAGTTTTGTATTTCTAGTGGTACGTATTTCAATGTATTTAGAATGAGTGGTTCCAAGCGGCGTCATAATGGATAAAGGATTCCAACATTCCAATATTGGCTACAAACAACGATTAATGCCTTTGTAGGGTGAACTTAAAGGTTTATTACAAGTTACAAAAAGTGCTACGGCAAACGATATCCTTATAATCGTGAAATATATCGCACAAAATTGTGTTTAAAAGACACTCAAACATCTTCAATAATCCTATCGAACTTTTGCATTCAACATTCAATGTGTAAAATAAAATAAGTCTTTATACTGTTTTATGTGAGATTTTAAAAATGTTCCAACCGCTTTTCTGTATGGAGACGAAATCCATAATCTATAAAATAATGAATATTTAATGATTCAACGTGTAGATTTTTGTAGGTTTAGAAATGTCGAAGGTACGACACCTGAATGCTCTCTTCTTAAATTGTTTATGCATTCTTCATCTTAATCAAAGCTTTCATCAATATTAGCGGAATCGATGGAAGAGTGGGCTGGACACAATCAGAACACCTAAAGAAAAACCATTGCCATGTCACGAAATGTCATTCCTAAGCCATAGAATTGAATCCAAGATGCCAAACATTGTTCCACGAACTTAAAGTCAAGGCTATACTTCTGTCAAATACGAAAAACTATCTATCTTTTTTTAAAAAAAAATATCTATAGATATAAGTGCATTAAAGAGATATATTTTATTAATGCTTGAAAAATAATAATGATAAATAAAATAAATAAACTTTTAGAACTTTTGATATAATGATCGAATTTACACATACTACGATACAGTTTAAGTGTAACTAGATATAAATTTTAAATATTAGAGCAGACGATAATTTGAGTTACAAAAACAGAAACAAGAACATGTATCATCTGAGTAAAATATACTCGATTCCGATCTCACAACCCTTATTGTAGCCAGTTAGAATTTCCGCTATTCTGAAAATAATAAAAAGTAATCATGGATTAAAGATAATCACAGTAAACCATATTAAATTGAATATTGAATATAAATGATTTATTATGGATTAGTAATGTAATAATTACAAGTAAGCCCTTAAACTGAAATAATGCGCATCACGATGTGTGAAATCAATGCTTTTTCAGAGATTTCCGTAAAAAAGGGGTCGAAGAACTCTTATTAAGAAAGAAAGAAATAAAAAATTTTTTTTGAGGTTAGAATTTCGATATAGGGAAGGACAGTTGGCGACGTCCCAAACGTTTCGCCAACTGTTTAGAGGGGAAGATAAAAGGTAACAACAGGCAACGTCGCAGAAAATGAAATTAATCATTTTTAAAAACAAATGCAGTGTCTCCTTTCGATGAAGTGAAGAGGTGCATTTGAGTGGAATATGTCGTGATGTTGACCATTTGCTTGCATCTAGTCATTTGAATTAACTGACTTATTTCCAAATATGGATTTTCGTATTCTAAAGATAATAGAAATATCTGACCGAAAAGAGTTGTATCTTTTTTTCTTTCTTTTTTTACCAATTGGAACGTGTTCTCAAAGTCTATTGAACTCTAATTGAAGGAAAGAAAGAATCGATTTTTTAGGTTTAATGTGAAACGATTGAAATGATCGGGATCGATAAATGTTTTCAAATACATACTAAGCCTACTAGGCACGTTTTAACAACGTTCCACATCAAAAATTTTCTAAATAACTCTTTGCTAAATAACTTATTTTTATTAATATATATGGATGAAATAAAACCTTTCAAGGCTTTATTGATGAAGAAGGTTAAATCAGCCTATTTCTAAAAGATGGTTTTCAATAATTTGTCTGAGCGGTAGGTTTAGTCTTCGCCTGGCAAAACTTGGGCAGGGGCTTCATTTTCTGGTCTAAAGGCTGAGCTTTTTATGGGATTGCACTTTTCGTTCATGTCTTAGAGATTAAAATTTCTGATGCCTGAAATTATATTTATAGCTCATGAGTAATCCGTTATTTATTTACTTGTTTTGGTTATTTGTATGAAATTATTCAAGAAAATGATGGAAAGGAAAAGCAGCTATGTATTTAATAAATAATGAAATGAGATATACATTTATTAATAAAATTGTATTAGAATTACCGCTCGGACTATCCAAATCAAAGTAAAAGAAATCTAAATCCAATCTTAACGAAATATGCTTCTCTGATAACCATTCTCAACTTTTATAATAGCTCCTTTTCGTTTGAACACAAACAACCATAATTCACCTTATTTTATTCATTTTCAGCGAAGGCAAACACCTAAAATTAATTAAGAACGTGATTAGATGCCGCTTCAGGCCTGTGTGGTAAACTGTCCGACTTCTTAATTCTTCGTATTAGAATATTTTCAAAATAATGAGTAGTCTTTCTTTGGTTAATGTGTTCGTAATTTCTAATAAACTTCATTTACTAAGTTGCGATTGCGTCAAACAAAATTCGTTTTTTTTTAAGGACGAAAAAAAATTCGGAACCACTGCGGCAAACGATTCAAATGTTTAAATGTGAAACTATAGTACTTGCAATCAGTTTTCCGCCGAAGGCAATTTTTTGCGTTAAAAGCTTATTCACTGTGTGGGCTGCTTATAAATAGCTCAGCAAGTGTCGAAATGACAAACGACAACTGTTTTTTTAAGACCATTTCAACACAGTCTTTTGTAATGGATGTCTGATATTTTCGAATGAAGAATGAAAAAGAAGTCATTTTAATGTTTTCACGTGTCCGGCTTATCTGCTAATGAACAATATATCCTCTTTTAATTACCACACATTCATTTGATGAAGAGTTTATTTTCATAGAATGAATGCTTCTGATTTCGGGGCATTTGAAACCGCTATTCGCACGTGCATAATCTCTAATCTGACGTTCTTTTACTGTTTGTTGATAAGATCGCTGTTTTTTCCCTTCTCTTCTTCTAATGAATGTCACAATAATTTCAAAGCATCTTCTTTTCCAAATGTAACTTTTCTCGGATATTTACTCGCAGCTGCGAGTAAGTATTTTTAATTCAAGAGTTCGACGTTCGCTGCTAAAAACGAATGAATCAGCATGACGTGCCTATATTTCCGCCTAATTTCCTTTTAATTCCGTATATTAAAAGAAACACTCGTTCATGTGATGCAACGCATGAGCATGCTGCTTGCATGTGTCTTGGAAAAGGTTTTTGATCTCCGGATAATGCAGAAGCACAATGTTCTAAAACATTTACTTCTCTGAATTTTGGCGAATCTGCTATCAGAAAAAAAAATTATTAAAAATTATGTTTATTTTCCTCGATTTGTGATCACAAATTTCGAATATTTTCCGCAAAGTATTTGTCTTAAAAAAAATATGGTTTAAGTTAATTATCAGCTAATTTAATGAATATCAATAACAAAGTGCGAATATTTAACTAATGTGAGTCACGGTGGATCAGGGAGTAATAAATTAACCCACATTCGAATCCCAGTGTTGACTGTTAGAAACGAATTAAATGCGCATCGAATTTCACATTGCTGATATAAAATATCCTCAGTTGTATACGGATCATAGATTAGAATCATCTTGCTGTTCGGCTGACCGTGGAAGGGTTTTGTGGTTTACCTCTCAATGTTACGCAATTACGGGTTAGTTCCATCAAAAAGACCTCAACGGAAGCTAGTAGGTGTCCCAATGCTTTGTTCGGGAGTTCCCTTGTCTTCTAGATTGGGTTCAAAATTATAAAGATACAGAGTTGAACATCGATAGTCGTACACTCAGAATTGGGTTGGCTATTCAATGCCGGTTATAAAAATATTTAACTAAGGGTTTTCGTTTGGGGACTAAAATAATTTTTTGCCCTCATACCAGACAAAAAATGTATATCTGGTACCACAGAACGTTAGTCCATTGCATGTGTTAACTCTCCGATTTCCTTTTTTTTCCCCTCGGCTGAAAAAAAAATTTAAAATATTAAGAAGAGGTCGCTTTTCATCCAATAATAATATATTTTTTTATTTCACAGTTAAAAATCATACTCTAACAATTTTAAGAAAATTTTTACTTTAGCTCCTTTAAAAGAATTTTATGCGTTTTAAAATACTACAAAGCTCAGTACATTGCATCTGTACTTCTAAGTGGTCATTTTTATTCTCATAAGTGGTTTTTTTTTTCTATAAATTTTATTACAAAAAAATTAATCCCCAAAACTATTGATCCAATGAATTGAACTTTTCTATAGATAATTTTGATTAATTTATTGAGTACGATTTTTTTCAAATATCTGGCAAATATTTTTTTAAAAGTGTTATCACAATTTTTCTAAAATCTCTCATTATTCCTGAAAAAAATACGCTTTTTTAAATAATTTAAGAAAAACGTTTAAGAAATGAACATGATTTGTGCCTTTTACATTGTTTTTGCTCCATGTTTGGACCAATCGAAGGAGTATTAAACTTCTTCTGAATTAAAATTCATATTTGTAGAAAAATATGTCAATTTTGTTTACATGGTTCATTTTTCTAAAGGGTTTATTTTAAAAAGGGGCACTTTTCATTAACATCACATGTTTAAGGATCTAGCTCAATGAAGTGATCTTTTCATTGTAATCACGCAGTGTAATCATTGCTGACAATTTGTATATATTTACTATTGGATGTTACATATTTATTTGTATTTATTCACTTATCTTATGTTGTAAAATATGGGTAATACAAAAGATGTGAGACACAACTTCTATTTGAGCTCGAACTGTATATTGTGGATTTTAGAAATGTTGCATACCTTTACTTTTCTCACACCTGAAATTGAATGAAAGCCAATAGAGTCATTCTAATTCTGAATACCTGCTTCGTACTGATACACAAAGCAACCTTTTATAAAAGAGAATTATTTTACGAAATCGTTCTCTGTTCTTTAGCCTGAATTACTAACCCCAATCGACAGCGACGTTCTACGAATTGTCACTGTTGCCAACGGGCTGATCTTATTTCTTTTCTCTCGTTATTTTATTTATTTTTTATTCTCGGCTGCATATGTATAAATAAGTATGCTAATTCGCAGAAGTAATTAGTCTTCCCGAAACGTGAAATGAATATCGTCTTTTTTTTTTTTTTTTTTACTTTTTAGTTACAACTTTCTTTTTACTTTCGATTATGATTTGACTGGAATTGTGGGAAATGTGTGCCCCGAAAGAAATGTCTCTGAGCGATATCGTTTGAAGAAAAAAAACGATATTTAATTAACTTTTTAATGAACGTTATGAATAAATGGTTTTATGCAGTGCGCAAAAAAAAAAGATAAACGGACCACCCTGAATAATTTTTGATCTAATGATTGGATTTTCATGTTCTAGGACTCTATCTTAACAGTTCAAAAGGGTGACTTTAAAGATTCTAATTTATTAGCGCAAACGATATTTTAAGTTACAAAACCGGACACAAAAACGTACTTTCTCCGAATAAACATGCAGTTTTTTGACGGATTTAGATTTCTAATCCCTAAAACGCAGGGAATATAGCCATATCTCGAGAATTTTTAAGTGATTTGAAAATTTTTTGCACGCAGTTATAAAGTTTATTCTTCCAAAGATAATTTCATGCAAAAAATAATTTTTAGTAAATATTTATTAATTTTTATTGTTTTATTTAATAATAATAATAATAAAATTGAATTGTAAGATACACAATTTTTATCTTATTTTAAAGAACGTAATTTTGCAAGGAAATTTTAAAAATATGAGCGAAATCGGTCAAATTGTTCCTGAGAAACGAAATTTTAAAAATATGACTTTCCTAAAATTCAATTTTTCTAAAACAAAATGACCGATTTTGCTCTCATTTAGTGTTTTGCCATATAAAATTACATTCTCCAAAATTAAGAAAAAAAATGTGTACTTTGCGATTTAAAATTTTTTCGATTATTGTTAAATAAGATAATAAATAATTACTTGAACTTATTTTTTACATGGAATTATCTTTGAATAAGCGAACTTCGTTTAAAAAGTTCTCGAGATATGATAAGTTGCGCAAAAACAAAACTAACAATAAGGATTCTAAAATTTAGACTGCTAAACTGAACAAATTATTGGGACCATATTTAGGGATTGAAGTTACCCCTTATATTATGGGGGTCAAAAATTTAAATCCACCGAAAAAAAGGTACGTAGCATATTTGAAGTTACCCTTTTGAGCCATTAAGGAAGAGTCCTAGAGCGGGAAGATCTGATAAGATAATTGGATCAAAAATTATTCAGGGTTATCCATTTTTGAAGCAATTCTTAAATATGCTAATTAATTTGTGCGGCTAATATTTTAAGTTATGAAGTCAGTCAAAATAACGAAGTTATAAAAACAACTTTCTTTAAACGGTTTAATATTTTTGAGTTTAAGAAAGTGTGAAAGAACTCAGGTCTAGATAAACATAGATCCAATTATAAAAGAAATCGAATTTTTAAGCCCATTAATGGCAATTATAATTTTTATGTCTTTTGTTATATATCTGAAAGTATTTACAAATCAAAGTTTTGTTTACACTGAATTAAAATCTTTTAATCATTTTCTTTAATTTGTATAGCTTAGAATCCAATTTTTTTTAATTATTTAAATAAATGGAAAAAAATTATAAAAAATTATTTTTTGAAGTTATTATCTCTGAACAATTCACCTGCATGACGATTAACATATCATATTGATAAATAACACAATCAATTACATAATTAGTATCGATTTACTGAATTAATTAATGATGTTTCAGAAATATGTAAAAAAATAAAACTAAAGTAATTTCAGGTAAAGTTATGAATGATATTATTTTCAAAGTCAAGAAGTTGAACAAATTTATAGTTATGAAATTAGTTTAAAAAATTGAAAACAGCTGCCCGAAATTGAAAGCACTGGAAATTATAAGTTTTAAATTAGCGAATTTTCTCGATTCGAGTTTAAGTTAATCAATCTGCATCTTAATACAATTTCACATTTAAAATTCTAAAAGAAAAAATTACAGAACAATCGAAAATAAAATGTTTTTTTTTGTTTTTTGGAGATAATTACAACGGATTTGTTTGTAAGTCATTTTTTAGTATTTTTGCACTGTCAATCATGCAATAACAAATCCAATTTTTGTCATGAATGGACATGTTTATCAGGTAACCACAATTTTAACTTACTTATATATTTTAGTTTTAAAGTATTTCCAAAAAGAGTGCAATATTTTATTTTTAGAATCTGTGTAAACACCAACAACTCATATTTATTGATAAACATAAATTGTAAAGAACTCATTTAGTAATTCATCAATATATAAGAGTTTATTACATTTCTCTATTTAAAAAAAAAATCATGAAATAAATCAAAGTAAAAGCAAACAATTTTTTTGAAGTTTGTCTAATAGTTTACATCATTTGAATAATGTATTTTAATGTATAATTAAGGCTGAACAAATAATTATTAGAATCAGTAATTATTAGAGAGGTAATAACGTATTGACATTTAAATTACCTTAGCTATGAGGTAATAAAAGCAATTATCATTAAGAACAGCTTTTGACGTCACGATTTTTGAGCATTTAATGTTTTCGAAAGTTCAGTGGCATTAAAGTCGGTGAACGTAATGTGTCCGATCATATTATTATTAGGAATTTGATCGGAGTTTATTTTGATCTCTTTTAATTTATTTTTAATTCTGACATCTAATGAAACTAGAAATGGGGAAATCTTTAAATGGTTATAAAAATATTTCAAATTATGCAATAAGTGAAATTAACTTCCGGATAACCGCCATTTCTTTAGCGTCAAAAATCTTCATCCAAAAAGTATGCTTTATCAGAGAAAGTACGTTTTTGTGCTTGATTTCTTAAAGTATTCATATCCTGCACTAATTGACGCACTTGAAGTCTTTTTAAATTTTTAAGGTCTGATGAGAGCATATAAGCCAATTTCCGCGTCATGTGAAGAAAATTTTTTTTTAAATATTTCAACAGGTCTAATTAAAATATTTGAAATCTGTCCCCTTCCTTTGAGGCAATTTTAATTGTTAACAATATATAACAATAACCTTATATTATTTTATTATTGTATTATTATATTATTACAAATTGAACATTACTTCCCCCTCTTTTTTCTATATTTTTGAAAATGACGTTATTAATGTTAAGATTTAAATCTGGCAACATCTAACTCATGCTTTATTATTTTTATTTATTTTATTTGTTCATTTTTCGTAGTTATTTCTGACATCAAGTCATGCGCGAACTTATAAAAGGAAGGTCTTGAAGAAAAACAACATTTTCCACAACCATGGATAAAAAAATGTAAAGCTAAAGAAAGTAGGCAGAAAATTTCTTAAAAATCAGTTACAGTTGCAATAATTTTCGGAAAATTTTAAATTTAGAGAGAAAAAAAAACTTTCTTCTAACACATAAATGATAATAACCTTTTTATCCCATCACATTTCAACTCTATCTTTATTTGCGTAAGCTGCAGAGTGCCCTGCGTGTTATTTTTTACTACAAGTTTAACGTTTAATAATTTTCAAATTTACTAACGGATGTAACCTGTATATTTTTCTACATATCTTCGTAGCTTCAATTTTCGAAGTTTTATAGTTTTAGTGCAGCAAAAAAAAATTTAAAGTTAAGTTGAACACCAAAAATCAGAGGCGGCGGCACTTAATATATAACGATAGATATTATGTATGTTAATCGATTTGTCATGGCGGATGAATTTTTTTTTTTTTTTTGGAGCCACTAAGAAACATATTCTTCAGCTACTATGTATGTTTCAATAGGAAAATTAAAAAAAGCGTGAGGCGAGATAGGAGGGTAACTATGCATACTGTATACTGATGAAACGCGGATGAAACCAGTATTGTAGTGTAAATTCGTCTTCCTCGCAACAATTCTATTGTTGCAAGGAAACCATTTTACAGGGTTGTCAGTATGTAGTACAAACAGAAGTTAACATAAAGCGGGAATCGTAAGAAGCAAATGCTGTTTAGTTATTTATTTATAGATTTTAAGATTTGATATGAGATTTATATATGTGTTGATTTCTGCATAGTTACTTAATGCAATATCGAATAATGTATTAGAATGTCTGTGCTCTAGATCAATGATATAAATAATTGATCATAGTATATTATCGGATGCCTAGCTGTTTATTAATTTGTTTTTTTTAATTAAGTTATTTTTTTGAAAATTCTTAACACTTATAGAGTTTTTTCTCATTGATTCTACAAATAAAAAATAATAATTTTATAAAAAAAATATTTTTATTCCTATCTATTTCAATTTTAACAGCAAAATGGTTGTTCTACATACTTTGTTTTATTTCTTTAAACTTGCATAACATGCAAGTTCATCGTCTTCGACCGGAATGAAGCGTAAGCTTGTTGAATTTATTTATTAGTTTATTTTTTTTTAAAAAAAAGTAGTAAAATGGAATTATTAATGATTCTTTTAGAAAGTTTATTTTAATAGGATGAATAAAGTTTGTAGATATTTTTTTTTCTTCTTTTGCTTACATAGGAAAGGCAATTTTAGACATCGAGCAATTAATTTTTGGCAAGCGAAAAAAAATACCATAAAGCATATTTATCTTAAATAAAATTTCAAAATAACAAAAAATAAATAAATATTATGCCTTTGTCTCTTTTATTCTTATAGAGAATTTCTTCCTTCTTCATTAAAAGTCATTAAACCCATATAGTGGTGCTCGATCATCAAAACTTTATGGGAAATAAAAATGATTATTCCAAATTATATCCACCTCTTTAATCGCAGAAAACGTTTCTCTTTTAGGCAAAGAACAAATTTTAGGCAATTAGCTCCTATTTTTCAAACGCTTACTTCTAAAGTGCTGTACTGGGATATTTTTGACCCATTTATTCACAAATTACTAAATAGGATCGTTCTATTTTTTTTATTTAGCACTTTTGTTTAAGTTGCGGAGAGTTGAAACATATTTCACTGGAGGGCACGTCTTTTATTGATTGTGCTTCCGGTCAAAGGGTCATTTATACCCATAAAAATATTTTTATTTTACTTAACAGCTTGTCAAGATAACGTTAGTACGAAAAATACATTAAAAATATTTTAAAGATAAAATTTATTTTTGAGTCAAAAATTAAGACCTCAAATTTAAAAAATAAAGTAGCTTAAATTGCATAAACTTTAGAATAAAACTAAAAAACATGACAAATTATCTGTCTTCTGATTTCTGAAAAATAATTGCCCGGAATTTAAACATTATTAATGTTTAAAGATTTTAAAAATACTTTTTTTTATTGCCAATTTAACTTCATTAAAGATTTCTAAAATGAATGAATAATTCTTGATTTTCTGCGTAATTTTGCGAACGCAAACTATACAAAACAGAAGGAGGAACGATCCTGTCGAATAGCAGCTTTTTAAATATTAAAACTATTAATTATTTTCAACAAACTATGATTTTTCTTCATATTAAAATTTTTGCTATAAATTAGACAAAGGGCATTTCTGTTAATTTTTATTTTGTTTAATTTATTTATTTATTTTCGTAAAATAATATTAGTGCTGTTTAGTAGCTTACAACTCCATTTAATTAAGAACAGAATTCATTGCACGTTTTTCAATAATTATTTATTTTTGATACATTATGTCAGGGAAACCGAATCAAAATGAATGCAGGGCGACGTTATCGAGTGAATAATTCGAAATCTGCCAGAAACCAAATGTTAATTTTAAAGTCAAGCTTTTGAAAAGTGTTTCTTTAAAAAAGTAATTTAAAACTAAACATAATTCGTATTAAAAAAAAAGGTACAAAAAGCAAAACTGGTAAAAGTTATTTATTCGTTCAGAGACACTGTAAATAAACCGCTATACCGGCCACTGACGCAAAGAATGCTTAAATTATTTTGGTAATTCTTACTACTAATATTGTGGTAATAGATGCAGTAACAGCGGATTCCAAACATACTAGATATTTGACATAGGTATTAAAGTACCAAGGTACCTAATAAAAGTATTAGATTTTTACGGCCTACGAAATGATTAAATACCAGTGAATATTACAAGATTGTGTTAAGTAAGACCTATCATGAGTTGGCCTCAAACAATAGCATCATGCTAAATGATACTGAATGAAGTTCATCTTTATTTAGAGAAAATAAACTCATAAATATGTTTTTTTTAAATTTTATTTTATGTAGAATCGTGATAGTTCAGGGGATAGAGAGTTCACCTTCCAATGATGCGTTTCGGGTTCGAATCCCTTTGATGGCTGATCGATACGAATTCCGCATCCGGCTTGCATCGACCCCAGTGCTGACGTATAGTATCATCAGGGGTAGACAGAATATGGGTTGGAGTCCCCCTGCCGTCAGACTAACCGTGGGAGGTTTTTGTGGTTTTCCTCTCCTTGTAACTCAAATGCTGGTTAGTTCCCTCAAAAAGTCCTCCACGAAAGCAAATTGCTCCAAATACTTGATCCAGGAGTTTCCTTGTCTTCTACATTGCGTTTAAAATTACAAGGCTACGGAACTAAAAACATCAGTAGTCGTAAACCAGAAAAATATGGTCGGCTGTTCAACGACGGTGGTTGTAAAATAAAATTAAATCTAATAACATAAAGTCGCTGGAAAGGGAGACAAATAATAATAAATAAAAAAGGAATTATTTTATAAATTGTGTCAGTATATGTCTTACAATTTTGTACATGATTACGCAGTCTTGATTTCTATCGATTTATTGATTACACCGAGGAACGATTTTTTTCTTTGTAGTTTTTTTTTTCTGTTTCATGAGGTTTTTTTAACAGATCTTATATACTTTCATGCCGCTGATTTCAAATCTACAAATCAAATCTTTGCAAGCTACAGTTTTTTTAAAAGTCATTTTTAGTCATATTTTTTGTCGGAATATACAAATTAAAAAACATTTTATATAACAGGGGATTACATAAATGTTGCAACAAACTTCTAGGGGAAATTCACCAGGACTAAAATTATAGGGGTGCTTCCCTATTATGAACTGTTTCTTCGTATGCTCCTGGTAGGAAGGCGCTCTTAGGCATAACCATGTGAAAGGGAATAACCTCTCTTCTAGATTTTTATGTCCTAGACCCGTACGACGACATTTCTGGGCATGGGTTTCTATACAGTTTTAATGCTGCTGATGCCCCTTATTTCCCCTAGGAGTTGGTCGCAACATTTGCGCTACTTCCTCTTATATATAGCGTTTTTAAACTTATATAGGGTTTTTAAACTTGTACATTCCTACCAAAAATAGACTAAAAATGCCATTTTATTAAAAAAAAAAAAAATAATAATAATTCTGCAGGTTTTCGAGAGAAAAAAATTTTGGATTTGAAATCTCCACACCCGAATTAGGCAAGATTTGCATATATTTATGCAAATTTGTTTTGTTGCACATTTGTATATTTGCAACAAAAAATTTATTTCCCAGTGATATTTACGTTTTCCTCTTACAAAGAACTGGAGTTCAGCTAGTTTTCACTAAAATTCAATTTTTTTAATACATTTCCTTTAACTAGCTGTGTTTTTATAAATCTTTCAAATAATGATTAGAAGATTAATTGAAACTACCTACGTAAAATAATGAAGTCGAAGCTGTTGCCAGTAAAAATTTGCTTTTGTGTAAACAAAAACAATCCGTCTCTGTCATAATAAAGCGAAGAGAAAAAGCTTTCTAACTGATTACATCTGCATAAACCACGTTTTTCTTACTCTCTCTCGAATTTTCCGTGACTATCCTAACATATAAGCGATTACCACCAGATATTTGTTTTCCAATTTCACCATGTCACTGCAACCATCTTTTAGCTGCTTAAACCAAAACAATTACTTTTTGTTTTTAATTAAATTTAATAAAAATCGAAATATTTTTGAGTTTTAATGTAAATAACATTTTTACATGATTTTAAATTATACCGTTTTAAATCCCTGAAATCCTTTATTTAAAGGAATTGTGTTGAATAGTCTTAGAATAATTTTTTTTTAAAAAAGGGTATATTTTATTGCATTTCTCAGGATTTAATTCAACCAAGCACAAAATTAAAATTTTAAATTTTGTCATTTAAATTTAAAATGCTTCACAATGCTTCGATGTTTTCAAAAATCGAAAATAATATGTTTCGATCTTAACTAAATTAAATTATAAATAGTTATAAAAATTTATTTTTGTTATTTAAATTATTTTTGCTTAAATAATTTTATATAATATTTAGTTATTTTTAGTATCATTATTAAGTAATTGCAGAGATTTTCAAAATGCGTAAAAAGAAATAATAAAATTAAAACTTTCAAACTCGTCACTAAATTAGCTATCAAACAGGACTTGAAAAAAAAATTGAAATTGTTTCTATGTGACATTCTTGTATTGACGTTAAATGCTGCGACAGAGGTTAGAAAAAGAAATCGAACCTTCGTTGCTTGTGAAAATATAATCATAATTTATGAGATTGACAGTTATGCAGTCATTTAAAAGAAAACCTCAATGGCACACGCACAACAAATAAACTCTTAATCTCAGGGCTGCTACTAAATTAATTTTAATGCTTCATCTCTTTTCATTCAATGTCATTCTTAACAAGCCTTACTTAATCAATAATTTTCAGTTTAAAGAGTCAATTTATTCAATATTATTCACCTTTATTTAAAAGTTTTTTTGAAAAGTTTCCATTAAAAGCAAACAAAACACTGCATGCTAAAAAAAAATGTTTATTTTTTTTTTTTGCTGGCAAAACAGAGTGTTTTGTCCGCTAGTACCCTTGAAAACTCTCACTTCACCAAACAAGCTATCTCGTGTCATAACCATGGCAACAGGCTGTCAATCCCCACCAAGCATAGGTAGAATTTTTTTTTCTTTTTTGTGTCTTGACCGTTGTGAATTTACACCACCTCCATTTTTTTTTCATAAATACATTGATAGAGACATAATATTCATTTTACGGTTGCATAACCTTTCGTATAATGGGATTTCTATTGTTCTTTCATGACTTTATACATCCTGCTGTTGGGGAAAGAACTTCCGCGTTGTTTTCTCTCCGTCCAGACACACATCCTTTTTCCTTTGGTGATGTAAAATTTAGTAAACAAGGTTCCTGACGTCACTTTCGGGTGCTGATCGCCATATTTTTCCATGTTTTCAGTCCTCTGAAATCATCGTGATAAACTAAAGAGTAAATTTCAAGTTCGATGCAAACGATCATTTTCGAACGATGTTTGACTTAACATCATCTTTTATTGCCCCACAGTACATGCATTTAATGCAATGTTATCAAATATTTTTAGCACATAATCTCGCGGTAAATGTCTGTCCAGCTACAGTTTGTAAATTAGGCTCCTTTTTCAGAAAGAGATTTTAAGCCATTGAAAAAAAAGGAATTATAAAAGATGAAGATATTTTTATGCTTGATTATTATAATTATTATTTTGCGTGTATGCGTGTGTTTACTCTTAAATTTTGTAGGGAAAAAAACTACATTTTTTTACACATCTATTAGTTGTTAAAAGGAAAAAAATATATAGTCTTGGAATTAATTAATAATAATCGATGCATTTTTTATAAACATTTAGAAAACTAATTTTCTTTTCATAAGTTACTTTTCAAGAGCAAATATGATCCACCTTTCTAAATAAATATATAAATTTTTTTGTGAAAACTGTGGCCCATATTAACCTTTTAAGACATAATCTTTAAATAATGGCTGAAAATGCGATTTTTACTCAATATGTAGCTTAGAATAAAGTAAATTCATGCAATAAAATATTTGATTTAGAAGAAAATTAATTCATTAAATTTAATTAGCTTTGTTTACTTATTTTTAATTACTGAAAAAAATTAAAGCTCTTAATTTTTAGAATTTTTTGTATATTGTAGGACATTTTTATGATGTATTTCTTCACATTTAGGTCATGAAACAAAATTTACTTGACTCAAATAATAGGATATTTTCATGCCATCAAACATTCTTAAAGATCAGAATTTCTTATGTAATTAAATTATTTCTTATGTAGTTAATTTTCTTATGTTTCTAATGTAATTAAAAACTCTGGTCAACTAAGACAAATTCAATTATATTTGTATGTTGATAATTGCTTTGTAAACACATACAAACGAAATCTTAAACAATTTTTTTCAAGTAATAAAATAGTACCAAATTATTGTCCAATATTTTCGGCGCTGGGTTTTGCGATGTAAAAATTACCTACAAGAGATCAGTTTTGGAAATCCTACGACAAAGGTGACCATTTAGTGGTGAGAAAGATAGTGGCAAAGGTTTAGTGCTATATACGTCAGTTTGAGAACATAAAAATTTATAAGTTAAAATTTGTCTAAAATTTTTCAACTATTTTTGTTAAAATTTTGAGATTATAATACGAGGGATATTTCGTAATAAACGATAGAAGATGGCATGAAAGAAATATTTTTTCTATTTCTGAATGAAATGAACTCAGATTGCCACAGTAATTAAAAAGTTTGAATAAACACCAATCATGAATTTACATTAAGCTTAATAGTTATAAATCAATAGCTTACAATCATGGAATGCAGGCGACCAAAATAACTGTCGATCAAATGGCGTTTTTTTTTCCTCAAATTTTTGGATTGCAATTTTCATGGTTTAAGGGGAACTCTTAGATGAAGGAATTAATTTATGATAACCATCGAACACGTTAAAAGATTGTAAACATTTCTTTAAACAGTAAAAAAGTTAATTATGTATGCATAAATCAAAAAAAAATTTAAGTAATATATTTTCCTATGAATAACAATTGAAAATAGTGTAAAGATAAATGGGGAATAAAAAAATGTAAAACATGAAGATGTAATAAACACACACTACAGTCTACTATATTAAATACGTGTATAAGTCAGTTGAGAGCAATTTTGGAACCTAATGCATATATACTGGTGACGAAACGCTATAAAAGTTTGTACCAGCCTACCATCGTACATGCCATAGGATAGGTATGATATTAGGCTAAAAGTATGATACTACCATATACCTCCCTACCATAGAATAAAACATGCATTAGAATAATAGATAATCAAAAGTTTATTAAAATTAAGTAATATTTTATTACGCGTGTATTTTTTGTAGAGATTATTCTTTTTGTATAATATTTCACGATTATAGTCCTTCATCACCCAAAAATCGAATCACTTGATAATTATATCAATTATTTTAATATTTTGTTAAGAATTGATAAATTTCATTTTTTACACTTTTATTCGTTTTAAATGCATTTTCCCTGATATGTCTTGATTTGATCCAATTCATTTTTTTGCTCATTGATCCAATTCGTTTCTTCTTCTATAAGTTGGACAATATGACATTTCAAAGATACTGCCATACCTGTTGGATGTATTGTTCAACTAGTTAAGTTTCCAGCTGTGGGTATGATTGTAAGCATACCTTCAAAGACCACACATTTGGTATTGTGTTGTTAACCTTTCAAGACAACTGATAATATGAACAAAAAATGTTGATAGATTGATTATTAGGGAGTATACATCCTGTTGTTCATTTATCAATTCTTCAAAAGATAAATTGATTTCAATTGACTTGTTGCAACTCCTGGTCCATTCAAATTGCCAAAATCATCTCAAATAACTTGTTGTTGAAGGTTTGCCGTCGTCCTTAATGACGTCACATGGGGGTAAAGGGGTAGTATTCCATATATTTAACCGTATCTCTATTTTGTAACATAAAGCAAGCTTCCTTTTGCTTTGGGGTCGAAATAGTTAAAAAAAGGGCCAGCTAAGTAGTACTGAGTAAAAGATCGCGTGTTTAGTTAGAGCTAAAGATGGTTAAGAGTGAATGTAAAGAAATGTCCCCGTTGAATATAGGTAAGATTTTATTTTATGTTCTGCTTGTTAACTTTAACTATTTAATGTTTTGTTAGTTTAATGTCTTTTAGTCTGTCGATGCTTGGGCACAGTGAATTAATTATTAATGTTAGAGGATCTTCCCAAACTCGACGTTTAAACATAGTCGTTTAGTAGGTTATAAAGGCAATTTCAGATAATGTAACAATATTAGGCTTTTTGACAGTTAATGGTAAGAGGCAATTGGGTTTTGCTGTTCATTTATATTTCTGATATCAGATTACAATTGAAAATTCAAAATAATTGGTTAATCTCAATCCTTTGAATTGGTTAATCTCAATCCTTTGAAATTTATAAAAGCATGATTAAATAAACTGTTGATGTGTTTAAAAAGGAAATTATAAGAATTATTTTTATTAGGTTAATAAAAAGGTAAATTTTCATCAATAGTAATGTAACAGTTTGGAAATATTCTTTGATCCAAGCATTTGCTATTTTGATTTTTTTTCTTCTTCGTGAGTTGACTATTTTAACAATCAAAAAATAAAAACGACTATATTAAAATGCTACTAGACATAACTACAAAAAAATTAACCAACTATAGTAAAATAAAAATCATTATAGTTAATAACTAAACTGAAGGTTTATATAAATTTATAAATATATATATATTCATTATATTTGATTTTTTTGGTGTATTTTTAAATTAAAAAAAGAAAGAAAGAAAACTTGTGAAACTTTAAAAATTAAAGAAAATGAAACTGATAATTATGTAACTGCAAGAGCATGAATAAAAAAAAACTTCTTCTAAAATAACAATAAGAAAATGTTTTTTTATTAAATTGGCCCATTGTCAGGTTTTTATTAATCTAATAGGTAAATTGGTAGATACTTTCCAATCTTTCATTTTTTAAAAGCTATTCTAACGATTTCGATTTTTCTATCATGGACTGAATAAAATTACGAAGAAATAAAATTCCACGCTTTATAATTAAAAGTTTTTCTGTTTGTTATTAAATTAAATAAGAAAGAATTAAATATAATTGATAAATTTATTGCTTTGGGATAAACGAGTTTCCTCGATAGTTGTCATAAATTTTCGATTTGCTTGTAAATTTTTGAGGCATGACAAAAATAATTTTAAACTGGTAAAACTAATTTTTTTAAAAAAAAAATAATAATAACCACAGGGCTAATTTTTTTTTTGACAATTTTCCTTTTGGTATCATACATTCAAAATTGCTCCTCTCAAGATATTTTTTTGTAACTGTTTTATAAACATCATTAATTTATAAATCATTGCTGCGCATTTCATTACGTGAAAATTATTGACGGTATTATCATTTTTTTCCGCTTTGAATTTTCCATCATTTTGACATTTTTTTTAAAATATTGCCCTCAAGAAAAGCATTTACTCTTAAAAGTGAGCACAGAAAATTCTGGAAGGAGTAGAGGTTGAAGAGAATAAAATATTGGAATGACTGCTAGGTAGAATAGCAATATAATAAAAATAAAATAAGGGAAAAAAGCGACAATTTTCAATGATTTTCCGCTCTTTAGTCATAAGTAATGTTTCTTTCTTTCTTTTTTTGGGAACTATAATTCTGTTAGCTTCCCTGTTCTGAGCATAGTGTAAAGGTGATGTTCAATTTGAAGTTTTGAAACTTAATATTAAAAATCTAAATGGTATAATAGTCATGAACAGTTTTGCTGTAAATTAGCTTGCTGTTCCTGAACATAAACGTACCTATGAAATACAAAATTTTGCTACATAAACTTGAGACAGTTAACCGGAATGCTTAATTTTTTTTGTATTCATTAAAAAAAAGTTATATGTGTTAATTTTTTTTTAAATTTTATTCATCTTATAAATCATTATCAATACTAATAATAGCAATAGTTAGTTTTCGGTGTCGGTCAACTTTTTTGAGGTTGTAAAATTCAATATAATCCCTTGACACTTGTTGCTGTTCATAATTTAATATCGATATGGCGGTAAATGTATTTACTACGTTAAGTGTTCATTGCAGATGTATTTTTTTTATTTTGTGATAGTAAAAATTGCAATTATAAATTGGCAACTAATGCAGACGTTTTCAATTTTTTTTCAATGCAGGTGATGTGTAGGTGTTTTTTTTTCTTCTTCTTCAAAATTTATTAATATATTTTGTGTTAGTAAAGATGCAGGGTGCAAAGAAAGAGACAAAATTTAATTAAGCTATGTATTGTATTACTGAATCGAATGTATTTTTCACATAAAAAGCTTTTTTTTAACGTATCATTAAGCACGAGCAAGTTTATACATTTGTATGTGTAGTGTACCCGTCGACAAATTCTGAGTACCGACGTTTTATGCTTCATCAATTTTAACAACGTCAAAAAAAATTAAAGTTAAAAATTTTAAATGCAAAAATGATCTACAGTCAATAGGGTTTTTAGAGAATCTGTTGAATATTTTAATTTACCCAATATTTAAGGCATTTTAAAAAAACATTGAAAATCAAGCTCGAAATTGAAACATTGACAGGATTTCTTTTTTATAACGGCCTTTAATTATTTAAAGAAAGTAATTGGTTCGCTGTTTGACACCGCAGGAAGAGGGACAACTTCCTTTGAATCGACTTCCTTAAATCCACCCCTCCCCCCATTTATTGATCGCAGCTCCTTGATTCATTATTTAATTCAGAGCTCCATTAAATTAAAATTAACTTCAGGAGAATGTGCACCATTGTAATACAGTTAAAGTAGATACAAAAAGAGATTTATTCTCTTCAAATGATGAGATGCCTTCGAATGTTTTCGCAGGAAGTATTTAAAATTTAATAGCTGCAACAGTTTATTTTGTGTAAAAAGCGAAGCTAAGATGTCTGATGGTCTAAAAGTTAAAAGAAAATGTCTTAAGATTGTAAAAATAAAACCTCTAAAAACCGTCAAAAATAACATGACCACAAAATAAAAGTCAGTACCTTTAAAAAATTTCAAAAACGTGTTTTCGTATATTTAAAAAAAAAAAAAATATAGATCATAACTTATAAATTTAATTAGTAGGTAAATAATTAAAATTATTACATAATTTTTGGATAAAATGAAGCAAAAAAAAAATCTTGATAAAATAAATTCTAGTTTAATAATTTTTTACTAACAGTTTACAAAAATATCGAATTGGATCGTACTATTATATGTTTTTGATATTCTTAAAATCGAGCATACGCTTAGTGTCCAAAAGCAGATTCTTTCCTTTCATTTATGTGAAAAAACACCACTTAACATGTGCATTTTTCAATAGATAAAACCTGATTTCCAAGCAAAATGCTTTTGAAATGAAAATTATCTCTTAAAATTCATAAAAAATTATTAAAGAAGGAAAAATTTATCTAAAAATAACATCAACAAAAAACATGAATGAAAATAACCAAACTCTGCTTTTATCATCAACATTCTGGCCTTGGTGAGTTAGGACTGATTAAAATATTTTGAAATGCATTTAAGACATTGAGAATGGAAACCATTCTTAATTCTAATTTTACGGAGAAGAAACAATATTTTATCATAAATTTTTATGCTAACAGCCACTTTGATCTTACGAATCCATATGATCAAACGAATCTGTATGATCAAACATGAATTGTCGGGTTTTTTGTTCCACTAGCTTTAATCTGATAATTATTGGATTTAATGGTTCTCGGATTTAGCCTTAAATATACTAAATAATGTGTGCTCATGACATTTTTTAGAACCACACACAGAAACATTCTTTCTGTGTAAGTACGTAGTTTTGTGTTCTAAACGTACTTTCTATGCATTTCGCCAAATCAACAAAAGTAGTAATAATGATAAAAAGAATTAAATTGAAAGGTATCTGAACTTTTAATTCTTTTTTGTGAATGATGGGAAAAAAATTCAGCAAAATGGTTGGATAGTTTCTGAGTAATAAGTTTAAAAAAGTCGTATTTTAGTTATTGTTTGAACGTATAGAACCATTAAATTGCATCTTAGGACTTAATCATCCGATATTTAATTCAAAAGTTATTCAGTTTTTTTATTTGTACATTGCATGTGCACGCATATAATAAAATATCAGACCTCATTGAAAAATTAACAAATGCATGTTATTTTTTATGGAAATCGGAGAAAAATCAAAAGTTCATTTGTTTCTTTCCCGTAAAACTAACGAATGGATAGAATTAAAAAGAAATACCGAGAAAGTAAACCTAGCATGCAACAAAAAAAAAATATTATAATTAAATATGAATTAACTATCTAAAAATGTCTGGATCTAATTGTGATTGTTGTACACTACTGGGAAAATTATCTTAATCCGAATAAAAATAAATTATTAACATAATTCTATATGGATAGAATTAAGTAACAAATTAACTAACAATAGAATTAACTAACGAAACTAACAAATGTATAGAATTTTTAGTAATTATGGATTAACTGTTAAAAATGACTGGATATAATTATAATTTTTGTACGCTACGCTACTGTGAAAATAATTAAAACTCCAATGAAAATGAATCATTAAATCATTATCATAATTCCATATCGATTAAGATGACTTGATAAAGATCATTTGCAATAAATAAATGTCAAATTACATATATAAGGGTTCCATAAAATATCTTTGCTAATCGCTAAAATCCGATACACTTTGAATAAATGCAAAATCGATGTTTTTGATACAATGGGCACTGATAAGGTCCATCGGTCTTTTGAAACGCTGTTTACATTCACGTGGCCTTTAAATCTTTATTGGATGGAACAATGGAACAAAAATGAAGAGAATTCTTTAAAGAGCCTTGTTTACCTCTGTCAAACAGACTAATGCAGTTGTTTTCTTTTCTTCGAAAGGAGAGTAGTATTATATCTTTTGCATCAATTTATGCGTAAAAAAAAAGAAAGGCGTTCTGTAGGATTAATCATCAAAATAATAACTTTAATAAGGAATTAGGCTTAATGGATAGTGATATGTCGTATCATAAATAAGTTCTCTTTAATGCGCAGATTGATTGAGCGACTTATATCAGGGATTTTGACAAAGTTGCTAACGGAATATGTATTATGTAATATTTGAAAAACATGTTTTGCGCGAAAGAGGATTAGGAAGTGCTATTTCATATTGACAGAGAGAAAAACCTTTTGCCCAGTCATTAAATATATTAACTTCTTTCTCGGGCGAAAACAAACTACTATTTCAATCGAAGAATGTGTTATTGTGTTTCTTTTGATTGCGTTTCTCAAAACGTTAATTACTTTAATGAATTTTAAGATTATTTATTGTGCATGTATGCCATGAGAAAGGTTTAAGGTTTTCATAGCAACTATAATTTCACCTGGAGGACTAGCGTACTTCACATTATATCTATCAAACATAAATAATGTTAAATAGTAAAAAAAAAAATTTATAATCTGTAAAATTGAACAAACTAGACGCGTTTTAAAACTTAAATTTAGAAGGAACACGATGGATATGTCCGCTATCAAGAGTATGAAAAATCACCAGTTGCTGCACGCTATTGGAATCTCGGGTATAAATTCAATTTCGACCATACCAAAATTATTTCCACCCAAGTCACATCAGCTCATCTTGATGCACTGAAATCTTGTTTTAGTCATGTGAATCTGATTCCCTTTATAACGACACTAGCTCTCTACAGCGCTTAGAAATACAGGGTTATTCATAATTCCCTCTGTTTACTACAACCTTATGTTTACTACAACTGGCTTCAGTGGTACATGTTACTGCCATCTACCGGTAACTGCTTAAATTAAAACTTGAATACTTTCGGAATAATTTAATATGTTCTTTTTTGCCATATTCGTCTTCGTTTTTTTACAATAACGCTTCGAAACAACGGAGGGAATTATAAATAACCCCGTAAATTTTACCCTGACTTGCCCCTCTGGGTAATTTTGGTTTTCTTGTTTTATTTTTCATCCTTTTTTCTCTCTCGGCTATTTGTTTCTCCTCTTTTTTTTATTTTTCGTTAGAAACTTTACGATTTATATTTCAAATCACTTTTGCTTCTTCTTATTCACGTCTGGTAAGTCTTGAAAATGGGTACCTATTTTTGAATGCTTGAAACATGTCAACTGTTATTTCTGACTCCAGGCGAACTTAGAGTAATCCACAAAATTTAATATAAAGAGAAATTATTTTTTTAAAAATTGAAATGCAAACGAATTATGGCAAGATTACTTCTCCTCTACGCAATCCAGAGTTATCCAGGTATAATTTATTTACAATTTAATATTTTAAGGAAAAAAAATCAGCCTTTGGAATTTTATGGTTCACCCTAGGTTTATCTGAAGCGTTTTCATAAGGAATGTACTTAGAAGCCCCTTAAATTTTTTGCGCGTTTTTATTTCATTTTCTAAGGAAAGCATTGGAATTTTGAGTTAAATAACCCTTAAATAAAAATCATGTTACTTTTACTTTCTTTTTTAACAGTGTGACTCCGTGTATAAATATACGTACGAAGCTAAAAAAGAAACAAGATTTTGAATTCGAAGTTATAATTTGAAGTTAGGAGGTGCTTCAGGAGTGTTTCACTGATTGCTTAAAGACGCTCATTCCACTTACTTTTAAACTGCGCCATGTAGATATATATGCAAGCAAAATAATTCTTAAAATATTTTCAATGCTCATTTCGAAAAAAAAAAAATGAATATTTGACGTGTAGTGACTTGCGTAGAAGATCCATATTTAAGTTCAAATTGAAAAAAAAAATACTTCTGTTCCTGGAAGGTTAAAACAAATATTGTAAGCCAAATGAAACTAGAATTGCCTCTATATTTTTAGCGTAAATATTAAGTGCTTTGTCTAGTGCAAAAATAACTTCTCTAAAGCCCGTATTTTAGGCGATTTTAGAGAAAGATATTTATTATCCCATTACATTATTACGTCGATATATAAAGATATTTATTAAGTCATCTTTTATTTTAATTAAAAATGTGCATGGTCATTGAGTAAAATTGTGAGTTGAGTCACAGCATAATTGTTTTTTTGATAATGACCATCAAATTTTTATACTTGAAATTAAATCATTGACTATATTATTTTTTTTTTCTTTTCCAAAAATGAACAAATTATCATTTTGATTTTTTTTCTGCAAATTTCGTACCATATTTTTAGCTGTTTATTTTATGCACACAATATTAATTAATTTGAAAGATAAGGATTTTCGCATCGAAAGATTTTCCCTTCAATAACACTAAGGAACAAATTTTCTTTTTTTAAACTTTTTGTTGTTGAGATTTTTTTTAACAAATCTTTAATATTTTTGTGTCGCTGATTTCAAATTTGCAATCGGGTTCGAGTTAGTAGTAACATTTGAGCGATCTATTGTAATTCATATATACCCTGGTTTACATAATTTTCCTTGTTTATCATCCATTTTTAAAAAAAAAAATTAAAGTTCTTAATTAATTGTATCTATTCTGTGATTATTTTTTCTGAAAAAAGGGGGGAATTTTTGTAAAAGATTCTTCATCATTTAGTGATCTACAGAAATCGTTGCTAAAAATCGTTTATTTTCTATAATATGTAAATTTTTGGTAGTTTTTATATACACCATTAAAGAACATTAGAATAATGTACATCCATGCATATTGCAAAATTTCATGTTTCCATACACTCGTAGTTCAAAGAATACAGTAAAACCTCAATATAACGAGTGCGGCATATTATGAGAGAAGTCCGTTATAACAAAAAAGTTCCAATTCATCTTCAAAATGCTAATAATAAAGATGGGAAAATTATAAGTTTATAATGAGTTAAAAATTACAAGCTTTCACTTTTATGATTTTTTTTAAGGAAGTTATATTTTACTGCTGTTAAATGAGAATTTTTATATAAATATTGCTTAAATGGGAGAAATTTTTTTTTGGTATCAACACGGAAGACCGAAAAACTTCGTCCTTTCAACAATTTTAACCCTTATTTTTAATAAGCAATGTGTAGGCGACCCCCGCCAAGTTGGTCAAACCATTCCTGTCTGAGCTTTCGTTCAGAAAGTTCGGAATTGTGCTGATAAATTCGGCATTCTTCAATCCATAGGCAAAAACAGTCTATTCTCGATATGTACATTAAATCAAAGCGGTTGTTCGAAAGAAAAACAGACTAATAATTTTTTTTTTTTTTGCTTTTCGCTGCTATTGTAACACTTTTCTTAGAAGAACAATAGCATCTGATGTTATTAATAGTCATTTTTACGGATTTTTACTGCAATTTAGCGAGAGAAAAAAGAACTTGTCTATAACATTTTGTTCATTTCTAATGTTCAATTCAATAATTAAATTCATGTTCCATTATGTTATCATTCACTATATTTTTCAAAAATCTGTTAAAATAAGCTAAATGTTTCATTTTATTCCAAGTAATATTAAAAGATCAAGTCAAACCATGAACTTGAGAGAAATCAAATTAAAAATTTAATGCATTTTTATGTAGATTTTTCGCGTTAGAGCTTCTAAAGTCCAATAGTTTCATTAAAAAAAATATCTTTTTACTGTACATTTGAGTTATTTATTTGAATCATGAAAGCTCCTATCACGTGCCAAGGTTTTGATCTTATAAAATTCGACCCTTGACCTTTCTTCCACTTTCGAACATCTGGAGTTTTTAAACGACCAAATGCTTTCTTCCCCCTTTTCGAATTCACCTCCACGTAAAAAAAGTAAACTTGCTTCACGAAAAAGTATTTTTATGACTAGTTGAAAAGAATACACCTTTCTTCTGACGTCATGGAGCAGAAATAATTTTTTTTTTTCTTGACCTGACAGAAAATTTATTTATATAGCGGTATTGGGAGAAGGGGAGTTTATGTCATGATTGAAATTAGAGGTACTAAAAGTAAAAGGAAGAAAAAAATTGAAGAGACATAAAAGTTGGTTCCTTCTTAGCATCTGACAATGCCATCGATTTTAAGAAATGAAGAGAGAGTGGGTGACGTCATATCCGAGGGGATATTCCCGAGAGGAGGAAGCACTGCAGTGAAGTTTCCTATACTTGTTTCCACCTGGTAACAACGGGAGAAAAGTTTTGTTTTCTCTAAAAGCAGTTCGTGCCAGGTCAATGAAATAGGTGTACAGAAAGAGCTACGTTTAGAAACTAAATAGGGATGGGAATTTTGTAATTGAGGTGCAGTTTGAATAAATGATTACGAAGTAATCGTTACATGACCACCAGTCTTTGGATAGATATCGATGTTTCCATCCATAGGCGGAGAATTGCTTTTATATTTTGAATGATTATTTTCAAGGGCCCTTTAAATATTACTTAAGTGTCTAAGGGGAGGAAAATGGTTTATGTTTTGCTTATTTTTCTTAATAAAGAAGTTGGAAAAATACAAACAATGATTACTGCAACCTCTCTAATTTTAGTTTTTCTTAAAATGCAAATATATACATATTAAGTTTCGTTTTCTGAAAATTTACTTGAATTTAAGCCAGAAATTTTTAAAGTGAGATGACTACAGTATAAGTCAAAGTAAAGATAAAAATAATAATGCAGTGTTGAAACTTTTTTACGTAAGACGGGAAGAGGTTTGTAATTTGCTTATTTTTGCTCATAAGGGAGGAGGGGAGTTCAAAAATAGCAAAAACAAATATTTAGTAGGCCCCTTTAAAAAATGCGAATTTTTCCATAAAAATCTGAAAATATTACACACTTTTTAGTCACTATATGATTTCTTTAATAAAGGTTGGCAACTGGAGCCATATTGGCTCAGGGGAAAGAGAATTCACCTCCCAATGAGGTAACCCTGGTTCGAATCTCAGTGATGTCTGGTAGATAGAAATTCCGCACCTGAATCGCATCCACCACAGTGCTAACGTAAAATATCCTCAGTGGTATACAAATGATGGACTAGAGTCCCCTCACCGTTAAACTAACTGTGAGAAATTTTCGAAGATTTCCACCCCATGTAAAGCAAATGTTGGTTGCTTTTCGTTAAAAGCTTGCCTTCTGGATTGGGTTCAAAATTACAAGGCTACGGAGTTGAATATTGATAGTCATAAACTCATAATTGGATTGACTGTTTATAACGACAGTTATGAGATTAAAGGTTGGCAACTACGAAGCAATATGAAAAAAAATTACGATTTTTTAACCATTAGAAGGATTTAGTTAAAATTTGGTGGTTGAATGAATGTAAGGCATGCTGGGATTAGCTTAATGATATAATGTAAATTTATGAAGGATTTCGGAATTTCTGAATGAATAAATGATATAATATAAATAAATGTAGCATATTATCACAATTTTTTTTCTTTGTTTTTTTCCTTTCAGCTTTTACTTTCGCTTATTTTAAAATTTAGTCATTTGAAATTTGTAATTCTTTCACACTTCACCTTCATATTCAAGCATTTATTGGCTGCCTAGTTTTTTTTTTTTTTCGTTTCGCTTTAAATAATCAATACAGATTTTTATTTTTCTTAATTCTTTCGTATCTCATACCAAATTTAAAAAAAATCTAAATTTGCCTTTGAAAGTCTTGTAATACTTCTTGCAGTAAATTTATTACCAAATAATTAAACTTTTCACCAAAGTCATAAACTTACCATTTTTATTCTACAAATTGTTTATGTTATTTCCTGAATACATCATTCTGTATTAAGAGGCCCTTCCTCATCCGATCGAACTAAACTTTCAGAGGGGTGGAGACGGAGAGTAATAATTCTAAATATGCTGTAAATCCTCTATATTTGAATTTCACTAGTAAACTGATGATGGATATTACTCGATTGGGAAGTATCTTTTGATACGTGTAATCTACAACGCCGTCACCATATTACGATTTGAGGTATAATTCGTGGGGTATTTTAGATTATTTATGAAAATTTTTTCTGATACAATTATGCCATTACAATTATATCAATAGTTTTTGTCAGGTAGTTAAATTATATACAGTTCTCTGTTTTTCAATTTTTTATAAATATCTTTATTTGTTTTTTTTATTTGCAATTAGCATTAATATAATATTTTAGCATCATCTAAATTGGTTTTCATCAGTTTAAACTGTAATAAAGTTGGATTTTAAAAATATAAAAAACTGAGAAAGATGCAGATTTAAATTTTTTGCTCAAAACTACAAGTCGCAACATTTTGTTATTGAGAAAAAATTAGTAGAGGTTCTAAAAATTACCAAGCCTCATTTTTCCTAATTTAATAAAGTGACCCCTTTAATTTTCGTTTTTGAAGGGCATTGGGCTGTCTAATAATACTATATCATCGAAAGTTTGTAAAGTACATAAATATCAAGAAAATGCAAATCATAAATTTAAGATAAAATGGCGAGAGTAGAGGCCTCTTAATACTCAATAATAGCCTCGGATATTTTTGGACATAAACCAGGTGTCTAGGTACCGTACTGTTTTTTCCCCTGGTCGTAAAAAACAAATCACGTGGGAATGAGTGTAAAAAAGTTTGAATAGTTACAATGTGCAAATAGATTCCACGAGCTTGGTGTGCATCGGAACTCGTGACATATAAGAAAATTGTTGTGTTGGGGTGTTGAATCACGGTGTGAACCATAAAGATGAATTGGGTCAAGAACGATCGCGTAACGCTTCGAAAACAACCCTGCTCTGCTGTAATCTGAATAAATAATTCATCATTCCGCAACAATGCAAATTCTTGGATGAAAATATGCTAATAATCGTCACTGTAATCTTTAGAATCTTTTTAATTAGGGAATATGTTA
This sequence comes from Parasteatoda tepidariorum, assembly GCF_982258835.1. Lineage (NCBI taxonomy): Eukaryota > Metazoa > Arthropoda > Arachnida > Araneae > Theridiidae > Parasteatoda > Parasteatoda tepidariorum. Next base: position 32,061,368 of record NC_141756.1, read on the forward strand.
ATATTCAATATTAGAGTCGAAGACTGTTTTTTCGGGACACCTCGATTATATACAAGTGAGGCCTTTATATACATAAATATAAAGTTAAAAATACAAAGAAAGCATGGAAAAATATCTGTATTTATTTTCAAAGAGAAGATGAAAAATTAATAATAAATAAAATGCTTTTAAAAATTATTTGAAAATTTAAAAAAAGAAATTAAAAAATCCGGAAAAAAACTAAATAAACGAAATAATCTCGTCATCAACTCACACGATTATATCACCAAAAGAGAGTGCTTTCTAATATTGTATTAATATAGCCGAAGCAAAATATATACAATACAATAATGTTTGGAGCACCCAAAATTTTTGAAACGAAAATAAAACAAATTAAGAAAAAAATACAAAATAAAATGTATCAAACAAAAAATAAAAAAATGTAAATTATACAAAAAAATTAAAAATAAAAACAGATCAAAATATTTAAATCTAGTAGCGAATTCAAATGTGTATCCACATATATATTTTGCAAATTAATGTAAAAAAATTTAAAATTTACATTATATGCAAAATAACGTAAATTATTTGTTTTATTTTTATATTTAACCAGATTGCTAAATATAAAAATAAAAGCATGAATAGACGGATGTATTTTATAGCAGGTTCATACTGTAGTACAAAACAGTATTTGATTTGTCAGTTACCCTGTATTGAAATTCCCCGAAACTGGATGAGAGCTAGGTAATTATATTATACAGCATAATTCAAAGTTTATAATTAATAAAAGGTCAAATTTTACTTATAAAATTTTAATTTTGATGCTTTTCAGGAAAATTATTAATATTCATTGAACAAAAATTCTTTATTAAATATTAAAATATTTTTTGCGGCGGATTTGCCCGAATTGAGTTTCGAAAAACAAAATGTCACTTGAGTGAAAAGGTTATTACATCTGAACGTTTTTGAATCTTTGATTGATTTAATCTATCAAAAAGAGATCCCAAAAAACTATTGAAAAATCTATGATAATAATAATAACAGAATGATTAAAAAAGTTACATTTGGATTCGTAACTTTGAAAAATCAAATTTATTAACTAAGTTGAAAAGTTAATTTAAAAAAACGTGCAAATGAATTTAGTGTATTGATAATAGTTTCCTAGTTCACGAAGATTCGCATAAAAATCTTCTTATACGTGCAAGCGAAAGAGTGATATTTTGATGTGCAGAGTTTTTTTTTCTTATAATGACTTTGCTCAACTTACATTTCGGGTATCCAGCTCTTTTCTTATAATGGTTTCGCAAACTTTAATAGTTTATGCATCCAGTTCTTTCCTTATAAGGGTTTTACACGACTTCAACTATTTGAATAATGGTATTGGTTAAAATATATTTCTTTAACTGTTGCGTTATAATACAGTATGTAATTTCAAATAAAATGCTTTTAAATCGAATTATAGTGAAACCTCTCGGGAGCTACCACTCTCTGTTCCACAATAAAATGTTCATTAATGGTTCCCAATCATAATAAAACGCTTATTTTCAATCTTTTTCTGAAAGGAATGTCTAATAGCACTTCATCATCAAAAGTTTCTTAAGAAAAAGAAAGGAAAAGCAACACTACTAAAACACAAAATCAGAAATTTTACCTAAAATCCAAGATGGCGAGAGGAAAGATCACTTAAATTGCTAATTTTTGAACGTTAATTTCGTCGAAAAATGAAAATCATCGTTGCACAGAAACTTAAGTGCATTTTGTTGGTAAATATTTATGGTTGCTTTCATTTTGAACGCGCATATCATAAGACATCCAAATGAACTTTCAGCTAGTGCATGGCTTTTATTATAAGCATTGCAACATTTCAATTTCTTTTCAATATTTTATAACAGGTAAATGCAATAGCTTTTTATTGCTGTGGTGGGAATTCCCGTAAAAAATGAATTATGTCTGTGGTGTGGATGGAGAGGAGGGAACTGATGGTTATTGTTCTCCGCAGACAGCTTCAAATTGAATGTCATCATTACCTTCATTAACTAGGGTTGTAAAAGCTGGCAAAAACTTTTTTTTCTTACATTTGAAAGCTGTTTATGTTAACGTTGATATAATTTTTATTCTTACAATTCTTGGAAATTTTCGAAGGAATACTTGATTTTGAGGAAGTCGGAGTGTAACATGCATTTGCTTGCTTTGTTCACAGTAAATGAATGAAATCTCTATCTCGTATCCAGAAATTAAATTTTTTTTGAGACATTAGATGAAAACTTTTCAGTTATTTAGTTTTCTGATTAGAATCCCAATTTTTTTAGTTTTTACCTAAAAAAATAAATTAAGATAATTTTTTTTAAGAAATAAATTATTGTAGAAAAGAAACCGACCGTATAAGCATAACGGTAATGTTCTTTTGTAAAATCTTTACATTTGAAATCCTTCTCTGGCATTCTATAGTAAAAACTGATTGTGGTCTTTTAAAATCGTAATCATTAAAATCCAGCGTTACAACTTAATTATGAAAACAATTTGCAATTGTAATCAAAATGGCTCTAGGTTATTACGATTGAATATTTTGTAAAATCTTTACACTTGAAATCCTGCTTTGGCATTCTATAATAAAAACTATATGTGGTCTTTTCAAATCGTAATCATTAAAGTCAAGCGCTACAGCTTAATTATCAAAACAAATTGTAATCATAATCAAAGTGGCTCTAGGCTATTGCGATTGAATCTTTCGTAAAATCTTTGCATTCGAAATCCTGCTCTAGCATTCTATAATAAAAACTGATTGTGGTCTTTCCAAATCGTAGTCTTTAAAATCTAGCTCTACAACTTAATTATCAAAACTATTTACGGTCTCGCTGTTTTCTCTATCGCTTATTTCTATTAAATGCTTTCCATATATTCATTTTTGAAATCTAGCGGTAGCACTTAATTATCATAGATAACTATATGATAGATATTTATTTGCGATCACGCTTTTTTCTCCCTTACTTATTTCTATTAAATGCTTTCCATATATTCATGTTTAAAATCTAGCGCTAGCACTAATTATCATAGATATCTATTTCTATATGATAGATATTTATTTGCGATCGAAATCAATAACGGCTCTAACTCATTTCCAGAAAATACTTCTGAATTTTTATTTTTTATTAGATAGTGAAATCGTTAGCTATATCTCTTTTACCCGATTCTGAAACGAAATCCGCCGAAATAAATATATCCGCCATAGACCAGAGAGAGAGAAAGAGAAGCAGTAGGCGTTCTTTCGTAATCTCTCTCACACAATCAAATTTCATTTCTCTATTTCTGAACAAACGTCTCTTTGCTTTTCGAAGCGCTTTTTAATGTATTCCTCGCTTGTTGTTCGATATGGATTTTTGGGACTAGAGCAGTTTAACTACACACTGCAGTAGCAGTCGGTTTTAATCGCTGTTGCCAACGGGGCTGTGATGGCCAACCGAAAAGTCAGCTTCAGTCGGAACTGGTCATTCGATGAAAATAATAAGGCAGATAAAAGTTTTTATAGGAGGTATAGCACGCCTAATGAAGTTGCTTATACTTTGTGTAAATCTCCGGATTCCAGAAATGTCGAACCTTTTTATTCGCCCTATGGTACGTATCTAATTTATGATCAACCTTTGAGTTATTTGAAATTAAAAATCGATGCAATGTCCACAAATTTTTTTTAACCCTTTGACGCAGATGGAAGACCGGTGTCCCTTTTATATATATTTTTTCTAAAGCTCTCATTGCAAGCAAAAATATATTTTTGTATTTTTTATTTGGTATAGTTGGTAAAAACTCTAACAGATACTAAAAACAATCTGTTGAATTATTCAAATTATATTTGTACTGAAATATAAAAGAAGAAAAAAGTAGTTTGAAATTTTTTTTTATATTATGTTCTAAGATTTATGAATAATTGATTTCGTAACTTAAAGACATGTCAAGGATGAATAATTGTTTCTCTCAGTTCTAAATATCAGCAAATAAATGCACATTTGAAAAAATAATTGTTTGGAAGTGAGCCATGTTTGGAAGATTTAACCTTTAACTCAGAAAAAGACACAGGGGTTTCATGCTGTATTTCATAACCATAAATTAACAAAATGAGAAATATAATTTTTTTCTTGTTTTGAACTAAATTAATACAAAATTATGAAAAAAGTATGAAAAATATGTTTAAAAATTCTGCGTCAAAGGGTCAAGAATTGTAGGAAGTTTTTAAACATTAAAAGTAGGAAATGTGAAACTTTGCATTTCAAGAGCCAAATTTTTAATGTTAAAGAAATTTTAAAACTTAATAATTTTTAAGTTAATTGAAATATGTATTTATAGGCAAAAAAGCACCAAATATTTAACTGAAAAAATTGCAAATTAAGTAATTAAAATAATAAAATGCAATTTAAATAATTAAATTTTCCTTTTATTCACATTTTCCCCCTCTCTTTTTTTTCGCTGGATAAAGAAGAATACCTTATAAAACTATTTCCATTCAAATTGATAATTTGAAAAAAAAAATAATAAACTAACTTAAGATATTGATTTTCAAATAAATGAAATTTTGTAATTTTATTTTCAAATGTAGTTATATGATCGCTTTATTACAAATAGGGTTCATTCATGAGAATACGTTAACTATTCCTTTCAATAATTATAATTCTTTTAAGCTTTTATTTTCAGTTTTTAAGCCTCTTTTTGATGGTATAAGAAAACAAAATGTTTTTTTTTTCTTCGGGATAATCATTACTCTTTATTAATAATTTAATGTGTATGAAAAGCCAACACAGTGCTCAATTCTCAAACGAACAAAAAAAAATAATAATAAAACTACACACTCTGCATAATTTTTGATCTTCACTTTTTTTTTATTACGGAATTTCACTCTCTAGGATTCAATATTAATGCTTTGGAGGGTTGATTTCAAATATGCTAATTAATTAGTGCAGACGATATTTTAATTCATGAAACCAGACACAAAAATGTACTTTCTCTGAATAAACATACCTTTTTTTCGACTGTTTCAAATTATTGATCCCTAAAATATTGAGAGTAGCAGCAATCTGAAAAATATGAATCCCATAGATTGCTAAGGAAAGCCATCCAAAGTTTGGACCCTAATAACGTTAATCTTTCTTTTTACGTAATTTATCATGTCTCTAGAACTTTCAAAGCGAATTGAAAAATTTGTGCACACAATTTTAAAATTCATTTATCCAAAAATAATTCCATGCAAAAAATTATTTTCAATAATTATTCATTATTTTTTATTATTTAATGTAGTAGTAGTCGGAAAAATTGAATTAAGATATGCACAAATCTTTGCAACATTTTGAAGAAAATTTGTCAAATAGTTTTTGAGTTATGAAATTTTAGAAAGGGCGTATTTTTAAAATTTAATTTAATCTGAGCTATTATTTATATTTGTTGAAAATTTGATTTCGAATGCATTTGGTGTCTGATTTTGTAACTTTATATATCGTCTGCGCTTATTAATTATCATATTTAATGTTAGGCCTTAGAAACATTAAAATCACGTGCTTGAAAATCCAATCATTAGATTAAAAGTTATTCAGGGTATTCCGTTTTTTTTTTTTTTCCCCTCGCAATGTACGTCTTAATATCGCGATAAAACTTTTAGGAAGCATAAATAATCAACGATGTCATTTAAAATTACTTTTTGTTAAATCTCTTCATATCATTTTTCTTGAAAAGAAAAATTCTCAGACGATAAGCTTTAAAAAAGAAAAAAATTGCCGACCCTTTTACTTTTGTTGAGAAATAGTCATTATCCATTTCTTTTACAACCTTCCGTTAACCAACAAAATTATTTAAACGAGACTTTCAGTTTCTCCTTGAAAACGTATTCTTTTTAAGTAATTTCTTTTTTGACCTGTTTTGTTGTGCAAAACTTTTATTAAAACGTGCGCGCTTCCAAGCGTATTAAAAGAGAGCGAGGAATGTTAATTGATATCATTTTCTCCCAGAGTTACGCAAAACTCACACGTTATGAAGGATAATTTTCAGTGATGAAATATTTAAACTTTTAAATGTGTCATTGTTTATTTTTGTATAACGCTTACTACTTTTCATTGTCTTTGAACTTTCCCGAAATTCTAACCGAGAAAAGTGAATGATATTCCATCTATCTCTTATGTGCAAAACTAATTCTGAATGTGAAATTAGTTTACTGAGTTGTACATTTTGTGATTCAGTTTAACCCTTCATCGAGTTCCTTTTGAAGTTTAAATCTTAAAAAGTATGAACACATTTCAAATAGATAAGAAACTAGTTTTATACGCTTTTTTTTTTCAGAAACGAAAAGTATGCTTAATTTATAATAATTATTGAAATCAGATTTTAGAGTAATGGGTTAAAAAACCATCCATCCAATAATAATAATAAAAAAAAAGATTTCCTGGAACCGTTACCTGTTTCCTGTATGTCGTTTCTGGACACGCTAGTCTAGTGTGTCTCGTGTGATGATGAGGATAATAATTTTATAACAGATTTTTAAATAATTTAATTTGTGGCTCAAGACCTGGAAAGTAAAATGCTTAGTTATTGAGTTGAGGTGGTTCAGGGGGTTGAGAGTGTTCGTCTATCAGTGAGGTGATCCAGGTTCGTGTCCTAGTGGTCACTGGTTGATACGAATTCTGATCCCTACTAACACCAACCACAGTGATGACATAAAATATTCGTATTGGTTGGGAGATCATGAGGTAGAATCCCCTGGCAGTAGGGTTAACCGTGGGAGGTTGTCGTGGCTTCACTCTTCCTAAAACGTGTAGTTGATTAGTTTAATCAAAAAGTCCTTCCATAAAGACTAGTTTCTCCGGAATGTTCTTGATCCAGGAGTTCCCTTGTCTTCTAGATTGAGTCCAAAATTACTAGGCTACGGAATTAAATATTGATAGTCTTTAGCTTAAAATTGGATCGGCTGTTCAACACCGATTATAAAATATAAAATAAAATATAGTTATTATTTGCAACTTAATTCAAGTCCTTTTAAGAATTTTTCTTCAAAAATTTTTATAATATTAGAAAATAAATGAGTAAATAATATTTACTTTTTGAAATCTTAAAAGCTTTATTTGGAAAAAGAAATTAAACTCATTATGCCTCTTTTACGCCCAAAATAAAACAGAGAAGAAAAGAAGCTAAACAAGTATTGAAAAGCAATGAAAGCAATTCACACGCAAGAGTTAATCCAGAATTTTTCGCCAGGCTTCCTGTGTTCGAATTTTGTGAGAGGAAAAAAATAATACTTAGTTCAATTAAAAATATTTTTGTCAAATACTAGAGTACCAGAAAATATAAATTTTTAAAAATTATATATATTTAAAAAATATATATAAACTATTTTTTTTGTATATAGTTTATCTTGACTTTAATATATATTGCTTATTAATGTTATTCATCTTGTAAATAATTAATTAATTAATTGTGCTAGTGCTTGTATATAGTTTTATCTCTTAAATGGAGTCTCTCCAAACCCTTCCTCAATCATATCATTGTACCTTATTCAATTTATGACTACCTAATCTATGCCTATTAAATTTAGATGAATCAGTTAGCGGCGCTTCGCGCCGAATACTGAGTTACTATTCATTTCCAACGTTCCAAATAAACTATTTTCTAAAAAAATGAAAAATTATATTCAATTGCTCAAATTACTTTATGAAAACTTAACGAACAAGTTTTTGAATTAGAAAAATGAATAATAAAGCAGTCGTATAAACGCATGTTGGTAAATTTAAGTCTTTTAAATTATTTTGATCTATAATTCACCTAATGATGCATATTTTTAAATGTAGAAGAATTAGCAAATTAATAAATGAAAGATAACAAATAAATAAATAAAAGATAGTAAATAAGTAAATAAAAGGTAGCAAATAAATAAATAAATAAAATAATATAAATATAATAATAAAATAATTTAAAATAATAACATAAATAATTATTATTACATAATTTTTTTAAACAAAAATGTATTTTGTGAAAGAATAATTTTAGGATTTAAAAATTTAGAGGGAGGGATTTTTATTGTGATGAGTCCCTAAACGAATATAATTTCGTTCTAAGGTCAAATTGTTATCTGTCTCGTCAACCTCTTTTTAATGATAACTAATTATTTAAAGAATGACTTAATTGAAGTAACTGTGGGCATCGGAAAAAAAGTGATTAAAAAAAATTTGAAATTAGGCATCTTTTTATTTTCTAGAAAAAAAAATAATGATTATACTTAACATCCAAATGACATTTTAATTGTAGCATTTTATTTCTTTAACACTTGAGTTAGAACTTATTTTAATAAAACTGATATTTTTCCTACTTTCAAAAAATAAAAATGATTGAATAAAACGAAATTTTCTTAATATGCATAAAAGTCACCATTATAACAAAATTACACGACCAATATCAACTTAAAAATGTATATAAATTTACTGTATTAAGATGATAAATTGACTTCACTTAAAAATACTCTTAGCGAGAAAATAGAATATAATACTCAAATATTGGATAGATCAACTTATTGAGTAGCTAGTGTATTGCATGGATTGTTTTTAAAAATTATTTACTATTAGTAAATATTTATTGCTCATTCGTGTTAAATACATTAATAAACTTGACAAGTTATATGTGTTTAAAAAAATTTTACTTTTTTTGTTCGTAAATGAATCGGATCGAGTGTGACATTCGAGTGTCAAATTTAACGAAGTGAGAACGTTACGTTCAATTAGTTAGAAATCGGAACGTGACGAAAACAGTAAACAAGTTGTCAAACACAAAAAGAACTCCTTTTTTAAGTTTTTGTGTTTCTCCTTTAAATGCACCGTTAGAAATTGCTTATTTTATTATAACCGGTTTGCAAAAATAAGTATAAAATTACAATTTTAAAAAAGTCTTTAACTCAAAAGGGTTTTCTTTAAAGATTAAGTAGAAGAACTTGTTTTTGATTAGATAAGAGTTCGGAGAGAAAATTGAAGGCTTAAGACATTTAAAATAAATAAAGTTTGAACGTAACTTTTAGAAAGTCAAAATAATCTGTTAAAAAATAATAATGAACACGAAATGTTTCATAAATTGATAGGAAGAGAGTTTATTATATTACAATTATGTATCTTATTTAACTTTTTGACGCAGGATATTTATTAAACATATTTTTCATACTATATACATTATTTTGTATTAATTTGGGTCAAAATAAGTGAAAAATATTATATTTAGCATTTTAATAATTTATGGTTATGAAACATTGCATGACACACCAGTGTCTTTTTTGCGTTAAAGGTTTTGCGTATCTTTCAGACACGACTCAATTCCAAACAATAATTTTTCAAATTTGAATCTATTATTTTTGTTAGATCTAAAAAAAATAGTTATTCATCGATGAAATTTCTTTAGTTTACAAAATCAATTATTGATAAAATTTTTAATGTGAATTAAAAAAAAAATTCAAACTACTTTTTTTGGATTTTATATTTTAATACAAACAATAATTCCATCAGATTAGTCTGTTTCTTATAATTAATAATAATAATATAATTCAAAAATTATAGTATAATTCTTATAATTCTAAAATACATTTTTGCTTGTAATTAGAGCGTCAGGAATAGTATATACATTAAAAGTCATATACAATCTGCGTCATAAATCTTATGTGAAATTTAATCCCATTTTTTTATGAAATTGAGAGGATAGCTGACACTTAATTACGTAAGATATTTACAATTAATTATAAGCATCATTCCGTTATGTATGATTACGTGTTCTCTCAGTTTACATCCTCCCTCAGTGCATTGTAAATATAAATAAATATTTTTTTTAAAACAGCCAGTCTGAAGACTTATTTTTTTGCAGACTGCTTGTCGATGCTTTTTCTGAAATATTTCTTAGAAGACTCTCATTTGTCACCCTATAAAATTACTGATCTTGCCTGATTGAAATTATGGTTCAATTCAATTTTAATGCAGTATTTGGCCAAATTGTTATAATAATTTGATTTTTTCTATTTAATGTCAAGTTTGCAATTAATTGCCATTTGTTATGATGACATAATTCGAAGTCAGTTTGTGAAAAATAAAAATCTAATCAAAATTCTTAGCTGTGTCAGTAACCATGTTGTTACCTTAACGCATTTTCAAAGATTGTTAACGTTAAATTTATCAAAAATTTTAAAGTCTCCTCTTAGAGGACGCTATAGCACGGGAGAAACATTTCATGGCAAATTCTCTTCCATAACTAATTTAAATTATAGTAAAAAAGAAGTACATGCAAACCTCTGGAGTAAACCATGAAGTTTCAAGTACTGAAAAGAAATTTTAAAATATCAAAAGGAAAATAAATTATGAGAAGATAGCTTATGATTACACAATGGGGGAAGTTATTTTCTAATAATTTGTTTGCGTTTAGATATTTTGAATTATTTTTTTTCTATAATTGAAACTACATAGCATACTTGAGGGCTTTTTTTAGCTCACTTTTCCTTCTTCTAAATTTTAAATTAGTATTGGAGGTGGATGAGAGAATTCGTGGCGAAAAGTTTCTCCCACAGTATGGCTTCCACCCATTCCATGCTAATCTTGTTTATACGAGTAAAGCATCTGTTTTGCTAAATAAAGGTAAATAATTTACAGTAAAAATTGTAGAGGTCTTTCCGTTGCACTAATTTTTCGTATAAGTCTAACCATTTTAATATTCGGTTGGACCCCCAGTTTCTTGGGTTAAGATTCTCATTCGACGCGGCATTCATTCGATTATTTTCATTCATAGAGCCATAATTTTAAGGTTTATTTTAAATTATTTTTATTTATAGATTCTTAATTTTTTTATTTATAGATTCTTAATTTTATGGCTGTACAAATAATAACAATTGAATGAATACCGCCTCATAGAATAATTTTAATCCAAGAAACAGCGGGTCCAACTAAATAATAAAATGGTTAAATTTTTAAAAGATCGTATATTTAAAATTCGATTTCTCAGGAATTTTTTTTTTCTTTACTATTACTAAGTATAATAATAAATATTCAAAAATATTTTTTTTTGCATGGAATTATCTTTGGACGAATTTTATAATTAGTTGAAATAAATTTTCAATTCGCTTAAAAAAGTTCTCAAGACATAACGAAATATGCAAAAAGTTAAATTAACAAAATGGATTCCAAACTTTTGACCGCTCTCCTGACCTAGCTATTGGAACCCAATTTATGGCAACCCCTTAAATTTTGGGGGTCAGAAATTTGAATCCATCGAAAAAAAAGGTATGTTTGTTCAGAGAAGATACGTTATTTGTATCTGATTTCGCAAGTTAAAATATCGTCTGTACTAATTAATTTACATATTCGAGGGCACCCTCTTTAACCATTAAGATTGAGTCCTAGAACGTAAAGATTCTATCATTAGTTTAGAAGTTATTCAGGGTGGTCCGTTTATTTATTTTATTTTTTTCTATACAATTAAGATGCATGGCGATGTTTGAAGCCTAGATTAGGTAATGTGACGTAAAAGTATTTCTTTTGGATGCTGTAACTCTCTTTCCCGAGGAAGATGAAAGATGGTGGGGAAGAGAGAGGGGGATGAAGGCAAGTTGCCAGATTTGTTGTTGTTATACTTGACCTTGGTTTCTGAGAACTTCCTCAGATGTTCGATCACCCTTTCACGCCCCTTTATTCTTTAATTATAGCTTTGGGGGGAATAAAAAATCCGATCGGCTTTTAGAATGTTTTTCTCGTTGTGCGATGTTTGTCCGATTTCATGGCATTCATTGAATGGATAACCTTCCGGCAAAACTAACATCAGATTGTTTTGAATAAAATCAAACTTCGACTTACGCCGATTTTGTTGATGTTGAGAAGACAGTGGTGCTTGGAATCCCTGCTCTCAGGACACTAATGAGACCACTAGAAAATAATTAAAGCAATTCTTAGTGATCCATTCCGGGACCCAGTGAGCAATGTTGATGATTGTTCACAAACCCGCTAACAAACAGAAGAAAAAAGTATTGCTAAAAGTAGCTATAAATAACCAAAATGAAAAATTTTTGATCAAATAAATCTACAATAAATTTTCTTACTCTTTTAAAAAGTAAAATAGTTATCAATAAAATTTTTATGAGTATAACAAACCAGAAGGACTTTTTTCCCCTTGTTTCATTCCATAATTTTATTTTAAATTCTAATAATCACTGCAGTTGTTTTATAATTTTTATTTCAGCGTGCTTCCCTCCTTATATTCAGCCATTTCACTAAGCAAGTTTTATTTTAAAAAAAAGTTCATCGAAACTGTTTTTTTTTTTAATGTTAAAAATGCTAGGTTTATTAAAAATAGAAAAAACTTACATTTTTATAATTTGTGAAAATTTTCAAAAACTTTCATATTTTATCATAAGAAAATTAATACAATTTTAATTTACGCCTGAAAAGAATTAAAACTGCTGGACAAATCATCACCCTCTCAACACAATGGAAAAAAAAGTTGAAAAAAAATTTTTCCTCTGCACGCAAAATTTTTTTTTTTTTTTTTTTTGGTTAATGCTTATAAAACATTTCTTTTCCAAAGTTTCGAATATCAAACGAGTATTTCAGATGAGCATTCTAAACATTAAAAAATCTATTTTTCAAAGTTTAAGAGAAAATACATCAAAATAGATTTTTTTTTTAAAAAAATCTGACTCTAAATTTTTTGCTAGTTAGGAATTTAGGAGTTTTTATTTAGGAGTTTTGCTGGTTAGCCCAAGAATCAATATCAAGGTTCCAGATAAAGAATTAATGACAGCTTTTAAAATTCCTGGTTATAAAAAGATAAATTTCATTAAAAATTCAATAATAGTTAGCACAAGGATTTTAAAAACGAAATTACCGTTGACCTAATTTCAAAAAGAGTCATTTAGTCCATTAGCTCATACCCAGAGCTATGGAATCATTCAACTCCGACTCGCATTTAATTAAAATGTCCACCTAAGTCCAGGTGGACATTTTAATTAGATGCGAGTAAATAATTTTTTCAAGTCCAGTAAATAATTTTGTTTGCTTAGCTAAATATTTATCTAAATAATTTTCTTAAAATCAATTTTTTTTCTTTCCCCTTTAATGTACAGGACCTAACTTTTAACTCCCCGGTGTCGAGTAAATTTTTCCGTATCCTGCAAAATGTTCTTTGACTCAAACTCAGTAAAACTGCTCATAGTAACTGTACTAATTGTTTATCACTTGTAAAACATCAAATGTGTTTTTGTTCCTACTTTCGCTTGTGTGTGTTGTATGGGTCTTCCTGCCAGCTGTTCCTCTTTTTACGAATCGTGTGTCACGTTGAGATTGCTTTTTAGCCGACCTTGAAAAGCATTCGTTCACATCAACACCGCCGTCCATCTTCTCTTGGATGAATACCAAATTTCTACACTTCTTCATGTTGAACCTTCTACTATTCCATAGATCCCACCCTTCTCTGATAAATAATGCAAGTCACTGTTGACCTTTGACGATGATCCATAATACTTTTAGTTTATTAAATAACAGTAAAAAAAGCTTACTTATAGATGGGCATTTTGAAAAAAAAAAAAAAAAAAAGCAAGACAAATTTGTAGGCATTTCCCAGATTTCCACAAATCTATCCAATAGTGAAACGTAAATTACCTTTATAACATTAATTATTTTTCTTTAATGGAAGCTAATTGTAAAATGAATGTTCATTTATCCTTTGATAACTGAACAGTTTTATCGATGGGAGATAAGTTCTGTTTTTATGAACCATAAATAAAATAACTTATACGTTTTCTTTCATGCCTACTTTATGCAATGTATTTCCCAACAGCTGTTTTTAATTTATTTTGTAAGTATTTCATTTCAATTGGTTACTAATTCTGTTTTTTTTTTCTCCATAAATTTAATTGCACATCTATATACTGTGAAACTGCCGAACTCTTGTACTTCGGTAAACCATTAGATTTCTCCAAATGAACATCGTTTTATATCCAAAAGATCTCCGTCCACGCATTCGATATGTTAAGTACAGTTTAAGTAGACTATTTTTTTTTCTTTGATTGAAGTTTGGAATTTGTATCAAAAAATTAGGTAAATTTATTTTTTCATATAAATCTTACTGGGTACTACCCCTCTCCCCATTTCTTGTTGTAATCGAATTTCATATTAGGTAAAATCATAAATACATACCGATGGTACTACTTTTACCTTACTATTGAAACTATATAGATCTACTTTTATGAGTTGAAAAATTAAACTTAAAAAATTAATATTTAAAAAAAATTGTCTTCCTTATTAATATTATTATTTTTTGTGCTATACCAAACCTAACAGTGACACCTAACATATATTATTATAAGGAGATGTTTTTATGTCATTTTGTATAGTGTGCTTATTTATGCAATATAGTTTGCATTAAAAAAAGTCGGCATTTGAATCAAATTTATTTTTTAAAATTTGATACTTTTGTGAGAAAATATGCTGAAAATTATACATACTGTAATTCTTGACGTCCTAAAAGAAAAGTAAGACGAAGAAAAGAAAACATCCTGTTCAAGCTGAAAAGATTTTTAAGATATTGAGAGAACTGGAAATTCAAATTTTTCTCAAAAATTCCTTGCATGCAATGAAATTAAATAATGACGCATTTTTCGGAAATCGGGCTCTAGTCTACCTTACAAACTGGACAAACTTATCAAAAAATGCAAGTTCCAGAACCCCTTTTGACTTAGAGCGTTTTTACTTGTAATATGCAAAATCTAAGAAAATTTATTTTTGAAAGGTACGCCCTTTGAGGATTTTCTTTAGGTTAGTAAAAAAGAACTGCACATACAAGCACTGTATAAAAATATGCATAACATTTGCTGTTCCTTAGAATTCATTTGACTAACTTTGGTGTTTTGTGTTTCAGACAAGATCTCCCGGGACATGGAGGACCGGTTCTACTTCGTGTCCCCGTCCAGCTCTGTCCAGCAGAGCCTGTCCGAACAGCAGGACGACGACGACATGGAGTGGGATCCGGACGAGATCGCCAACATCCCTGAACCTCCAGACGGTGGTTACGGGTGGGTCATCGTGGCAGCATCCTTCCTCAGCAACATGATAGTGGACGGAATAGCCTATACTTTCGGCATCTTCTTCACGGAATTCGTCAGGCATTATGACGTTCCCAAGGGTAAAGTGGCCTGGGTCGGATCCCTCCTCTCAGGTTTCTACATGAGCGTAGGTGAGTATGGTGTTCTCTAAACAACGCCTTTACTGTGTACATTATTTTTTGTATGTTTAAAAGAAATTAATAAGTAAAAATCTACATATTCGAGTATAAAGATATATGAATAAACTACCCGGATTGAATTATAGTACAATATTAGTCGAGTAAAGTTAGACTTTTTCTACGGAAAAATTGATACCTGAAAATTTACCTACTGTCCACTGTACGCTTCTTCTTCTTCTTTTTTTTTTTTAGGAAAATGCAGGTAATTTGAGGGAAATAATTGAATTTCTTTTAGATAGCAAGTGCGGTATATTTTCTGAGGTATTCTTTCCCATTGATTTAAATGAGTCCAATGGCTGGACTGTCTGACTAACAGTTTCGAAGTTGTAAGCTATTTATGTACAAAATGTACACATTTGTACATATAACTATTTACGCATCTGATATTGCTAACTATACAAGTGAAACTGGTTTCTTTGTATTTGCCCTGAATCGAATGAGACGGTACACAAGTAAATAGAAAAAATAGTTCTAAAGATGCAAGAGTTTTTATGTATGTACAATTTATACAATTTTGTACTTGCACTTATTGACGCATATTACATTGCTATACAGACAAATGAGGTATTACTTTCTGTTTAATTGATTGCGGTATTTTTTTCTAATTTAATTGAATGAGATCAAACACGAATAAAAAGAGGAAATGCTTCAAAAATTGAAATGTTTTTTTTTCACTAACTAAATTGAATGAGACCAAACACGAATAAAAAGAGGAAATGCTTCAAAAATTGAAATGTTTTTTTTTTCACTAACTAAATTGAATGAGACCAAACACGAATAAAAAGAAGAAATGCTTCAAAAATTGAAATGTTTTTTTTTTCACTAACTAAATTGAATGAGACCAAACACGAATAAAAAGAGGAAATGCTTCAAAAATTGAAATGTTTTTTTTTTCACTAACTAAATTGAATGAGACCAAACACGAATAAAAAGAGGAAATGCTTCAAAAATTGAAATGTTTTTTTTTTTTTTCAGTAACTAAATTGCACTAGAACGAAACCCCTTATGACTTCTAAATTATTAATCCAATCGTCTTTGTATCTGTCGTATTCTATTAATAGTTCTAATTTCAATAAAAATCTTTAATCCATGCTATTTTTCTTGACATTTATTTATTTATTTACTTAAAATTATTCGGGCGAGGAAATAAAAAACATTAGATTTAGTACGTCTCCCCTCCCCCCTGACTCGTTTATGTTCTCTTATATAATATTGATGAATTATTATTTTAAACAGAAAGAAAAGTTAGGGGGTGGAGCACTTGCTTTTAAGCCCACCTGAATATTCGAAATACAGTTAAAGAGGGAGCTGTCTTTCCAAGATTTATTATATGCTATAAATTCCTTCAATGATGGAAAATATCAATTTTTTCTTCAGTTTAACGGAGGTAGATTTTCCTTCCTATGTATTGCAAATGTATATTTATATGTCTTGAAAAAAAAGAGACAATTCAGACTTGTTTCGTAAATTGGGCACGAAATTACAAGTATACCAATTTTTCTACACGCATATACAGTTAAAATGTTTTGAAACATTTACGATTGCAAATGAATTAACATAATATGAAATGCAGCAAGGGGAAAAATAGTATCCGATGTAAATAACAAAACTTGCTTTTTTTTTCTTCTTTTTTTTAAAGAATAATGATTTTTTAAAAAAAAAAAAAGTATATCTCGTATAAGGCGAATCTCGTGTGTGTATCTCATATAATTTTTTAAAAATAATCCAGTTTAGACTACTTTACTCAAAAGGTCCAGAATGAATTTGATTTTGAAAATCTCTTTTCGAACAGTTAAGACTTAGTAAAAGGAATATGGCGAATAAAATAAATTTCGATTGAAGAAACGTATGTTTTAGAATAAAAACTAGATTTTTAATATTTTTTTTTAACGTAGAACTCTTTTTCTAAAAAAAGAAGAAAAAATTCTTCGTAAAATCATTCACCGTGAAATGTTTAGCGAAAACTGGGATCTCACAACAACATCGGAGAAAGCTATAAATTACAAAATGTCAACTTGTAAGATTTAATGTCTTGAGGACAAAAACGTTTTTTGTTATTGTTGCTTTTGTTTCTTTAAGCGATGTGTCGTATTAAGATGTCATTGAAAAAAAATATCAGCATGTAAAGTCATTTTGCTGGAATCGTTGACCTTCGTTTTCTTAGCTTCGATTAACTGTTATGTGTTATTAGAATGATCCGATCCATGTAAGCAAATGATCGATATTCGCCACTTTTTTCTCCTTTTATTATAGTCTTACTAAGCAACAAGATAATCCACATGATAATGTAAACATTTCATTTTGCTTTATAAATTATAAATGTGGAAAAAGTCGACGCGTTTTGCACTGTCAAAAATAGGCACCTATTCTCAAGACTCACATGACGTGAATTAAGAAAACGGAACAGATTTAATTAAACAAACGTAAAGTTGCCAACGGAAAAAATAATAAATTTTAAAAATATATAAAAATTAGACTTTATTAAGAGAATTTAAAAACAAATTACAAAAAGAAAGCGAGAAAACCGTAGTAGCAGAGAGAGGCAATCAGGGTAAAATGCATTTCTAAGCAGTATGGAGAAGCGGTGAGAAACTTATGTCGTTAACCAGAGAAACGGCATCCTTATGAATGAAACAATAATCCAGAGCATCAAGAGGATATAAAAGAGCGAGGAATTACGAAGTTATAGAACTTAAATTGATTCCAAAGGTTCTAACAACATGCAATAGTAGATCACTTATCAAATTCTCAATGACGGACACTTGTAAATAAAATGTTTTCTTGTAAAAATCTCTCCGTCAATTTGAAAGTAATTCAAATTTCCAACTACTATTTTCATGCTGTTATTTCAATCGTAAGTCAGCTTGAAGTCAAAATTCTGTAAACAGTTCTAAAACTGATTATGACTTTCAGTTTTATAACATTTAGTCGAGATGTGTTGTATTAAGTTAGTTCTCCTTTTGCAGGTCCCATTGTGAGTGCATTGACGAACAGATTCGGTAGTCGGCTTGTGATGATAGCAGGCAGCCTGGTCTCCTGTACTGCTATGATACTCAGTACTATGGCACCCACCATAGACGTTCTGATGGTCACCTATGGAGTGATGGGAGGTGAGTTCTTCCTTTCCTGATTTTGTTGATTTTTGTTTAACGTCTATGTTCTTGCCAAAAATGACAAACAACAATACAAAATTTACAAACAATGCAATTTTTTACAATATAATGTCTTTAACAATGTAACGTTTATTGCGCTTAAAGAAAATCTTGAATAATTTTTCATCTAAGGAGTGAATTTTCACGCATTAGGATTCGGTCTATATGGTTTGAGTACCCAAACTTAAATATACTAATTAATTAGGGCAGACGATATTTTAGTTATGAAGTTTCAGACGCAGAAATGAACTGTCTCTGAATATAAATACCATTTTCACCAGATTTGGATTGCTTACCCTTAAAATATAGGAGTAAGCAGCAAATGTGTAATATAGAGTTCCGAAAATTTTGGTAGGTGAGTAATCAAAAGCTTGGACCTATTAATGTTAAATTCCATTTACATTTTCGTGGTTTATTTTCATAAATATTTTGATCTATTTAACTGTTACTCTATTGTCTACCCACAACTTTTAATCGCAAATTTTATTTTCAAATCTTAATAGTTAAGTGATGTCAGTGTAGCTCTGTGTCAGCAAAACGATTATGTAAGCAATCGGTGGTGTTATATGTATGGATATTTAAGAGGTGTAGAGCACCTATTGTAGAGAAATATTTTCATACAGATGTTAGAAGCTTCCTTTGATCAAAGTAAAGAAGATCAAAGAAAATCTTTAGCTCGCAACAATATCCTTCTTATATTATCACAACTCGAATTAAAGTGTATTGTTGCAACACACTCTAAAATCCTTAATAATGATTGGTCAAAATTTATAAACGCTTTTGCCTCACCTAAATGATTAGATTTTTGTCCTTTAATGTGCTTTTTTTGACCCAAAATTACTGTTTGCCAAACAACCGGAAAGTTCCAAACTTCTGACATATTTTTTTAATGATAAATAAGAATTTGTCAAAATGCAAAAAAAAAAAAAAAAAAGCATCAGATTTTTTAAAAATGACTTTCATGCATCTTGGAATCTACAGTGGCTAAATAAATCTGCTATTTTGAGCAAGTATAAAGTATGTAATAGTGAGTCTAAAAAATGTCAAATGAGAGGTTCCATGTACCATTCTAAATAATTGATACATTTAGGTATTAAGCTGATGTTTTGTTTTCTTTTTCAGGTATAGGTTTCGGTCTGGTGTTTTTGCCGGCCGTAGTCAGCGTAAGCCACTATTTTTCTACGAAACGAGCCTTAGCCACGGGCGTAGCTGTTTGTGGATCTGGTGTTGGAGCTTTCGTCTTCGCCCCATTATGTCAAGTCTTGCTTAACATGTACGAATGGCAAGGGGCCCTACTAATACTTGCCGGTTTAACACTGAATTGTGCTGTGTTTGGAGGTCTCATGAGACCCCTCGACCCGGCTCCTTACCAAAAACCCTTACTCCAGAGAATCGCCGAAGAGAAGGAAAGACACCGGATGGACTCCCTCTGCGAAAGTCAGTACATGATTATTCAGCATTCAGATGGAACATTCGAAAAGAGACCGAAGTTCATCCTCAATCTAGAACCCGGTGTTCATTCCACCCTCTATCTAGATCAGTTCGGGAAGTCTCCAGCGGACACTCCGGTATTTACGCTTTCTCCCATACAAGAAGTGCGCAAATCACCGGAACTGTCCAAAGAGGATGAAATGAACGAAAAGGAAGAAAATGAGAAGGAAGAAGAGGAGAAGACTGAAAAAGAGGATGAGAAAGCTCCATTAGCTGGCCCGTCTTTGCCGAAAGTAGCAACAACGGTCTCACTTCCCAATGCGGGCTTGGCCCACCACCAAATCAATAGCAACCCTAATGGGGCTGACTTTCAAGATGGGTCCTCCTCTCCACAGATTGCCAATGGTACTTTACCCCCAACATTTATCCGCGAACTGGCCAAGCGGAAAGGACTTTTGCCCCAGTTTAGAGGTGCTATGAAATTAAGCCTTAGCAACATGACAGTAAATAACGAGACGAAGAAAAACAACGCCCCACTAAAGATCTCTTCCAGTGGTTTTCTTTGTCCGGGACAGCAGCAAAATAACAACTTCAACGCGGATGAAGTCTGGAAGCAGAACGTTCGAGAACAAATATCCCAAACTCCTGTTCCGCTGGACGGCAGTAGGAGGTCATCCCTGCGCAGGGAAAGAAGAGATTACAGCAGGCCTATGTACAGGAAAGATGTCTTTTACAGCGGCAGCATCCGCAATCTGCCAGAATACAAGCAGTCTCAGGGGGATGTTAGGTCGTACGTGGCCAGCGTCATATCTATTCCAAGAGACATCCCCATCTCTCAATCGGTTTTAGACAACAGATCGAATGTTCTGCAAGCCAAACCAAGACCAAAATTTTGCCCTAGTTTTATTAAATTGCCCAAATCCATGACGGACACTCTGTATGAAATGCTTGACATTTCACTTCTGCAGAACAAAGTGTTTCTAATGATCTGCATGTCCAATGTGATTGGAATGATAGGTTTTTATGTGCCATATGTTTACATTACAGACAGTTGCATAACGAAAGGAATCCCAGCCGAAAAGGCCGCATTCGTTCTCTCCATGATTGGAATAACGAATACCATAGGGAGGTTGCTGTTCGGTTGGATAGCCGACAGGCCAGGGGTGTCCTCCCTGCTAGTGAATAATGTTACTATTGTACTGACTGGTATATGTGTGTTCTGCATACCTTTCTGCAACGACTACACAACCATTGTGATTGATTGCGTCCTCTTTGGATTATTTGTCTGTGAGTATTTTTCTTTAAATTAATGTTATTTCATACCTGATTATTTTTTAAATTGTTGCATCCTGCTTAAAGATTGACTTTTCTAGGGATATTCAACTGTTGAAAAGAATAGCGATTATGAATTTTTTTGACTATCTAACAGAGTTGGAATGATTTAAATCACTCTATTTTCTTTCTAAAAAGTCATTGATCTAAATCACCTGATTTTTCATACAAAAAAAAGAAACACTGATTAATATATTTTTATTTATGGAAATTCATATATTTTGTATATCCCTAATGCTATGATTTTTTTAAAGCCTGGTTTCATTGACATTGGAGGTTTTATCCAGAGAAATAATGCGAGGATAATGCATGTAAAGTATCATTTGATGTTCAAAATAGACTAATAAATAAATGTTAATAGATTGAAGTGACGTGAAACTTTCCATTAGCTGTATGAATAATAATTTGCTATTTAATACGCACATTTAAATTATACCCATTTAGTTTTATGTTCATTTAAACACAAATACTTTTAAGATTTATTAAACAAGTAAACTGTGGTGCATATAAGTAATGAAGAAGGATTTGATCTGCCTTAAGGTCTGGTTTCTTAGGACACGCGCCTTATCTGGGCGTCAGCGGGACGTCAACGTCACGCCGACGCCAACAAAATACTGGTTTGTTAGCTCAAGGCTTGGTTTCTTAGAACTAGCGCCTTATCTGGTCGTCAGCAAAAAGTTGACGTAGAGCTAACGCCAAAAAAATACTTTTTTGTTAGCTCAGCGTGAGCAGTCGGTCCAACGCAGACATTATCTCTCATTACGCATGCGTTAATAGCGTAAACAAATATTTATTTTGAATTTGTATTGATTTTGTGATTGTCGATCAGTGTTTTGGAGAACAAATAATGACTTTGTCCAAGAAAAAACACGTTATAGCTGAGCTAAATGAAGAGTGCTATGTTTAGTGACGAAGTTATGTTTAATGTCAAAATCAAAATCTTGGCTGATTTTAATGTGCTGTTGGATGTTGTCCGTCATTGCTTCTGTGGTTAACGTCACGTTGTAATCCAACTGCAGTTGAGTTGGACGGCAATTGTAGTTCAAGATGAGCGTTCGATGACGTATACTGTCAAACTCATAAATGGACCAATCAGAGGTTAGCGCTGATTTCCAGCTGACGGCGTCCTGTCCTAAGAAACCAGGCCTTTAGAATAATTCATTTTGTATTATGTTTCCTGATCCAAATTATAATTTATTCTTCATTTGATATCTGACTGACAAATCAGGTCTTTGTCTTTAAAAACTCATGAGGATACTGAGCTTTAATAAAAACTACTATTTCATTTTTTTCTCCAGTTATTAGTTTGAAACCACTGTATCACTTGTATAAAATAATTTTAACTATTTTATTTAGAAATATCAAGTACCTTAATATTGTGAATGAAATAGGATTTCATGCGCTTCGCAGGTTCTTCCCGAAATTGATTAAATAACATTATTGAGTTTATTTATGAAAACTAAATAAGTATGAAAATTATTCCTTCATCCATAGTTTCACAAAATGCATTTTTTAAAAATTTGGGATGTCTTTTTCGTACCTATTTGAGAATTCAAATTCATCTGATGCACATAGCAAAAAAAATATTTTACAAAATGTAAATAATAGAAGCAAAAAGCTGACCAATAAAGTGAAAGTTAACATTTTTGTCTCTGGCTCATAAACAACGATATTATAAGTCTAAGTAAGTTAACATCATTCAAAAAAAAAAAAATTTTTTTTTAATAGATGCTAAAATATTGCGACTTAAATTAAGTGGGCGATATCATATGAAAGAAAACCATACAATATGACCTCAAAATTTTACATATTATGTATGGGCCAAAGTTAGGAAATTTTGCTGCTGGTCAGTGGCCAGTAGTAGCATTTATAATGGTAGCCACTTTTTTCAAAAATTAAACTACTGATGTTATTAACATAAAGCAGTTCTTTTGAAGCATTTCTAAAATAAGGTAAACATTACAGGGTTCGTTTCTAAAACGAAGAATTTTCCTGACCCTGCCATGAATGTTTATGAATTTTAAGTATATTGCATTTAACGTTTTAAACTAATAAAACGTAGAGTTTGAGATTTTGAACCAATTACGCAACATGAAACTTATTATAAAATTTACATAAGTTAAATTTATTTATTACAAAATATGTCTGAAATAACTGCAATTATAACGATGAAATTGTATTACATATTTACATTATTCTTTTAAATATTATGGATAATAAATTAAAATAAACAGTACTAGGAAAATAACTTGAACTTGAAGAAATCTTTTGATATCCAAAGTCAGCCCTCTCCTTTTGATAACTCGGGAATAAGTTTCACTATTTTAACTTTATTTTACAGCTTCTGTAATTAATTTTGCCTTATTATACATGTACAAACAATTTCTTTGAAATTAAATTTTTTTGGTCGTTAAAATTATTAATTGAATTAAAAATGTATCTAAAGAGATTTTAAAATAAAACTATTGAAATGTAAATTGGATAAGTCATGATGTGAAGAACTAAAACAAAACTATACATACTTTCCATAACAGACAACTTTAATTTCTCAGTATTCACCAAAAAGACATATTATTTGATAATCACATGATTTCGATTAATAACATGAAATAATCGGTATTTTTCGGTTAGCCAGGCGCAGGAGAAAAGTCGCCAAAAGATGTAGATCTCTACCAACTTTTTTTAAAAATATTTTTCCTTTTATTCATTTTTTAAACACGTAAAAATGAAATAAAATGAGAAAAATAAATGAAATAAAAAAATAGGTGAATTTGCTTGTGCTTGACTAATCGGAAAGTATCAAATAATCTATTTGGCATACTATTAGAAAGTCCTTTTATGATTTCTAAATCTATTTCGTGTATTGTATTGACGGCTGCTTACATATGTTTTTACTAAATTCTTCTATGGATTTAATTCCAGGGAAGATGATAGGAAATCTTTAACTTCAATTTTATTTTGTATCAATTTATTTTATTTCATTAATTATTTTTTATATCAGCTTCGCTTTTTTACATTATATATTGTACGTAATAACAATAATTTTTAACTTCGATTTTTAGTTATTAATAGTTGTAATTTAAAATAAATTTAGCAGACATTCATCTGTTTATATTTTACTTGAATTTAAAAGTTTAGAAATCAGGTTTATGCAAAAATAGTTAAAGTTCACTTGAAAAAAAAGGGTTTTAACTAACTATTTTGACTAACTATTACAATTAATTAATTAAATAACTAACTAATTAACTAACTATTAAACTAACGTTGTTTTGATTCGAATATTTTGTATTTTTGACTTATCTTGTCATTTGCATTAAACTTTCACACGCCTTTTCGACGTGATTTCATTATGTATGCACATTTAAGGTCGTCTATAAAACTGGCTCATAACAGCAAAGTGCAGAATATTATTCCTCAAATGTGATAAATTGTTGCCAGAAGGAAAGAGTGCCTTCATTTTGTAAATATTTTCGTCCATTCAATTAACATTCAAGGTTAATATAGAAAATTAGGCAAAAGCGTGATCAGAATACTTAATATAGCGTCGGGCGACCTGAATATCTTCCCAAATTGAAATCCAAAGTATGTTTTGATTGAAGCAGATGCAATATTATGCAATGTTGTCAAGTTACATAAGCTGCGAAGTTGTCAAGTTACATACGCTTAGGAAGTAGTCACCATCTTGTTTTCATATTATTATTATTTCTGCGGTAAAAATTAAATGAGTAGCATAATTATTATTTTGGAAAATTGTAGCTGATTTAATTTTTTTTTAAATTTATTAATTGACAAAGACCTCTAAATAAAAAAAAATTAAACGGCATTTAAAAACTGCCAAAATTGTTTATTTCATAGAGAAAACTTGACTATATACGCTCACTTATGGCGATTCAGCAATCCTTGAGCTGTATTTCGTTGATTTTAAGAATCATTTCGTCTCAAAATCACGTGATTTTTGACGAAAGGCGAACTCTCAAATGCCTGACGAAAACGTTTCCTCAACTCTGAACCTCATCACCTTGCATTGTGGGTAATTGAATGACGAAGCTAGAATGAAGACTAGACGATCGAAACTAGAAGGACGAAATGTTTCTTCTTTTTTTTTACAAAATTCGTTTCCTTGGAGAAATGACGAGTGCTATTTTGTCACTTTGACGAAATGTTCGCTTGGAGCATGTACTAGGAAACAGTTTCGTCAAAAATGAAGAAAGTTTCGTGAAATTTGAATATCTATTTTTCACAGTGTATACGCTTTTTTCGTAAAATAATGACAACATTTTAAATAAAATCGAAATTGAATAAAAAAAAGTTTATGTATAAAATCCCCAATAATAAAATTTATTAAAAAATCTAAGCACGTTTCGATGTCCCATTGGTACAATGTCCTCAGCAGGACAATTGGCATAGATGGAAAAACAAAAATGATGAAAATCGACAAGTTATGTTCAGTCATTGATATAAATATACAGCAAAAGAGCATATTAAATTGATCGTAAAAATTTTAATAAAAAATGAATGATTTCTAAGTATTTGCAAACGGTGGCAAAGTAGTAAGATCATTAACAATAGAATTTTTTTAATGTGTCTTTTTTTGTGTTTGCGCATTTGGTAAAATTAAGTCTAATAACTAACTGCACCTAATAACTTTTAATCTAACTAACGGATGTAAACATTTAAAGATACATTCTTAATAGTTTGAACAAATGAGGCAATTTTATCTCGTGTAAAAAACTAAGATTCGGCTTTCCTGAGAGACTTAATGAATTCAATTTTCAAAAAATTTTCTTTTGTTCCTCTTATCAGGAGAAGGTAAATTTTTTTCTAAATAGAATTTTTAATCACCGATTTTTTCCTTAGAATTTAGTTCATTGTTTGATAAAATATCATCCATTTAAATAATTAATTTCCGTATTAAAAGAAAGAAAGTGTATTAAATTATTCTATGAGATTGGAAAATGAAAGCAACACAAAATTTTAAAGCCCCCGAAATGTATCTAAATCATAAAGATTTCTAAAAAGCTTTAGCTTCTTCTCATTCGCGAATAGAAAGTGGGCGCCTATTTTTGAACTCTTGAAACATGTCGACTATGATTTATACTTAAAATAAAAGTGCCGATGTAGCTATAAAGTTTAAATACAATTTTTTCTTCTACAAGTAAAGAATATGTATATTTGTGTTTTCATTTATAAGTATTTGGAAAAAAAATATTTGGACATGAAAAAGCTTCATTCAGGCATATGTATTTTGTAGGTAAACATACCTGACAAGGAAATAAAATTTTGAGATCTGTTTAATAATAAATAGTAGTAATAGCAAGAAGAGTAAGGCGTATGTTGAAATCAATTTAACACAGAACACTACTCCAATCACTAGGTTCAAGAAAGCCCTAGAGAATATATTACTATATTACTCTGATTCCTAAGGAATACATTAATGTCCTTAAAAGAAACCTAAACCAAACTGATTCACACGTTAAATATTGTATATTAAATAATCTAAAATTTTATTAATATTATGTAACAAACTGTTTACGTGTATGATAGATTTAAACTTGAGGTATTATTTTTTGTCAGTTTTAGTCATTTATGCCACTGTCAAAATGGGAAAAACCACACTATTACAACAAAAGAGCCCACTGTAAAACTTATTTTTGTATTCCTTATTCTTCTGCGTAAGGCCATACAATTCAAGAGAGCCCACTCTGTCAATATTTATTAGTAATATTTTATGATACAATTGAAGAGTTGTAAACTAATGAATACTTTTTTTTTCAGCTGCTTACATTTGCCTGACGTCTATCATATTAGTTGAACTGCTGGGATTAGACAAGCTGACGAATGCTTTTGGGCTGCTCAGTCTTTTTCGTGGTGCGTCAGTCATGCTGGGGGCACCTGTAGCAGGTATGAATTATACGGTGTTCCTTAATAACTCACATTCATTTGTATTTTTTAAAATCATAATTTATTTGAATAGGCAAAGTATTGGCGTTTTCCCGCAAAGTATGAAATATGAGAACCACGGGACAATGAATTATTTATTTTTTAATATTTATAGATTACTGAGTCGATGATCTAAGAAAAATAATTTTTGAAATAAAAATTTTTACGAATACAAATTTTATTTTAACTGGCTTATTTGGTTGTTGCTAACAATGTCAGATTGTTAAAAAAATATTATTGAACAAAATATCTAGTAATGAAAAAAGGCCTTTACCCAACATTCACTTCGTTATTTTTTTCCTGATTGACTAATTGCTGATTAATGATACCAAACTAAGCATATCAAAATAAAATTTGTGTTTCATGAAAAAGATTGCTTTACTGAATAAAGAAAATGTACGTTTTCATTGGATATCAGCTCAGTAATATTTTTTTAAAAAGATGAAAGTGAAGAAAAAAATGTTTCTTTTCTCATGATTTGCATCTGTCCAACCATAATACGCCTAAAGCGCGTTTGTCATTGTATACAATTCAATGGGGCAACATTGGACAAACTCATTGGAAAAACTTTAAATAGAGGTAGAAAACATCACAAAGATTCAGAATTCCATAGCAACCCATGGTCGTGTACATTATGGGAAAGCTACAAAAAACAAAGAGACACAAGACAGATAATTTGAAGTATTTATTGGTCAAAGATACTATTAACATGTGCTGTGGTATATGATATGTGAAAATATCACAAAAGATGTTCTAGATTCCACCATTGCTAAGCAATGCATGCGTTACACCGTCGGGCCATAGATTGGCGGACTCTCTGAAATACACTTGGATTTTGTTGGACATTCGCAACAGCACAGGCGATTATTGCAACCAGATCCATTTCGGAATCCACAGGCAATGCTTACACAACACCTTTAAGTGCACCCTAATGAAAGAAATCCATACTGCTTAAATCAGGAGAGCGAGGCGGCCAGGAAACCGGTCTACTATGCTCAACACTCTTGTGAACAGCACCACCTAGTGGCGACCGAAAGAGTTTCGGACCATGGGTTGCTATACAAGTCTAAATCCTTGTGATGTTCTCTACATTCCCTTAATATTTGCCTCAATAATTCTGTAAGGATGTTTCACCGTATAAAGCTAAGCACAGATGGCTCTAGGGGTTAAAATTCACCGTAAGACTCCCAGGCTATTACTTCCGATTTATTTTTACGCCTAAGCTTAAAGAAGCGAGCCACCCAGTATTATTATACTTGCAGTGCTTACAATATAATGCGTTCTTACAATTTAACTTTAAACCGAACAAGCAACAAACGAATTCGAAAGCATGCTATGATGTTACCCAAAAAGTAAGAAAAGGTGATAATTTACACCAATACAGCCAAATAGGAGATAACACTCAAAGCATGGCAAACCTTATCCTTTTTTATGTTGTGATATTAATTTTCTCCATAGTATTTACGGCTAACAGCCTTTTAGAATTTATAAATTGCAGAAAACTCTTATGAATGGTAAAGTAGGGAGTAAATTTAAACACCATAATAAAACTTCCTAGAATATCAAGCCTATTCACACATCGCCTCGTAAACATAACATAAGCGGAAGGGTACACCGGAAGTTAATATTTTCCGGTTTTAGGAAGCTTGTTATTGTTTTTATTCAGTCAATCATCCATAGATAAAGATAATTTTTTAGATCTTAATATTAGCTTCTTTTTCTTAAAGAAGAAAACCAGAAAACATTTCTTGAGCGATTTAGTCCCTAACAATGGTGTATTAAATAAATTTATAAAATATTTTTAACTCAACCCTATTAATTAGATTATTTCCTCCTAATGGACGAAATGTGGCAGAATTCTTTCAGAAATGTCAATATTCAGACTAATTAACTTTTAAATGAGGCTACTTCCAGACATGAGAAACACTTTTGTTAATTCACCGAAAAACTACAAGATGAAGCAGGATGTTCACTAAAGAGGTCCTGTACTGAATTTACGTGTCTTTGATTTACTCTCCGATTTCAACTGAGGCTAACGGACACTCATAGTTTGTTAAACAAGTATTCACTGAAAATCTTCATGAATGCAAGCAAGGCGTTCACTGAAGAAGTTCTGTATTGCCTTTATGTTTTACTTCAATTAATATTGTTCTATTTCAATTAATAATGCTTCTCTAATTTTTGATAGTCATGTTTAGACTACTAATAAGCTGAAATGTTGATTGCATGAAAAAATTCCAAAACACTTATAAAATTTTTTCAATTTATAGCAATTTTAAATTAAGCATACAAGGAATAAAATTCGTGGATTTGCATAATCATTAATGATTTTGCTTTTTTAATTTTCAGGCTCAATTTATGACTGGACAGGCAGCTATGATTTACCCTTCTTCATCGCCGGAATCTTGCTGATAGGTGCCGCCATCATCAGTTTTCTCATCCCTTGTGTTGCCAAAAGGGAAGAAGAAAAACAACAAAATCCGGAGGTGGTGAGGGATGAAAATCAAGACGTCTTGAGTGACGACCAGGAAAGTGTAGTTTGACTGAAGTTTTAAACGTGAAAATAATTCTGTGTACATATTTCTCCTCCCATTAGAAACACACGAGATCCACCATCTTGGACTTTAAAGTCATTCATTGAATTTGGAATAAATGGCTCGAAATTGAATCATTCATTTTGAGAAACGAGAAGTGATGGATTGATTAATCATGGCTTAATTATTGTGGCCGCAATCTCGTTTTTTTTTTTTTTTTTTTCCTTTCCAAATAATTTTTCTCAAAGCTGCGAATTCGCACATTCAAAATATTGGCTAAGGCGTACTGTACGATATAAGTGATTAAAATCTGGAGATTCAAGTGTGGTAAATTGCAATGCTAAAAAATACCACCTAGCAATTGCAACCTTATGACAAAGAAACAAATTGCAGATACTGTACACTACTCTTTTACCGCAATATTTTTTTTCTTCAGAAAAAGAGCTTTGGGTTGGACATTTTTCACAAAAATACACATTACGAGTGAAATATGAAAATGAAGCATACTCTGCAGCTAAAGCCGTCTGTGATAAGACTGCACATTCCTTCGACGGGTATGCCCTCCCCCCATCACAGAATATTTTGAAAATTGCGAAAGTTTCGAATCGTTTTCAAGACAATCTGCCAATAATTGTGACTGCAACTATGTACATTGAATAAATCATGAGCATGAATGAGTGAATGTTTTCTAAAAGGAAAGTATGAGGTACTTTTTACTCTTTAACCTCATCTTCTTAGTGCCCGTAAGTTAGGGAAGCAAAGTGCTTGAGATAATAAAGAAAAAAGTTTGCCAAATAATATTTTAGGTAATAAAACTGAATTTCAGATATGGCAAGTTTCTTTTCTGTGACACATGCAGATGAAATGCAAATTAGATTATAATTTTCTAATTGCATCAACAATTTACAAAATTTATCATTGTAGAAATCTTAGACTGAAGCACTCAATTCCTTCCATTTTCAATTCAATCTATTTTATTTCGTGTATAAACTTTAATGGCTGAATACTTGATCCCTTTACAAATAATTTACTTCCATATGAAGATGAACATTTTTTTTTTTATTTATTATGAAATCAACAAAACTTTTTTCATTCAGATTTAATTTCTGAATTGCATTCCATCATCAGAGAAAGGAATGCAGACGATGTTGAATAAATAGAACGTTCTACATCCTCATCACTCATTTGTGTCGTAGGTTTCATTCCCCCCTCCATAGATTGTTTCAGCAAAGAAGAAAAAAATAAAATAAGAAATGTTTAATCCATAACCAGTATTAAATGATTTACAATAGATAGAAGAAGAAAAAAATTTTCAAAGTGTTTTAGGAATATGTATTTATAGTTCAAAATATCTCCCATGCTTAATCCTAAAATGTTTTTGACTTATTTAAATCAAAGCACTTTGATGTTATTAGAAATATTTCTTGTGATATTATATGAGGATTAAATGGGATCAAATGTTATCCTATGTTCATCTAAGAGTTGTTTCTAATGAAATGTTGTTGAATTCAACTTCAGGTCTATTGTAGTGAATGTGATGCCTCAGTTGGTGAAACCTTTCATTAGGTTTGTTGATATGAAATTGATTTTTAAATAAAACAAAAAATTAATTTTAAGAATGTGTGTCTGTATCTTTTTTCCCACGAGAAATAACAAGACATTTTATCTCTGTCATAAAATGCATAGTCATTCTAGATCAGGGGTCGGCAACCTATTGAAATGGAACAGCCAAAAGTTACAAGATTTCTCAGTTTTTAAAGAGCCACTAAAAATTTTTGATTTAATATTATTGTATTTGCTTATACATATTTGATTTAAAATAAACGGCTTTAAATACGGAATAAATATTTATTCATATAAAAACACAAATATAGATATATCAATGGGAGCATTGGCTTTGCTTACCTTTTGAAAGTTTAATTAAAACTGGCTTACAACTTGTTGTTTTAAGTTTCAAGCACGACTCTAGATTTTTATTTACCTCTCTCAACAAAAAGAAGTAATTTTTTGTAAAACAAGCTGCTTCAAGTAAGGCTTGGTTGCCCTTTCCTTGCAGTTTTAAATTTAGCTCATTTAACTTCTTTGCGGTAAATTTTTGCAGCTATTTGTCTTCTTCAAATTCGGGATGCTCAATGCTTTTTTCATTGATAAATCTTTTTATTTTACTCAAGCACCAAGCAAAACGTTGCAATACTTTACCTCTGGAAAGCCATCTCACTTTATAGTGCAGAAGTAGGTCAGAAAACTGGCTATCAATTTCTTCAAGGAAATCTTTGAACTGGCGATGGTCGAGTGGTTCTGCACAAGATGCTGTTAATAATCTTAATTACCAACTTCGTGACCTCAACTATTACGGTCGAAAATGTTTGGGCTCAAAGCGCTTCTTGATGAATTATGCAATGAAGCGTTAGAATTTTTGTGGTTTACTTTTTTCTGAAAAATTGATATTACCCCTCCATGCATTCCTGTCATACTTCTTGCTCCCTCAATTCATATAGAAACGATTTTATTTTTATCGATTCCACTGTCTTCCAGGCATTTTTGCACAGCATTTGCTATATCTTCTCCATGAGCTTGCCATGAGAGCGGTAGCAATCCTAGTTTGGACCTTGGGACGACATATATCTGGAACTGGTATGGAATTGGAGAACCGCAACTTTACATCAAAAGAGCCGCAGGTTGCCAACCCCTGCCCTAGATTTATTTGTGCCATTTTGAAGGCTTCACTCTTTAATGTCAACACTCTGACCAAAGGTGGGGCACGTAATCGATAAAGGGACAAAAATTTAGGACATTGGAGTGGATTGATATTCGTTGACAGCACTTGTATTCTTTTTTAAATTTGTTATGAATTTAGCTACCAATACTTTCTTACATTCCTTGAATTTTTCATTTTAAGCCGTTGAACTTCTCTTTTTCTCTGAAGAAAAGAAATGGAAACAAGAGTTTACCAAAGAATAGAAAGAGAAATCAGATACAAATATAGAAAGAAAAAAAACAGAGGAAGAATGTTATTTTCTCAACAAATAAATAAATATTAACTTTGAAGCCTGTGATTAAAATAACTAAAAAAAATTTTTTGTAATGAAAGTTGGCCTCTTTTTTTTTTTCTTTATTTGATATTCGTATGTGCTCTCATAGCCGTTTTTAGTCTTCAACTTTACATTATATTTTGCTACACAAAAATTATTGTGAAGGCGTGTAGAAAAATGCACCCGGATGCATATGGAATAAAGATATTAAAAATTGGATAATTAGTAAATGAATTATTAACCGTTAATTTTGCGGTTAAAAAAAAGAAACATGAGTATAAAATTTATCTGTTGGCATCTTTATTTAATAAGCTCACACTTTAGTTTAGATCAAAAATAACAAATTCATATTACAAATGTAAATAAGTGAATGACCCCTAAAAATGTTTATTTTTATTTGTTATTATGTACTCCTTTGTTCAGTATTTTTTTAATTAAATGATTAAAAAAAATTTAATAATTTTGAAATGTAAATATACAATGGGTATTGAAGCTAAACATTTTGTCAAAATTAAATTATGACAGGGTCCTTACATTCATAATATTTAAGAAATCAGAGATAGTTTGATTCAATAATTTGATTTCAATTGTTCGTAAATAAAATAATTAAGAGATGAATTAAAGTTTTTTGGGATGACAAATCTGAATTTTTTTACATAAATAACAATAAGATTTTTTGCTACATTTAAAATATTATAAGCCTCTCACTTCATACTTTAAAATCTTGCCTCTAAATATTATTGAGTTCTTGTAAAACAACCTAAGAGTACTGAAAATTTAAAAAGTAATAAGCAAAAAAAAGTAATATAGTACAATAAAAGTTTACAAAAATGTTATGCTATTGGTGAACGGTCCCTCAGGTAAAAATGTTACTCTTAAAATTCTCAGTTGATTCTTAAATTTAACGAATAAAAGGGAGATAGACATTTTGAGATGATGAAGCTTTGGGATTTTTGACTGCTTTGGGGACCCACATGAAAATACATAATTAGTGAATAATCCCAAGTCAATTTCAAAGATTATGGTACTGATCTATAAATAGAATATAGCGAGAAGGCCATTAGCTTGTCAGTGACGAAGACGATGGCGCGTCACCAACCATGAAATTAACAAGAGAAATTAAAACTTTCTATCACTATTAGGGGGAAAAAATTGGATGATGTTTAGTTGATCCCTGTAATCAGCAAAAACGCTGGAGATTTTTCGGTTCGATTTCAGAGGGCGAAAAATGAACCCGGTAATGGAGAATCTCTTGCAAAATGCAGCAGAGCAAAAATCCTTCCCACTGGAGCCAGCTCAATACACGCGCATGCGGAGCCGCAAGTACACTGGTGGACAAAATTAAGAGATGGAAAGCATTTTCGCACATGTAAGATACCCGCACACCGCTCCATGTGTTTGACAATGGTCCCGTGAATGCCCAGAGGTACAGGCAGGAGGTCCTAGAGCCCTATGTGCGTCATTTCAGGGGCGCTGTTGGCCCTGAGTTCCTTTTTATGGACGATAATGCGCGACCACATAGGGCTCTCATGGTTGATGAGCATCTGGAAAGCGAGGATATTCAACGAATGGATTGGTCAGCCAAATCCCCTGACCTGAATCCTATT
Organism: Parasteatoda tepidariorum; assembly: GCF_982258835.1. Lineage (NCBI taxonomy): Eukaryota > Metazoa > Arthropoda > Arachnida > Araneae > Theridiidae > Parasteatoda > Parasteatoda tepidariorum. The sequence continues at coordinate 32,095,633 of NC_141756.1, forward strand.
GAACATGCTTGGGATGCTCTCGGGAGAGTTATTGCGATGCGCCAACCTCCTCCCAGAACCATTCTGGAGTTAAACATTGCTCTGGTGGAAGAATGGGAGGGTCTTCCACAAGTCCTCCTTAACTCCCTTATTAACAGCATGCATACTCGTTATGCATGCTGTCTTTCTGTCAGGGGTGACCATACACCATATTAGAGGCAACACACACTGTACAAACCTCACTTTTATTGTCATCTTTTATCCTGAAGTTCAGACTACATTGGATTTATTGGCAATAGGTCTTGCCGGTGAATGGCACTTTCATTTTTGTTTTGCAATACTTTATTATCATGGAATAAGCTATATCCATACCAAATTTCATTTATTTATATTCAGTATTGTTTGAGATATTTGGGAAAATGTCTTCCATCTCTTAATTTTGTCCACCAGTATATTTTACCCAACATGTAAAACGAGTGGCGTTTTCATACGCTACGGGCCGACGGTACGCTGAAACAGATTGGTGTTTAATTAATTGTGAAAACGTTGAATAGAACAATGCGAACAATGTCTTTTAGCATAATTCGTAGCGAAAAACAACATGGTAAAGAAAAAATATCTCATTCCGGAAAAAGGAAACGGAAGCCCTTTTTAAAAACACCTACACCCAATGAAAAAAAAGCACCTATAAGGTCTTTTTAAAAACTAAAGTAAGCACTTTTCAAAAGAGCTACGCACCCTGTGCATCTTATTTAAAAATGTACTTTACTTTTGTGGAAAGTATGGCTGTCGTTTTATGGAGAGAGAAAAAAAGATAAATGTAAAATAAGGATGGGGGTCTAGTCTTTGAAAACCGAAAAGGTATAAAAAATTTTTTCAACTTTCATGATTTGAAAAGTGAATTTATGAATGAATTTTTTTAAATGATAGCGGCAGATCACTCAATCCCTCAGTTATTTGACAACTTTTTTGACACACGTAAAAAGCTTTCCAAAAAGATGTTAAATATCCAGGTTATTATAACTTTTGGTAAATAACCAAAATTCATAAATACCGTGGTATTTATGAATTTTATTGAAACTGCAATGGTAGTATTTTACTTGAGGTTTTACAAAATCACAGATATTCAAATTTAAGGCAAAATTGAGTTTTGCTTACATTTATGATAGTTAATTCACCATTTAATAAGAAGAAAAATTCCTTCAATTGACCATGTAAATAATTGAAATCATAGTTATTTTTGAGAGAAGTTGTTGTTTAATACTTCTAAAATTCATATTTCTATTCATAATTCTCAATATTCGTGGTATGAGAACTAAAATTCAAACCAAGAAACTTTTGCTAGAAATATATTTTTGAAATGCAAAAATATATTTGGGTTTTTTAGTAATTTTACATAGTTCATCATACAAAACTTTTCTTGCATAAGAACAATATGTAAATCCTTTTTTGATCCATAATTAGTTGTGATGTGAAAATATCCTTCTTAATAACAATAATGCCCAATGTGTTAACAATTAAAATTGGCTGTAATTTTTGAGTTTTTATACTTCTTCTTTCTATCTTCATTTTGTTGAGTTTTTATACTTCTTCTTTCTATCTTCATTTTGAACTTATCTAATGAGTTCTGTTACTTGCAGCTTATGCGCAATAAATGAAACTTATTGTTTTTCTTAACTTTCTTCGTGTTTTCTTGTATTTCTTTATTCTGTATATATATATATGAAACATACATTTATTTTTGACACTCTTTACCTAATTTGTAAGAGAAGTGAAATTTCAAAATTCTTTCAGGAATAAAATAGAAGCATTGATTAGCATAGAAGCATTTTTGCTAATTAAATATATATTTAATCGTTTGTTAATTGCAATTTTTTTTTCATAATTTATTAGCTATAAACTTTAGTCAGATTAATACTTAGTAGGTGAAATAAATATAACAAAAGAAGAGAAATAACAAATTTAACTCAGTACTATCTTAATAAATTTAACTCAGTCATATGTGACAATTTTTAAACAATAACTACCTCTTGTTTAATTGTCTTGAATTCTAAACGATAAGCAGTGTTTTACTCATAATTTGAAAAATAATTCATTAACATAAAAAATTAAATCACATAATTCCATACTTCTGCCAAAAATAACCTTTGCAATTTAACAAAAATATTACTCATTTTGAAAAATAAAATTATTTTTAATAAAATAAAATCAATGTTGGAAAAACGTTCAAAACAAAATATCGAGATACTTTAAACAAATCACATAAAAGAACTAATTTGGTCTAAATGAACAAACTTCTTTATTATTCAAATATGAAATTAATTTCATCACTTATATTAAATTTTTAAAATTAATATACAAAATGAATACAGTCTGTTTTGAAAATTACTGTCAATAATTTTCATAAATTTTAAACTTGTTTTCTGAGCTCATTTCTTTTCATTCAGTTCACATTATTGTCCTAGAAAAAATGGTTTTCTTGAAAAATGCCCAATCTTGAACTTAAATTACTTAATATAAAGTTGATATTACATTACAAATCACAAACTTTTTAGTTTTACTTTTTTAAAACAACATTGTAGTTCTTCTAATGAGTATTTACAGTTTTTTGAAATATTTCTTCTAGAACTGATATGTTTTAAGTTTATTTTGTAAAATTAAATATATTATTCTCATAATTATAAACAAGACAAATGATAGTTAGATGCTTTAAAAATGAATAAACATTATACATACTCTGATTTTAGGTATTTACCCAAGGTGTTTAAAGTTTACCCAAGGGTACTTAAAGTTTACCCAAGAGATAAAAACCCATTTATAAATACCCTACCTATATGGATTTATGTGACACATATTTATAGCCCAAACACATGTTTCATCATTATTACAATGGATACTACTGATCTATTGATTCATTCATATTTGTACCTTGTGCCTTTAAATAGGAATGTTCAATACAATTCAATGCTGCAATCCCCATTATAAATACCCTATCCACTGGGTATTTACCTGACCCACATCTATAGCCCTGACACATGTTTCCTCATTATTAAACTGGATGTTACTCATTTACTGATTCATTTATATTTGTACCTTGTGTCTTTAAACATCAACATTCAACACATTTCAATGCTGTAACGACACTACTCAAATGTGCTAGAAAACATCAATTATACAGATAACAAAAAATTATCAATGATTTTTATGATATTGCATCCTTTTTCAAAATAGAAAACTAAAAGATAGGTAAAAAGTTTTCAATAAACATTATTTTAGTCACTAATCATTTTAGGTAGTTTTATTTTAGATTTATTGTTTATATACCCGAAAAATCAATACAAAAAAGGTCCTAACTATCAGCAAACTAGATGGATTTGCTATAGAATTATCGCAAATCAAGCAGTCAAGAAGGATGACTTAAATTCAAATTTCTGTGTTGTAATAACATTGAGATTTGAAAAGAAAGAAGAAAAAAAAACCATGTGGAATTGGCTGAAAGACGATTAGGAAATGACGTTTCTTTTTCTCTTATTTTTTTTATATCTATATTGACTTAGAAAACATTCCCTTGCCATGAGTCTGGTTTTTAGAGGTCGTATTGTAATTCTTATACATCAAACTTTGCCCAACCTAGTTTTTAATGACAGATACATATTTAAAATAATAATTTTCTTAAAGCAAAGAAAAGTATATGCTTCTTTAAAATAATATTCACAATAATAAATATTAATGACATCAATATTAATGACAAAACACTCTTTATCAATATCACACATATCTGTTTAATATATCTAAATGTACACATCCAAATAAAACAAGATTATTTATATAAAAAAAGAAACCTAGTTTATAACATGGCGGCAATCAAAGAAGCAGCTATTGAGCTCCCGATGACGAGATAGCCAGTCATGTAGAGGGTCTTCATGTCAAAGCCATAACCTAAATCCCATGCCTAGTTAACATAAAAATAAATATAAAAAAAATTTAAAAAATCAGCTGCTTTTCAAAATAATAAAAAAATACAATCATTAATGAAGTTAACTACATAATGCATGGGAATATACTTTCTTCAGTAGATGAGATTTTCAGGTTAGTAAATAATTGGCAAATTGCAGTTCTACTTATTTGGATGTGAAATGAATACAAAAAATCAGGCTAAATGGTGATATTAATTAAAAAAATTGTCAGATTTTGATATAACTGCGCAAAAGGTACTGCTTTTGTTATTTTTAGTTGTTTATTAAAATGTTAATCTTTCATTTATCTGTCAAAATTTTGACAGATTTGGGGTAAATTTGCACAAATCACTAAGTAATGTCTTCACATTTTATTATTTAAACACCAGAAAATACAAAAGGAACACAATAGCAAATATAGTGTATGATATAATTTGTATTAACCTTTCACACTGAAGACACTTTTAATATATAAAACAAATTCCTAAAATTTTATGCATGTTTTGCAATTGAAATAGACAAGACATTGGTTACTTAGTAAGGTTAATAGGAACTAAAAGAACCATGAAAATGCTATTAATTTAGAAAGAAAAAAAACTAGTTTTCTGTATAGCAAAGAGCTTTTTCTTTTTACACATACAATTAAAAATAAAGGGCTTTATACATTGATAAGATCAAAAAAAAAATGCAAAAGTTTTCTAGCCAATCTATGAGTAATTTCAAATTGATAACTTTATTTGAAAGGATTCCATTCCATTTTGTTACTTTCATTAATTAATTAATTTATCAAATGAAATTAGATTTTTAATATTATATATTTGACATTATTTTTTCTGCTCAATAGATAAAGATTTTTTTTTCATAACAAATTTTTCTAGGCTATAATTGGAAAAGAGGCTTAGTTGGGCTTATTACATGAAATTAACCAGAGCATTTTATTTAAGCTTTGGATGTTTTTAATAATTTTATTTTTCTGTAAGTATGCATAATAATAAGAAATAGATAAGCTTATTTAACATATAGGTTCAGAACAGCAAAGAGGCCATTTATTACATTTTGTTAAATATACACACATGTATCTATGACTATCAATAAGTTAAGTAATGAACATTTACAGAATCTATCAAGAATTGGTGGAAAATTCAGATGTTATGACAATTAAACTTTTTTTTGGACTTCTGTTTCCTTTTTTATGTAGATAATTAAATTTTTTTTAAATAATTGTATACACTCTGCTGGATACATTAATTTTGTAGAAGTCAATCTAATTTTTTTTTTACTGTAATTATAGAAATAGATTTCTGAAATATAAAAATACAAAAAATTTAATTCATATTCTCTAAGTTAAATTTTTTCCTTCCAAACAATTAATATACTTAAATCTAGAATTTTGGTGTGAAAGATTTAGACATATAAAATTCCTTAGAATAGTAATAACTAACAAAATAAATAGTGCATAAAATATTTATATAAAAAAAAAAGTTCTTTTTTCAAAGTTATATTAAACTTTAAAAAAAAAAAAAAGAAAAAAAAAAAAAAGAAATTGTAAGTCGAAAAACGGGTTTCTTTGATGCTAAAATTGTAAAATTTGTTTGCCGTTTTCAAAATAAAAGTAAATTGAAAATTTTTCAATTTTGTACTACAGTGACCACCACTATAAAATCAGCTGCTTTATTAAATTAAATGTGCAAGAACAAATTATTACAATATAAAAAAATGCTAAAACCATCCTCTTATAAAATCATGATCGTCGTTTAGAAAAATCAAATTTTGTACGGCATAAGTTCAAAATAATAGAAACTCTGCTTTTGCTTTTTAATTCCAGGAAATTTGAAAGTATGTTAATAACAAATTGAATTGTTTCCCCTACGAACAAGTAAAAGTGTAGATAACACTTTTTAGTGAAATTTATGGACGAGAAGTAAAAAAGAGCAGGAAGAAGAAAGGAAACATAATGAAAACTGTTTATGAAGTAAGAAAAGCTATAGAATGCTTAATACCATTTAATGCCAATGGTTATCGCTCAATCAATGGGGCAAATTTATCCTCAATAGATACAGAAAAGCTCTAGATATTTTAAAGTGCAAAAAAAAAAAAAAAAAAAAAAAAAAAAGAATAATTAAATTCAACAAAATTTCCAGACTACATTGAACCTTATTTTAAATTTTGCTACTCAAGTAAATATATGTCAATATTTTTAAACCCTGAAAATAAAATAAAAATTAAAAAACATGCAGATCATGCTTAAATAAAATGTCAAATGTAGCTTTAATAAAAAATAAAATATAAATGTAATAATCAGTTTAGTTTTTACTCTATTTGTAAAGTTTAGCTTTGCATTTTTTTCCCTAGATGGTGCAGACATTCTGATTTATAAAATCAGCTGCTTTCTTAAATCAAATGTTCTTGGAACAAACATGATTTTTATATTCAGCGGGTACTCTGCTTGAATTTAAATCTGTTAAAAATACAAGGGAAAAATTAATCTAAATCAATTGATAATAAAAAGCATACCAAGTGTCTGACTCCATTAAATGAGTGGTAAAAGAGGGACCATGCCAGGGCAAATTTCATGGTGAATATAATTGGAGTTCCTATATGCATGGACTGAAGAGCTTCGAAGTAGTGGGGGAAGTTAGCCGGAAGTAGAAGCATTCCAATGGATATACTGTACATACCTGCAAATCATGACAAAAATTAAGTAATAATTAAAATAAATATAAATATGAAATATATGAATAAAATGAAATCTAAACAAATAACTGCTAAACACAAATCAGAATTTAATAATTTATAGTTACAATCTGCAAGAACATCATAATTGCATTGTATTATCAAATGCTTTTTGACATTCTTAAAATTGAAAGAATAGAAGCCTGGTAGTGGGCCCTCCCTCAAAAAACAAATAAATAAATAAAAAGTAAAATTTGGGAAATAAAAAAAAAAATTAGGACATTTTTGGAACAGTATATGTAAGCCAGACTACTTTTAGAGAAGGATAAAATAAAGAAACATTATGATTTGTTCTACTTATGTATGATAACGGCAAATTTTATAACAAAAAAAGAATGGAATAGCAGTTTTAATTTAAAATTACTTAGTTTAGAACAGAATGTTTTAGCAATTTTAGTGGAGCACTGACCAACTCATAATACTTTGTGATCATTAGACAGAAAATTTTTATAGCACTGCTGCATTAAAAAAGTAACTTGTTTCAAACAGTATCTATTCATACCAATATTTAGTTAAAATTTGTCCTCGAGATTAAGAATTTCTTAATCAAATAATTTTAAAGTTATTTTTCAATAATCTTGAAGCTCATACAAAGTAAATATATGCTGGTTAATAAAAGTGATTTGGTGGATGATTCTCAATTCACAATTTTAAAATTCTATGATATGATTACAGTATTGTTAATTGGAATAAAAATTTTTTCAATGAGACAAAAGAGACCAATCAATATTTCTGAAACTACAATACTCCACCTTATAAGATTTATTATTACATTTGATAAAAACAATATAGATGCATATGACCTATGAATTCATTATCATAAAAATCTGATAATGCAAAAATTGTCAATTGAGCTTTGTTATCATAAAATAGATTAATTCCAAAAAGGTTTGAAGCATTGAATCCTGCAGATAAGGTTTAATGCCTGAATTGCATGTCTGTAATTAGCAAACCGTAGGTAAGTTAGGACTATCTAGTTTTGCATTTAATTCAAATAAAATGATATTGGATCTGAAGTTCAAAAAAAAAAAAAAATGTCAGAAAAATAACTTATATTTGCTAAGAAATCCGCACAAATAAATTTTATCAAAAAGTGATGATTTAAATAAGCATAATAACATCTTACTTAAAATAACGGGATTGTCAAAATCACAAGGAAAAGCATCGCCATAGCAAAAAAAAAAAAAAAAAAAAAAAGCTTACATGTACGATGGGCAAATAAAGCACATCAATATGTAATTATTTAATTGCATTATGTAATAAAATTCGGAACTCTTAAAACCACCTGGGAATGCATCACAAGAATTGCCAAAAATATTATTGAACAATAATTTACAATGAAATTCCAAAATATTCTATACAAAAATGTGCTGTCGTGCCACAGGTCCCTGGTTCGACCCTCGGGCAAAGTTGACTCAGCCTTTCATCCCTTCAGTGGGTCAATAAATGAGTACCAAGCATGCTTGGGGACTACACACTGGGGGTTTCGCGTTCGGCCGACCACCTGACCGGAACATCTGCTCCTGCACCCCGGAGCCCAAGGTCAAGAAAACTGAGATGGGCACAGTAGGCCTTGGCCCTCTATGGGCTGCCGCGCCACTGAGTTCTATACAAAAATAATTTACAAAATATTGAACAATAATTTACAATGAAAATGAATTTACATAACTCATCAAAAAATGAATTTGAAACTAAGTGTTGTAATAATAGAGTAAAAATAAGAAACTTTCAAAAGTGTAGAAAAAAGTGGCGATAACTGCTTTCAGAAAAAGAAATCAAAATGAAAAAGTTATTTAAATTTACAATGAAAGCGGTTTAGTTAAAGTGGGTCAAAAATGATCAATTAAAGTTAAATAATTGCACGATTGATAACTCAAGAGTTGTAATATCTGAATAAATATATTGGGATTTTACAAGTCACATAAAAATTGGAAGTTATAAATGGAAAAAGAAAAACAAAAAAAACAATTGAAGCGTCACTTGGATTTACGATAAAATTGGTAAAAATAAAATCAGTAAAAGAAATTTGTGGAATTTGATATTTGCGTATCGAAATATTGCATTAAAAACATTGTCTTTTTTAAAACCATGCGGAATTATGCAGCAAAAAATTTTTGAAAAAGCGATCCAGAAATAACATATATTTACATTAGAATCTGCGAGATGAGTGCATTACAAAGTGAAAACTGAAACATAAAATTCAAAATTTTTGAAATTTTTTTCCCATTGCGTTTTACGCGGGAAACACATCATTAGTCATCAAACCGCAGGTTGCGCACTCCTACTGTAAAGAAGCTGTTCAAGCTCAATCAGAACCAACAAACCGTAAGGAAGGTTTAAAATTAACAAAAAAGGCTTTAGAAAGAAACATTCTAATACAACTAGCCAAAGAGTTCTCGTTCGAGAACTTCCCGATGGAGAAGATGAGATGGGTGGGGAGAGGCATGTGACACCTAAGAAGGAAAATAACAATATGATGAAAAAAGCTAATCATGCGGCTGAGTGCCAATCTCCCCATGAAGTACTTCGCTCAGCTCATTTTCTTGCCTCCTAAGAGAATTAAATTTTTCCTCCCTCCTAGTAGAGAAGCAATGTCTTGTGCATATTTCATTTAGAAAACAAGGAAGCAGGGTTTTCTGAAGTCTGGTGATTTTATGAGTGTTTTTCCGTATAGGAACACCAGCAAAACTTTAGGAGATTTTCAGGAATTTTAGAGGCTTGCACATATTTTTATGAATTTTAGGGAAAATGTGAGAATTTATTAAATTTAATTATTCAAACTTTTTAAGGACATTATCTTTTATTTTAAGGCTACTTTTTGTTGTCCATCACGGTTTTACTTAATTATTATTATTTTTTACCTTTTTTAATAGCATTTTTATTTTATCAACATTCTAATAATAAAGAAAGATCATGTGATCTTGAAAACTTTGAAAAATACAATCATTTTTTAATACAGAGTGAAAAAAAACATTTATAAAATTTACCAGCAGTTAGAGCAATTCCTGTTGCCCTGTGTGTTATGGAGAGCATAGCAGGTAGAGGAAATCTGTCAAAATAATTAAGTTAATTATTCATGAAAATGTTAAAAATTTTCATTTTACAGAAGATTGTTAAATAAGCTCATTAACAAGACTGTTATAGGTAATATCAAACAGGTGTAAAGTTCTAAATCTAGAAAAATCAAAGTTTTTGGAATTCATATTCAATTATTTCTTAAGAAAGTAAGTATACTTTTAACTGCTTAAAATATAGAAGAATCTTAATCCAATTTAATTTATGCTCACCTCCTCCGTGACATTGGTTATTAAACAATACATGCAAGGTACAGAAAAATATGAGCTGAATAACTTTTAATCTGATATTCACGTGCTATTTTAATAATTCAAATGACTCTCTAGCACTATCCAGGCAAAGAAATTTTTTTTTAAATATATTGTGTGCATAATATATATATATATATATATATATATATATATATATATATATATATATATATATATATAGAGAGAGAGAGAGAGAGAGGGAGAGAGAGAGAAAATTTGGATTTTTAAGTTTTTAACATTAAAAAAAAAAAAAAAAAAAAAAAAAAAAAAAAAAAAAGAACTAAACACAACCATTTTAGAATGGTCTTAATAACTTTGACAGGAAAGTATTCAAAAGTTGTTGCTTTTTATGTTAGTTTTTTGTTTATGTCTTTTTATGTTTTTATCAGGCATTTACGAATGAGAGCAAATTTAAAAAAAAAATCTGCTCACTGCTCAGAATTCTTAAATCTTAATTTCAAGAATTTCTTATAAAATTTTTAAAGAAAGTAGCTTAAAAATCTGGTTTCTGAATAATAATAACATCATAAAATAAACCATCCACTACTCATTTGCCTTCCTTAAAAATTTTATAGCAAACTCTAGCAACATATTTTAAGATGAAATGTATATGAAATGAACACAATATCTGGGAAATTAACTGAGACTACATCAACGCAACACTCAGTAGTTTATTTCTTAGTTTGTCGAGCAAAACCATAAAAAAGTAGATTTAAATTTTTTTTTTTTTTTACTATTTCATTGACTAGTGTAGCGATTATATGTGTTATTCCATTTATCATTAAAAACTGCTTACAGTCAAATTAAATTAATTTCTTTATGGATTATCATACAGTGAAACTTCCAGGAAAGACCCACCTTTTTAAAACAACCTCCTCCATTTAAGATCACTTTTTAGAGGTACAGAATTTTTTCCATAGATTTTTTGTCAAAGAAAAATTTTAGGAGAGACCATTAAAACCTCCCACAGAGACTGGACAAACCTCTGCACCAAATGCGGAGATGGTCAAACAAGGAATCACGAAAAATAACAAAAGAAAAAATATTAACAAAACAAATAAGTAGATTTAAATGTATTCAAAATATTTGTGAGTGGCTCTTATTTAGAGAGCTCTTTTTGATGATGTCGGAAAGAGATCAAAAATATTGTGTTGCAGTCACAAATCACGATGATTCGGTTTTCATGATTGTTATCAATGTTAGTTGAAAGTTAAATTAGAAGAAAAAAAATTTATTTTTTTAGAAAAAACTAAGAATCTCATTTTTTAAAGCATATAAATTTTTATGATATAAAATTAAATGCAAACTTAAAAACATTATTTTTCAATTTATTTAAAATACAGTACAGAAACTGTTATCCGGAAATCAGAAAACCGGAAAACCCAAAACGAAATTAAGTAAATTTTCCATTTTCCTGCCATTTTTTTAAAAAAAAAAAAAAATATTTTTTCCTTATAAGATTTTGGGATTTTTCTTTCTTTTTTGAAAGATGTTTACCTTACCATCATTTTGGAAATAATCATTAGTGTATTACTTCATCGTTTTTTCTTCTTTTTAAGATTATTTCCAGAAATTGTTTTCTTTTAGTTGGGTTTAACAATAAAAAAAAACGGCTTTTTGTAGCGATTCAGAAAACCGGAAAAATCAGTTATCCGGAATAGTGATGGTCTCGATCGTTCTGGATAATCGGTTCCCTACTGTAGTTCTATGATTCATAATTGGCAAAATTGCTCTACACATACCAGTAAAGGTCATTTTTATTGACTCCAAATTTTATTCATTGATCCAGTTTTTATGACACCAACACAAGTATCATTTCTGCACCAAGAGAATGACACTGAGTAAAATTAAAATTGCTAGCAAAAATTCATGTACCTTTGATAATATTTTGAAGTCTATGAACGTAAACCCTAGGAACAACCCAGCCTGAATTAACAACCATTTTACTGTGTGACAGAGAGAGGTCACTCCCAAGAGATTTCACTGTATAAACTCAAAGAAACTGGTAATATGTAATAATTAAAAAAAAATTTTTTTTTTAAATTAAAAGTTTTGAGAATTTTAATGGCATTGTGATAGTGAACATGCAATAAAACATTAATTTTAGAAGAAACAGCAGTTGTATTTGAATTAATTCCGGTTTTACCTATAAATAGTCAGATGAGGAGATAATGGTCTCTGCAGTCGCTCATTCTTTTCTGCAAAACTCTCAACTGCTTGCTTTGTAGCAGATGTTGTCACAGGAAATGATCTACAAAATAATTTTTTTATTTATATTTAAATGCTTTTTGAACAAATAGAAATTTTAAAAAAAAGTTGGAAGATTTTTTATTTTTTTCAAAAAAGAACTTTATAAGATTTTAAAATTGCCCACATTTTAAATATAAAGCAAATATAAACACAAACATAAAAAAATAATTACAGATACGTATATACATAAATTATAAATTGCATATATAGTTACTAAAAGTTTTTTTCTAAGTAATATTAATTATTTTTGCTATAATTATATGAACTTAAATAAAACAATAATTATTCACGTTGAACTTATCAACACATTATGTAAAAAATTGAAAGCAAACAAACAACCAAAAATGAACTTTTTCAAAGCAAATTTTTACCTTTGAAAACCATTGCATGATACAAGGTATTTCTGGAATCCTACTCTGCCACTTCGCCTAAACAAAATAAATTGAAAGTTAGGAATTATTGAACACAATTTAAATTATACAACTTAAAACTGTAAAATAGATTCATCAATAACATTATACCTGAAAATAGGACTTATGATTCAAAGTACATTACATAGTTTAAATGTTATTTACAGGGACAGAATAATTTAATTAATCTGTCATAAAAGAAGTTTTTGTGTGTCCCCCTCTTGTCATTCTAGAACATCTTCTGCTAGGATACTAAAATTTAGACAGTGGATGCAAAGGGGTAATTTTATCCAACAATTCTAAATTGAAAATTTTTTTATTTGTCCATTCAGGAAGGATGCATGAAAAAGCGATTTTTTGTCATCGAATTGTCATGGCACATTGCAGCAATATAAACTGCTATTAAACATTTTCTATTCAATCAATTATTCTCATTACTTCAACTTTTCAATTAATTTTTATTAATGCCTGCTAGCTTTCAGCTCTTTTTAATAAAAAGCTAGTTGCATTTGAATTTAAAACTGTGATATTTAATGATTATTTATGTCATGTAATCAAAATTAAGAAAATGTTGCAAACAAAATAAGTGATTTGAAAGCTATCTACATATTTATTTGTTGTACATTGTTTGGTGTTTAATTGTAAAACCATACTTTTGTTTCAAATATGTTTTTAAAGACCTAAATAACAAAAAGTCAATGATAATTGAAATAATAAGAAATTAACTATGTAAAAATGTATGAAAAATTATCAATTGTAATTAACTTCATAATTACAATTGATATAATAATGGCAGTTAAAAATTTTTCAAATTTTAGATATATTTTATGCTGTTCATAAAATGAATTGTCAAATAATTGAAGTGGAAAACTTTTAAATTAAATTTCAGTAAAATTAGCTTTTATTTGTGCTTTTTTGTTCTAAATTTCTACATTTATAAAATATTTGTGAACAGAAAGAACTAGAGAACAATATACTCATAATTTGCAAACTTATATTTAACGATACTTTATTCCACACCATGTATATATTAGCAACTAGCTATTTGCAATAATTTATGTGAATAAGGTAATATCTACATTTTTATACTGAATTTAACCTAACCAGATATATATTTTTCTAACGTATTCTCTAAATTCCGAGACTGCAAGTAAATGTAGAGAATTTAAAACAGCCTTTTTAAGATATTTAAGGCTTTAGTTTCTCATTCTAGATTTGTCTGTAAATACTAATAGAGAGCCTAGCTCAGAATTTCTTTGAAACTCTCTTTTCCATAATACCTATATTATTTATGAAAACTTCTAGTCATAGTATTTTTTTTTTACAGGTAATGAAGAAATATTCTTGAAAATTACAATATTGCTGTACAGTTTATGTGCATGTTTTGGGGATATTTCCGTATCTTGATCTGTCTCTCCAACAACAATCACCAAGATGTCAAATAGATTTTAAACTTGCAAATTTCTTTTAAAAATAAATAAATAGATGTTTACCAGGATGTTTACTTAGTCCCTTTCTGAGATTTTTTTTTTCCTTCCAAAATCTCCCCCATACTTAGATTAAATAAAGTAAACTAATTTTAACATAAAAAAAAGAGATAAAATTTAAATAGACTAGCTGTGATCTATTTAAAATTACACCTCAAAAAATTCAGATAGAAAGTCATTCCTTTACATAAGGAGAAGTATATAGCAATTAATAAAATAGCCACTTAAATATAACAATAATGCTATTTTTAAAAACATTAAGATCATAATATCAAAGGATACTATTATAAAAGATGAGTATGAAACTTTTTTTCGGGGAACGTTCCTCTAATTAAAGTTATTTACATACTAATTAAAATATTTGCAAACATAAATATATATATTTGACCTCTTGGTAAATTTATTTTAAATTAACCAACGAAGCAAAATTTAAATAGATCAATTAAGTTCAACGAAATTAATACCTCAGCAAATTCAGGCACAATGCCATTCTTTTTTGCAAAATAGAAGTAAAGAACAAGTTATAAATTAGAAAATATATATGATTTATTGTTCTGCAAATTCTAATTCTTACAGCAACAAATTAACAAAATGAACGAACAAATTTTCCTATTTCTTTTAAATGGTTTCGTCAAAAGGACGTCCTTACCTACTGGTGCGAACCCATTTAATAAATCACATTATACAAAATATTCTCAGATCACTTCCTATTAACAAATAAATAATTAATTTAATTTGAAAAATAAAGAATTAATTCCTCTTTAGCTCTTCCTTTAATTCCTCTTTTAAATAAAAAAAAGTATTACAAAAAGGCTAGTTTCCCGCTATTTTTAATTTAACTGTAAGCCGATTTAAAAAATGTAAACAAACAAAGCAACATTAAACGTCACTGAACCAGTAGTATTCATGTTAATTTTCACTATTAAATGTGACTCGATATAAAGGTAATTTTAGGTATAACTTACATTTTTATCTGATAACCTTTTATAAAACAGTATTTTATTTCAGTCTTTCTTTAAAGTTAGTTTATTAGTGCTATTTATAACTTTTTCATCTTTACTCGTTCAGGCTGTAACATGTAGGTTATTAATACTTATTTATTTCTGAGTTATTCATAAAAAAATATTTAATGACTTGTACATATAATGGGAAGAGGAAATTCTAATAAAATTTTCCATTGGTTTAGTTTTTATAATTATTTTTTAATTCAACACTCATATTTTCTGCTATTTATAAATACTTTTATTTAGTTATTGTTTTGATATATTGTACTTAGAGGGAGTTATTATAAGGTCTCATGTTTCACTAAAGACTTCTAGTTTAATTGGAACATACATTTTTAGTTATGTATATTGTATTTTAAATTAATTTTTAGTTATTGAAATTTTTCAATATGTGAGTTATTCCAATATCTTTCTTATGTTTTGGACATTTGACAGCCAAAAAGTTGTATTTCACTATTACCAAATAGTTGTATTCACTATGCCAAAAAAATACAAATGAAAGCTACAGCTCACAATACTGAAATGAATTTCCTTAAAAACAGCATTTAAAATCCCAGATGGTAAATTTTTATTAAACCATTTACATGTGTTGATGTAACATTGATATCATTTCATCAGTAAGATCAATGGAAAATATGGTAAAACAGACATGATGTAACTCGACAGATCACATTTTTGACAGATGATATAATTCAACATCACATCACACTTCAACATCACATTATGTTTTGACCCACTATAAGACCTGTTTAGAAAAAACTAATCACTCATTGTTTTTTGTTCACTATAGTTAAATTTTTGTGTGAAATGCAAACTGTGTGTTCATAGTTATTTATTCACACAAACACAAAACCTTTTTATTCACACCAAGAAGAAACAAAGATATCCATTTATTCATGCCATTTAAGAAAGCATTGATTATAAAATTCCAAAATGGGTTTGTAGTCTTGATTTACAAAAATTTTCCTAGGTAATCGCCAGAGGTTGGAAATCCTGTTTTCATAGAGGAAAGGTAATAAGGTTTGTGATATTAATTGTAGTCTGCATATTTTTTTATTTTTTCTTGAAATGTAGCAGTTCCTCTGCATTTTCTAATAAGAACATACAATTTTTTTTTCTTAAAGGGATTTTGCAGAATAGTGTGATGATTAAAGGGTTGCTAAGGGAAAATCTTATATCTTTTAAAATAAAATTGAACATATTTAATAAAATGGAAATGTTATTGTTATAAAAAAAATTAAATTAAAATTAAATAATTAAAATAAAGAAATTTCATTTTAACATTTCACCTTTACTCTTTTTATAATTATTACCATTGGCTTGTCAAAAACCATTAGCTAAAAAGATTATTTTATAAAGAATTAACACAAAGAACGAAAGATTTAATTTCAAAATATTTATTTACCACCATTTCTAATTGAAATCTGAAAGGGCTTTAAATAATGAATCTGAAATCTCCTGAATCCAAATGGGGATAATTGATTATAAATACAAAAGAATACAAAGTGAGATGTTTGATTTTAAAATCACCATGAAAGTGATTTACTGAAATTTTAAAGACGCAAGCATACAAATTGCAATATTGAGTTTTAAAGGCATGTGAATATGAGGCATGCCATTTGATTTTTAAATTGCAGGAATCTGAATTTTGATATGTAATTTTTAAATGTTGAAGAATAAAATTTTTAAATGGTGTAGAATAGTGTGAACATGAATCCCCATGTTTAAATTTTAATTCGTGTAAATCAATGCTCAATATTAAAATTGTGTGAATGTTAATCGTGATTTTAAATTTAAAGAGTGCTAGAATGCGAATCGTAATATTGAATTTTTAGATTGCGTGAATATGACTCGCAATGTTTGGTTTTAAAATCACTTGAATACAAATTGTGTTGTTGAATTTTAGAAGCGTGTGAATACGAATAACGACGTTTGATTTTTAAATCACTCTATTTGATCTCTATTTGCACATTATCACTAAATATAAGTCACAAGGGGTAATTTTCAAATTCTGATATTTGATACTTTAAATTGTCTTGATACATCATTACCATAAAAAAGTATCTGCAAAATTTAAAAATTCCTGCACTTGTAGTTGTGCACATGTGCCTCTATATTATCTTACTCTGAATAGGGGCTTATTAAGTTTTGATAGTTGGTCAATGATCATATAAAACTATGGGTGGGGACTTGTTCACTATTTTACGTATATCTCTACTTTTTTTTCATACGTATATCTCTAAAAAAAAATTTTTTTTCCCGTTTAATTGTCTCTTGTCAGAAAAAAATACATTGTGCAACAATTCTGAGTAGAATTTCAACAAACTGATCAATTTCAAAGATCAAAATTTGAAGTTTTGTAAAGCTAAAATTTACTTAGTAAGAAATAGATAGTCTGACCTTTTTTTATTACCGCCACATTCTTTATCATAATAATTTATGTGTTTTGATTTAATAAATAAATATACAAACCTGTCAACTTTTCCAACTTTTAGTCAATTATTTTTCCCAAATATTCAAAGTGATAGCAGAATTTCTGCTTTAATATTTGATTTTAAAAGATTTTGCCCACTGTAATGTATGTAAATAGTTGAAAAGTGTATATAGAATGTTGGAAAATAAAACAATTTGTTCTTAAGTGATGGGGAAATTTTTAAGAATCTATGCATGCTTTTTTATTAATTGCCACTTTAAATAAAATCAAAAGCTAGAATTTCCAGTTTGGCAGTTCTCGATATAGATTACAATATGTTTTTTTAAAATTTTTTATCTTACCTTATTACTTAGGTACAATGCACGAAGAAAGGCTAGCAATTGTTAAGAAAGAAATTCGAAGTGTGATTATAACTTATCCAAAAGGAGTCTCTTTAAATGGATTTCTGAAAGCATACCACCAGCTGGTTGGAATCCGACTACCATCGAGAGAATTTGGCTTCACGTCAGATGTCGATTTCTTATATTCTCTTACGGATATAGTTAAAATACAAACAGATAGAAATGGTGACATTCTCTTGAACTGCATTGTTGATGAAAGCACTGAACACATACAAAAACTAGTTGGAAAGCAAAGAGTTGTCAAAACTAAGACAAAAAATGGTTCTGGTCGAGATAGCCTTCCGAAGGCATTCAATCATTCCTCCAAAATCAAACCATTTGTCTCTGCTTCTTTGAGGAAAAATTTATTTGAAGTTTTGAAGGACTTCCCAGATGGTATAAACTACAACTCGCTTCAGTTAGCCTATCAAAGGAAGTTTAAAAGACCTTTAAACCTCGAATTTCTTTCTGAGAGTCGTTATGATAGGTTGAGAAAACTTGAAATGGCTGTTTCAGAACTACATGTGAAAGTGGTAGATGAGACTGAAAGGTTATTCTACTACCCTCTTACAAGAAACACTAAGAGACATGAAGGCAATAATAAAATATCATCTGACACCTTATCTACGCAAGGTAAATATGTGATAATATAAATGTATTTATTTTAAATGTTTTTACTTTCTTTTTTAGTCATAAAATTTTTCCTTTCTGTCATTAAAGAATTAATTTTTACTCTCACAGATGTGTTTTCATTTCATATCTTTTTATGATTTGTAACCTGTCACACTTATGTTTAATTCATTTTGTGATAATCCATTATTTTAAAATAATATTCAATGATTATGAAATGTATAATTCATTAAGTTAGTGAGAATATGCTGCCAAATAACAGAAAAATGAGTGTTAGCGAGAAAATTCAAATTTAAGATTTTTATACATAAGACCTTTTTGTATAATTAGCTACTCCTTGCAAAAAGAAACTTTTTTGAAAATAAATGTTTTAAATCTGTTTTCTAAAATTTTATTTTAGATTTGATAGCATTAGCAAGATAAAGAAAATAGTTGTTAAACATATAATATATATAAACTAAGGCAAACAATGTTAAAGAGCACAAAAATATTTATAAAATACAGACAGCTGTTTCGGATGCTCAAAGGGCAGCCTTCATCAGTGCAACAGAAAACAGTCTTTTCTGTTGCACTGATGAAGGTTGCCCTTTGAGCATCCGAAACAGCTGTCTGTATTTTATAAATATTTTTGTGCTCTTTAACGTTGTTTGCCTTAGCGCAAAGGTCGCCCACTTGTGTATGTATATATACAAAAAAAGTATAGCGTTTGTTGCAGTTTAACAGCAACAGTGTGTATACCTGTTTTTAGTTAATGCAGATATATTTGAAAAATTTAAAAATTAAATAACCAGCAAAATGTTTTAATGCATTTTAAATAAAATTACTGATTCAAATTTACTTATACTACTACATTTGCTACATTATACCACTACACTTAAAATTTCCTAAATTTTTTTAATTTTTTATTATGAGTATTTTGGTGATAGAAAGATACTAAGCCTACAAATTTTATTTAGATCTCACCCTTTATTGTATGTTTTGTTCACTTAAATTTTATTTATCTAATGTATTTTTTATGTTAAATTTTAGATTCTCAATCTCAAAAAATTCAACTAAATGTTGAGAATTTTGAAACTGCTGATATACCCATCATTCCACGGGTGATAAAAGAGGACTTTGAAAAAGTAATTTTTTTTTCACAATTTTATTATAAACTTTGATATTAGCAATTTTGTTTAAATGACGCAAATTTGCCTTAAATTTCATCCAGTTATCTACAGTCGAACCCCGCTATAGTGAACCGTCTGCGGACTCAGTAATGTGTCCACTATAACCGATGGTTCACTATATCCAAATTTTTTGAAGAATATTTTTTGCATAAGACAGTTGAATGATTGAAAATTGGCTTTGCAATTTTGCATAAGTTATTTAAAAAATTATTAACTAATTAACAGATAATAAAGCAAAAATTGATGGAAAAAGTTATTAAGTCGCTAAATATTAGTTTTATTTTCACTTTTTATGAAAAAAATTTATGATTTTTGATTGAACACAATTTGATTTTAAATTGAGTTCATCAATTTTCTTATCTACAATGTGCAAAGAATGCAAGATTTTTACATTTTGAACAAGATTTCGAACCATCTTAACAAAGCATCTCCTACGTTTTCTCTTTGAGCTCCACGCAGTTTTTTTCGATGTGACCATGTTTTTGTCGTATGCCGCAAGAATTGCACTTCGATTTTTCCAAATGTTTGAAACTGTAGATTTTGACAAGCAAAATTCCTTACACAGTGTCGATTGATTGGTTCCATCATCAATACGCTTTACAATTTTAACTTTGTCCTCTATCGAAAACGCTGTTCTCTTTAGCGAATTTGCCATTTTCACTGCTTTTGAAATAAAAATCTTGTCTCAAATAGATAATGTAAGAATATGAAGAGAGCATCTGTAGAATGAGTTAAATTGTTCCCCTTCTTGATTGTCAAGGGGTGATTTGTAAAGAATATGGTTTGAACAGATAAGAAAATTCCAAAAATTCAGCAGGTGGCCAAGTTAACTAGTTGTAGAGCAAGCTTGGGGAAAAGAGATATAGCGAGGCTTGTCAGGGAGGGGGGAGTATAAGATAAATGATCTGTTTGACATTTATTACAGTATAGTTAGAAGTGATAAGCATAAAGGAGAGTAATATGACACATTTTATCATCTTATAGGAATGCATTCATTTTCAGTCCCAACACCTACAAGTTTAAAGATGGAGGACTGAAAAAGATATTTAAAGAAATGAAATTTGAGTCCACTATAACCGAGTTTCCAAGTTCTAAGCTGTTCACTATAAGCGTTAAAAATAACATTATTTAAATAGGAAAAAGGACGGGACCGCTAAAAAAGTTCACTACATCCGAGTGTTCACTATATCCCAGGTTCACTATAGCGGGGTTCGACTGTATTACCTTTTTAACTATTAAATTTAAATTTTGAATAACTTTTAAAAGCTTTATAACCCTGTTCAAAAAATTATATAATCATATGTTTATAGTAGAATCCCGACTATCTAACGTTTAAATCTATAACGCTTTGGCCATTTGACTATAAAAACATCTTGAGATGCATTTTGTCATTATTCAGCTGATATTATCCCATTACTACTGTTTTATAGGCCCTGTTCTATTGAACTTTAAATTTAATTTAATCCCATTGCTCTTAGGATGAAGACTATAAATTCTGGCTGCTAACAAAAAACAAAAGAATTGAAATCATAAATGTGTGATTTTCTTTCTTAATATTATATCATTATTTAACTTTGAAAAATAAGTCACAAGAGTTTTTTTTAAACTTTATTGTAGTCACTAACATAGGGTGACATTAAACCCAAAGGGCAACTGCAATATAACAAATGGTGATTAGAAAATTGTTTACGTCACCAGATCACTATTTCTTTTGTACAAACTGCACTCCACATGCATTGTATTATTTTTTTTTAAATATTGAAAAAATATGAATATTTTATAATATTATGAAACTTACTTATTTCATACTTGTTTTGTAAAAATTTTCTTCATTTTAGAAATGAACCATGTAATATTTACCATATTTTAAGAAATGCTTCAAAACAAGTTGTGGTTCAACACCATGTTGTGCCCCTTAGCTAGATCTCG
Organism: Parasteatoda tepidariorum; assembly: GCF_982258835.1. Classification (NCBI taxonomy): domain Eukaryota; kingdom Metazoa; phylum Arthropoda; class Arachnida; order Araneae; family Theridiidae; genus Parasteatoda; species Parasteatoda tepidariorum. Next base: position 32,117,320 of record NC_141756.1, read on the forward strand.
GGGAGTTTAAAATAAGGGAAAAAAGCTTAGTGCCAAATATTTTATTAGTACACATGTAGCACATGGACAAACAAACATAAATTTAATTAATTAAGAAAAGGAGAAATAAGTGTAAGGTCCATTCAGTTCGAAGTCTGAGTATCTACTGCCTTGTATATGGTGGCGCTGTTGTAGCTTAGTGATGTGGTTGCTACAGTGTACAATTTTTAAATTTTGAAAACTGGTCACCTGTTTTAAAAAATGGCCACTGTTAAAACGCTTCAACTCCCAGTAAAAAAATTTCCTAATTTTGTCCTATAGTCACTAATTATTAAGAACAATTTTTCTCATAGTTTGATTCTGGTAAGTATATTTAATTGTCATAACATCTTATAATTTAATTTTTTTTAAAAACTATCTGTAGTCCCACCTGAGCATTGAAGTTCGACTGTGTTTAAATTGATTTATGAATTTTTGGAAGAAATATTCTTTTTATGTCTATTAATGTTTGATCACTGTTTATCTTGATTTATTTACTTTTTTAGGTTTTAAAACTTTATCCTGATGGGGTATTGGCTAGACATTTTCCTTTTTTATATGAGGTAAGCTATTAATTTATTAAGTTAAACCTAAACTTTATTCTCAAACATATTTTTCTCTTTATTATTTGTTCTCAGATGTACAAAAGTTGCTACATTTCATATTTTTTTTTTTTTTAATATTTTAGTTTGATTTGTTTAAATTTTCATCATTTTTAAGATTGTAACAATAGTCTTTCTAGGAAATGAATCAAATTGTCTATAAGTCAAATATTTTTTTCTCTTTGTTTTAATCAATTTTCACTAGCATTTATTCGAAAATAAATTTTTACAAAAATATTTTTAATACTTAAGCAATTTTAAATTGTTTGCTCTCAAAAAATTATTCTTTTTCTCATTTTTAACTATTAATTTTTATTAAAATATGGTGTGTTTTTGATTGACAAGTGTGTGACATCTTCAACAAATTACAATTTGTAACTTGAAAATAAATACATGTATTCAGAGAAACCCCAGAACTCTGGGGATTCAAAAAAATGAGTTCTACACTTTGCAAAAAAAATTCATGAGATGAGGAAAAAATATGAAGCTCAAGTGGAAATCTAAACTCTCTCCTGCGACAAATTATTTGGGTGGAGCGCATTGGTCAAAAAAAGAGAGACAGGGGAGAAGAAAAATATCCTTGCCAAGGTATCAGCATCACATGATTGGTGCACTGTATTTCATTCCTATCCCCCTCTGTTTAATTAGAGGCAGTAAACAAGTGTCAGCTATGTTTTTACATTATGATGTTTGTGTTTCTAAAGATGCGTGTGAGATTTTGAGCTAGCACACTCTGCGATCAAAAGCTTACATGTTCTAGATTGGCTTATTGTTTTGATTTGTGATTTTTAAATGATGTTAAGATTAAATTCTTTAATATTAATTCTGATCTCACAAAATTGGAACAAAGTATTAAAAAAAAATTTTGCTGGGATCAGATTGACTAGAATGATTGGTAAGAAGGTTCTAACAGTTTATACTGTAAAAAGGAAGATAAAACAGAGTGAGCATATTGTGAAAGCAAACTAAGCAATGATAACCATGTAAGCAAATCTAAGAATTAATTTTATTTCGCTATTTAACACTTAGATTTGCTTACAATAGTGTGATTCACATTTTATAGAGATTAAACAAAACTTTTTACATTTTAGTTTCAAAATTTCTAAACAGTTTTGAACTTGTTTAATTAATAAAATTACTCGCTGTAATTTATAATTCACACAGATTATTGAAATTGTTATAAGGGCATATTTTGAACTATAATTTATATTTTATGTACAGTAAATGCTTCACCGGCAGTAGGATTTTCCTAAGTGTCATCCTAGTAGGTTTTTAACTCAATTTGTTTTAACCAGCTTTCGAAAAACCCAACCTTGTTTATCACTTTTTACTATTCTAGTCGTTACATACAGATAGAGTTTTTAAAAAATGTAATTGCTTATGTTATTCCGATAATTAAATTTAAGATTTTGCTATAGAAACTAGAATTATTTATCGCAGCTATACTGTATGAATAAAAATAAAAAAAAGTGGGTGATGAAAAATCTTGACCCCATAATTTACTATGTGTTTTATTATCAATTATCCAGATCGCTCAAGGGCCATGTGTTTTTCCCACCTTCAGCAAAATGTTACAAAAAAATTTACGAAAATGCTTCTTTATTTTTAAAATAACTGAAAGGGGCCAAAAAATGGCTTCTTTAGTTCCTCTTTAGTTTTGAATAGAATTTTAAAAAATAAAACTTTTAAATGTGCCGAATGTAATGTACTGTTATAGACACTTGTACAATTTCCAGTCCTAAGACTTTAAAAAATGTGAAGAGAAGTTACTTAAAAAAATTCGCATAGCCGTTTTCCTATTATCCGAATATTACACTATCCGAATCGGCTTTGTTCCCTTTAACCACCACTCTACTATATTTGAAGTTTCCCCTGGATTTATAAAGTAGAACCGGAGCTGCAAGCTTCAGGCTACTGTCGGTTTTACTTTAATGACCTTGTACTTTATTAAACTGATTTTTAAATTTTTCTTTTAAATAATGTTTGATTCATTCTTTAACAAAGAGTTAAGGATTTGTTGCAGCATGCCAAATCTTAAACTTCTTTCATCTGAAGAATAATTTATGAACCTCAATTAAAAAAAAAAGTTTAAATAATTTTTTTTTTAGCAAATTGAAATTTCTAAATCTTAATGAAATTTCTTATATGTATGTACATTTTTCTATTTATTTAGAAAACTACTGGAGAAATATTTGACCTTGCTGACTTGGGTTACAATAATTTCCTGGAATTGGCTGATGCTTTGCCAGATGTATTTATTTGCATCAAACCTTATGAGAGTCCAAACGAGTGGATGATTTTTCACCCATGTTTTTCAGAAAGTGCTGAAAAATTTAAAAGTAATTTCATTTAGTTGCATTCATTACTGAGATTTACTTTTCAGATTTATTTTATGCGTATATGTTCACAACCATATTGAAAATTGATACAATATTAATACAATAAATTGTTAATATAAATGTTCATCTATTTGTACCCTAAAGTCCTCCTTTTCAGAAATCTTTTTTAATAATGTATCAAGAGCTCACAGAAATTTATTTTTAATCTAAATTTTGATTTCAATTAAGTATAATTTTTTTAAATAATTTTGTCATTGACAATTATTATTAGATGTTCGATTGATTAATGAACTTTTTATTTAACGCAATTATTCTGCAAAGTTTCTTTTATTCACAAAAAATTTAGATTTTTTTGCAAATTATTCAATTTTTACTACTTTTAAAGATTAATAAGTGTTGAGAAAAAATAATTAACTTTAAATCTTCCTTTAAAAAAATGAAAAAATGAAATGACAAATTATTGAAGACAATCAATGTATAAATATATAAATCTTGCGAATATTTTAGCTACAATATAAGTTACTAAGTTAACTAGAACTTAAAAAACTATGGTTACTTCAGAATGAAAAACTAATTTTAAAGTTGCTATAAAATAATGTTTTCAGGCTACAGAAAAATTGTGATTATATGTTGATTCATAAACTGTAAAGAGAAAATTTTTTAAAATGCTTAATAACATGAAAAGTAGTTTTTCTTTGCTGTTCACTGATGTTTTTCACTATTCTGAACAATTTCAAGTTATTTTTTAAAAAATCTTGATATTTTATTTGATTTTGACTATTTTTTTTATGTTGACTATTTTTTTTATGTTGTAAAAATTAAAATAAAAAGACTCATTTTCAAAACGCAAATACAAAACAGTGCTATAATTTGAAACTGTAAATACTAACTTGCTGTAAAAAAATGCATTAGACTTTATATTTTAAATTTGTGAAAAGAATTGATTTAACAAAAATTTAAAATATTTGAAAAACTATTTACATTTTTTTAATGAAATTGCCAATTGAAACAGATTTTTCACAATGGTGAAAATTGTTAATACCAACAAATAATTTTCAATTTATGTATATTAGGACACAAAGATTTTACAAATGCAATGCAAAGATTTTATGTCATTTTCATAATTTACATAGAGTACATTGGTTAAGGATAAAAAGATTGAAGAAAGATAGACAAAGATAGATAAAGGATAAAAATTACACTATCTGGCCAAATGTATTCATACATTTGTCTAAATCATCGTGGTATAAAGATGCTTTTATACAGGGCTAAAGAGAATAGAAGGGCTGGTTCAGTCCTTTGAAGTATCTCTCGCCGCGCAGATCCTCCGACGTCACTCTAGTGACGTCACTTTGGCGCAAAACTCGCACTTTTACTTCAAGAACGGAGCGTTTGGCCTTACTAGCTCTAACTAATATTGGATCATTTCTTTTCGCGAGATATTCTAAGACATTTGTTATTTTCTAGAATGACTTTCCTCAGTTTTTGCAGTGAATTTACAAGAATTTAAAACTATTATTGAAATGCCATTTTGCGCGATTGCAACTTGCAAAAATTCTAATACAAAAACAAAAGAAAAAAGTATAATTTTTCGAGTGTTCCCTAAAGTAAATGAACAACTATGTAAAGAATGGATTCCGAAATGACACAGTTAATATAAAACAGCAATACGTTTATTCTGTCGTAAAGAACTTTTATAAAAATTCATTATCTAAATAGAAACCGCCTCGTTACTTCATAAAGAAAGGCAGGTGAAAAGAATTAAAAATGGATAAAGTCAAAGCATAGAGTAATAAATAGGAGGAGACGGCATGCCCGTAAACTCGTGAAGCCTTAACCGCAACCGCGGCGCCATATTGGTACAACCAAAACAAATCGAACTTCCATAGATATAACCCAGCGAACTTCGTTGAACTAGAGCTGTACGTGTTTAAACATTCTTCAAACTGAGTAATAGATTTTATTTTAGCAATTAGTCTATTGCTGAAAATGATATTAAACCAAATAGAAATTTAAATAATACAGTCTGAAAAGATCAATTTTTCAAATATAGTTGCATGCTTTATATATTAATAAACAGGTTATAATAATTAATTCATATGTTTAAAAAAATTGAAAAGAAACAGTTTTTTTTTTTACTAAGTGATACATTAACAAATTTAAACAATTTTATTTTCTGACTTTAAAAAAGTAAGCTGAAACTTTTTATAAAAGAACTTTTTAAAATTATTTATCTAAAAATGAAATCATTTTCTTTATCATTATCTTTCTTCATTTATTTGAAAAAAATGGGACAAGTACCTGATACTCTTTATAATTATACGTAATTTTAATTTCACTTTCTTTTCATCTTATTATAAAAACATGGAAGACCATTAAATATTTATTTCAGTTTTTTATTAAAGTCAAAAGTCAGATGAAATTTTAGTTTTTACTGATTATAAATATGTACAGATTATAATTTTATAATATATATATATATATTTAATAAATATAGTAAATAAATGTGTGTAAAAACAAAAAGATTAATAAACTTGTTCCTTTTATATTACTGCATTTATATTTTACAATGCTTGAGTTAAAAATTGTGAAACATTATGTACTTAACACTAAAGAAGATTCATACATATATTAGTGATAATGCGCTATTTAAACTTAACATAAAATGCATATAACAAAATTAAAATAACTTTTTGGATATATTTCTATTTTAAAGCTTATACGACACTTTTTAATAAATAAAAATATTTACAGAGTAAAACTTAAGAGCACTAAATGAAAAAAACCAATTTCCCCCGGGTTTTTTTAATAAAATCCAGGCGGGTTGGGTTTTTTCAAACCCTGCTAAAAGGCAGCAAGTAATTATATATTTACTCTTTGTATTTTCAAAGTGTTGACATTTAAATCTAGTACTTTCCAGGATTTCTATGTGCCTTAAAAAGGCTTTAGTATTCATTTTATCTTTTAAAGTTCCTTAAAAGCCTTAAAATTTGTTTCATCTGAGCCTCCACCTTCCTCTACTAACGTTTCAATTGCTGTGTCAAAGCTATTATTTATTATAGAGCATTCATTATAGATAATAATGCCTGGGCATTTATTATAGAGCATTTATTTGCTCATACACTTCATGTATTTTGCGAATGAGATAGAGCATTTCATGAGTGGAGTTTAAACCTCAATTGGAAAATAAATATTCCTATATATTAAATACTCTGGGTATTTACCTTTAAAAATAAATACACAGTTAATTTACGTTGCTATTTGTAAATTACAATTTTGTACACTTCATATAATCAAGTGCTTTGCAAAAAAAAAAAAAAAAAAAAAATTAAACTTCTATGCTTAGCAATAAAAAGTATATTATGAACTAGTTTCATTACCCAAGTGTTTACTCAAATGGCTTGATTGATTATTGCTGTTCTTTTAGCACAAACCAATATTTTTCCCTTTAAATATTCTAACTTTAAAGAAAAGTGCGTTTCATATTATTTTGCTTATATTCAAAATAGTGCGGTTTTAATGTGATATTCTTTGAATAAATTTTTATTGGAAAGCTGCCCCCTTAAATAACAATAATATATTACTTTTAATGCCTAGATAAAATATAAAGGAACCTAAGTTCCCGAAAACTGCTGTAAAGTTATTTTTTTAATTCAGTTGTAAAATAGAGCTAACGTTATTTTTTAAAACGTTATTTTTTGGGAAGAAGAAAAGAAACTAATGTTGGAAAATTGAATGAAAAAAGGTGTTATGTATTAACAACAAAACTATTTCAATCTCGTTTTCGAAATTTTCCAATCATAAGAGAAAAGATAAAAAACAACCTAACTCTTCCTCTTGAAACCTTCTGGTTCTACCAACATGGCCGCCGCTACTTGACAGTTACTTCACTCGCTCCAATAGGGAAGGGGAGGAATGCCCACTCCTTCTTATTTATAACTCTATGAGTCAAAGAAAATTAAAATGTAAATAAAAAGTATAAATAAAATATATAGTATATAGTTAAAATTCTCCTAATTTCATAACATATTTTTTAATGTAGTTATTCTAAATATTTATGATTTTTTTTAAAAATTATATTCTCTTCAATTTAAATATCTATAAATTATATCATCGGAAATTTAAATGTCTATAAACAATTGTAAAATTTCTAATGTCATTATGAACCTAAATTATTATTTTGTTTCAGTAATTAGCGTTTAAGGTTGATGTTTCCTAATGATTAAGTATGAACAAATTGCTATTAACGGCATATTTTAAAATCAGGGATTCTAAATTTAACTTAACTTATCGTTATGAAAGAATATGTAGATAAAAAAAGTGTCGATATATGCCTTCATTTTTCTTAATAGTTAAAGTTAAAACTGAACTTTTTAAAATAAAGTATTTATCGTGTCATTTTCATCAACTAGCAAAACATTTTTATAAGTTTAAAATGGTACTTTTTTTAATATAATAACCAAGAAAATTTTTTTTGAACTATGTTTATGAACGGAAATAATGTGTTAATTACGTAAAGTTTGAAAGCTAATAACCAGAAAAAGTCTAACTTATTTTTACAAAGAGAAAGATGCAAAGTTATCATAATATCTTTACTTGCGATCTCCGAGATCTGTGGACACAGTGACGTCATGAGGAGGGAAATCGTAGCTTCAGCTCTAAGAGCGGAGTGAACTAGCCCTTCTATTCTCTTTAGCCCTGCTTTTATATTGGTTTGGCTTGAACCCATAGTTTTTGCAGTTATAAACATGAATTCTAAGATATATGTAGTCATTTTAAACAATTACTAAAAATTTTCACAATTATTGATAAAATTTCACAACAATTAGCATAATTAACATTTAAAGTGTTATTTTCTGACATAAAGTTTTATCATCAGAATTTTTTTTTTTTTTTTTTTTTTTTACGAAATTATGAAAGTTTTTTTTTTTTTCAGAATTGGTTGTTTATTTTTTTATTTATATTAAGGAATTTTTCCCAACCAAAATTTTAATATTTTTTTCTTGCTGTTTTTTTAATTCATTTTTAACTTTTACTTCATTACAAATTAATAAGTTCAACTAACTAATCTTCTGAACCTTAATTATATAATAATTTTTTCTTTTTAAATCGTGATACTCATTCAACAATTCAGGTTACTCAAAATTCCTGATACTCATTTACTTTGTTATTATTTTATATGGTTATTATTTATTTAAACAGTTCTATTGTTCCATTAGTATAATTAAGTAATTGAATATTATTATGATATGATTGATTGAATTTTTTAATCGAATTTGTGACAAATCAAGGAATTATACGCAATACCCTTTTGTTCTTTACAGAGAGATAAGTTGTTTTCTTCAAATAACATTATTTTGGAATAAAATATGAAATTTTATTTGTTATGGTCCAAGTAATTGTAAATATCCCATTATGAAAATATCATGAATCAACATTATGAAAATAGTTTTTATAAACTTTAAATTTATCCTAATTGATTTTTTTTTTTAAATTTTGATTTAGATATTTATATAAAAAAATTTATTTACTCAAAAATTTTATCATCTATTTGAGTGAAATATTTTTCTACAGCATCAACTTTTTATGGTTTTGCCCAGTTGCAATAAAAATTCAATTCAGTCCCCCTTTTTTTTAATTTTAAAAGTTGCCACTTAAAAAAATAACTGAAATTAGTAATTTTTAATCAATATTTCTTTTACTAATTTAGCTTTTATAATCTACAGATTAAAGAGTAAAGTATATATATATTTTGCTAAAATCAAACTTCAATATTTTATAGTTTGTTTGATCCATATTTTAACATTTAGTAGTTCCATCCTTTGATTGTACTGAATTATGCCAAACATTTGAAAATAAAGTGAGCATCTAACAAACAAAATGCTTATTTTTTAGAACTAAATGAGACTCTTCAACTATCCGATGAAAGATTTGGAAATTCAAATGAAGGACATAATCAAGTAAGTATTAGCTTGAAGAAACTAGGAAAGTTGTCAATATTCAGTGATAATTTATTATTATTGATAATTTATTTTTATCAGGCTTCATGATTACTTAATGAATTTTTAATCTTTCTTTTTTCTTTAAGAATTTTTCTTTTTCAGTGACTAAATATATTATTAAAATTATATTATCAGCGATATTATAATATATATATTATAATATCACTAAATATATTATCAGTGATATTGCTGAAATAACTTTTTTTCATGACTGTTATGCATATACTGTAAATATTTGCATTAGCTCACTATACAGGGTTGCCACAGGCGACTAAAATGCAACTATTTTTGGCATGAGGCGATTATGGCAACTTTTTTTGCCTGAAAAGGCTAAAAAAAGCAACTATTTTCAGGAAAAGGAGACTATTGGGAGACTTTTCTGTACTCCTAGAGATGTTTTTTTTTTCAAGCATAAGTTGGTGAAATATCTGCCGCCCCGCTAGATAGTTCCTGAACACACTGAACTTTTTTTTCTTAAAAAATAAAAAATTTTAAAAATTTTGAATTGCAAATTTGAGTCTTCACTTTTTAATTCGTTCAATCTGCACAAATTCCATCGTAAGTCTATTTCATTTCTCGATCACCTTTTCAATGATTATTGCTAAAAAATTCTGCATGATTTTTTTATTTAAAAAAATTTTTTTAACGGTATTACAATCCATGAATTTCAAATTTTAGTAATCACTTTTCATTTATATATATATATATATATATATATATATATATATATATATATATATATATATATATATATATATATATATATATATATGTAAACATTTATATATATGTAAACATTTATATGAAAATTATCATATTTGCCACCAACTTGACTGAATGAATGATGGTAAAGTCATTAACAAAATTTTAGTCATATTTTTGGTGAATTTTTTGTTCTTATTAGGCAACTATTTTCCTAGTTTTTGGCTGCTATTTTCATGCTTTAAGCTATTAAAAGCAACTATTTTGTTAATTTTTTTCTGTGGCAACCCTGCTATACGTTTTGTCTTAAAACCTGAAAAATCAAGAGGACTGCGAAAGAATGTGAGGTTCCATCTTCTAGAGACTGGTTTAATTTTACTTAATGGAAACTTCGGACACTTATTATGAATACAGTATTATGAACAACATTTCTTTAGTGATGAGTACCCTATAGTGGATAACGAACATGAGAGCATCAAAAGGTGTCTCCAAAATTTAGGATGAGGATGAATGCCAGAAAATCTCAATTAGAAACAGTGATGCAAACAAAACAGCAATTACCACTTTTTCTAGTAGCCTAAGTGGTAGCTAAGTGAAAGTACGATTGACTACAATTTAAACTCACACAATTTATATAATGCCAATGCTAACTCAGTTGAACAAAAAAGTTAATTAGTATGATTCCTTTTAATTAAAAATATATGCAAATTCTAATCTATGACGTAAAAGGAGACAGTATAATATTGCATTAATAACTTTACTCCCTGGTGACAGACCACACGTTCACCTATACAGGTGTAAACAAAAGCCCCAAATGTAAACAATATGTAAGACTTTTGGCTTGTAAAGTTCATTGATTAGTGCAATTTGTGGCGTCAATCAATGGACTTTAACAAGTTTTGATACATGAGTCATAGTGGCTCAATCGGATAGAGTGCTTGGTTCCCAATGAGCTGACCCGGTGTGTATTGCAGCGATTGCTAGTCGATACAAATTCCACCCCTGACTCGCACTGACCATATTGATGAATTAAAATATCTTCAGTGGTAGATGGATAATGAGTTAAAAGTCCCTTTACCACCAGGCTAACCGTAGAGGGTATTTGTGGTTTTTTCTCTATTTAATGGAAATGTGGGTTAATTCCTTCAAAAAGTCCTGCACAAAGGCAATTTTTCCCCAATACTTGATCCAGGAGTTCCCTTGTCTTCTGAATCGGATTCAAAACTACAAGGCTATGTAGTTTATATATTGGTAGTTGTAAACTCCAAATCGGGGCTGTACAACGATGGTTTTAAAACAAAATAAAAGTTTCATGCATACAGTGTAACCTTGATTATTTAACACTTGCGAGAGATGATATAATAATCAAGGTAATCAGTATAAATATAATTAATTTGTTTTTCATACTGTATAACATTGATTTTTATACACTTGCAGGACAAAGTATAATAATCAGGGTAATCTGTGTAATTTTTATTTAATTGGCTTTTCTTTTAAATTAAATAAGTGATTCTTATTTAATTTCAGGCAATACCATCTGACATTGTCCTGCCTACACAACCTTATCATCCTGCTGAATTTCCAAGTGATATCAACTTATCTTTGTACATTCCTGTATTCATATCAGTTGCTATTAATCCTGGGTGCTTTTGGTTTAAACTTCATATTGAAGAAGTTATCTGCAGATTTAGGGAATTAGAAGAAGAAATGCAGTATTCTATTTTTGTTGCTCATTCAACCTCATTTTATTCATTTAATATAAAACAAAATCAACTGAAATAGATTCAGATAAATTTTTTATTCTTTTGTTTTGTTTCAGCTCTTTAGTCTGATTACTTTTTGTTTAGATTGTTAATTACCCTTTTCCATATTTTATACATCGTTAAAGTACTTTGAATGACTAACAATTAAAGGGAGGTAATTTGGAGTCTTAATCTTTGTTATTAAATCTGATTTATTGGCTCATTCAAGGGAAATAGGTAATATGTCAATTTCATTCTGTGCCACTTGTATTTGTGATTGCAAAACTTGAATATAGAGAAGACCATGACTAGAGCCTCTCTCCTCTTAGGCTTACATGTTAGGGAATGTATTATGATTTTTTTTTTCTTCTATCATATTTTTGCATTAAGATTATCTAAAATATTTTTTTTAATTTCCATGATGCCTTCATTAAGAACTATGTTTAATGCAGTTGTGATTTTCATATAATTTCCAAGTTTAAAAAGATTGAAAATCAAGACAGAAACTAAAGTACTTCTTATTCCTATGACTATCTATACACTAATGGTGAAAGTCTGTCTAGTGTTGCCCTGGGTAATGAGTTCTGTTATGCTCCACCTATAGCCCATATTGATTGCCAATATCATATATATCACATAAACATGGTCTTAAAAATAAAACTAGTGATGTGCTTATCAAGGGAAATAAAACACCCTAAAGGTTAAAACAAGTGTTATATTTTTTGTTTTATATTTCTACTATGAAATTTTTTTGCTTTCAGATCTTTTTACCACAATGAGAAATCAGATATTTATCAGATGTCTATGAAAGACATCAAAATTGGTTCAACGTGTGTTGCGATGCATGAAAACCACTGGTATCGCACTACGATTACATCATCACCTAATGCTGATTCTGTCAATGTAAGAAAAAGTAGTTTAATTTCATAAGTGATCTAATTTATATTTCGTGTGTGATCAATGTTTATATTTCGCTGAAATTGTGTGTTAATAACACTATACAGTAAAAGTAATAAATGGAATCCTATTGAATTAATTCAATGAAGGATTAGCTAAACATATATGTTTTATTTTTAATAGATTCTGTACATGGTTGAAATGATTTAAATCATTTGATTCAAACCTTGATTTTATTAGCCATTTAAAACAGTTAATTTTTAAAAACAGTAATTTAAGTGAAAAGGCAAAGCACTGTATAACTTCTGAATTTATTCTTAAGATTGTGATTTTTAAAAAGATTTTTAAGTCTCATTTTATTTATAAAAAAAAACTTTATCTTTAGAAAAAACAAGGGAATGTTTGTAAATTATTATTTGATTTTTAAAGTAGAATTATAAATTAATTAAATGTGTATAAAAGTGGCATGAAACTTTTAAACTATAATTTTTTTGTGAAATAATTTGCTTTCAATTAACATGTTTCAATTATACACATTTAGTTTGAAATATATTTAATTACAAGTACTTTTAAAACTAATTAAATGTGTAGTTAATGTTCGTAAATAATGAAGATAAATAAATTCATGAGGATGTTGAGCTTAAACAAAAATTATTATGATTTCATAATTTATGGTAATTAAATAATATTTTTAGCCATTTCAGTTGGAAAATAAAATATTTGGGATGTAATATTTTGAAATATATTAAGTATTATTTCATTGAAAGTAAAATTTCATGTGAATTCTTTTTTTAGGTTTATGTTGTTGATTATGGAGGCTGGGAAAAAGTGCCCTGTTCCAGACTTCGTTATTTAAAGTAAACAATGTGTATATATATATATATACAGACTTAACAAGTTGACTTATAATAATTTTGACTGTTTCTTATTTTTTCTATATTTTCGAAAAAATGGCTAAATTTTTAAGAACTAGAATAATATGTTTTTTATATTAATTACTTAATTTTATACCATGTTTTCTTTTTTTGATGTTAGACATGTTGAGATAACATTCCATAAAAAAATATTCAAAGCTGAATATTTATTTTACTTCTTTATTCTTTTTTTCACTAACAAATACATTTATTATAAAAATGTTTTTTGTTATTCATATAAATAAAAGTAATAATTATAAATAAACCTCTCTGACTAATAATAATTCAAAGTAATTGTGTTTTTACAGCATATATATATTTAGTACTTATTGTAAAATATTTTTTCTTGAACTTATGGTGTTTGAAAGTTCTAAAAAAGGTATCAATACAAGTTCTGTGATGGAAATATGTAGCTTTTGTGATGCTATCATTTAGGAAACAGAAAAACTTTCCTTAATCTGTAATTTCTAATGCCTTTGTAGTTTATTTAATCATTTATGTTATTAAATAATAGTACACTTTTCCACAGAATTTGACTTGGTAGCAGAGGAAATGAGTTGGGTTATAAAGTGAACCAGATAAAGTTTCGTAATAATCTTTGGGGTTTCTCGTTGAGTAAAAAATCTTACATAATTTGTTAAATTGTTGCTAGAACTGTCATTACATATATATAATATAAATACGTAGATAAAAGTTCTAACAATATTCTGTTCTATTGATTCTATACATTCTAAGTGTTTGTGAAAGTAATTTATGCTTATAATTATAAACCTGAGTGTTATTTTACTACCTCTACAACAAATCTTAATTAGAAAGCTTAAAGAATTGCAGACGTGGTATATTTTTTAGAAATTTATTTAACTTTTAAATTATAAGCATATTTTATTATCATTATTCTTTCACGTATAGTGCGCCAAAAAAGAGACCACCCAGAATAACTTTTGATTTAATCTATCCAGATCTTCATATTCCAGGACTCATTCTTTATGTCCAGAGTGGGTGACGTCAAATATGATATTTAATGAGTGCAGACGTTATTTTAAGTTACGAAATCAGATGTAATAACATACTTTTTCTGAATAAGCATACATTTGTTTTGACGGATATGAATTTCTGACCCCCAAACCCCAAAATATAGCGTGTAGCCGCAATCTAGAAAATGTGGTCCCAATAGTTTTTTGCATATTTTGCTATATCTAGAGAAAATTTTAAGCTAATTGAAAAAATTTTGCGCACAATTATAAAATCCGTTTATCCAAAAATAATTCCATGCAAAAAATAACTTTTTATAAATATTTATTCCTTTAAAATTTTTTAATTATTTAATAATGGCCAAAAAAGTTGTGAATTGAAAGGTATACAGTTTTTCTGCATCATTTTAAAGAATGTAGTTTTACATGTCAATACACAAAATTTGAGCAAAATTGGTTAAATAGTTCTTGCGTAATAGAATTACAAAAAAGTCAAATATTTAAAATTTATTTTTTAGGAACTATTCTGCTGGTTTCCTTGAAATTTTGTATTTTGCCAAGTAAAATTATATTCTTTAAAATGATTCAAAAATATGTATACCTTACAATTCAATATTTTTTGCATGGAATTATTTTTGAATTAACGAATTTTATAATTGTGTGTAAATGATTTTAAATTTGCTTGAAAAGTTCTCCAGATTTGACAAAATATGCAAAAAGTAAAATTAACTTAAAAGGGTTTTTTGGAGTACTCTCCGGATCAAACTATTGGGACCACATTTCCCAGATTGCGGCTTTTGGAGGTTAAAAATCAGAATCCGACAACAACAAAAAAAGATGTTTTTTTTTTTTTCAGAGAAAGAACTTTTTTGTGTCTGATTTCGTAACTTAAAATATCGTCTGCACTTATTAATTAGCATATTTGAGGTCACCCTCTCATGCCATTAAGATTGAGTCCTATAACATGAAGATTAACTTATTATTTCAAAAGTTATTCAAGATCATCCAGTTTTTTTATCCTCACTCTACATACATATATATTTTTTTTGTTTTAGAAATTCGTTCATCTCTTTGCCAGGGCAAGCTTTTAAAACTCAACTTGCTTCAATAAAGCCCTTAAATAATGTAAGTCCACTATTTAAATAACATAAGGAACCTAATATATTAACTTCATGATTTGTTCTTTATTCATTACATGTGATGCTTAATTTATTTAATTACCATCAAAAGTCTTACAAAATTAAAATTTTTCTTCAGAAAAATTGATATCCTGGTTTATTTATGTAATAATGCTAAATTTAATAAGGATTAATAATTTTTTTCCCAAAATTATTAGATTAAACTTTTTTCAGAGAATATATAAATTGAAATCAGTTTAAATGTACATATTTGTTCTAAAAATTCTTTAATTGGGACACAATATAAAGGTTATTTAATTCATTTTAAAAGGAATTAAATAACATTCTAAATATTTTTTTTTTAAACTTTAGAAACTGTCACTTAAGTTGAAGTGAAAAATTGTTAACTTGAAGATAATTTTGTGTGGAAGTAGGACATCATATTTTTTGGATACTTTGTTTGAACATGAACATAATTTGGAGAAGTTTGTAATATTTACTGGTTCTAATCATTTGTACAGAAAAAAATTATGGGTTGCATATTTGTCTGATAAGAAAATGTTAAAATGTAATATTATTGCTTTAATTTAATTGTTTTTGGGAAATATTTCATTGGTATGTTCCTAATTCTAGAGTGGAAATATACTGAAACTGATAGGTATTTATAATTTATTTTTAGATGAAAAATTCCAATCTAACAAAATAATGTTAGCTAATGTTAAAATTTGTTATATCGGTGTAAATAATTTTTATTATTGCTTAGCAATTGCTTTTCTCTTGAAATTCACTAAAATGGGATTTAACTGTATTGAAAAATAAAATATAAAAAATCGCGATATTATTGCATCTAGTCATCCCATAAACTGAAAGTGAATTTTTTGAGCTTGCCAAGAAGTCTGCTGTTCTTGATAACACTTTTATGCAACTTATTTTCTGTTTTCAAAGTAATTACTATTTATGTTCTAGTATTAATAAAGTAATTACTATTTATGTACTAGTATGTTCATTTTCTATTATTAAGTATTTGAAAAATGATAGACATATTTTAAAAATATAAAACATTTTACTTTGTTACTCCTTCTTTGCACAATTTTTTTTCTTCTGGCGTCAAAAATATTAGCCTTAATTCAAATCAATGCTAAAAGAAAAAATTCCCAGTTTCAAAAATACTGAAGTACAACCTAGCCATATCTGGCTATTCTTCCAAGAATTAGCTAACACTAATGTTTATCAAAACTATTTTATTAGACCTTGTCATTTTTATAGACATGTTTTCTAAAATAGAACTTTTGATCTACTCAAATTTATCTTTAGTCAATTACGTGTTTTCTCAGTTTTTGTTCTCATCCTTTTTTTTGTGTGTTTTTCCAGGCCAAAGTATGGAGTAAAAGAGCTACTAATAGATTTTTACAACTCTGTATTAAGTCTTGCATTATGGCTAAAGTTGAATTAGAGGTATACAAATTAGCTAAAATATTTTTTTTATATATGTAGCTTTTAACTCTATAATATTCACTTTAGAAACATATAATACACATCATTCAATACACTTCAAGAACATTTTCTTCTCTTAACACAGTTTTCCTAGTGATACATGATAAAAACAAGAAACTAACAAAATTTGATTTTTATGATCAAACCGCCGAATAATAAAGAACAAAATAATAAGGTTATATTTTTCCTCCGACCACAATTTTAGAATTTTGCATCAAGATGAAAACTTAAAATTTTTCAAGTTAATTTAACTTTTTTTTTTTTTTTGTCATTTAGACTACTTAATTTAATCATGAATACATTGCCAGGACCTCAAATATAAAACAGGAATGACTTCATGATTTTTTTTTTTATTTTTAAAATTTGTAATATCATTCTAAATATAATAACTAAGGATAAACTAAGGAGATCTTTATAGCTCAGAATGGGACGTGAATTAGAACTCTAGACATTAACTATCATTGAAGAATATTAATTTACATGGGTGTATTTATTTCAAAATATAGAAAGTGGCTAATTTTGCATAATTGATTTTATATGCTAAAGATATATGCTTTTTAAAATTTAAAAATAAAATTAATTTTTTTTCTAAACTTTTCGTGACCTTTGTTTATTGTTAATAAATTTTCTTGCTTTTTTATGTGCAACCACTTTTTTCATGTTTAAACTGTGAAATTTTTGAAGTGATTTGTTCTTATCATGCCATTTCTCTTTTATTCCATCTAACCAAACGTTTTGATCATCAATTCACTTAAATCTGAATATAATTCCAATTAAATGTCTTGTACCAAATTAGTTCTTAGATTCAATCAAGTTTTGTAATTTGCAATAATATTAAGTTTATTATAGATTAATTTTAAATCTTAATTGCTAGTAAGATACCTGGTTGCTAGTGATTCGTCACGTGACTTTATTATTGAGCTGTGTTACATAGCAAGTAATTTCATAGTTTTAATTAGTGTTTTAAAGAAAAGCTTAACTCAGTGAAATTTTCCAGTTCCTGTACGAAATATCCATGGTTCGTAGCATTTTCAAAAAGTGCTTAAAAGTGCTTACTGTCGATTTTCGTTTTTAAAAGCTCTTACAGGTGCTGTTTTTATTGGGTGTTTTTAAAAAAGTACATAATTTTCTCAATTCTGTAATGAGATATTTTTTCTTTATCACGTTGATTTTCTCCAAGAATTATACAAAGAAAAGCGAAGTTTTTGCATTGTTTCACTCAACATTATCACAACTTACTCAACCACAATAAATTTTGGCGTATCGTCGTTCTGTAGCACATAAAATTTACAATCATTCTATGCATTTGATGAAATACTTGCAGAATCGCTTGTGCTATACTTAGCTGGAAAGGATTCTTTTGTTCTCATGTGCAACTCTGTTGCATTTTGCAAGAGATTCTCAATTTCAGGCTTCCTATTTTTCCTTTTTCGTTTTCTAAAATAGAACCAAAAAATCTTTAGAATTTTCACTAATTTGCATTAGAATTATGAATTTATAAGTTTTCTTAGTTTGCTTAATTCTTTACATTTCCTTATAAATTCAGCATGATCTATAATAGTAATCTTCTTAATGTTTTGTTGAATATGCTTTTTTAAATAATTTTTAATTCAAATCTAAAAAATAACTATAACTTTTTTTAAGTAATAGTTAAACTAATTATTATCTTTAATTATAATTTATTATTTTACATAATTAAAATAGTTATTAATTTAAAAAATAAAATGATCCACTCAATATTGAATATATTTAAAATTGTGCATAAATTGTTTTTATGGTGGCTAATGTAATCATGAAATGATTTTTTGGCAGAAACGTGTTATTTTATTATGATAAGGTAATGTGATGTCTTTGGTAACTACTTTACATTTTGTTAATATATATATATATATGAAAAACTTTCAACAGTAGGATGAAAAAATTCTTATTAGTGTGCTTATCCTAATCATGATTTTTTTTTTAAATAAAGGGATTAAAAAGATTGTTGAGTACTTAAAAGTTGCTTATATTTTGTTGAAAATTTAGCTAAGCACCCTGATATCTCTATTTACCACTAAATATGCAGGTTGAACTTGCATATTGTGGTTCAAGGTTTAAAAATATAAGTGGCAACATGAATAAAAAAAAATTTAATACTCGTCCAATTAAAATTGCATTTCTTCAGTATTATCTACTTTTAATTAATTACTTTTACTTTTCTGTCCATGCATAAAGTAAAGTCCATGCATGCTACTCAGTAATTACTTTTTGTCAAATGTGGGGATGCCATTAGCGAAGTTCGTCATGATGGCTATGGAGCCCCCTAGTGATCGAAACAAATGACGATCTAAGGTACAGCAGGCTTTATGTAATCATTAATAATGTACTTTTAAGTTGCACAACCTTCATTTTAATCCACAACTCCTGACTGCCATTTGAAAACATTATAAAGTTGTTGAAATAGTATTATACACTTCAGTCATATACTGTAACTACCCCATCTATGAAGAACTTTTTTCTACTCTTTATGCATGGACAACAGCAACATCCCGCTACTTTTAAAGAGTGTTTGAGACCACCTGATTTTTTTTCCAGACAACCTTCCTCTACTTTGTGTACAATTCCTTTTCATTCATTATTTATTAAATAAGTAATTTCATTCAAAAGACAGACAATTTTTATGCATCAAATTATTAATTTAAAAAAAAAAAAATTTATCTGATTAAATTTTGTAATTTATTCCCAAAATATGGTCTGTAATTTGTTGAAATATTTCCTGAAAAAAGAAAATCTCGTAAGATTGAAAGGCAATCCTGTTGCCAATAAATGTTAGTATATCTTGGATGCATCCCTCAAGCTGTTAAGACTACATCAAAATGTGTAAAAATCTGACTATTAAAAAGTTATTGAGAGTATTGCATCTTTTTTTGTTCTTATAATTTTAAGTGTGCATTTAAATTTATATTATAGGGTAATTTAAAATATTGTTTCAGTTTGATGACTCACTGTCAGTTTTACTCTGTGATACTTCTGGTGATGATGACATTGATATCAATGCAATACTGTTGGATGAAAACTTAGCTGAAAGTTATTCAGCTGATAACTCTAATCTAATTGATAAATCACCTGTAAGTATGTGTTTAATGTAAAAATATCATTTAATTATCAACCATTTTAAAATAATATTAATTATAAATTTAAATGAAGTTACCTACATGTATTATTATGATTGAAACATTTAAGGTTGAAGTTTTTGAAACATACAATGGAGAAAATAACTCAGCAGAGAACAGTGCCTCTGTTAATTATTGTGCTGATTCACAAAGGTATGGTTATTATTATTTTTTATTTTATGTTAATCTTTATCGAGAATTTTTGTGTTTTTATATTGAATATTGATAGATTATATACTAATGCATTGTTTTGTAAAGTACTCATAGTTTTGTCGTAGCAGATTTCTTTAATCTGATTTAGATTTAGTTTTGAACACTCATTTTGACTACTTGCTACACCAACTTTCCCAATAACAATGAACTTTTTTATGTGATCTAGTTGTGTATGTTTAAATTAATTTTTAAATAATGATTTGTTTCTTTTATATGTGAGTTATTTAAATTATAACAGATTTCATTGTTCTGTTTTTTCATGTTTGTAAAACAGATTGCAGTTAACTGTAAGTTTTTTTTTTTGCATACTCTAAATTGAAATAGACTTAATTATTTTATAGAAAAGAATAAACACATAAAAATAACTTTAATTGAGTTCTCACTGATGAAATATTAATCAACAAATGTGATATTATATATAGGGAGCAATTTATAAGGATAACTGTATCTTAAAGAAACTGATAAGATGACTTTAGGCATTCTGTGAATTATCCTAAAAGGTTTCAAAAACAATTTACATTTTATAAAATTAAATGAAAATATGGCTTTTAACTGCAGTCATAATCAGAAGCAGTCCTCTAGTGCAGTGCTCCCCAACCTTTTTCTCACCGCCGACCTGTCAACGTTTGATAATTTTACCTTGGCCCGGGGGGAGGGGGGGCGTTGATTGCTTATATTTTAAATTATTTAAATTTATTAATTTAAATTTAATTGTATTTAAACATGCCTTCAAAATAAAATACAGTTACACCAAAAAATAAATATAAAGTGATTTGACATTTTAACTTCTAGAATGTTACGATCGAGTAACGATCGAGAGAGATGACAAAGTCCTTCAATAGTTCCAATGTAAATTTCGCACTGCGTTTTCGGGTTTTATTTATGATATTTACAGTTATGATGATTGATTTTTTTTAATTAAAACTAATTGAAAGAGAAAGTAGTTGCAGTGGTTATTTTTTTTATACTTTTTGAAACATTAAAGAATTAATGCCACTACCAGCCCCCTTTTTTTAAATCAATAAAATTTTAATTGAACACATATGTTTTTTTATTTGGGGTATATACCTAGGAATTTAAATTAACTTTCAATGAAATTTGTGGCCCGGTATCATTTGACCCACGGACCGGTACCGGGCCAGCGGTTAGGGAACGCTGCTCTAGTGAATGACCATAAAGACATAACTCTGACTACTAGAAATGTATACTCAATGATTACTAGGAGCAATTCGAAATAATTTGTTGGCAGATTTTTTTTATAAGCAATCATGTTATTCATTGAGTTTCTCTATAAATACAATTATAATTTCAGCATTTAAAGATACATCAATTAATTGTTAGTCCTTTATTTTAGCATAAATTCATAAAATGTATGAAAACCAAACAAAAATATAAAAGGCGTCTCTCTTCAGCCTTGATTATGTAGAATGATTACAAAAAATATGATTCAGTTTATGAGTTTATTTCAGTGGCTATTGCAAAATAGTGGCTTTGGTAAAATATAATCCTTTTGAGAACAGTGGTACTTTACCGGAACTAACCCAAGCACGAGTTTGGTTCATTAGTGGTAATGTTATTGAACCAATTTCTAGGGTTAGTATGTTAGCATTTATGTTATTCTACTGATCAGAACTGTTTGGTTAACCTTAAAAACAACATAAAAGTATGATATACCAGACAGTGGCACTTAACCTTAAAACAAGAATATTATGTAATGTAACTCAATTCAGAGATAACTCTTTCTAATTCCTCATATGATGAAAAATGCGATCCCACAGCGATTTTGGCCACCATGACTATCAAAACTAAAAAAATAAATAGGAAAAAGCTACCCTGTGATTGGTTAAAATTTGCTTTGGCATAATAACGAAATGAATTTTATTTGACCAACTGATCACTGCAATAGATAAACCCTTAGTTTCTTAGCTGAACTGTTCGCTTTTAATCTTTCATTTCTGCCCAATTTATGGCTCAATTTGTTTAAGCTTTTTGTTACACAAGCAAGAAAAAAATTTTCATTCAGAACTTTGTAAACATATTTACAAAGCATGCAAATTTATCACTGCTCGTCCACTTCTTGATATTTCAGGTTTTAATTCTTTGTTGCCATTGCAAAAAAATAAATAAATAATAATTATTTTCTTTTTAACAAAATACATACATATGCATTAGTGTTTTATACAATATTGATAAATAATTCATGCTTATAAAGAAATATTCTTTCATATAGTTATCTTTAAGTAAGATAATTTGAATCATATGTAATTTTTTTTAAATAGTTCTATACCTTAAATGTGGTAAATTGGGAAAAAAATACAATTAACATTAGGGCTACAATATACAACTGCTTTCTTAACTTAGCTAATTATCCCAAATTTTCCAGAATATTGCTATTCTTCACATCAGGTGAGAAAATCTGCATGTCTATTATTTACCTCTTGTTTTTCTTTTTTTTTTCTTCCAAATGTCGAAATTGCCCTTTTTTTCTTCTTTTTTTTTCAAAAATTCACATTCAAGAATAAGGAACCAAATTTCCCCCATTTCTCCACATTGGAAAATTAATGTGTTGAAGGGAATGATGCCCCAACACTGAAACTGTGTCTTAATTGTCTAAATCTTTCTCTTTTTTTTTTTTTTTTTTTTTTTACCTTTCTCTCAGTTGGGTTTAACATTTGTTTCATTTTATGATTTCTTTCTCTATTTTATAATAAATAAATTTTTCACTCATAGTTACTTATCTGTTCATTAATGTATATTGCTACTTTTTAAATTTTCACTTTCTTTCTGCCGTTTTTACCTCTGCAATATTTTGATATTCAAAATTCTGAATCTCAGAAAATGTGTGTCCTGCAATGATGGACTTGTTGTTGAGACACAGTTCCCAGCAGATCACCGAAGTCAAGCATCACTGGCTGCTGTCAGTATGCATGTGGGTGACCACTCGGATCAATCTGAGTAGGGACTGAGGGTGTACGGTATTGGTCCTCCTTAAACTGTTCTACGGTGAAGTGCTCGACTTCATGTGCAGTTCGTCGTGCTATCAAAGCGGGGATGCCATCCCCTCTGCACAGGATAAAAATTGTAATGGCATGTCTTCAGATCTTCAGGGATGTTTCCCAGACCGTCGCCAATAGAACATTGTGCTGCTCTAGTGCAACGTAAATGAACTACAACAACTAAAAATGTGTTAATTCAGACAGTGTATCTATGCATTTACATTTATAAAAAGAATTTGGTAATCAATTGCATGTCAGATAGTAAAAGGTCACTTTCTATAAACCTTTTTACATATGTTGTAGGGAATTATATGATATTGAAAAAATGGGTAAATAAATACTCTCCTTAAGTAATTATTCTCTTTATGAAATTTCTCTCCTTATATAATTACTCTTCTTATATATTTAGTTTTTATAGTTGGAAAAAATTATGAACATAGAAAACTTCTGCTTAAGTAGAAGCATATTGAATTTTTATTATAGCTTTTAAATAACTGGTGTTTCCTGTTTTAGATTTAGAATGAATGGTGAAAGTCAGGATAAGAAGAATAGCTCATCTCTTGTAGAAAGGTGAATACGCCTCTCTTTTTTCTTCTAAGAGAATCGTAATTTTTAAATTATTGGTTTTGCTTTAATTTTCTTTCTTTTTTTTATTATTTTAATTTATTAAAGTGTGTCAACGATAACTCTTACTTAGACAATAAGTATTTAGAATTAACTTCTTACTCTAATATGAAAAGAGTCTCTGATTTTAGCAAAAATTAAGTATATTAGTAATAAGTTATAATTATAGTGTTAATAATATAATAAATTATCCAATTAATTATAATATAAATTATTTGTACTCATGACTGTAATCAAAGTGAGGAAAGGATTTTTGCCATCACATAAGCAACTCTGAACCAACCAAATAAAAGTGATAAAACCTTTGCTATAAATAGTTTTCAATGTTTTTTCTAATTTTATTGATGGATTTCTGCTATTTGCAATTTATGAATCTTCAGTTTGTGAAAATAAACAAGCTAGTGGAAACCTGAATTGTTTATTTTGTAAAATAATGTTTCATGTACTTTGTGAAAAACTTCTTAAATGTTCTCTGCTCATAAAAAATCATATTTCAACCTACAGTCTTTCACCCATTGAAAACCAGCTTTTCTCACATGTTAAATACATAAGAAATTCAAACGCAATTAAAATTCTCATTGTTTTGTTTAAATATATTAAACTTAATTTGTTTAATATATTAAACTGAAAACTATTTACTCTTGAAATAATTAAAGAATTCACGGGAAAAATAAATATTTTGTTATGTACTCATTTGGAATCTTTTTTTTTTTTTTTTTTACTGTACATGAATTACATACTAAGATAATAAACTTGTTCTAAATTTTTGAAACAAACCACCCAACTTAAGATTTTTTTTAATATAAAGAATAAGATGTATGGATAAAGAAAAATTTTAGAAATAAAATATCACTACTTGTAAGTATTTTATGTTCAAAATATCATTTTAAGTACCTTTTAAAATTTATTAGTTCTTTAGATATATAATTCAAAAATCCGAAATATTTGTTAGGATAGAAAAGCAGATTGTATCAAATCGTTTTATAAATCAAAATTTGTAATGAAGTATGTTATACCATAATAGCTATTACAAATATTGATTCATTTATTTTATTATTGTTACAAGACAAGCATAATAAAATTTTTCATGTAAATAAACTTAGCTGCATTTTCTTACTTTTTTTTTCTTAGGGCTTATCTGGGTGATGATTATTGGACTTATATAATTATAATTTCTGACGTGGCTTTCATGGCCTTTTTATACTTTTTTTTCCTAGGGCTTATCTGGGTGATGATTATTGGACTCATATAATTATAATTTCTGACGTGGCTTTTATGGCCTTTTTATGCTTTTTTTTCTTAGGGCTTATCTGGGTGATGATTATTGGACTCATGTAATTATAATTTCTGACATGGCATTTTTTATACTTTTTTTTTCTTAGGGCTTATCTGGGAGATGATTATTGGACTCATATAATTATGATTTCTGACATGGCTTATATGACTGCTACTGATCTTTGTAATTTATTTTGGCATGATAAATCTGCTGAAGTTTTAAAATCAAGAGTAAGTAAGTCCAAGTTTGTCACAATTTCGTTTGAAATGTTTACCTTTTATTACTACATTTACTATGCATGAATTGTATTTTGTGAAACTACTTGGTTCATAAATATTTGCATTTTTTAATGTGTTGTAAAACTTGGACAACTTGTAAGTTAAGACAACTGTAGGTTGTACAAAAGTTGGAGAACTTGTAAAACTGAATCGAAAATTGAGTTTGGGAAAATTTGACTTATTAACAGAAACTTTTGTTATCATTATTTTTTAACAAGAGTAGACAAAATGGCATTAAATATAATAAACAGTAGACATTTTCAAGAATTATTAAAAATGATATACATGTTGTCCAAAAAGTAACAGATATCTTGTGAAATATGAATTGCAAAAAATCTAGAACTGCATGCATGTAATATTTTTTGCAAACACATTCCATTCACACAACGCCTGTTCCATCCCCTGAGAGTGAATCGATTTTCAAGGTTGGGGGGTATTCTTTGGTGTCATTATATAGGTTTAAAAATCTGTCAAGCAATGTAATTTTTATGTTTTGGATCTGACATGTATTT
Source organism: Parasteatoda tepidariorum (assembly GCF_982258835.1). Lineage (NCBI taxonomy): Eukaryota > Metazoa > Arthropoda > Arachnida > Araneae > Theridiidae > Parasteatoda > Parasteatoda tepidariorum. The sequence goes on from NC_141756.1 coordinate 32,143,170, forward strand.
CTCAAGATATTTTCATTTTCAGCAATAGATATCCCATTTTCAGTTTGTGATTACAGCACCACCTGTGACGCAAAGTTTAAAAACCTATATGTCAAATGGGGATAATTTTTTTCTGCTGTACATAGTAATTTTAGCATAAAAAATGGTGGTTTTTATATGAAATTTAAAAGTTGTTCATGTACTACTTCTGATCTAATGCATACTTCTTATGTTATTTGATAGTTTCCATACTTTTCAGACACCCTGTTAAAAAGAACCCTGCTAACTTTACTGTCACTTAAGAAAGAGGAATTTATTTTTATTGGGGAGATTAAAGGTCTTATAATTAACAAATATGTTTGATATCTTAAGATACTAATTATTCATAGTATTTAATACTGTTAACAGAGATTTCTTAATAAAGAGAATAATAAACATTGAAAATTCTAAATGATTGCTGTAGCAAGAGTAGAAAATTTTAATTTCAACACTTTTTTTTCTATTCAATCCCAGATTTTGTTTTTAATCAGTGTGTGCACAGATTATGATTATTTAAAGAATTACACTTTTGGTAATTGTCTTTGTTTGTAATATTAATAAGCAGTTAAATATGCATTTAACATTTCTACTATTAATTTGTATTTTTATAACTTTTTATTTCATCAATTTGTATACTTTACTTGTTAGTTTTATTTTTTAAAATTTCATTAACTTAGTTGAAAATTAAGATGTGCAAATGAATTAAGAGATAACAGCACAATCAACTCTTTTTCTGTTTATTTATTTTTAGCAGTAATCTTTTCACTTTTTTTTTCAAACTGATAAAAATTATCCTTTGTACATATTTAATTGTAACAAATTTATTGATTTTTTTGATTCTTTGTCATGATTGTTAAAAAAGTATACATATTTATTATGTAATTATTTATTGCATTTTATATCCCGTGTATGCATGTTATACAATTTATTTTATTTACAGTTACAGTGTAAGGATGTAGAAATTCCTACTACTACAGTTTTAAGAGATGAACAAAATGAATTATTTCTGAAATGTGAAAAGTAATTCTATTTACGAATTTTTTTAATATTTTTTTCTTCCTGAGTTTTTTTACCTTTTTTACAGTTTGTATGACAATTAATTTTATGTTTTAAAGCACTTGAGTTTGTGTATATTTGTGTTTCAGCCTAGCAAAATTAAAGAGTCCTCAGTTCCCTGATATAAAATATTTTTTAAACTTAAATTTTTTATATGAGGGAAAAACTTAAAGTTCAACAAGATTTTTCTGCATAGAAGTAGTATTTGCAGTAAAACTTAGGGACATTTTAAAAACAGCCAATATGACAGGTTTAAAAGCATATTATAGCTTGTAGTTATTAATTGTAGATTATTAATCCAGTCTGGCAAATCACTGAATTAGAACATTTATGATGAAAATGTCTATAATGTTAAAAAAAAAATGTTGTTACTTGTTACTATTAATGGCATATTAATTTTGCCTGGGAAATCGTTAAATAAAATGATTTAAGATGGTAATGTCCATACTGTTTGAAAACATATTATGGCTTATTACCATTAATTGTAACATGGAAAATCATTAAATGTAATAATTTATGGACAATACTCAAAAATAGAAGAAACAAACAGGGTGCGTAGCATTTGTAAAAAGTACTTAAAGGTGCTTTTTTGGGGATTTCGTTATTAAAAGCTTTTAAAGGTGCTTTTTTCAGCAGGCGTTTTTAAAAAGTGCTTTTTTTCCGAATAATTTTTTTTCCCTTCAGTGATATCTGGTGGATCCCATGCATTTCACAAAAAATGGGGAGTTTGACCGAAACCCGAGTGCTCCAATTCGGAGAGAGAATATCAGATCCTTATGAAATGTTTTTCTTTTTAATTTATTTTAATTTTGTTCTTGTTTATTTCATTTTACTTCTAACACTTTTTTTGATGTAGGGGGTAAGGGTACTTTTGTTCTGAGTTCAGGGTCAAGTTGAGAATTTTTTGAGTGCTTGAAAATCTTTGTAAAGTGCTTGAAAAGTTTTTAAAAAGTGCTTATTTTTGATTCAAAGATTTGGCTACGCACCCTGAACAAAACTTTTGTTTCTGTTTATTCTAAAACTGATTTTCTTCAAGTTTCCTTTTTAATGTTCTTTGATTATTATGTCTTAATTGATACTTAGGCTTAATTTCTGCTTGTTCATGTACTTTTGGGAACTCTTAAGTCTTCTGATATCTCTGAAACTTCTGATTTTGGAAAGGAAAAAAAAAACTAATGTCATAAAAACTATATTTTAAGTCCCTTGCTCTTATACTTTTTACATTGAAACTAATGCATTTGGTACTTTGGTTTAACACAAATTGTTTAAATAACATTTGTTTTTGATAAAAAAAAAATGAATGTGAAGATGAATTTATGTTGACTTTAATTTACGTTGAATTTAATTTATGCTTCTTTCTTTTTCATTAGAAATGGAGTTCACGGGTTTTCTCCACTTCAACAATCTGTTGAATTGTATCCCTTATTTGTGTAAGTCAATATCATTTCTAAAATTCTAGTTTTTATATTATGAGTTTTGCATTTAATATTTTTACTAAATGTATATCTCTGTTTGATGCGTCGCATTGTAAGAAATTGAGGATAACGATAATCGCCACAGTAATTAGTATACTTACGATTGGAGGAAAATGCTCTTCGCGTGAGCTTGTGGTCTTCGATTTCTGATTGAGAGAATTGCTCTTGACACACGCACACTTGATACCATCAATGCACTATCAATGCTTTTCGGCATGTGCGTAGACATCCATGTCTATGATGCATCATGCATACATCACAATTTCTAATGCTTTGAAAAAAATGCTAATCCAAGCATGGAATCGTCAATTATTGATTTACATTTCCTAATAGATTGTCTTGTCCTACTGGAGGCAATTTGGTACCCATCGATCTATAGCTGGATGGCCTTCAAGTCACCACTGAGCCCGCTTGCAATTTTGTCTGTTAAATTTTAAATTTTTGATTACAAATATTTCTAGATGAAAGACACTAAAAAACTAGTAAATTTTTCATCCTAGCTTATTAAAAGTGTTCACTAAAATCTGTAGATATAAGGCTGTAATTTTTAATAAGTTAGGTTATATTTTTACACAGAAGAAAGGCATAAAGTTTGGAGAAAAGTATGGAGACCAGCATAAATATTCTATTTTGTTTAAATTTCAGTTCATATGTGAATACATCCTGAAAATTCTAATCCTGATTAGGGTTGTAAAGAATGTACTGAACATTTACAGTCTTTTTTTCTTTTTTTTTTAAATTTAAAAAAAAAAGAAAGAAAGAGAGCTCTGAATATTTCTGTAAATAATTCAGACATATTTCTTTAAATATTAACATGTTCAGCTATTTGGAAAACAATTAAAATTACACTTAATCATTTAAGCTCAATTTTAAATATTAAAATTTTTTATACTTCATTGATTTAATTTGCTTGTTTGTCCAATTAACAGTGTCATGAAAGTTCTAAATTCATTGGGTCATCCCTCTGTTGAAGTTCGAGAAACAATTCAAACTGCACTTCAAAATCCTAATAATATGAAGAATCTCTTAAGGGTTGGTATTTAGGATGCAAAATTTCGTACTCGTTTATTAATTTATCAAGTTTTATGTTTGATAATTTTTTTCAGGAATCGGCTAACTCTTGTCATGTACCTGTTGATGGAGCAAGTTCGGAAGGGGAAATATATAAGTGCTGTCTCTATGACCTAAAAGCTATGCAAGAAGCTATTAAGTTCAAAAGGTTGGAATTATTATTTTTTAAACTGCTTTATTAATTTTTATTTTGATGTTTCAGAAGGAAGAAAGAATGAGCCATTATAAAAAACAATAAAAACCTCTTTCAAAAAGAAAAGATAATTAGTCATGGTAAATATACATTTAGAAACCTATTTCAGAATGATGAGAGACTGAGTCATTGAGAAAATACAATAAGAAACCTGTTCCAGAAGGAAGGGAAGATGAGCTATGTTAAAAATACAATAAATACCTATTCTTTTATGAAGAGGGAATGAATCATAAGAAATACACTTCGAAAACTTGAGGATTGTAGAATTTTTTTGATTCAATTTTTTAACAAGCAAAGTTTATAACATTTAAATGAATTTTCCAGATTGCCAAGGGAAAGCAAAAACAAAAATTTATACTTGACCTGCCTTAAATTAAAAAAGTAGAAGGAATTTGAGTAAATTAGTTTTATTGCGTACTTTTTTTTTATTAATGTTTATGACTTTAATATCAAAAATAAGTTTCAATAAGTATAACTTAATGTGTGGGGATATTATTACATAAACAAGAATTTCAGCATATCAATCATTTAAGATACATTTAGGTTGTTTTTTTTACGATAAGTTGAACCTACATTTTTGTCTTCCTTTTAAATGAAAAAAAAATTAAGCAGGTTTTATTGTATCTTTGAATTGTTTGCTTTGTTCGTATTAGGTGTAAGATTTTTCCTGATCAAAACAGCATTTCACTGGTTCTTAGTGATGACAATTGAGTTTGAGAACCATTGTCTATTCATTTTTTTTCTCCAAAAATAGTAATTTTTTGTTTTTTTGAAGATTGCATTCAATTTAAATAATAATAAAAGTAAAGTATATTATAGTTAATTGTTATTCTTTTAAACAAAGTTGCCCTTATATATTACTGCTATTACCAGTATTCCTTCTAGTGTACCAGAATTGTTCCTTAATGGTTACTAATGTTGTGAGGTTGAAGAGTCATTATGAATAAGGATGTAGAGATATCTGTTTGTGAGGGAAAACTATTGTTATAAAATGCTTAGAACCTCAAAAGTAAAACTAAAACATTTATTTTAAATTCTTAAACTAAGCAAAATTTCATAAGTTTTTTAAAGTACTTATTTGACAGTAAACACTTTGAATGGTACATGCTATACTAGAGATCCCATTTGAGACATCCAACAGAAAATTTACAACAAAAAAAGAACTAGCTTTGATTTAAGAATAAACCACATATTGCCGATTTGCTAATCAACATAGTAAATATCTAATTTCAACAAATAACCAAGTTGATTGAGATCTCCAACATGCTTATTCAAAGTCATATACGTATTAACTCAACCAAAGAATAGAACTAGTTATTCTAGTTAGGATGCAGGGTTTTACCTTTAAATTGTAATTTCTTAGCTGGTGTCAAACAAAATCCTTAAAATTTTGGCATAGGCTGGCAGAAACACTTAAAATAAAAATAAATTTTCATTCTTCGTAATGAGTTTTAAAAGCAGTGCAGAAAACAGATTATATATTTATGCAACTTCAAATCTATCCACAAATTAATGCTCCTGCATTCTGATTCCATAAGAGTGGACCTTTGACATTCTAAATTTAAATTGACATTCTTGTGGAAGCAATGCAGTTCTGTTGCATTATTGTTTTTATTTGGTTATTTTGCGATGAATTTTGTTATATGAAGCATTTAAATTTTCCTTCACATTCACTATACTAGGAGGGATTCTTGCTATAAAACATTTCTTACTTTTATCATTAAATTACTATTGAACAATGTTATAATTTTTTTCATTTTGAAGTACAAATTTTGTGTTTTTAAATTGCTTTGTAAAGTTTTGTTATTTTAAAATTCAATTTACCTTTTAACGGCTTGATAAATGTTTCTAATTTTTAATGATGTTTTTTATAATGAATGCTTCTCCTTAATGTAAGGAAAACTTTGTTCTTTAAATTTTTATTGTTTAATATATTTTAGACTGATGTTGCAAGAGAAATATAAAAAATTTCCACAGACTGAAATCAAAACAGAGTTGAATAAAGTAGAAGCATTGTCTGGTACCATTCAAGAGCGAATAAGGGACATTAACTCTATATGTTTGTCCTGTAAGTACTCTCCAATTCTTGCTTCTTTTTCTACCCAAAAATCTATGCAAATATATTTCTTTTTTAATTAGGTACTTTTTTATTTTTTATACATTTTAAAAACCAGAACAATTTACTTATTAACTTTTTAAAAAGCTTTATTCTACTACTCAAGATTTTAAGGCTCTTTAAGGAGGGATCCCACCCTGAGATGGTAAACTATTAATGTTTTTCTTGAATTTTTTTAAGTAATAGAGACCATGCAGAGACTCCTTGTTTTTTTATGTTATTTAGCTACAATTTAAGTCTATTTTAAAAAATTTTCTTTTACAAAATAATAAAAAATAAGTTGGTGGCAGCTCCGTGTGGCTGGTCATATAAAAGTAGCACCTCACTGGCCTCATGGATTCTCCATGAAAGTCCTGAAACATAGGAAAACGATTTTGTTTAGATTTTCTGAAACATAAAGACATAATCTAAAAAGTAGCCTAGCGGTTTTTTGATATTCGCAAAATTTCCATAATGGCGGCAACTTAAAAAAAAGTTAAGTTTTTCATTTAAAAAATATTCATTAAAATACTAATATAAAATCGAAATATAAAAATATCAAAAAAATCCTATTCTACTTTCTAAAGAATATATTTTTACGTAATTTGAAATAAAGAAAAGCTTATTTCAATGTATAGATTATGAGAAAAACGTTAGGCCAGGTCTAAAAACAGCGTTTTGATAAAAACTCATTTAAAGTTTTGACTTATGGTAGGAGAAAACGTTTAATTTCATTTGTATAATGGTCGATAAACGAAGTGTGTACAATAAGTTTCTATATACATTCAACAGAATGGATGAGACACAAAAAGAATGTCGCCCCTCCTAATCCGGCCGAACGGGCCTTTCTACCTGCTTAGCGACGATTCTCTATTTTCCGGTATAACTTCCAAACGAAGTTAGGTACCGAGAAATCGTTTTAGACAGACTTTAGAAACGGTACAAAGATTCAATTAAATTTGTAAGTAAATTTGAAAAAATAAAAACATATTTGATTTTATGTTTGATTAAACATGTTTTGGCAAAAAATGCCAAGAACTGCATTTTTCACTAATTTTAAAAGATAATCACTCTAAAAAATAAAAAAAGAGTGAATGTGTATCTCCAATGAAAATGAGTGCATGTCCATAGCTAGACAACAGTATAAATAATATAAGAAACCAAAACTTTGTTGCTGCTTTCTTCAGATAAACCACTTCATACATGTTTACTTTTAATGAGATGACCTTGAACTTTTATATTTTGAAGGGAAGGTTTTTCTTAGGATTTTAAATTGCATAGTATTCATTTTCCATAGCCTACTTTAGCATTAAGAACAAACTGATCAAAAAATTCGAGGCATTTTTGAAAAATAAAGATAGAATTTTGCAAACTCACTTGAAAAATTTTAATTGATTAGATGTACAATACAAATTACGTATTGGCACATGCCTTATTTTTCGACTTGCCGAAATTGTAAACACATTTGTTAAGTCTAGGTTCAAGCTTTTATATTCCCCAGTCATAGAACAGTGCCGCCTGTTTTCGGAACAACATTTTAACTTCAGTTTTGGTCTTGTCGTCATGAAAGGTTCTATCAGACTTATATAAACTTTTCTTTTGCTGCTATCTGTGCAGTATCCTTACTTTTTGAAATGCCTCATACAATTATCATTTTTTTAAAATGTGTGTCTGATTTTCAAAATAATTGCTTTTAAACATTTGAGCTTTCTTTATCTTAGATTAGCTGAAGTTTTGAAATACTATTGTCATGCATACTTGATTTTAATTAAAATTGTGTGCAAAATAATCAACTTTTCTAATTGTTTTTTGTTTAGATTCGAAATATGAATGAAAAGTCAACTCTTCTGCATGCATGTTATTTTCAAATCTATTTGGAAAAGAGGAAATGAAATCTGTGATATACATTTGTTGTAAATATAATAAATATGTTGATCGACTCTTTTATACTGTTTTTATAATTTTTTTTTATATAAACCTCTAATATCACCATACAAAAAGGGCTCAATTAATTTCTCTGATTTCTACACTTATAAATAGCATTTTAAAAATTATTGTAAAATTAACATTTATTCAATTCAGATTATACATCTTAAAAACTATTTTTATTGAGCACAACTGAAACAAACGTATCTTATTGATTGATGATTTCTGCTGCAATGAAACAGTGTAAGAAAAAATAGCTTATTCACACAAATTTTGATTTTAAATCTTCGAAATTAACTTTATAATCAATAGTAATATCATGCCGTTGCTAACAGTAACACTCAATTCGACAGTTACAACTGATAGAACTGAGCATCAGTATGGGAACTTTTCACTGTTACGCATGCCTGATTATGATTTGTGTTTTCAACATTCTTTGCGAAGCCTGAGTGAAGGAACAAAGTTACAACTATATAAGATCAATAATTCTATATGGAAGCGAGTGATGGACCAAAAAGAAAAAAGGCACTTATTTGCGAACATTAGATCTTGAGAAGTACAGAATTTTGGAGAACAAAATATGGTTAAGGTATGTAAAATCAAGCTAATGAGATTTCTTGGGCCTATCTATAAATACATCAACAGTAACAAAGTAGAAAATTAAACTTCCCACAATCCTGGTATAAAAGGAAATACAAACACACCATATACTAGATCAGAGATGCACAGTATATGACCCATGAGCCAAAAAACTTCGGCCCTTAAACTGTCCAAAATATGAAAGGAAAAAAAATGGTATCGGAAAAAAAATTTCAGTCATGTTATGCAATTGTTCATAGCCTATTTTAGTGTTTTGAAATTTTAACCATTTCATTCTATAAATTTTATTATGGCAGTAATATCTTGTGAATCGGCCCAACTGTGTATATTAGAAAAGAGAAAACTACAGAAAAAAATCTAGAAAAAAAAGTTTCAAAAATTGAAAGAAAATAATTGTAATTTCAAGTATTAACAACTATAACATTAATCTGACATTGTATTCCATAATTTCGCCTAGATGAGTCACACCCGCAAAATGAGAATTAAAAGCAAACATTTTTCATCGGAAAGATCACACAAAATTTTTTTACGGCATGAACGATCACGGTTGTTGTTGTAGTTCATTTACGTCGCACTAGAGCTGCACAATGGGCTATTGGCGACGGTCAAAACGATCACAGAGTTAACGCATTGGTTACAATTCAAATAAACAGAAATTATGTGTTTCAATAATTTTCATTATTGCAGCAAACGCATTTCGTCAATAAATACTAAATAAAAATATTCCAATTTTAGGTAAATCAAAAAATTAGGATCCTTAAATAATTGAAGATCGAAATGGTTTAGGTGTCGCTCAATAGAACTCTCAACATATAACAACACCAACACTTCACATCCTTTCACTATTAGCAAGTGAAAAATCCCAGGAAGAGAAAGAGCTTCAATTTCTGTCTTGATTTAGACACAAATTAAAAAAATTTTAAGTTAGGAAACTAAATGACTAATACAAGCAAGAAAAGAGTTCATTGTCAGAAACTAGTAATTTTATCATGTTCATGTTAAATGTCTTTGAAAATTAATATGCATTTCGTTAATGCATAATACTAGGAACTTTCAACAATAGGAAGAAAATTTTTTTTTATTATTCCGCATATCCTAATTATGATAATTTTTTACAGTGCTTAAAAGGTGCTTATTTATTTATTATTGTAATTTTTTTTTTTTTTTAATTTGGCTACATACCCTGTTTTAAATTGTCATAATATTAAAGAAAATTGTTGTAATATTAAAGAAAATAATTTAAATGTTACCAAATTATATACCTACTTTAATATTTTTTTCTACTTCTGATTTATCGAAATATAATGGAGAAATACTTACATAACTTCATCATTAGAAAAACCATGAGACGAAATCCAAAAGCAAGGGTAGAAATGGTTTAGTTAGTGGAACTTAGGAAATCATCTATAATGAACATTAAAAGAAACTGTCTATAATTTTTAATTTTGTAAAAATAATTTTAAGTGAGCAAACTGGAAATTTTTAATAATTCTATAATTTAATTAACGCTATAGTGTGCTGAATCAACAATCTTATTTAAAAATAATGTTAACCCAATATTTAAATTTCAAAAAAAAAAAATTTTAAAATAGGAATACAATCTGTGCGTCCCGCAGTTGACTGATCCCAGCAGATCACTGAAGTCAATCATCACTTGCTGCGGTCAGTGTGCGGGTGGGTGACCACTTGGATTAGTCTTCGTAGGGACCGAGGGTGTGCGGTATTGGTTCTCGTTAAACTGTTCGACCCCAAAGTGTTCGATTTCGCGGGCTGTTCGTCGGACTACAAAAGCAGGGGTGCCATCCCCTCTGCAGAGGATCAAAATTGTGATGGCTTGTCTTCGGATCATCCTCAGGGATGTTTCCCAGACCGTCGCCGATAGCCCATTGTGCATCTCTAGTGCAACGTAAATGAACAACAACAACCTGCGCTATTTTCATTTTTATAAAATACAACAAATTATTGTGTTTTATGGAAACAAAAGGCTTAACAAACATGTTATTTACGTACCAGAATGAGACAAACAAAAAAAAAAAAATTTTCTTGAACTTTTGAAAACTTATTTTATTTTGCTACTTGTTTTACTAGAACTGCATAATAGACTATTTGCGACGGTCTGGGAAATATCCCTGAGGATGATACGAAGATATGCCTTCATAATTTTGATCCACTGCAGAGGGGTCCGCTTTACGAATCTTTTTAACCAATTCCATTGAATATATTTCCCAGGTAAGAGATTAAGCATTACGAGCATTGGAATCGAAATGCGCTACAGGGCCGGCCAGGTGGCCGAGTGGTTAGCGTGCCTCACTGCGAAGCCAATGGCTGCGGGTTCGAATCTTGCTCTGGACATGGATATTTCTCTCTCTCTCTCTGTTGTCTTCTGATGTATGAATGTGGCCCACCCTATGAACGGGTATTTGTGGCAGTGTGGCGTGGGTAATGTTGCTCGCCTCCGTGACTTTGGTTCGCAGGTGCCCACTGGGTAACGATAAATGAACAACACTTCCAGCATCTTCTAAGGCGAAGAACGAAAGTTCAGTGCCTGCCGTTATTAAAAAAAATGGGCTACAGCTGGCATAGAGCAGAACCTTCTACCTATGGCAAGACTTATTCACATGCTTTCACCATTAGTGTAAAGAGTCATAGGAAAAGGAAGTTACGTTAGTTTAGTAAGTTAGTTTCTCTCCTTATTTTTAAATAGATTAAAAACTTTTAAGTTGGAAACTATTTGGAACTAGAAACTACATTGAACATAGTTCCAAAAAAAAAAAAATTATTTTTGACAGTTACATACGAATAATCGCTTTCTGTGAGAATGTTGTTGTTGTTGTTCATTTACGTCGCTCTAGACCTGCACAATGGGCTATTGGAGACGGTCTGGGAAACATCCCGGAGGATGATCCGAAGACATGCCATCACAATTTTGATCCTCTGCAGAGGGGATGGCACCCCCGCTTCGAAAGCCCAACGACCTGCACCCGAAATCGAGCACTTTGCGGTAGAATCGTTTAAAGAGGACCCATACCACATACCCTCGGTCCCTACGCAGACCAATCCAAGTGGTCACCCACCCGCACGCTGACCACAGCCAGTGATGCTTGACTTCGGTGATCTGCTGGGAACCGTGTCTTAACCATCAGTCCACTGCGGGACTTCTGTGAGAATGATTCTGTAGAGTGCGTCAGTGAATCACTTTCACGCACTACTGATGGCCGTCTGCGGTGAATAAAATTGTGATTAGTGTAATATATTCTGCCAAAAACCAATCAAGCGCCCTTTCGTTTTTTAATTGTTGATGGTAAAAGTGCGTGAATTGTATTTAGTGTAAACGCTGCTTTGAAACAAAAAAATGAGTGGAATTTTTTTTATTTTTTAAAGAAACATTTGTGCAAAAACTGGGTACATATTTCAGTATTTACAAAAGTCAGAACTGAAGTGAAGCGTATTACCTAAAAGTTTGCAAAAAAAGATGGCTGTTCCACCGATTGAATTAGCTCCTCCGCTACGTGTATCTCCTTTTATTAGGGTATATTAATTATTCTTTTTCTTTTTTTTATTCTACTATATGTTACTTAACGTTATGTGGAAAAATTAAGTTAGTAGTTGATTGCAATTTTGTAAAATTTACCTTCTCTGTCTTAGCACAGCGATTTAGAGGTCATTCAACATATATTGTGAATAACTAACTTTAAAATGACTAAAAGTGATTTGTAAAAATCAAATAATACTATTCTGTAAGCCTTTTATGTCACACTGTCTGTAAATAATAAAAATTTCCATTTGTTGACCGTTTTTCAGCCCGTTGTATGTAGAATGCTTTTATATATGACAAGATGTAAACAACAAGTTATATTTTCTTTTTTCTTCCGTTTTTTGATTCTCAGTCCGTTGTGCTAAAATGAAATAACCGATGATGTAATTTTATATCGTTAAATAAGAATATGATAATTTTCCAGCTTCCGTAGTCCGCTTTACTGGAGGGGTTAGTCATTTATCGATAAGTACTTTACGCCGCGATGTAGACAAACGTAAGTATAATAAAATTAAAAAATGCTTTTTTTAAGCTTCCATGTTAAACTGCTACAGTGACCACCACTAATTTATTCCCTGGATAATGAAATCAGCCACTTTTTAAAATCATATCTTTAAGAACGGAATCATCACAGTGCTGAATCATGCACAAACCATCGTTTGAGAAAATCATCTTCGTTTTATAAAATCAAAATTTTAACTATGCACATGTTTAAAAAAAATAAATCTTTGCTTTCTCATATCTGAACAATTAGAATCATCTATTTTCTCAAGTTTTTGAAAGTATGTGAATAATAAATTTCATTCTACTTTCTATGAGCATAATGAACAAAGTACCTAACAGGCGTGGATTACTTTTCTTAGAGAAATTTTAGTGTGTGAGTTATAAAATTAAGAAACTGGAAGTGTAAAGAAATCCAAATAAAAAGTGAATTATAAATTAAGAAAAATATTAAGTGCCTATCATCATTCATTGTTATAATCAAATCACTACTGTCATTATGGTAAATCTGTCTTCATAAATGTCAGAAAAGTTATTATGAACTTAAAAGCAAAAAAAAAAATATTGATAGTTAAAAAACTTTAAACTTGTTGAATCTCATCAAACAAATATGTTAATCGTAAAATTTAAAAATGTGTCTCATGCTCTGTAATAATCTGAATTTAGTAAACATTAAATTTAAAAGTTGTAATTAATTTGGCTTTTAGTGTATTTACCAAGTACAACTGAAAATTTTTTTTTTTCATTAGTGTTGATATTTTAGTTTATAAAATCGCATGTTCCCTGAACAAACTGTGGGTTTTATTTTACTGTTTTATAATTAATTATTTTATTTTTAATCTCTTATCCTGTATTTATTAGGTACAAGATATTAATTTATCTAAATAAGAATCGTTATTGGTAGAAAATTTAAGCTTTGCATTTAATGTGTTTGGATTCATTCACATTTGGTGAAGTTTACTTCTAAATATTCATGTAATTAAATGTTTGAAAGAAGTGTTTTTTAGGTAAACAATTTCTTAAGATATTTTTCTCATAAAAAGGCCTTGATTGCAAAAAACCTATTGCTTCTGTGATATGGATTACTTAGGGAAGTTTTCCATATCAATGTATGCATGCATGAAAATAAATGCCAAGTTTTGGTGACAACTGGGGAGAAGTACATGGGATACTTCACAGAAGAAGATAGAATGGTATAACTAAAAGTCAGTCCCATGCAAGCTACAACATTTTCCTTTAAAAAAATTTTTTCAAGCATTTAACCTTTTTACGTCTTAGTGATAGTAATTAGCATGGGTAGGTCCAATATAGAATTATCATCCCTATTAAGTACTTATATTTATATGTTACATACTGATTACCATAGTGCAAATAGTCCCTATTGGCACTATTAATTATCATTGACAACAAAAATAGGTAATTTTTTACAACCCTCCCAATGCAGATAAGTGTCACATTTTTTAAAATTATCTAAAACTATTGACTGTATTATTTGCATGCTGTGGACTGTAAATTTAATTCTAATTCAAGAGATTGCACTGTTTCTCATCTTTTGAATAATGATCAATTGTTTTGCGAATTGTCATTCAGTCCAGAATAGAAAATCAATTCTTGAATTGGAATGGAATCTTATTTTTTTTTAAAAATAAATTTTCTCCTTTACCTAATGATTAGCAGTTAAATAAATTTGTATTTTAAAATATAGCTGATAATTTTGTACTTCTTTCTCTTAAATATGTGTTCTCTCTTTAAAAATAATCTATTGAATGTTTTTTGGGCAATTCATTTATATCCTTTACTCTTTTTAGGCTTGCCGATATGGTGCCTTATTCACTGGAGTTGTTTATGGAACATTACGATTCAGTAAGATGTTATTTTAGTAGTTTCTGTCAGTTAAAATAATCAGTAGTAGTAATGAAAATAATTATTTGGATTTTTTTTTAACATATACACTGTAAAAAGTTTTAGTGTATCTAAACACTATTAAAATGGAGCAATTACTTCACACAAAAGTGGTGAAGTGATTTTTACTTTGTAATTTTGCTTGCAAGGTTTAAGTAGGAAACAGAAGTTAAAGAATTTTTCGTATCTTTTTACTTTGCTCATTATGTTAGATCTGAATGATGCAAAATGCACGTAAAGTTCAATCCACACCTTACCCAAGCATCTGTAGAATTTTATTGTGTGGTATTTATGTTTTATCCACAACTTTTTCCAAAAATTTTCAATGTAGTAGGATTCTTTGTCTTACTGTATTAAGATTCATTTTTTATGTTTACTACTCATAAAAAGTCTGATTTGTTTTGAAAATGAGACATAACTGGATTTAGATTTTAGTCTTGCTTAAATGTAATAATCTTCCACATATTTTTTTTTTTTTAAGCCTTTGTCTTAAGTTTGATCCACTTTTCCACAGCCTGAGAATAAAAGGAAAACTTAAATATTTCTCAATTGTGAATTGTAGTGTCAGAAAAGATGAATTAATATCTTCATTTTGTCTTGTAACATAAGAGAAGGAATTGCCACATAACAGTTTCAAGTAATGTTTCCTAAATAATCGGAAGGTTGACTTTATTTTTGGTAGTATGAAATTTTTAAGCTCGTTTTTTTTATAGTTTGTTTTGCTTTTAAGATTTTAATGTATAAACTTTCTATTGACAATAGTTAGAAATCTTATATGGGGAAAATAAAGAGGACTATTGGACAAACTGTATCATCTGCATACAGAATTGAGAATTATCAGACAATGTTACAAGGTGCTTGCATTTGAAACGTTAATCGAATACTGTTTGATGACAAGAATTAGCTATAGATCAAATTTTATACTATTAAAGATGAGCTTTCAAGCTTTGGATTATTTTGAAATCATTAATTAGAGTTCTTGTGTGGTATATCTTCCAATTCTATAAGATTTAAGTGAAGGTGATATTAGATTAGTCATCAATTATGACTGCAAGCAAACATAAGCTGCATAAAAATGTGTCAGACTTATGACTGAGGCTTTGGGTAAAGTCTACGGGTGTGAAGCAAGCGTTGAAAATATGTCCGAGCTACACCAAAGTTTAGATTACCATCAGATATACCTAAAATTCAAGCATAAAAAAAATATCTCCAAAAATCAATCTTTAAATGTTTAGTAGATGTAAAAAAGAAACCTAATCAATAGAATAAGCTAAAGAATCCTTCTGCATTGAAAATCATCTCCATATATATTTCTCTTACACGGTGACAAAAAATAAGCCTCATTACAACTCCCCGAATGGCACCGCTAGAAAATCGACCAATGATTGCCGCTAAAAATGTCACATGCCAAATCTAGCTCAGGTGGCTCAACATATAGCGTTTTTAAAAACAGAAACTGAAATAACCAGGGAGAGCATAAGCTAGGCAGAAGTGAGTACTCTTTGTCGATAGATCTCTATATTTTAGTATTTTGTTGAAAGCGTTTTTTTTTTCTTTGCAAATTTATATATTACGAATTTATGTGACAATTTTTTATTTATGTCATGAATTTATTTGTTTTACTAGAATTTATTTGTTTATGCAGATTTTTCCATAGCAATTCATTTTTTTTTTCAATTTTTATTAGGCTTAATTATAGCCAAAATTTTAACCTTTTTAAAGAGATATCAGCTTTAGAAATTTTATCTTAAGATTTTATACTATAGCACATTTCTAATAGGTTTAACGAATTACATATCATTCATTTGAATACAAATTTATTTTAATGACTTAGTATTTACCATAAATATGTAATTTTTTTTTTAAAAAAAAGGTTGTTATATGAATTTGAATGATTGTTTTGAAATTTTAGAATTTTGTGCATTTACAATGCACCTAAGTTAGTAGCGAGCGAAGCGAGCTTGGTTTGCAAAGCAAATCATATAAGATTGCGTAGCAATTTTCGGGGGTTGGCGGGCGTTAGCGAGCAGGGGGCACAGCCCACTAGTTGTAAATATTATGTAAATATCACACGAAAAATGTTCTTTAAATTTATGAATAAACCTTCGAATAATTCTATTTTTGCCTCTTTATTTACACCAATGTTATAATTATATTCACAGTTTTTGTATCTTAAACAATGACATGTTTTTTTATTTTATAGAATATTTGAAAAGGAAAGAAACAAAGATAAGAGATTATAACCAGAAACAAAAAGCAATTCTAAATGCTAAACTGGAGGAAGAAAATAAAGCTGCCACGAGGAGTGAGTTTCTCTCTTTGTATAACTTATCTGTACTCACTGTTTAATGTTTATATAAATTTTGAGAATGTTATATTACGTATGTTTCTCATGAACCAGCTAGTTCAGTGTGGCTTAATTTTATTTATTAATAATATAATGGGCCACCACAATTTTGCTAGATATTAAAAACTAAGAGTTCTAAAGAACCATGACTGCTAAAGTTTCACTTAAGAGCACAGGTCTTTATTTAGAATTATATTAATAATTCTAAGCATTCTAAATTTTCGATAACTTCCAAGTTTTGAAAAAAGAAAAGAATCTATGATATTGAACAGTTGATAATTTTGATACCTCTTTATATTAATATGCCCATTTTTCCTCAAGTAAAATCAGCTTTGTAATTTGGTACTTAGAATGATTTTAATTTTCACCAAAGAATTTAGTACCCTAAAAAAAGTGTGAAAAGTTTTTCTTATGCCTTTTGTTTTTAGCATAATAGAAAAGAGAATAACTGCTGGAGAACTATTAATAGATGTTCTATTAAATTAGGTTTTACTATGTTCATTTGAGCAAAATATTGAAGTACTGCAGTTATTTTAATTTCTTAAGAAATTCATTGCATTTATTTTTCTTCTCAATTGTTGCTTTGTAGTATTCATAATATATTAAGTATAGCTTTGAAATATATACTGTTATTTAAATTAGATTCCAACTCTAAATTGTTAAAAAAATTGTTTTAATATTTGATATATCTTTTTGAAAATATCTTTTCCACTTGTTTTGGAAGAAACCTATTTAGTCAATTCCATGATACAAATGATTACATAACAAAAAAATAAACATTTAATATCATTCCTCTAACAACAAATTTCTTAGCTTCTTATTTTAACTATTTTGACATAAAATAAAAATTTGTAGTTTTTAAGTACAGTGAAATCTCTCAAGAGCGATCACTCTCCGTTCCACAGTAAAATGGTTGTTGATTCAGGCTGGTTGTTCGTAGGGGTTACCTCCATTGACTTCAAAATTGTTATCAAAGGTACACGATTTTTGCAAACGATTTTAATTATAGTCGTTGTGTTTTCTTTATGCATCACTTCCGTTGGCACCGTGAAAAGACGGATCCAGAAATAAAATTTAGCGTCTATAAAAACTATCCCAATTTATATAATTATATGTAAAAACAAATTAAATGAATGATGAAACTATTTTTAATGAATAATATTATTATTATTTTTTTTTAAAGTTTGCATTTAATTTTATATCTTAGAATTCGGCTTTAAAAGTTGATAAGAGGTTTGTTTGAGATGCCTTTTTTTTCCTAATTTAACTTTCAACCATAAAAGTAATATCTTTAGTGCACTTTGACTGCAGGAGGCTGTATCGTCAAAAAGAGCTCTCCGAATAAGAGCCTCACAAATATTTTGAATATATTTTAATCTACTGTTTTGTTTTGTAAAATTTTTTGTTTTGATATTTTTGTTGTTTCCTTATTTCACCTTTTCCGCATTGGGTGCACATATTTACTCAATCACTGGGAGAGGTTTTAATGGTCTCTTCTAAAGGTTTTCTTCAATGCAAAGCTTATGGAAAAAAATTTGTGCCTCTCAAAAGTGGTCGTAAATAAAGGTGGTCTTTCCTGGTGGGTTCACTGTATTTTGTAATGCTACGGAAAAGGTTATTAAAATTTTAATATAGTTTGTTTTGTAACTTCAGTCTTGTACAAATTGAAACATCAGTCACCAGAGCTTTTTCTCTGTTTTCCGCTTTTTATATTTCGTTTAAGATTGAGTCTTGTTGCCTAAAATATATTCAATTGTTATGAGATTCAGGATTTTATGTTTGTTTACAACTGAAATATTTTATGGAAAAGTTTGTTTATTTGAAGAGGATCCTCTTGAAAAACATACTCCAATTCACACAAATATTAGATTTAGTAAAAAATTTATTTTAACTCGGTTGCTCCAACTATACTATTGATAGCCATCGCGTAGATATCTTGTGTTTAACCTCTGAAATTACTTTCAATAGGATGTGTGAATAAAGCATCTTTATAAAATACTTAAAACAGAGTTGATGTTTTGTTCAGAAGAAATTTATTTCTTCCATAGAATTAAAACAAACTGGAAAAAACAGGAACAAACTGGGCACAATGGAAGAAACTCAAAATGATCAATATATATTTTTAAGCATCCATTCTTAATACAAATTAGAAAAAATTAGTATGCTATTATTTGCTAATGTAAATTGTTAATGATGTTTTAAGAGTTCTTTATATAATCTTTAAAATAAGTTAATACTATTCTCATTTAAAAAAAGTATTGAACTACAAACAGTTATTTTAATTTCAAAAGCAATTCATATTATTTTTTCTCTTCCCAATTTTTGCTTTTCAAATTTTACTTTTTTAAAATTGATATATTGAAAAGTAGGTAATTTTATTATTTGAACTAGATACTAGATTGGTTTTTTTTTTCTCCATTTTCTCTCCACTTTCTTCATTTTCTCCATTTGGGTTGAATCAAACCAATACTCTTCTAGGAAAGTTTTTACCATTCTGAAAGAAACTTGCCATCCCTGTCATATTAGAACAATTGTAGTTTTTCCTTTTTTAATTAAATTTACCTACAGCTTTAGTAAATTGCTTGTATCACATTTTGTTGTCACTGATATTTTTCTTTGAATTTCAGAGGAAATGCTCTACCTTGCTGAACAGTGCAATGTAACTCCTCCTCCTGGATTCTGAACTCTTGAAGATAAATCTTAGTTCCGTTATCAAATTACTTCGTAAAACAATCCTTTATGTTGTGTGTTAATAGAAAAATAAATTCTGTGACATTTCTTCTTGCTTTTTATTCACTACACATACCATCATATTTCCTTTGAAATTATTTTTACGGAATTGTAAAATATTGATTGCTGTCTTGAAATCTGTCTTATTGTGTGTGTGTTTTAATGAATCAAAATAAGCTTGTACATAAGTTATAAACTTTTTTTTTTTAAAAAAAAGAATATTTTGTTATAATTTATTATAATGAGCTGTTCTTAAGCAAACTATGCTAACTGCGCTTTTGGAGTAAGAGAAGAAAAAAGTTACATTTAAGAGTTTTTCTTTTCTTTCTTAACTTTACTAAAAAAATATAACTATATTTGTTGAATTTTTCCTTGTCGAAATGTTCTTTCTTTAGCCAAGAAATAAAAAAATAGTATGAATGGCTTATATTTAAAATAAAGCTTTAACTTTATAGTACTGAACTCTATTTTAATAAAGTAATAGTAGTTGGAATTAAAAACTTATAAATATTTTAAACATAAAAAAATTGTCATCTTTTTAAAATCTTATTCGGAAAATTTTTTCCCCACCAGGATTAAAATCGGTGAACAAAACCTTGAATTTGTCAGTTTGAGTCCAAACAATACTGTCAAGCAGTAACTTTTAAAATCTGAAAAAGAAATGTTTTTTTTTAAAGGAAAAAAGGGAGGGTATTTATCATTTTATTTACAGTTAAAGATGGATAGAACTTCACCTATAAATTTTTCTCTTTCAAAAATCAGAACAGTTATAAAAGTAGAGTTAATAGTTGTCTTGATATTTAAATTTTTTTTAATAAGAAATATTTTTACCTTTTTGTCCCAATATAATTGTGTCCCATTTTCTATGTAATGATCTGAAATTGTTATGATTTTTTTTTATTGCTTAATAATGGAATTATACTGTGTTCTTTAATTTTTGCAAAATAATAAAAAAGTGTAATTTGAAAAAAAAAAAAAAAAGAAATATTGTTGAATAATAATTTTAACAAATTTGAATGCAATATAATATTGTTTTTCATCAATCACATTTTTAATATAATATTTAAATAAAGCGTGAAACACTGAGATTAATTTAAACTAAATATATTTATAAATGAGTCCTTTTTGAAGGTTTCTTTAAAGACTTGTTTATATTTAATTCTCTTGTATCAGTACAATATTTTGATTCATGAATTTGTTACAAAACGTGCCTTGCAGTTAATTTACAAACAATAAAAAAGTTACAAACAATGTCATTAAAGTTGGATGTTGCCAAAAAAAATAGAAATGGTGTTTATTACTTGTGACAGATTCTATTTATAACTACACTTTAAAAATTGTGGCATAATCAAGGCTGATTGTGTTCCTGGTTTTTCGTATCATTCCTCTAGGACTAGAAACTAGAAGTAGGGCGCTTCCGCGAAACCAAAACTTGTAATCCAACAAAATTTTCACTGCACTCAAAAATTTAAAGTAAGAAATAAATTCTATAGCCTAAAATTTAAATCTTAAAACCTTCATTAACTCGCTTAAATGTGACATTTCCATAAGGGACCAATTTGCAATTTTTTTGTTGGTTTATCTGATTTTTATAGTTTTTATTATTTTAAACTACGCTAGAATCTGCTAATATCGGGATTCATATTCACATGATTTTAAAATCCAATATTGCAATTTGTATTTTCGCGTTCTTAAAATCTAATATCGCAATTCATATTAACTCAATTTTAATATCTAACATGGATTTTCATATTTACCTGATTGAAAACCTACTCATTGTAAATCGTATTCACACTATTTAAAAATCGTATATCGTGATTCATATTTACATAATTTAAAAATATATCACAATTTGTATTTACAGGTTTTTGAAACCAATATTGCAATTCGCATTGACGGGAATTTAAAATCCAATGTCT
This sequence comes from Parasteatoda tepidariorum, assembly GCF_982258835.1. Classification (NCBI taxonomy): domain Eukaryota; kingdom Metazoa; phylum Arthropoda; class Arachnida; order Araneae; family Theridiidae; genus Parasteatoda; species Parasteatoda tepidariorum. The sequence continues at coordinate 32,164,538 of NC_141756.1, forward strand.
CTATTCGTATTCATGGAATCTGAAAATCTTACATCATGATTCATTTATGTGATATAAAAATCTAATATTGTAATTTATATTTTCGTATATTGCAGTTTGTATATTAGCGTTCTTAAAATCCAATGTCACAATTCATAGTCGCATGATTTTAAAATCCAATATCGCGATTCTTTTTAGAACTAAGTTTTTTCTTAAATTAGTTAATATAAAAGTCCGATGTTCTTTATTGGTAAGTAATTTAATTATAAATCTTAGTTCAAAAAATTATATTAAATATGAATAGTAAGTAAATTGATATCTTGTTATCGAGTTTTTTCACTTAAAATTTTCAGGCTTTTTCACTTAGTGTCACAAATACCCCTGTATAATATACCTATCCCTATTTGGTGTTTTAAAACTCCAAAAATTATGTAAATCAATATTTTATTTCAAGTTAACACCAAATCGAGCTTTCATATACACTTTAAGGGTGTCTTTAAATCTGAGCACCAATAATAAAGATAACTACCGTATTCCATTCATAGAGTATTTTAGCCAATTTTAGATTACGTTTGAAAACTGGTGACAATGATCGATAGTTAACAATCGAGTGTCTAAAAAAGTCCGTGAAATAGAATTTTTGCACAGATTATTGCTTGGATGCTTAACTAAGTATTACTAATACGTAATGAAGTGTGCCTCATTCATCGAATCATTTTTTTTTGCTCTAAAATGTTCAGCTTTTTTTATTCAGAACTCCCTTTTTAAATTAACTAAAACATCTTTTAATTATCTATTATAAATTAAATGCCATTTATGTTTCAAAGTTATAGGTATACATAACTCGTAACATATAATGTCAATCATAACTAGGAATATTGCAGTTTTTCTTTTTTGATGACTCAAAAAATAAAAATCACTAATCTGATGTAAAATATTTCTTACATTATGCAACAATTATCATAAAATGTATACTTCCTATAATCTTTTTTCATATGACGATAGAGCTTTCGAAAATCAGACTTTTAAGCTAGTAAAATGAAAACGATATCGAATCCGACCTGTCACTATTGAGGAAGGTGTGTGTATAGAACATCTAAACCTGTTAGATCCCCAGAGCTATTTCCATTTTGAGAACATTTGTGAACGAAAATGAATTGCAACAACCTATAAGTCACATTTGTGTATTTTTTCTGGAAAAAATCTCATCCTAAGGGGAGAATCCAGTTGGGTTTATAACAGAATGCATTTTTTGTAATATAATGCACACTCGTGTATTTTTATATTTTTAATCCTGTACTTATTTCTCGAGACACTTTTTTTCTCTATATACTTTGTGGACATCTTATGTATGTACGCATAAGAGAAAACGAGCCAGCCTGAACAGCCTTTTATCTTTTAACCGGATATTCATGTTTTAGGACTCAATGGTCCGAGGTAGTTCTTATAGATTTGAAAGTAAATTCTTATAGATTTGAAACAGTGAGGAGTTTTACTTACTTAGGATCACTCCTGAAATAAAAAACAGACTCTATTTGGCGAATAGGGCTGTCTATGGGCTGAGAAGATTTATTAAATCTAGGTTTCTTTTTAGAAAAACAAAGTTCTTAATCTACAAAACTCTTGTCCGGCCAGTCTTGACATACGCTTATGAAGCTTGGACAGTGACAAAATTGGAGGAAAATTGTATCGCAATATTTGAGAGAAAGACTCGGTGGTGTAAATGAAAACAATAACTGGAGAAGGAGATTTAACTTTTAGTCCGTGGGCCAAACTCATTTATCGTTCAAGTTCGTTCCGATACTTTGGGGGCAATTTTTTCTTTTGACAAAACGATTCAGAATGTTTTAGTATTTTTAATTTTATAAAGTTCTCCAAATATTATTTGGTCATAATTTAATAACAATCGATTTTATGACGCACTCTTTTTCTGTATGCTTTCGTACTCTCATCCAGTGAAATCGTCGAATTATTTTTTCCTCCGCCAAGCTAACCAATCACGTATTATCTCCTCACAGTCGCTTACAGCAATGTTTGTAAGCAAATCGTTGGTTGCATTGTTGATAATTTTCTCGATTTCATTTTAATCCTTTGAATTTTTTTTAAATTTTAAATAAAGGTCTTTTTTTAGAGCCAACTATATATTGATAACGCTTCATTTTCCCGCTTTGCTGTTAAATATTTGTTTTTCATTCCGAAATTCGAATTGTGCAGGCGGTCGAATTGCAATGCCTCTCTGACCTAATCAAGAATTCGTCTCCGATTTTAAGATACAAAAATATATACTTAGCTTAAAAATGAGAAGGAATTATTTGTCCTATTTTAATTTTAATAATATTTGCTGAGTTACAAATTTAAAGGGGATATTTATATATAGATCCCACCGAAGAAATTAAAGTATTGTAGTTATGTTGATGAAATGTTAAAAAAAAAAATTTTAAACTATTTTCATTACTTTATGAAGATAAAATATTAGTTCCAAAATGTTTAAAAAATACACATATTAACGTTAATGATCCATTATTCTTTAAAAAAATATTAGTTTTGTTTCACTAACAAAGGTGCTATGGTAAGTATTGTTTCAAAAGATGGTTGTTTTGATGACTTATTTATCCAATATATGTGATATTAAACATTTTTGTAGAGTCAAGCGCACATCTTATATTGCTTGCATTTTAATTTTACTTAAATATTACTTCTTTTTAAACTCTGAATGGAGTATAAATTTAAAATTTTTTATTAAGATGTGCTTACTCGGAAAAAAGAAAACAAAATTTTGCATGTTTTTTTTTTTTTCTCTTACAAAAAAGCTATAAAAAATACTCCTCTTAAATAAATACTACCCTTAAGCTATAAAAAAAACTGTTAACGAATCTAAACTAAAAATAAATCATGAAATTTAAGGAAATTTATGCATGTCTTCTCTGTTGGGTCAGCAACAAGTAATTTGACAATTTTGTTTTTAATCATTGAATATTTTTTTTTGAATTGAATTTGAAAACAATAGTGTAGATTCAAAACATGATTTAAACATTTAACTTAAGATATTGGTTTAAAAAATGTGTTTAATCAATTTTCCAACTGGCACTATTTCGAAAAATAGTTAAAGAATGTCTCTACACTTAAATGTAAATAAATTATTGAATATCAAACCATAATGAAATTTCCAAATATATTAATGTCTGGAATTATATTCTCTTGCTAAATAAAAATATATTCAACAATACCTGTCTAAGGTTTTTTGGAACACTCTGTATTTGTCTTTTGCTACACTTGCAAAAACTATTTGAAATAACACTTGAAAACATTTTTTTTTCAATTAAAGCTATGAATTCTACATTCTAAATATATTTTCTCTAAATCAATATTATTATTTTCAAAATTAATGCTGTACCAAAACATTAAAATTTTAAATAATGAAAAAACAAACTTTGTTAAATTGTTCAAATAAATTATGTATCAAGATAGTTCATTGCGTAAAATATCCGGTTTTTATATAGTAAAGAAAGTTTTAAAGCTTCAGTAAAAGACAGTGTACCAAGCAACAAATTAAAAGAAAAATCAATTCAAATTTATTGAAAATTTTACACAAATGAAATTTTTTATTTTTATGTCAAACTGAATTTCAAAATATTCATTTGTATAAAATGGTTCTTTAGCTTACTAAAATAAGTACCGTTTTAAAAAATAAGGGAGAAATATCTCAAGATTTTTGAAGAAAATCAGATTATTTTCTGTAGGGTAGCAGTTCTTAAAAAGTTGACGCAAATTTAAATTTTCACATGGAAAGATTTATATATTCTATAGAATTCAAGTTTTAAGTATTTTTACAAAAATAATTAAAAAAAACCTGAAAAATAATCGCAGATGCAGTATTATAACCCTTCATATTACAACTATAACTGTCATAGTCTATGTTTTACCTTTTAATAGTGAATTATCAAATAATCATGATTTAAAACGAAAAAAAAAAGATTTAAAGATCTTGAAGTAACTATAATTGTATAAAAATTTTGAAGTACATACTTATAAAAAACTGTTAAGTGTTTTAGCGCAAAAGAAGCGTGAACGAACGGGAAGCTATCGTAGTATGCAGACAACTGCTTTTGTTCTGATTGGTCCATTCATTTCCAAGTGACGTCAAATTACGCTTCTCTTTGGATATTCTTGGGCAAAATACTGAATTCGTGAAAACAAAATAGTTCCTCATTGTTTTGATAACTATCAATTAATGGCCAGTCAGATTTTGGAGAACTTTATGAATTTATGTTTCTCAGCCAAGATCGTGTTCTATTTTGGTAGAATAAAATTGCCCCTCAAATGTCGGAACGAAAATTAGTTTAGAGCTACTTTTGAGACTTCGGCCCACGGACTATTTGAACTGTACAAGATTTATAAACAACCTGATATTATTAAATACATTAAAATAGATAGAATGATTTGGATCGCCCACGTGATTCGAATGAGTGACGACAACACAATAAAAAAGATAGTGATTTTTAGACCCACTGGGAAAAGAAAGCGGGGAAGGCCCAGGGCTAAAGAGAATAGAAGGGCTGGTTCACTCCTTTGAAGTATCTCTTGCCGCGCCGATCCTCCGACGTCACTCTAGTGACGTCACTTTGGCGCAAAGCTCGCACTTTTACTTCAAGAACGGAGCGTTTGGTCTTACTAGCTCTAACTAATATTGGATCATTTCTTTTTGCGAGATATTCTAAGACATTTGTTATTTTCTATAATGACTTTCCTCAGTTTTTGCAGTGAATTTACAAGAATTTAAAACTATTATCGAAATGCCAGTTTGCGCGATTGCAACTTGCAAAAATTCTGATACAAAAACAAAAGGAAAAAGTATAATTTTTCGCGTGTTCCCTAAAGTAAATGAACAACTATGTAAAGAATGGATTCCGAAATGACACAGTTAATATAAAACCGCAATACGTTTATTCTGTCGTAAAGAACTTTTATAAAAATTCATTATCTAAATAGAAACCGCCTCGCTACTTCATAAAGAAAGGCAGGTGAAAAGAATTAAAAAATAGATAAAGTCAAAGAAAATTAAAATGTAAGTAAAAAGTATAAATGAAATATATAGTATATAGTTGAAATTCTCCTAATTTCATAACATATTTTTTAATGTAGTTATTCTAAATATTTATGATTTTTTTTTAAAAATTATATTCTCTTCAATTTAAATATCTATATATTATATCATCGTAAATTTAAATCTCTATAAGCAATTGTAAAATTTCTGATGTCATTATGAACCTAAATTATTATTTTGTTTCAGTAATTAGCGTTTAAGGTTGATGTTTCCTAATGATTAAGTATGAACAAATTGCTATTAACGACATATTTTAAAATCAGGGATTCTAAATTTAACTTAACTTATTGTTATAAAAGAATATGTAGATAAAAAAAAGTGTCGATATATGCCTCCATTTTTCTTAATAGTTAAAGTTAAAACTGAACTTTTTAAAATAAAGTATTTATCGTGTCATTTTCACCAACTAGCAAAACATTTTTATAAGTTTAAAATGGTATTTTTTTAATATAATAACCAAGAAAGTTTTTTTTGAACTATGTTTGTGAACGGAAATAATGTGTTAATTTCGTAAAGTTTGAAGGCTAATAACCAGAAAAAGTCTAACTTATTTTTACAAGAGAAAGATGCAAAGTTATATCTTTGCTTGCGATCTCCGAGATCTGTAGACACAGTGACGTCATGAGGAGGGAAATCGTAGCTTCAGCTCTAAGAGCGGAGTGAACTAGCCCTTCTATTCTCTTTAGCCCTGGGAAGGCCACGGTTGAGATGGACTGACTCAGTGGAGTCTGATTTTCTCGCAATTAATGAAAAAAATTGGAGATCAAAGATAAATCGGAAGTCGTCATGGAGAAATCTTCAGAGGAAGGCATTGGCTCACATTGGGCTGTCTGGTCAACTATGATGATGATGATGATGGTCCGAGGTAGTGATCTCAAATATGCTAATTAATTAGTTCAGACTATATTTTAGGTTACGAAATCAGACACAAAAACGTACTGTCTCTGAATAAACTTGCCTTTTTTTAGACGGATTTGGATTTCTGGCCTCAAATATATGGGGGGTATGGGTCTCAGAAAAACGAATAGTTTGGAATCATTAATATTAATTTTACTTTTTTCGAGTTTTTTGAAATTGGATTTCTCGGCAACAATTCTCGATTTTACTCAAATTTTGTATTTTGCTACGTAAGATTACATTCCTTAAATTAATGTAACAATTTTTTAATTAACTATTCCAATTATTTCGACTATTATTAAATAAAAACATGAAAATAATATTTACTAAATTTTTTTTTTGCATGAAATTGAGATGGCTTTGGATACACGAATTTTATAATTGTGTTTAAAGAGTTTACAATTCGCTTAAAAAGTTCTGGAGATATGGCTAAGTACGCAAAAAGAAAAATTAGCTAAACTTTGTATCCCTTTCCTGATCAAGTTATTGGGATCATATTTCCCAGAATATGGCTGCCCCTTATACTTTGGGGATCAAAATTCAAATCTATCCGGAAAAAAACGGAATGTTTATTCTGAGAAAGTATATCTTAGTGCCTGTTTTCGTAACTTAAAATATCGTCTACTCTAATTAATTAACATATTTCAGGTCACCCCCTGGAACCGTAAAGATTGAGTCCTAGAACGTGAAGTTTCGATCATTATATCAAAAGTTATTCAGAGTAGTCCTTTTTCTTAAATTTTTGTCGCATTGTTAATTAAATTCTAGTTATATCTTTAAAAAAATGTGCTAGCATTTCATGAGATCAAGCATATATTCTCAATTTGGTTTTCCACACTAATTAAGTGCTTGAATGGGTGATATATGAATGAGTGTTTCATCATTCTCAAGAAGTAACCTCGTTTCCTCCTTGTTATACAACAGTTAAAATGTGAACAAATACAAAAACTTTTCCGAAGCAACTATGACCTCTGCTCATGCTGACCTTTAAATTTTAAGGAACCCGCCTTAACACGAAACTTTTTTTACTGAAAAGATTTTAGTCTGTAAAAACCCATTTGTGTTACACAATTACGTTTTGTTCTTTATTGAGTTCTTATGTAATACTTTTCATTTTCAGCATTTATTATATTATATCAGTGAATTAAGATTGTTCTCCACTTCCAATAATAAATATAATTGAATCATTAGCTGAATGCCCTTTCTTCGTTTGGGGAAAAAAGTAAATAATCAATAAATCAGTAATTATCGATTACGAAAACATGCACTAAACTGAAAGACATATACAGACCCACAATTAGTGAAACTAAAATAATCCTTATCTTTTTATAATTTTTTCGATAATTTTCGTTCAGTTGTGCCTAAATCCCCTTTCTGGTTATCATGATATAATTAGCGGTCTTTGCTTATAATGACATCCCCTTCTTGTTAGAGCAACTTTTGTCTATCTTTTTGAGATTGGTTATGGTTTACTTACATATATATTCATTTATTTACAAATCGCCAATCAAGGCGGGTTAGCCATGGTTGGTAGGGTGTGGGGCCCATGTTCGAAAGGTTGTGAGTTCAATCCCCGTGTACGAAAAGGTGACTGGTTGACAGTAAATTTGTCAGGGTCACAAAGTCCTCCAAGTTCCTATAACGTATAACCTCTGGGGGTACTGGATCGGAGATTGATCGTGTTCTGGATCAAGTCAAAATTACTATCTGCGGATGGATGACGTGTGAATGTGTCATACCTGTAAAACGGTATGTGACGTATGCATGTTGTCTCCGGTTCATCCTCAGAAATGTTTCCTAGACTATCGCCAATGGCCCATTGTGCAGCTCTAGTGCGACGCAAATGAAAAGTACGAATGAACAAAAATGAGAGGGGCCCCGATTGTTAGAATTTCTTAATATCATGTAAGCAAATGTGTCAATTCACGATACGATTGATGATTATGGATATTTTAAAAAAAAACTTTAGTTTTATAATGCAAATGATAGTGAGGGAAAAAATGAAAATTTTACTGTATCATACTTCACTGAAGGCGTCGAAAGGACTGATATATACCTGACAAAATTCATTATAATAATAAGGATCATCAATGAATCATAAGGATCATCAATAATCATCAGTGAATAATTTTACTTGAGTTAGCTTTTTCAATCAAAATTCATTTATATCATTTGGGGTTGCGAAAGGAAGTGTCACTTAGATGAATGCCTTAAAAGTGGGACGCCAATAAATTAAAGAGAAAAAAAATCGTGGAAGGAAGTATAATGGTTTGGGGTGCTTGGAGAAATAAAAAAGAACTTTGAATCATATTTATGCTGCAGAAAATTTATTGTAATATTTTAAAAATTTAAGAGAATCCTAGAAAAATTTTCATTTGCGTTTTTAGAAGATAACAGAAGATCTTTTGAATAATTGGTTATCTCCAGTTAAAAATTTCTTCAAATTCAAATATCTTTTTGAATTCTGTGATTTTTTTAAAAGCAGATGAGCTGTTTGCCATTGACGATTGTTAAATACAAATTTAAATTTAAAAAAATGATATTTTTAAGACACATTTTTACATGGAATAATAGAGTTAGTTTAAATGTTCTATTGTTAGTTTGAAGTCATCCTTTAATAATTGTGTTTCTCAAACTATTTAAATATTAGGAAACAAATAAAGGATGTTAGGAAAACAAATTCCAGACCTGAAGGTAAAGGTCACTTTTATGTTAGCGGATTGCTTTGAAATCAAGGACAGATACACCAGACAGTCCTTTTGTTTTTCTTCATTCGAAACTTTTCTGTTGGAGAATCGGTGACGATATAATTAAAAATAAATGCAACCATTGTGCAATTTAAATATAAAATAATAAAGTTGTCGTGACTGTTTTAAAACCTTTTATTTTCTTTTATATTTGAGTTTCACTGAAATGTTTAATGCATAATACTTCTTAAAAGTTAAAAAGAATACGTTAATTCTATTTTATAAATTCAACACTTGACTAATTTTGACATAATTTAAAAGAAAGTACTCATAGGTTTATTTATAATTTATATTATCATATCACTCGTGAGATAATTTATAATATCAAAGAAAAACAATATAAAGACCTCGTAAGCTCTTTCGGCTCATTACTTTAGTGGTTGTCAACTTAGAAAGGCGATATATATATTATACATTACTTAGACAGTTTGGAAGCAGTCAAATTTGCATATATCTCGAAAAATATACATGAGATCGAAAAGAGAAATGATATTTTTTGCATGGACTGCATACCGAATTGAGGGTACACTGTAAGTTCTGAAAATACGATAGTTAACTTATTAGAAGCTAAATTATTAGAATTGTAAACAAATTGCGAAGCCCGATTTTTCAACTATATATTTAAAACTAGAGACATTTAAAAAATGAAATTTTTGCATTGATATAGCGGAAATTATTTTAATTTAAACGATAGGCAATTCAGTTTAGTCAGGTATTTTAAGGACAACATCAGTGATGTTTGCTAGATTATTGTTCTTTTCAAAAAATGTTGTTTATTGATCGTTTTGTAATTTTAATTATTTTCAGTCTCTATGCCAGGTTATTTGAAAGATCAACGTGAACTTGACAGCATAGGCGAACTACTTCACCAAATTTGAATTTCTACACTTAACTGAAATAACGTGTTTATTTTGTTTATTGTTATGCTTTTGAAACGCATTACTATGAAAATAATTAGTGTGAAATCAACAGTAATTTAAATAAAAAAATAAGCTTCTTACTGAAAAGTCCTACTAATTCGTTGAGAATGAATATAAAGAAACATCAATATTATTTATGATGTTAATGATTATTAATTTTGGTAATAGTTACTGATTGAAGTAAAATAATAAGATGTGTTCTAAAAGGAAAATTAATGGAAAAATGATATTATTTCGTTTAAAAGAGCGTAAAAAAACGGCAAGCTATTATTGATCTTAATGATGTTCAATTAATTTTAGTAATAGGTGCTAATTGCAATAAAAAATAAATTATAAACTAAAAAGCAAAATTAATTATGGAAAATATGTATTTATTCATTACGGAGAACAGTAAAAAGTCGCTATTCTATTATTAACAAAAATGATTTAATTTGGTTACAGGCACTACTGGCATCATGGTAATTGGCGCAGTTTTAATAGGTACTAAACATTCTCTTGCTTAAGTAAGAATTTTATGAGTAAATTTGGAATCGATTACTACTGTCCCAATACTGTACATTTTTGTAATAGATTTCTTACGTCCTCTAGGAGAAAGCAGCTTGATTGTTCAAAATTTTAAATATCATGAAACGCCTTGAGCAACAGCATTGTGTCAGATGATATTGAATAGCGGTAGTCTTTATTTTGATAGGAAAAACTACTAAATAAGAGTTTTGTTTAATCTAATTACGTAAAACGCATTGCAATGCTATGCGTTAAAAATAAATACAAGTAGGAAGTATATAAAAAATGACCTTGGAAAAAACCCTTTACATGTATGTTTAAATATAAAAGTACAGCATATAAACACGTGCAAAACATGTCATTATTAAAAAACTACAATATATCTAATAATTTTGTCTAATTATTATAATATTCTAATATAATACCTGATATAATAAGTATTCTATATTCATATTATATACCATCTAATTTTTCCAATCATCGAATTTATATTACCCATTGATACACGAACGTAAACTAGTGCAAACCGGTTTTAGCAGCGTAAAAACAATAAAGCTGTATAATATCACCTGATAATTAAGTTTTAAATAGAATATTTCAGTGCATCTTATAATTTGGCCAAGGACAGTATATATATATCTTCCTAGTGACTGTTCTTTGGGAATAGTGAGGAAAAATAAATCACGTAAAATTTTTGATTTTTCTTCAGGTATAATGAAAATAAAAATTATAAAGTTGTTACAATTAAATTAATTATGGAAGTTGTGATAAATAATATATAACGGATATTGTTTCATTAACATTAAACAACTAACACTAAAAAATGGAGTCAACTATTTATTATAAGACAATCGTTTGACAGTGATTGCGCATTGAACATGATTTGTCAATTGACAAAGAATATGATTTGATTTGCATTCGTTTGGAAGGAGAGATGAAATCTGTGGGTGGATTCAATTAATCTTGGAAAGAGTGACTAGTCTTTTGCTCCAGAATTAGTGACTTTATTTTTGTGACTGCATTAAGGGTTAGAGGTGACGACCACATTAGAATTTCTTTCGCATAATTCCGGTCTACATATGTTAGTGATTGATTTAAGACCAGAAACTTTTTAATTCTTTTCTCAGATAGTATAAATTCGTTTTTGTACAGCCTCACTTCAATGATATTATCAAAAGATGCATTCAAAAGCAAGGTGGCATTTTCAAAACAACCTTTACTCAGTGCATACTCTATACAAGTACGACAAATAAGTCGAAATTCTGCAATGTTTTTAATAGAAGACAAGTTGTAGTTCATAAATTTTCGTAACTCATCGCCTTCTCTTTTTGATACAATGAACGGCATTGCTATTAATTGCTTGAAAAAATCATTATCACTTTCTCGCAAAAAGTCTGCTTTAAATTGTTGAATTTCCTCTCTCGTCTCGAAAAAACAATTCATAAACTGGTCCCCATGTTCATAGTTTGACAAAAATAATAAGTTTCAATGTTAAGTTAAGAAATGTTTTAATGTTTCAATTGACACAGATTGATAAGCCCATCTAAAGAAAGATGCAGCTGCTTGGATGTTACCCTCGCATATCCACTCAGCACAAATATGCCAATCTCCATATCCAATAAACCACGATTTCATCAGTCTATCAAGCTCTTTTTGCTCTAAAACATTCCTCTTATAGGGATAACATTCTGGTGGCAAGGTAGATTTTGATAATAACATGTGGAGTGAATTCAGATTGTTTGAATAAATAGCACGTCTAAATTCAGGCCGAAAAAACATTAAGCAGATATATAGTTTAATCTCTTCGTCGGAAGCATCATTTAATATCCTAACAGCCATGTTTAGATTTTCTAATTGCAGCAAATGCAATAACACTTTGTAGCAAAGACATTTATTTTTCAGAAATGATCGTCTTAGTCTTAATGGACTGGCACTCCATATTTCTTTAAAAATCATCATTTCATTTCCACTTTTACTCATGTTAGAACTTATATTACGCATTATACGTGAATAAATGTTTTCTTGAAGATTATCCAATAGTTCAAAAATAGTGGACAAGAATATTCTTTGATATGGCCAACTTTCGAACAAAAACACTAATACGCGAGAATGATTCCGAAAAAATTCGGTCATTTGAGTTATACGATTGACATGAGATAATAAAAAACATAAAACATCAAAAAATTCTGACGAATACTGATAAGCTGAATCATTTTTAAATTCCATACATTGTTGAGTAGCTTGTAAAAGCCACTTACTCAAATGATCGTTTTTCTCCTGCTCCGACAATTTCTTCCAAAAAAACTTTATGGCGACTATGCTACCAATTTGAATCGAATAAGCAATCATATTTACATCAATACTAAGCTTATCATCGTATATTTTATCAGGATCAATGAGTCTAGTTAGAAAACTCCCTAAATCATTCTCGAGGACACATGTCCAATATATTATCAAATCATCCTCGCAATCATTACCTGAAGCGATTCTAAATAGGTTTCTCACTTCTTCTGGAATTTTCTCCCACAAATTTTTGACATATTCCTCTAAACAGTGAGAGCAGGCTATCTTATACAAATGGCCACTATCTAAACTTCCATTATCGAATATTTCCGTAAGGGATTTCACTATGTCAACTGTCCCCTCAACTGTCCAATAAATTGTACCATGTTTTATGTAATACTCCCTGAGATTTTCTTGATATCCTGTCAGTCTACCATAACTACGAAGCGCTTTCCACAACTGCAACATAATGGGTCGAATAACGTATGAGATTTCGGTCTTCAGCGATGAGGGCAAAGAGCTATTGGACAGTTTGTCTAATATTCTTCTCTGTAACTTTTCTATATTTTCGATATCTGCATGTAAGAAATAATACGCCATTTCATTCCTTATATCAGGCGTCGTCCATAGTCCAATTGCAATCGACACTACTGCAATGCGCTGCAGTGAAGGAGGTTCAGAAAAATTGTTTATTAAATCAGCTCTTTTAGTCGATTCTGTTTTTGAAGTTTGGAGTGTCCAGCTTTCAGATCTCTTCTCTTTACAGACTTCATCTGTAAAATACAATTTTTAACTTCAGTTTTGAATTAAAGATTCCAATGAAAACAGTTCAAAGAACATAATGCATACGTAATTTATCACGAACCTAAGTCATATATTTACTGGTTAAATGTTACTGGTTAAGAAGAAATCAAGTATTGTTTACAATTCTCAGGTTATGTATATTGCGATTCAGTTACTATTTTACGATTTTTTTCCTTTTAAACAAAACTGTTAGAAAATGAAAAATAAAGTGAGAACTTAAAAATCAAGTAAAAGAACAACTTTTTAACATCCTAAAATATATATATATATATGTAATAACAGGGCTCAAACCCTGTTATCAGTGTTGTCTTTAGCTTGAAATAATTGCAGTCTTAAGCCATCATACGTCCTAAACAGGTTTATTAAATGTAGGCTGGTATTGCTAACAATTCACGTTCCCACTCCTGCAAAGGAGGGGGAGTGGACAAGACTCCGGACAATCCCGGAACAGCTTATCAGGATCACATCAAGATGAAAAGGACACGCAAAACTATGCGTTCTTACGTTTTATACCAACATAGATTTGAAGTAAAGAGGCACATTTCGTACATTCCTTGTATCCTTACGCATTAAGGCAAATCATTTCTGCTTCCTTATATGGAATTGTAAAAGGGAACAATTCTAAAAATAACTCTTCCTTTGAAATATAAATCTATTTATATTTCAATGGTATGTTTTCTGCCTTGAATTCCCAAAATAGAATCTCTCTACGCTTATTCTTTAATAAAGACATTTTATGAAAACGAAAGAGATTTAATTCTTTTATTAATACAAAAGTATTTACTTTTTGTATTACATATATATATATAAAATAATAAAAACTAAATTAATAAAAATATTAAACAAATAATCTGCATTTAATGGAAATTAAATCAAGTTTAATTAACTGACTAACGTTTTTAAGAATAGAACAAAAAAAAAATGCTAAGTTTCTATTTATAAAAGTGACTGGTTTAAACGTAAATTTACGTTTTGCCCTGGTAAATACCTAATTTTTTTTGACTCTTGTTTTCCAGAAAACTCTCAGTGCGTATGAATCCTGCTCAATTGTTGTTTTAAATGTATAAATAATTTGGAAATATTTTATTAAAACTTTCTTATGGACAGCATCATAAAAGTTTTTCTCATTGAAAATGCTTAATGATTTCAAACATTAACAATCAACATAGTCTGTACTGCAGACAAGTGGAAAATTGAAGAATTCATAGTATATATTAATTTTTTTCCTAGTGCAGACATATTATGAGAAACACAGCCTTGAATTTTTTCTGGGTATTATGAACATGCATGAAATAAAAATATATAAATTTAACAGCATTATATTATAAAGAGCGTAAAACTAAGAATTATTTGCAGTTGTATAAAACTTGACTTCATTAAAACTTCTGTGATGAATTTTTGAACCAAGGAAGATCCAAAAATAAACAGAAAAAAAAGTTCTTTAAGAGCTAGTCATCTAGTTTCAACTAGTTTATTTTGAATTTGTAGATTGTCTTTACAACTTCTTTAAAAATGACGAATATTATATAACTAATATTAATAACTAATATTTATAATTAATTACACAGAAATGAATAATTAATTACACACAATTTTAATATTTATAATTAATTTAAATATTAAAATCATAAACAGGAAAAATAAATGTCACTTAATTAAAGTTAAATTTTAGAATATAAAGTTTTAAAGTATCATTCCCTAAAATAAAAAAATATATATATAATTAAGGTTAATTTAAAAATTATTTATTTTCACAAACTTAAACATCAACTCAATATCACACATACACTTTTTCTACACGAGAAATGTATACAGTATATTAATTTAGTTTTTCAAATGAAAATCACTTTTTCTTTTTAGCTAACAAACAAAATTTATAGATAAATATAAGCATCTCACATAAATAGCAATAAAAAAGTATATTTTTTATAAAATGTAAAATGTTCTTTTACGTTCTAAATTAAATATTTAGTTTTACCGGAGGCTTGTTGAGATTGAGGAGCATTCGCTAGATGAGCAACTTGTGGACCTGGCTGCTGTTGTTGTGGAGGAACAGGTGGCATGATAAAAGGAATAACTCCAGGAAGAGCATTAGGTAAGAAACCAGGCACTGATTTTTTTTTAATGAAAAGAAAGAAGAAAAAGGAATTGGTTAATGTAGATGTTTTGCTACATAATACTGGCTTTGTAGCCTTTACATTTATCTTGCAACTTAAATAGTTGAAATGTTTGAACTGGCTCATTTAAAATTGAGGACAAATATAATTAATTTCTAAAAAAAATAAAAAGATGAAAACAATTTTCCATCCAAATAAATTTAAGAGGAAAATAAATAAAAAGTTACAGAGACTTCACTTAAAATCAACCTTACATTTAACACTATAGAATAAGCAATTATCTAAATTATAAACTATACATTTCCAAATAAAAACTCATATTTACTTAAATTGAGAAGGAGTTTTTTCCATAAAAATTTATATTAAACTCAAAACCTATATGTAAGAAGGATAAAAAAAATTGTTTGTAGTGATGCAAGTAAGCCATGCACGCAGTTTTAAGACCCCATCATAAATAAAGTGAAATTACATCTGATAACAAAAATGGAAATCGCTCTAGCTAGTAATACCAGAGATCATGATATTCTGAAACGAAACATTTTAGGGTTAATTTAAAGTATTCTATAATTCTTACATTTCAGTAAATTTTATAATTTAGATGAATCTGAAAATTAACTAACTCTCCTACTTTTAACTTCAAAAAGGTTTCAAAAACTCTTAACTTGCATACTGAAAATTATGGCAATTTACATTCATATACATGTTTGCTATACTCTAAATGTAACTATAATAAATTGTAACCCCACATAAGGGTATATATTATAAAGGTATAAATGCAGAAGTATAAAACTGGATATAAATTCTAAATGTACAATTGTCAACCAACTGAATTACATTGATATCACAATAATTCAAGTTTCCAGTTATAAATTATTCCAAATCAAATTTATTGCTGTTAAAAAAGAAAAATGTCACAAGAAGTCATATTCCTTATCATTTTTGCACCAAAGTAAATGGATAAATTCAAAATATTCAACAATCTTATATTTTGAAATTTGTCATAATGCTTACTTATTTTTAACCAATCAATTTCATTTTTATTATTTTCAATTGACTTTGTTTATTGACAGCTTTTCTTTAATATATTCTGACAGAATAAAAATAATGCTTTACTTAGCAAAATAACATGCATCTTAAGTTTTAATTATTGTCTTTTATAAGACTAAATAATTGGTATTACAATCATTAAAACATACACTTGCTTATTGCAATGTAATTACATTTATTTAAATAAATAATAAAAAAAACTTTTTAACATTTTTTAAATTTACTAAGTAAGACAGGAAAATAAGGTGATAATTTAACACTTACAAAAAGGCATCCAGGGAAAAGGTGTCATATATATGGGAGGGGCATTTGTAGGTTGAGTACCAGCAAACGTAGAAGGTGCAGAAGAGGTTGATGGCCCAGGCTGACTACCAGCAGGAGCTAACATTAAAAATATCTATTACTTTATACTGAATATGAGTTATTTAAAAACAATTTCAGGAAACGGATATTTGAAAGACAACATATTTTCGCGGATTTAAATTTTCAACTCTCAAATAATACTCCACAATGTTTCATAGTTTTAAAATGTAAAAACTTACATAAATTAAAGTCTAAATATATTACCGGGCAAATAAGAGCTCATAAAAATACACAAAACGACACAAAGAAAAATTTAGCTTTACATATTTCAGAAACTAAATATGAAGTCTACATTGAATGAAACTTCTTTTACGTTATCAAATAACAGTCAGATATAAAACGTAGGAATGATAATAAGTTTTAATAATGTTAGTTTAAAATTTTAACAGTTTTTAATTGACTTGATAAAAAAACTAAACTCAGAATGAAATAATACTAACTTAGAGTTATATCTAGTTGATAAGATGCTTACATATTTTTAACCAATCAATTTCATTTTTATTATTTTTAATTGACTTTGTTTATTGACAGCATTTTTTAATATATTCTGACAGAATAAAAATAATGCTTTACTTAGCAAAATAACATGCATCTTAAGTTTTAATTATTGTCTTTTATAAGATTAAATAATTGGTATTACAATCATTAAAACATACACTTGTTTATTGCAATGTAATTACATTTATTTAAATAAATAATAAAAAAAACTTTTTAACATCAGCTTTTTTTTAATATATTCTGACAGAATAAAAATAATGCTTTACTTAGCAAAATATTATGCATCTTAAGTTAATTTAATAAAAAAACTTTTTGAGTGCCCTATGTGCCAAAAAATAGCACATTAGTACGTAAATCAAACTTCATTTTAACTTATTTAACAAAATGCAAATGAAATATTTATAATTACTTATCATAACTTTCATAACATTTAAAATATAAATATTAACTACATAATGATTAAAAAATAACTAACTTAAAAAACATTAATTATTTTCCGAACACTTTTTAACACTTGAACAAAATAAAAAAATAATAAATGTTGTAATACTTATGCACATTAAAAGCTTTTCTAAATTTTAACAGAGTTTGAACTCAAAATAAAATTATATTCCTGACTTTTACAGGTAGATTCATGTAAAATTAAAAAAAATATATAAAAAATTAACAAAATTTTTATTTAATAAAATTGTAAATTAGAATTATAAATAAAATTGCAAATCTAAAAAAGACTAAACTAACAGTGGCGCAACAGCCCATAGAGGGCCAGGGCCTGCTGTGCCCATCTCAGTTTTCTTAACCTTGGGCGCTGGGGTGCAGGAGCAGATGTTCTGGTTAGATGGTCAGCCGAACGCGGAACACCCAGTGTGTAGTTCCCAAGCATGTTTGGTACTCATTTATCAACCCACTGAAGGTATGGAAGGCTGAATCAACCATGCCCGGCCCGAGGATCGAACCCATGGCCTGTGGCATGAGAGCGCGAAGTGCTACCACTCAGCAACCGGGCGTCCTAAGATAAAATATTTTAATTTAAAAATTCACGTAATTTAAGTTATGCCAACTTTAATACGGACTTGAAGCATTAGAGCCAAAATCATAAACACAACTGAAAGGGAAAATAAGACTGTGGGGAATTAACTGGGGAAATTTACTATTATAAAAAATAAAAAAAAATTATAATAATTATAAGCAGGAAGTTGTAGCCAAAAAAAAAAAATTAAAATGTATAAATAATCTGTGTATAATTGAAGCTAAATCATATTTAATCAACATAAGTTTTTAGAAAACAAAGACACCATAAACAATTAAATCCCAATATATTAGCGTGAATTAAAAATTCATTATATGAAAGATAAGCATCAAAAAGATTGCATAACTCAATTAAGCAATACTAGTTTTTAAAAAATATATATTTTTAACACAAATACCAAATCATCATAAAACGAAAATAACAAATATAATAAAAAGTTAATATTTAATTAATGTTATTCCATATTTATTAATTTAAATCAAATAGACCAAATAACTAAAAAAATAATGTTTCTTATCAACAGACAAGCAAAAAAATAAATAAAGGATGAAAATTTAACATTTTAGGGGAAAAAAAAACAACCTTTATTCCTTAGCTTAAAATAAATGTAAAAATTATCGTAAAATATTAGAAACGCAAATTTGTATACTTTTTTTTTAATTTAAGATTTTTTAACAGATTAAGATTAAGATTTTTTAACAAATAGGTTAATGAATACATTTTTGAATACCAATTATTAACTAGGTCTTTGTGGTATAGTGCAGTGGTAATTTCGTGTAGTTGGATCAACTGGAAATTGCAGGTGGCAAGCATAAAATGAGCAGTCGTATATTGATATACGTAAGATACATCGTTCATACGTAAGATACATCGTACATACGTAAGATACATTTGACATCTTAAAAAAATATTTATCACACAAAATTTCATTTTTCTGAATTTAGAAAATTGTACTACTAACGAAAATTGTATCTTAAATTATGCAGAATTGCCTTTCCTTGTTCGAATTGAATAAATAAAAACAGTTAGTACGGAACAACAGTACGAAATTATGCACAAATCTGAAACGTGAATACTGACACTATTGAAGAGCTTAGTGGAAGAACCAGGTAAGTGAAATTCTTAGGGTGATCTAAATAACAGATTTAGTGATTCTAAATATCAAGGTGGTTGTCTCAATATGGGTAAGTTAAATGTAGCAGAATGTTTTTGCTTACACTTTAATCTAAATATATTTCATTTTTTTTTATAACCGTCGTTGAACAGGCGTCGCACTTTTGGGTATACGCCCACTAATTTTCAACTCCGTAACTTAGCAATTTAGAGCCCAACACAAAACAAAAGAGCTCCTGGATCAAACTAGCTATCTTGGAAAACTTTTTGATCAAATTTACGCTCATTAGCTTTATATGGAGTAGAAAACCACGAGAACCTCTCTAGGTTAGTCTGATGGCAAGAACCCATGACCCTATATATATATATATATATATATATATATTCGCGTAAATGAAATCATAGAGGGCAATTTTAATTTGTTCGAACAGTTATTACTGCTATTTGCACTTCTTCGCCATTCCTTAAACTTCTTTTACGTTGAATAATTCCTATTGAACCATTCTTTTTCTTCTTCTTCTTTTTCTCGAAATTTTAATTTTGGACGCGAGTACTAACACTTGACTTCATGTCAAAAGCAACAAGAACTGAAACATTTTAATAAAACACTGATTTGATGCTGTTAAAAGTTAATATCTTTATCGAAACTTTTAAAAATACGATATAAACGGTTTAAAAGAAATTTAAACATTTTTTAATTTTAACAGTTATATGATAGAAAGTTATATTTATAAATTTTTAACAAATAAAATTAAATCTTAACAAAATGTGCTTGAAAGAGTAACGAGAATTTTAAAAACAAAATATTTTTTTAGTCGATTTTTAGGAGGAAACAAAAATAAAATAATTGAGATGGATGCATAGGAGTTGTTAAACGAAGCGATAGTGTAATGAATCTTCAAGTAATTAACAAAAAAATCGCTGTTTTATACTCTACACCCGTTTTCTTTTCTGATACAAGACAAAGCTGTCTTGTTCTTCAATTCCTCATGAAAATAATCGAGGTACTTTTCATGCTCCAGGATTTATTTTTCCAAATTTTGAAAAAATATCTCCATTTTGATTGCTAAAAGTACTATATTGACAACACGTGGTGGTATAATCTTTAGGGGTTGCTAAAGAGATGTTTCATTCGCCAAATGTTTGACGATGGACATTTGTTAAAATTCAAGAGTCCCCACTTCAATGATCTATTCATAACAATACATTTTCCCCTTTGACACATTGATGGATAATATCTATTGTTATGACCCTCTACCCCACCTTCAGGTTGGAAAATCCTGGGATGGACAGGCCTGTCCAAATACATGAGATAAATACGGTTCTTGTTAACTTACTTGTTGTTGCAATTAACTACATGATATTGAAATTAATGCAAGTAAAATCTTTTTTATCTGATCACCTGCTTATTTTGAACCCGGAATTAAATCAAATTTGTCTAGAAAAGTTATTCTAAGTCCTAACTTAGAGAAGTTCTGAAGAAATTTCTTATGATATTAGTTTAACTATTCGAAAATTACTCATTTGATGAAATTAATTAAAAAGATAACCTATACCTTTCTGGGAATTGGTAATATAGAAAAATTATTAAGGGCTTTTGTAACTAGCTGGATTTAAACACATATAACAACATCGATTTCAAGATGTTGAAATTAATATAATGTTAAAGTTTTGTAGGGTGTGTTTCAATCGACTATGTCAACGTTCGTCTAACTAAAGGTACTTCGAGATAGAATCGAGTTAACAAGTCTTACATACTACTGAATTGGTATTTAATATTATTAGTGATAGTTACGCCACATTTTCTTATTATATATAGGTATTAGTGTACTTATATTTTAAGAAATATATTTCTAATAAATACCTGGTATACATCACTAACAATATATACGTATTTGTTTTCTAAACTTATTAGTATAATTATAATTCATTCTGTTAATTAATCCCCGTTATTGGGATACATGGGACATATTGTTATACATAATATATAAATATACAGTCAAACCCCTATATAGTGAGCCTTCAAGGGAACGAAATTTCAGTTCACTATAACCGGGAGTCCACTATATCCATACTACAAACAATTTTAACTAATTTTTTCGAACTGCTCCCTTTTATTACACATTACTTAAATAAATGACTTATAAAAAGAAATGAAAAAAGCATTAGAAAAACAACATGTAGTAACAAAAAATGTGCTAACTTTTATTTCTTATTACTCTTCGTCTCGCCGTCAAAAAATTTAGGTATGGAAACTGAGATAGAAGAAGCAAACAAGAAAAAATGCTTATGGCTGCATTCCGATGGTTTTAAAAATCGGTAGGGGAGAGGGGGGCACACGTGAAGAGGGGGCACATGTGAACATGGTATGTTTTACCAATATAATTTCATATAAAAAATCTCGAAAAATTTTCAATTGATGGCAGTACTAGTTCTACCTCTCTGCAAAACTTTCAGAACAATGAGACATTTTGTTTTTCTATTCTGACAATTTCTTTGTATCAGCTGGTGTTTTATGTATTATAATCACTCGCTTCTTCAAGTGAAAGCATAGTATAATAAACTAATAAACTAAAATTAACTATTGCAGACCATTATTTGAGCATTCACGTAAGTTTATGACAACTATTTTTATTTTTTACTCAATTAAAAATTCTTTATTTTTTAAGTTAGGTTTAGGAAGGATGATGGGGCACTTGTGAACAAAACATCTGGGGCAGATGTGAACAGTTCACATGTGCCCCCACACAGTATTAAAATTTTTATCCTCATAATATTAAAAGTTTAAAAAATATGCATGCATTTAAAATTATTAATATTTAATTTTCCATAATTAATTTATAAATTTTTTCTTTAAAAAAAATGTTTTTTTTAATTAAATGGTTGATCGCGCATCACGCTTATTAACTGATACACCTGAGAAAGATAGAATTGCTAAAGCTACAAATGAAAAGATAGAAAAAATGAAACAAAAAAAAAATCATGACAGAGTATTAGAGAAGAAAGAAAAAGGTCCATTACAACTCCTGAGGAACATGAAGTTGCGAAAAACCCAACTGCGGAAAAATTATTGTACAGCTGAAAAATTATTTTCTCATTGACAGTACTGTTGTACAATTTAAATTCACATAGTAAGCTACAACCCCTTCAGTATAATGCGTATCTATACCTGTTATATTGAAGATTTTTTTTCTTTCAAATATTATGATTGCTTTGTGTATTTAATCTTGTTCATATGTGCCCCCAGCATGTTCACATGTGCCCCCAATAGGGGCACATGTGAACAATCAAAGTCATTTTTCTAAAATATCATAAAGTAAAGAAATATTTTATTGAAAAATCTCAAAAAATTCCATAAGACAAAGAAAAGAATATTTAAACATATGGACTTCTTCACTGTGAGAAATTGATGATATTTTTTGAAAAATGTAGAAATAAAAAAATTTGTTCATATGTGCCCCTCTCTCCCCTATATGTATATTATATAGAAATTTCAAAATTGCCAACAAATGAAAAAAAAAATCATTCGAAGACAGAAAACAGTTCATAATATCCAATTTCCTCTCTTCTTTTGGTTCATTATATCCTCAAAAAATAATATTATATGTGTATAGCAAGGCAAGGGAGCAAACATTTCGTTCTCTATATCCAAGAGTTCACTATAAGAATAACACAATGTTAAGAAATGATAGCAAAAAACAGGAGACTAATTCTTCTCTATTAGCTGACTCCTTGACTTGCATTGAAAGTAGTCAGTTGAAACGGGGAACGCTCTCTATTAATTTTAAAATTTGTGTACTGCTTTTTTACTCGTCCAATATAAATCGTGGGTAAAAAGATTCAAAAATTTTGAGAAAAGAACAAACAAAAAACAATTGAATACTTACAGACCAGCATAAGCTATTTCATTTGAAATAAATATTTAATTTAAATGTCGAACTCTCTTCCCAAGTACTGGAAATATAAAACAACTGCATCGGAAGTTTAACAAAAGATTTATTAAAAAACGACACACGACTGATATTTCAGAATTGGAAAGATTGTTTTAGGCATTTAGTTCTCTATACAGCAAATGTAAAAAAGTCATTTGGAAGGCTTTAAAATGTGCTAAAATATGTAATAATCGTAGCTCTTAATAAGAAATGTATTCTAATATTTTCCAAATAAGCATGTTTTTCAAAAAAAAATCTTAAAAATAGTGTGTATGTATATATAAAGGCACGTACAGTCCGCAAAAAAAAAAACGAATCACCCTGAATAACTTTCGTTCTAATGATCGGATTTTCACGAACTAAGTGTCAATCTTAATGGTTCCTGGGGGTGACCTCAAATATGCTAATTAATTAGTGCTAACTATTAATTAAGTTACGAAATCAGACACAAAAACGTACTTTCTCTGAATAAACATGCATTTTTTTTTACATATTTGGATTTCTTATCTTCAAAATATAGGGGGTAGCCGCAATCTGGGAAATGTGGTCCCCATAGTTTGGTCAGGAGAGCGATTCAAAGTTCGTACCCCTTAATGTTAATTTCGCTTTTTGCGTTTTCAGTCATATTTTCAAAACTAATGAAGCAATTCAAAAAAAATTTCACCCACTCATAAAACTCATTTACCCAAAGATAATTTCATGCAAAAAATAATTTTTAATAATTATTTATTATTTTTTATTATTTAATTAAAGTGAGGATGAAAAAATATTGAATTATAAGGTATGAATTTTTTTATACCATATTAATCTACATATTTTTCAATTGAAAAATCTAAAGTTTCAACTGTTTTTATTTATTAGAAGCTGAGAAAAATGAAAATTAATTATTTTTAAAAAAATAATTTGGCGACAATAAAGAAATAACTAATTGGGGCGATTAATATTAAAATGTGATAAACTTGGGAGGAACTTGACTTCGCGCGCGTAGCGTAAAATTTCATTCATATTTTTTTCGCTAATAATCGTTTGCTAATCTTTTTATTTTTATTTCTTTCACACTATAAAATACGATGTTTCTTTTTTAGTCATTTAATAATTTATTTGCAATTTAGTAAAGAATTTTGAATAAAAAACACTTTATTCAACAAATGTCTAGTTTTAAAAAAGCGTGCTTCTGATAGAATACACCAGATTGTGCTTATTTAATGTGATTATTTTTTATTTTTTTTATTTTGTTTTTCAATAACTGATACAATTTCAATAATATACATACGTATGCATAGATTTGGAATAATATATTTATCAATTTCTTGAATATATATTTTATAAATATTAATAAAAATACGTAGTCAACATTTTTAAACATCTCTCACAACATCGCAAATTTCTCAACATCTTATAGGGTAAACTAAACAATGAAGGAACACTTAAGCTTAGCTTGCCTTTAAAAAAAATTCATAAAAATTTAAAAATTTGTAATTTTAGCTAAATGATGGTTTCGACATATTTGTTATTAAATGCAAATTATGTAAAAAAAGTTAGATAACTTACATAATATTGTTTTAAGCTTTTGGTGGTTTAAATAATAAGTAGTAAGATGACCAAGTGAAGGAACAGTTCTTACCAGTGAATAAGCACTAAATTTTCCAGAGAATGAACACTTAATTTTGATAATGTTTGATGCTCGTTAGGAATCCATAGGCCGCACAAATGTCTAAAAACAAGATTTTTCTTGGAATTACGACATATAACCACAGTTAATGTGGAAAATTTTACTTTTTTTTCAGTCATGGAATGGAAAGTAAAATATGTTTTAATACATAATTTTAAAAAAATGTTTTTCATTTTTTTCTCACAGTTTAATAGTCCGTTCTAAATTATGAATGTTTATCATTGTGTAATCTGATGATGTTTTTATTATTATTATAATTCGATCATTTTTTTGTTTAATCTTTTCCTCATATTTTTCAAGCTTTTTTTAAAATCTTTTTAAGTATTTTTTTTCTCTTCGTCATGAGTAATTTATTTCTTTTTCTTTTGATTTAACCTTCCTCTTTTTTCCAAATTTTTGGCCAATGTAAATGTATCTTCGAAATTTCTTTTGATTTTCCAGTTCCATTTCAAGAATTCCTCACTGGATAATAAATGAGAAAAAGGAGTTTCGAAGTTTGAGTAAAACCCATCTCTCATTGACTTATATCTAGTAGTTACTTATGAAACCAATCGTTTTTGCAACTAACAATGCCTCAAGAGGATTTATCTCAAAATCGGTTTTCAAGATACTTTCATTATTAATGTTAGTTGTCTCAGCTTCAGAGCCAAAATTTGATTATACAATTGTTCTTTTTGAAATAAATTCTTCAATATTGAGAAAAGCGGAGGCTATTGGATATTTGGGAGATTAAACTTTTCTGTCAATGTTCCTTTAAAAATTTGCAACATAACTTGTGAGATTTCCTTCTCAAGCTTCTGAAGAAATAGTGCATCGTTACTCTCGAAGCATGTATTTTGTTGATAAGTTGTCTTGCTCATTAACTCTTGGTGTCTGTTTTGCATGCATTTGTTACAGTCAACGTTTCCTACCTCGAATGAAAAAATATCGCATTTCATAAAAGCATTTTAACTTCATCAGTTGATGCCTCAAAATCTTATTTAAAAATGGATGTAAAATTTTTTAGACATATTGTTTTACAATTCTTTTGTTTTCAAGATCTAACGAGATTTCTAAGAATTACGTGGAAAACTAAACCAGAAAATTTGTTTTGAGGAACAAAACTTGCTCAGTTTCAAATTGATATGAGATTCAGACCTATCCAGAAGAAGCAAAATTAGGAATTTGATTGCATTTTTAATTAGCCATGGGTAAAAACATTTGCAATATATTTGTAAAATGTTGCTGCGGTCATCGTTTCATTTCATGAATAGCTTTTTCCAATGAAATATGTAGCAGGGATTGATTCTGTAATATCTCTACGAATTCTTCTGTAAGGAAAAACTACCAATGGAGGTACTTTTTCTTTCCTAGGTACTTTAGAATATAAATCCTTATAATTTTTAAGGCCGCAGATTTTTCCCGTTTAAGGGCAGTATTCAACTCTTGTTTTATTCGCATTGTAAATGCAATCACTTTATAAAAGGATGCCAGGGCTACTTCCCTCCTAAAGATTCTCTGAAGTTCTTAAAACCAGTATTTCGAATATTATTCTCTAAGGGAAGTTTTGCCTTTTGAAATTATCTTTGCATTGCACTGAGTTATCGGTGGATGTCACCTTAAAAAAACTTCACCCATTTTTCACCTAGATAATTGTCTTTAAATGGATTTTTCCTACCAATTCCCGTTAGGACATTAAAGACGGCAATAGGATAATAATTTAGCTAATTATTGGCACAAAATCCTGCAAAGATTCCATTCAAGCTTTTATTATATTCAGTTGTTATATTTAGTTAATAAACATAGTTTATTAAGGAGTCTAAGGTATGATGTAATAACTAATCACTACATTTATAAAGATAAATAATAAATTAATTATTATTATAATTCTTTAAATAAATTTAGCAATTAAATTTGCATATTTAAATGAAATAGTTATAGGAACTATTCATACAACATTTAACTGAATTTTAGGAGTCCTCTATGTCGCTGAACTACTAATTATCCAAGTAATATCATATTTCACACATACTATTCATTCACTGGGAAATCTATTCTCAGTGAAGGAACATGCCTGTTCCTTCACTGGTTAGAAGTTGTTTTTTTTTTTATTTTTAACATAATTTTGATTTATAATATGACAAAAGGTACAAGAAAACTAAAATTTTTCTTTTATTTTCATTAACTTGAAAAAATCCCAGTAAAGAAACACTTGTTTATACATTGGTTTTTCATCGTTCTGTAATCCAGTTAATAAACACCCCCTAATCTCAGTACTTGCTTATGTTATGATGCTTAAAATAAATAAAACGTAAATTCAATGACCATATTTTGAATTCTTTTTTTCACAATGAAAAGAAAAAGCATTATTATATGCAATTAATTGTAGTTTAAACGGATAACAACAAACACTGACCTTATAATTTTGTCAAAGAAACAAGGCGTTGAACAGATACTAACAAATTCAAAACTTTTTCCAGAGAAGACTCAAAGACCAGGTAACTAAATTCATTGTTAGATGACTTCCTATTGTTAGGTAGTAAGCTACTGTTACCAATCAATCTAAATTAAAACGTTTAAAATCTTATTTCTAAGAAATATCTATGAAATGCTCCTTCATTTGTTGGTTTACCCTATATCATCCTAATCTTAAAAGAAATTTCCGGAAGTGTATCGCAGAACTATTTTACCAACTATTTAATAAAATTTTAACATTTTAAAATTCTTATTCTTTTCCATTTTACGTTTATTATTTCTTCATTAATATACTAATAATTTTTTAGAACTTTAATTTAGATTTTCTTTAATTTAGGTTTCCTTTTCAAATTATAGTCAAGTTTTTTTTAAAGAATTATTGTCTGCTAGCTAAGAATAAAACCTTGTTAAGAAATTAAAAACATTCAGCTGTTTAAAATTATTTAATGCAAAACAGCTGATTATTTACTTAGCATACTATTTTTTTGAAAAAAGAATATAAATTATTGATTGTCTTTTTTTTTTGTTTCTTGTGACTTCAACTTAGATTATCTAAAATAGTGTTGATGTTTTATAAGTCACTACAAAGAGGATAAAGATACCGAACATAAAAAGCTGTGGAATACGTAGCCAATTTTTTTAGTGTCTTAAAATATCTCAGTATCTTAAATGTCGTCCTACTATCTTAGTTGTGAAATTAAATTTTTAATTTTCTGACCACGTCTGATTCACTAATTATTTCATTATATCTTTTACTCTTTATAATACCAAGTAGATTTTTTTTCTGATAATACACTAAACTATTTAGTTTAATTTTTTACTTTAGCATGATTTCCAAGATATTATTGTAGTATAATTTGTTATCAGGAAAATGCCTTATTTTGTTAATCAGGAAATACTAAAAATTGAAATTTGTAAGGATTCCGAAGCTGTGCACACAATACACAATTTCCGACCTTATTTTAATAAAAAAAAATTTTATAAAAAACGTGGCAAGTAGGCTAACATACTTTTTACAGAAACTGTGAAAACTAATTTTTCCTATATTTCGTCAAAAGAGGATAAGAATGATATTGCTCCAAGAGACCTACTCAATAATTTCGCTATTTCCAGAATGAAATCTGTTTGATCGAAACATATTATTCCTTGAAAATTACACGAGGGAAAAATTAACTTTTATTATTTATCTAAGCTTATTCCATTTATTTAATGATAGCGGTATTAAGGTTAAGGATATGCGTCGGAAGCTCCGTTTATTATTATACTATAAATGCATTAAATCATGTAGCTTGAATAATTTATTTTAAGTAAATTATTTAATAATTTTAAGCAAATAAGGGTGTAAAAATAAACTCGATCGAAATACTCCGAAATTATACCCTGAAATATATGTAGAATAAACTTTGGAATCGATATATAAAAATTACCTTTTCAAACAACTTCGAGTAGGACGGAAACGCTAACTTGTTTAAAAAAGTTGTCCTTGTTACTATTTAATTTCGATTCCTGGTACTAGGGGACATTCCATTTTCACATTCGACTTTTGAAATTTCAATTGTAAACGGAATTTTTTTATGACCTTAAACTAAAATGTTAAGGCTTGCAGCAACAAAAAAAAATTTTTTTTTACTGCATTAATTATTTTACAAAGTAGTGAATTATTATTTTTTCAATCTAAGAACCTGTGCCTATAACATATGTAAAACTTATTTTAATATCGAGTGAAATAATTTAATATGTTGTGTAACTAAATGGATAATCCCAAGAAACTGAATCGAAAATATAAAAACTTCATTGATTTAAGAAAATAATAGATGATAATAAAAATAGACATGTTTTGAGCGTCCAATAATAAAAGTCACAAGTTATCCAAGCCTGACAAGTCTTGAGAATGGGCGATTATATTTGAAAACTCGAAACATGTCGACTTTTACTTCCCTCTTCATATGTTTTGAAGCCAGTTGAGTTTTTATCGTCAATTATACTGTTTTACATTTGGGTCTTGATCATTATTTTGATAAGGATTTTACACTAGTTAAAGTAAACATATGCATTTTAATATTTTATCAGGATTCATATGGTCTTTAAAAATGTAAGAACATCAATATTGTAAAAGTTATATTTAACTTAAAAATTAACATTTTGACACCAGATATTTTGAGTTAATGAAATTAAATATTTTATCTCTTAAGTTTTTGTGCCCCCATTTCAGTATCTTAAGGATCTTACGAGCTCTGTTTAAAAAGAGATCATCAGATATATATAAGAAAGCAAAAATAACCATAGTAGCAGTATTTGGTGGTAAATGTAGCTTATCGTAATTGAAGAATATGCTGTGCGACATTTTATGGTGAATTTGCGAACGTATAAGTTTCAGAATGTATCGAAACATGAGGATGCTATTTGCTAATCATCTTTATCCAAAGGAAACGATGTAACCTAAATATCTAGTAGAATGAAGCGATTTCTTAAGCAATGAATCCTACAATTTGCAACATATTATTTCAATATCTTATTCTTAAACATAACATATTTCAATCTTTTTAAAATGCCACTAAACATTCAGCAATTCCTTGAGTTATAGAAAAAAGAAATATCGTATATTATAGAAAGCCTTGTGAATGTGCATTAGAATTATTATACAATCTACATTTTATTTTTCAAGCACTTTTTTTTTCCTCAAACTTTCTTGCTTAGAAGACTCGATTAAAACTGTAAAAATGATTATCCCTAAAATTTTGTATATAGCTATAATAAGTTATGCTCATTTTATTTTAGTATAAAATCCTCGAATAAATATAGTAAAAACAGTGTAATCTAAATAATATCAGATAAAAAGTTCATGTATTTAAATTCTAAAAACTATCATAAATAATTTATAAATCGATTCAAATTTACTTTTCAAAGGAGATTAAAATAATATTTTTTTTGATTTTTGGACAGAAATCCCCTAAAAAAAATTGTTTAAGGCCTGGAAACTTCGAGATATTTTCTATTAACAATAAATTAAACCCCTCCGAGCAATCACTGAACATTATTTCAATTTTTTTACTATTAGAGTTTGGTTGCGTAGCAACCTAGTAAAATTAAGCACTCCTCTGATAGAAAATCTATTTCGAGTTTCGGTATATGCGTGTATCTCTACCATTTGATGCCCTGGTCAGTAAGAAAACAATTAATATGAGCTTCTATATTTATTAATAAACTTAACAATGAAACAAATAATAATTAGACTGAAACAAAACAAAATATATAAGAAATAGGAGCTTTCAAGAAATGCTCCTTCAGGCATGAGTGCATCGAGAACAACTAACAAAAAAAAATAATTTGATTGGCGACGAATTGACGTCGCCAAAAAGAATTAATTCGTAACACACAGCCCCCCCATGAACCATGGGGGTTCATCAAAATTGTTAAAAATACAATATACCATAAAAAAAAAGAGAAGTTCGATTAAAGAATTTTCAATTACAAATATTCAAAAAGTTTTGTAACATCAACATTCAAATTTTAGAGCTAAATTCAAAAATACAACAAAACAAATTTTATTTTATGCTCTAATTAAAAACATAAAACTATTATAAAAAAAATTAAAAAATTTTTTGGTAAAATAAATTTTCATACAATAATTCTGGAGAACAATATTAAACATTCAAGATAATTAAACACTTATAAAACACTTTTTTCATATACAAATACGAGAATAAGAATATATATAAGAATAATAAAGTAATCAAAAATCTAAATTTCACTGCATATTCAGTTCAGAAATATAACCAGTAAAATTCAATGAAAGTTATCAAGAAAAATATTGTTTAACGAACAACATTTAATACAGTAAATCAAGAAATTATTAGTTAAAGCATTTGCATTAACTAAATATTATAAAATTGAAATGCAATTCTAGATATTTATTTACATATTTTTTTTTTTTAAACATCAATAACATTATGATATGCCAATTAATTATTTTAAATAATAATATTAATAAATTTGAACTTCAGTTTGCAATTTCTAAATTGTACAATAATTGTACAGGGCGTTTAAGAACTGAAGATTCAGTTTTTACCTTGCAAGCCCTCACCTTGCCATCTCTTCCAGGAAATAATTCAATTATTCTACCTAATTTCCAAAAATTTCTAGGCAAATGATCTTCTTTAATCAAAACAATATCGTTAATCTTAAATGGAGGGATATTACCCTTAACTAAATTTGAATTAATCAATCTTAAATTTAGAAGATATTCATTCTTCCAACGAGACCAAAAATTTCTCATTAATTTTTCTCTATAATTGTAAGCTCTAATTAGGTTTTTCCTAGAAGAGAGGTTTGTATCAAGGTGAAGTCTTACCGGGGGTAAAGATGTTATTCTTTTACCTAAAAGAAAGTGAGCCGGTGTTAAGGCATTTGGCTCTTCCGCATCTCTTCCAACATAAGTTATTGGGCGAGAATTTATCATTGCCTCAATTTCGAAAAGAACAGTTATCAATTGTTCAATAGTTAGGGAGGATTTACCTAGGGTTTTCCGAAGAGCAACTTTTACAGATCTAACCATGCGTTCGTAAAAACCGCCCCACCAGGCAGCTCTCTCGACGATGTATTTCCATTTAATACAATTATAGGCACAAAATTCTTTAATCTTTGTATCATTCAAAATTGACCACATCAATTTTATTTCCAATTCAGCACGTTTAAAGGTACGCGCATTATCAGAAAACACTATCGATGGTAAACCACGTCGAGCAATGAAACGGCGAAAGGCTAGGAGAAAAGTATCTGTTGATAAATTTCCCACTAGCTCAAGATGAACACTTCTTGTCACCGCACATGTAATCAACAGGATGTATTGTTTACTTTCATTGTTTTTAACAAAGAGAGGACCAGCAAAGTCCACCCCAATGACGGAAAACGGAGAAGATTGCTCCACTCGTTCAGCTGGCAGCGGTGCTACAACTTGGTCTCCAGGAGAAGAATTGAATCTTCTACAAATTACGCATTTCCTGAGTAGCGATTTCACTGCTTGTCTAGCCTTTAAAATCCAGTATTTTTCTCTCACTTGCACTAACGTGTGAGAGACACTAGAATGGAAGACTCTTTCATGGGAATCCCAAATTAACAGCTCTGTTAATTTGAATTTAGCTGGAAGTATCACAGGATGTTTTTCATTCATTGATAAATCAGACTTGCCTAAGCGTCCAGTGACACGTAAGACACCTTCTTGATCAAGAAAAGGATTTAAGCAAAGCAGTTTTGAGTCTTTGGAAAGAGGTTTCTTTGCAATCAAGTTATTTTTATCTTCGTGGAACGCTTCATTTTGAACAAATTTTATCCAAAATAGTTCCGCTCTGTTAAGTTCATCGGAAGTAAGGGGACCTTTCGGTTGAAGTTTTGTTTTTAACAGGTGGACGAAACGGAGTACCCAAGCAGTTACTCTTAATAGTTTTCTTAAACTGCTATATCTATCAGGATCTATTAACTTGGCAGAAACAATTGTTGAGGAAACCAAAACTTTCGTTCTGGATTCGGATTCCAACTCTACAATGTCAGCTTCAATTTCAGACTCTTGATTACATGACCATGTGTCTTCTGAGTTACTTAACCATGCGGGGCCATGAAACCATTTTCTTGAAGAAATCAGGTCCTTGCAAGAAATTCCCCTGGTTAAGAGATCTGCTGGGTTATCCTTGCCTGTGCAATGTCTCCAAACACTAGGATCTGTGATTGCTTGGATTTCTGTGACCCTATTGGACACAAATTGCTTCCATTTGGTCGCTGAGCCTTTAATCCAGTGCAGCACAATCGTCGAGTCACACCACAAAGATATTTTATCAAGATTTTTAAATAGTTCCTTGAGATGTTT
Source organism: Parasteatoda tepidariorum (assembly GCF_982258835.1). Classification (NCBI taxonomy): domain Eukaryota; kingdom Metazoa; phylum Arthropoda; class Arachnida; order Araneae; family Theridiidae; genus Parasteatoda; species Parasteatoda tepidariorum. The sequence goes on from NC_141756.1 coordinate 32,197,862, forward strand.
CACCATTCTTGCGGCTATGATAGCTCCCATTAACTCCAATCTGGGTAGAGTTAATTTCTTAAGGGGTGCTACTCTGGACTTAGAAATTACAAAACTAGTATTAAAAGTACTTCTAGATGTTTTGTACCTGAAGTATGCTACAGCTCCAAAAGACTTCAGTGAAGCATCGGAAAACACGTGCAGTTGCACGTCTTTGTCTACTAAATTTAAATCGGGAAAATAATATCGAGGAATATTCAAGTTCTGAAGTTCATTAATCTCATCGCACCATATTATCCATTTGTCCTTTAATTCACCACTAAACTCATCGTCCCAATCGATTCCAAGTTGCCATAATTCTTGTAAAATGCATTTAACACGAATCAAAATGGGGGAAATAAATCCAGATGGATCAAATATTTTGGCAGTAATATGAAGAACATTCCGTTTAGTGCATTTATTTGCATTTAAATTTGACAATAAAGACCTTAAATCAAGTTCGAGAATATCACTTTCATTATTCCATTTAAGTCCTAAAACTTTTAAATGAGAATCAGGGTCTTCATTAATTCCTATTTCGGAATTAGAGTTTTTCCACAAATTTTTAAGTTCTTTCGAGTTTGTGTCAAATTTTCTCATTGTCATATTTGCATCCTTTAAAATAGAAACAGCATCTGTTGATAACTGAAAGGCTTCTTCTACAGAAGAACTTCCATAAAACAGGTCATCAACATAGAGGAAATTATTCAGCATTTCATATGCAAGAGGATGCGAATTTTTATAAGCTTTAATATGAGTTTTGATAGTTGCTGCCAAAACAAAAGGTGAACAGGTGACTCCAAAACAGTGTCTATTAAAATGAAACATTGTAGGGGGTTGAGTTTTATCGCAATCCTTATAATAGATAAAACATAAATATTTTCTATCAAATTCCGAAACTTGTATTTGTAAAAAAGCTCGAGCAATATCTCCGCAAAATCCGATTTTATGTTCCCTAAATTTTAAAATTATATCTACAAGATTAGCATATAAATTATCGCCGGATATAAGACATTCGTTAAGACTTAAATTATTTCCGCGTTTACTACTGGCATCATAAACTATTCTTGTTTTTGTACTGGAAGCATTTTCTTTAAAAACATCCCTATGCGGCATTGTATAGCCCACAAAACAATTAGACTTACAAGTTTCGATAATCCCTTCTTTTAATTGTTGTTTCATAACTTCATTATATCTTTCAAATAAAGATTCGTCAGCGTTAAATCTTCTTTCTAGTAAACAAAATCTTTTTTCAGCGATCTCAAAATTATCGCATAAATTTTCACGAGCTGTCTCAGATTTCCATAAAAGCGGCGCCTCATATCTTCCATTTTCAAACCGCAACTTGTTTTCAAAATTAATTAGATGATCCGAGTTCATTTTATTTCCTAACTCTTTAGTAGTGAGAAATGATTCAATATTCCATAAACATGACAAATCATTTACAGTTGTATCTGCTAAAGTGCAACAAATGTTAAAACAAGAAGCCGCACCCTTAAAAGGACCATCTGGCACCTGACCTACTAAAGAATCTCCAAACAACGTCGGCTGAAGGAATAATTTATTGCCTATTTTCAATAACTCACCCTTTACAGTAGAATATAAGAAATCAGCACCTAACAATATTTGAATGGGTTTCTTATCATCCCATGAATCAGCGATTTTAAATCCTTGAGAAAGTAAAGTTTCTATTAATTGGGGATCAAATTCTGAATATAATTGAGCAGCGCATATTTCCTCGGTAATTAATGCTTCAATATTTATACTTGAGTAGGGGGGAAACCTACTGCGTAATGTGATATTAACACATTCGTATTCCTTTTCCGAAGGATTTCGATTTGAAAATGTGTAAACAAAAAGTTTTTCTTTTCTTAAACTTTTCGCGTTTAATGCTTTAGCCAAATCTTTTCGAATAAAAGATTTTTGAGAAGCAGAATCAAAAAGTATTCGAGCTATTAGTTTTTTAAATCCATTTTCGACATGAACTTTAGCAGTTTGCAATAAAGTAGTATTATTTAATGATTGATTAGGTTTGAAAACAGAAGACATAACCGCTTGATTCTCTTGAATTTGAATAGTTTCGGTGTTATCTGGGGGAGAAGTTTGTAATAAATTGTTACTTTTTAACTTTGGGCAAAACAATAAATTATGTTGAAAACTTTGACATATTTCACAAGGTTTGATTTTAACTTTACACTGATTTAGCAAATGGTTTTTATAAAAACATTTGTAACAGCGTCCTTCCTTTTTTAATTTAAAACGTTTCTGCTCATCAGTAAACGTTTTGCATTTTAACCCTGTATGCGAGTATGAATTACAAAAAATGCAAGAATTTTTAACAATTGTATTTAAAGCGGCTGATGTAGGAATATTTCTGTTTTTAGGATATCTAGTTTCGTTTTTTGATCTAGCTGGTTCGTGAGTTGTCATAGAAATTACAGAAACTGCATTAGCTGCTTCTCGAGATTCAATTTCAAATTTTATGAATTTCATTAATTCACTAATATCGCCCGATTTATTATGATCTCTTTTACGATGATATTCTACTATTAAGTTATGAGGCAATTGTTTTAATAAAATCGGAATTAATAAATGACCAAAATTATCTGATGCTACACCCATAGACTGTAAATTTCTTATACTGATTTCACTTTCATCATACAAATGCCTAAGTCCCTGAATATTTGAAGAAGATTTAACTGGTTCGATTTCCAAGAGTTTATTTACAAAACAATTAATTAAATGTTCCGATTTTCCATATCTATCTTTTAGCAAGGTCAAACACGATTTATAATTTTCTTCTGTTAAAGCGAAACCTGCTACCGTTTTATAAGCATCCCCAGAAAGAAAAGATTTTAAATAAATAAATTTGTTAACATTACTTAATGATTCATTAGAATCTATAGCACTACTGAAACTATTAAAAAATTCTAAAAATGTAGTTGAATCACCATTAAAAGTTGGAATGTTAAGTTTAGGCAAATTAATAGAAATCGGAATATTTTTACTATCATTAACATTCGAAACATTAACATTTGGAACATTAACATTATTAGTGCCAACTGATTCTTTTATTTTAAAATTTGTTAACAACAGTTTAATTTTCATTTTGGAGTCACCTATGTTCTCATCATATTCCATAGAATTTTTAATTTCTGTTTCAAAAACATCATTATCCGTGATTAGTTCCTCAATTGATTCATTAAGGTTTTTTAGCTCAGTTCGTTTTTCTTCGAGATCTAGTAAATATTCTGATAATTGTTTCTGATGAATTTCATCTTCAAAATTGAGATTCTGTTCAAATGTGTCAATTTTCGTAATTAACTTAGTACAATTAGTTCTAGCAATCTTTCGTTTTGCTTTAAGTTTATCAATAGTTTCCATTTTCGAGATAGTAAATATATAAAAGTACAGTACCTGTAAGTTCAAGTTTTCTAAAATTTCAAGAAAATAATTAATCCAGAATGAAGCACAAATTAAAATCCAAAATTCCCGGGTTTCGGCACCAAAAAATGATAGAAAATCTATTTCGAGTTTCGGTATATGCGTGTATCTCTACCATTTGATGCCCTGGTCAGTAAGAAAACAATTAATATGAGCTTCTATATTTATTAATAAACTTAACAATGAAACAAATAATAATTAGACTGAAACAAAACAACAAAATATATAAGAAATAGGAGCTTTCAAGAAATGCTCCTTCAGGCATGAGTGCATCGAGAACAACTAACAAAAAAAAATAATTTGATTGGCGACGAATTGACGTCGCCAAAAAGAATTAATTCGTAACATCCTCTTTTGAATTAGTCAATGGGTTATCTTAAAATATTTATTTGCGCAGGCGACTTTTTTTGGCGGTTTTCTGGACTATCGCCAAATATATAAACCTTTATTGCGGCCCAATTTACCACCCAATTTTTTTAAAATTTTGTCTACCCCCACTAATTCAAGGGTCTAGATTCCAAATATGTAAAAAAAATTATATGTTTATTCAGAGAAAGTACGTTTTTGTGTCTGATTTCGTAACTTAATTAATAGTTAGCACTAATTAATTAACATATTTGAGGTCACCCCCAGGAACCATTAAGATTGACACTTAGTTCGTGAAAATCCGATCATTAGAACGAAAGTTATTCAGGGTGATTCGTTTTTTTTTTTGCGGACTGTACATGATCGGAAACATAAGACGATTTAATCTAATTGATAATTAATTTATTTTATAATCGATGTTGAACAGCCAATTTAATTCTGAGCCTACGCCTATCATTGCTGAACTCCATAGCCTTCTAACTTTGTAACTAACCCACATGTGCGTTACATGGAGAGGAAAACCGTGAGAATCTCGCCTTGATAGCACGATGAGAAAGAGATTATGATCCGTCTACCACTGAGATTATTTTATATCAGCACTGTGGTTGGTGCGATCAAGGACCAGGAATCGTGTCAAACAGCAGCAGCTGGGACTCGAACTTGGTCACCTCATTGTGAGAAACAACATTTCCGATTTATAGGAAGAAAAAAAAAAAAAGAAAAGTAAAAAAAAAATTTACAAAAAATGTTTTTTTTTTCTTCCAAAGTTAGCAAGGAAATTCTTATCTAATTCGCATTACAATTCAGTAAATTTTATTACCGAAAATAAATTTTTAAATAAAAAATTATTTATTAGTATTTCATAATAATTCAACTATATATAGAATGGGTATAAGTACTTACCATCATCATTTCCATTAGCATAACTTACCATACTTACAGTTTTAAACATTTACTCACGTGCCTCTGAACACACTAAACTATATTTCTTTTCTTGAGAAGAGCTTTGCACTCACAGGGTTAACCCCCGTACATTTCAGAGCAGTTCAATCTGAAGTGCACATATGTTGCCCATTCATCAATGTCGACTACGAATTGTTCACTTCCTTGAATAACCACACCTTACTAACTCTCAAACGAATAGTTTCTTATCTACCTTTTCTATTGCTGCATTCCAAAACAACAATACCTGCATACTTGCAGGGCCTGATTATCGCCTAGGCACGGGCCTAGGGCCCACATTTTCTGGGGGCCTTGAAAATTAGTAAAAAGTTCACAATATTACTTTTTCTTTTAAATACTAAAAGAAACGGTTTTTATCAAAAAAAAGGCATTTTTTATTTCAAATTTTCTTTATATTGTGATAAACCAAACTCGTGTAAACATTGCACCTTTCAAGTTCGAAAGTACGGCTGGCTGAATTTTAATTAGTGCCATTTTTACTCCAACGGCTTGAGCAAATACAACGAGAATGCATGTTAGCAAAGTCTCTTATAATGTCAACAAGAACTAAAAGCTTATTCTTAACAAATGTAAAGCTGTAAATGGAAGGTTACAATCTGCAAAATAATTCAGCTAATTAGTGACTTTTAGCAAAAATCACTGATTTCACTTGTTTGTGGTCACCAAACCATTTTTATTTTCACGAAACATTTTGTATTTTGATTTAATATTTAGATGCATAAACTTTATCTTAAAAAAATAATCTTCAACTGTCTGCTTTCAAAATTTTTTAGAATGTTTCTCTTGAATCATGCAGTTTAATAGATTCTTTTTATTGTTAAGACTACTGTTCAGAAATTTAATTTTAAAATAATTTATTAGGGGCCCGGAAAATTTTGTGGGCCTTGGACCTGAATTTGTCTTGATCGGTCCCTGCTTTCTTGTAAAATCACATTCATTCTGTTTCTTTTAAAAATTAAACACGAAAAAAATAGTAAAATAATTTAATTAATAAGTCGTGGAAATCGAGAAAATTAACTTTGAAAAAGAAATTAAGAATCCCTTCAAAGTGAAAGTTCATTTAATTTAAATTAATTACTTACTATTGAGTTTGATTTTAATATATTTTATTTAATGAGTATAAGTATTTGTATTTGACTGCGTAATTTATTATTTAATCTTAAATAGAAAAAAATTAATAATAGCTATCAAAACTAGCTAATTGAAAAACTATTTGCAATATGTAGAATAAAACTAAGCTGCTTATAATTTGTCATTTGATTACAAATAAAAATTCAAGTAATATTTATATAGAAGCCAAATTTGTTAGCAAAAAGGGGAATAAAGAAATGCAAGAATGGAAGGGAAAAGGACGAAAAAGAACAGGATGAAATATCCAATAAATAATTTCGCTTTATTTTATATTTTAACCGTATTAAAGATAGAGATATCATAGTTATTGTTCAAATTCAATAATAAATGATAAATAACGTTTAATGTTAGTTACTTATCGGGATTATTCTAATATAATTATGAATTTGAATTTATTAATATTACATAATAGAAATTTTTTTCCATTAAAATTAATGCGTGAATCATTTATAATTTAATGTTAACTATTAATTTCAGATTCTTTCTACTTGAAGTTTTGTCCTGTCGAAGTTATGTTCACGTGAATCTTTGCTGATCAAGTTATTGGGATCATATTTCCCAGAATATGGCTGCCCCCTATACTTTGGGGATCAAAATTCAAATCTATCCGGAAAAAAACGGAATGTTTATTCTGAGAAAGTATATCTTAGTGCCTGTTTTCGTAACTTAAAATATCGTCTACTCTAACTAATTAACATATTTGAGGTCACCCCCTGGAACCGTAAAGATTGAGTCCTAGAAAATGAAGTTTCGATCATTATATCAAAAGTTATTCAGAGTAGTCCTGTTTCTTAAATTTTTGTCGCATTGTTAATTAAATTCTAGTTATATCTTTAAAAAAATGTGCTAGCATTTCATGAGATCAAGCACATATTCTCAATTTGGTTTTCCACACTAATTAAGTGCTTGAATGGGTGATATATGAATGAGCGTTTCATCATTCTCAAGAAGTAACCTCGTTTCCTCCTTGTTATACAACAGTTAAAATGTGAACAAATACAAAAACTTTTCCGAAGCAACTATGACCTCTGCTTATGCTGACCTTTAAATTTTAAGGAACCCGCCTTAACACGAAACTTTTTTTACTGAAAAGATTTTAGTCTGTAAAAACCCATTTGTGTTACACAATTACGTTTTGTTCTTTAATTGAGTTCTTATGTAATACTTTTCATTTTCAGCATTTATTATATTATATCAGTGTATTAAGATTGTTCTCCACTTCCAATAATAAATATAATTGAATCATTAGCTGAATGTCCTTTCTTCCTACGGGAAAAAAGTAAATAATCAATAAATCGGTAATTATCGATTACGAAAACATGCACTAAACTGAAAGACATATACAGACCCACAATTAGTGAAACTAAAATAATCCTTATCTTTTTATAATTTTTTCGATAATTTTCGTTCAGTTGTGCCTAAATCGCCTTTCTGGTTATCATGATATACTTAGCGGTCTTTGCTTTTAATGACATCCCCTTCGTGTTAAAGCAACTTTTGTTTATCTTTTTGAGATTGGTTATGGTTTACTTACATATATATTCATTTATTTACAAATCGCCAATCAAGGCGGGTTAGCCATGGTTGGTAGGGTGTGGGGCCCATGTTCGAAAGGTTGTGAGTTCAATCCCCGTGTACGAAAAGGTGACTGGTTGACAGTAAATTTGTCAGGGTCACAAAGTCCTCCAAGTTCCTATAACGTATAACCTCTGGGGGTACTGGATCGGAGATTGATCGTGTTCTGGATCAAGTCAAAATTACTATCTGCGGATGGATGACGTGCGAATGTGTCATACCTGTAAAACGGTATGTGACGTATGCATGTTGTCTCCGGTTCATCCTCAGAAATGTTTCCTAGACTATCGCCAATGGCCCATTGTGCAGCTCTAGTGCGACGCAAATGAAAAGTACGAAGTACGAATGAACAAAAATGAGAGGGGCCCCGATTGTTAGAGTTTCTTAATATCATGTAAGCAAATGTGTCAATTCACGATACGATTGATGATTATGGATATTTTTAAAAAAACTTGAGTTTTATAATGCAAATGATAGTGAGGGAAAAAATGAAAATTTTACTGTATCATACTTCACCGAAGGCGTCGAAAGGACTGATATATACCTGACAAAATCCATTATAATAATAAGGAAAATTCATCAATGAATAATTTTACTTGAGTTAGCTTTTTCAATCGAAATTCATTTATATCATTTGGGGTTGCGAAAAGAAGTGTCACTTAGATGAATGCCTTAAAAGTGGGGTGCCAATAAATTAAAGAAAAAAAAATCGTGGAAGGAAGTATAATGGTTTGGGGTGCTTGGAGAAATTAAAAAGAACTTTGAATCATATTTATGCTGCAGAAAATTTATTGTGATATTTTAAAAATTTAAAAGAATCCTAGAAAAATTTTCATTTGCGTTTTTAGAAGATAACAGAAGATCTTTTGAAAAATTGGTTATCTCCAGTTAAAAGTTTCTTCAAATTCAAATATTTTTTTGAATTCTGTGATTTTTTTTAAAAGCAGATGAGCTGTTTGCCATTGACGATTGTTAAATACAAATTTAAATTAAAAAAATGATATTTTTAAGACACATTTTTACATGCAATAATAGAGTTAGTTTAAATGTTCGATTGTTTGTTTGAAGTTCATCCTTTAATAATTGTGTTTCTCAAACTATTTAAATTTTAGGAAACAAATGAAGGATGTTAGGAAAACAAATTCCAGACCTGAAGGTAAAGGTCACTTCTATGTTAGCGGATCGCTTTGAAATCAAGGACAGATACACCAGACAGTCCTTTTGTTTTTCTTCATTCGAAACTTTTCTGTTGGAGAATCGGTGACGGTATAATTAAAAATAAATGCAACCATTGTGCCATTTAAATATAAAATATATAAAGCTGTCGTGACTGTTTTGAAACCTTTTCAATGAAAACTGTATTTTCTTTTATATTTGAGTTTCACTGAAATGTTTAATGCATAATACTTCTTAAAAGTTAAAAAGAACACGTTAATTCTATTTTATAAATTCAACACTTGACTAATTTTGACATAATTTAAAAGAAAGCACTCATAGGTTAATTTATAATTTATACTATCAAATCATCTCATATCACTCATGGGATAATTTATATAAGAAAAACAATATAATGCTGACCACTTTCGACGCATTACTTGAGTGGTTGTCCACTTAGGAGATATATACATCACTTAGACAGTTTGGAAACAGTAAATATGCATATATCTCCAGAAATATACATCAGATTGAAAAGAGAAATTAGACACATTCAATATTTTTTTTATTGACTGTAAGTTGTTTGCATACATGGCAACGTTACTTTTAAAAAGTAACGAAAAGTACAAGTATTTTTTAAAAAAGCAACCAGTAAAAAGTTCTTATTTTAAAAAGTAACGAGTAAAAAGTACGAGTACTAAACAAAAAAAGTAACGATTTAAAAGTACATTTCTAGGAAATCGAAAACTCAAAGTAACCTAAAATTTTATTGAATAATATTCTTGTGTTCTTTAATGTTTTTGCAAAATTGCTGTTATTTATTTAATTATTTTTAATTTTGAAAGTTATGGACATTAATTTATTTTTAAATTTGGAAGAATATTATAATATAATTTCATAATATAATCGTATAATATAATTTTAAAATCAAATATAATTTTAATATCAAACTTTTTATGGATTTGCATAAAAAAGTTTATTATTTTAGTTTATTATTTTTATTTATTTAAATTACCATTGATTTAAATTTTTTTTACTCTATAGAAACGCGTTTTAAAAGCACAAACATAAACAAAGCAACACGCGGGGTTTAAGATAGCTTTGTGATTTTTGAGCCAGTAAAAAATAATTGAATGTGCAGTATAAGTTGAAACAGAATGTATTTAAACATGAAGTTAGCTGTGAATGCATATATATTGCACATTAATTTTATAAATTAAAAAAACATAAGCATTTTTTTTTAATTAATATTTTTTTTATTTTTAGGAAGGCTTATCGAGTTTTAGAAAAAAGTAACGATTTCATTCGACATTTCCGTTACAAATACTTGCACTTTTTCCATTAAAAAGGAACGAAAGTACAAGCAAAAGTACTAAATTTAAAAAGTAACGAAGTACAAGTAAAAGTGCGTACTTTTTACTTGTACCAAGTAAAAGTACTGCCATATATGGTTGTTTGACAATGACCGGATTGACCGTTTTGTTGATACTGTAAGCTCTAAAAATGCGATATTTAGCTTGAAGCTAAATTATTAGAATTGTAAACGAATTACAAAGCCCGATTTTTGATTTTTCAACTATATTTTTAAAATTAGAGACATTTAAAAAAATGAAATTTTTGCATTGGCTTAGCGGAAATTATTTCAATTTAAACGATAGACAATTCGGTTTAGTCAGGTATTTTAAGGACATCAGTGATGTTTGCTAGATTATTGTTCTTTACAAAAAATGTTGTTTATTGATCGTTTTGTAATTTTAATTATTTTCAGTCTCTATGCCAGGTTATTTGAAAGATCAAGGTGAACTTGACAGCATAGGCGAACTACTTCACCAAATTTGAATTTCTACACTTATCTAAAAAAAAACGTGTTTATTTTGTTTATTGTTATGCTTTTGAAACGCATTACTATAAAAATGATTAGTTTGAAATCAACAGTAATTTAAATAAAAAAAATAAGTTTCTTACTGAAAAGTCCTACTAATTCGTTGAGAATGAATATAAAGAAACATCAATATTATTTATGATGTCAATGATTATTAATTTTGGTAATAGTTACTAATTGAAGTAAAATAATAAGATGTGTCCTAAAAGGAAAATTAATGGAAAAATGATGTTATTTCGTTTAAAAGAGCGTAAAAAAAACGGTAAGCTATTATTGATCTTAATGATGCTTAATTAATTTTAATTTAATAGGTGTTAATTGCAATAAAAAATAAATTATAAACTAAAAAGCAAAACCAATGGAAAATATGTATTTCTTCATTATGGAGAACAGTAAAAAGTCGCTATTCTATTATTAACAAAAATGATTTAATTTGGTTACAGGCACTACTGGCATCATGGTAATTGGCGCAGTTTTAATAGGTAGGGTAAACCAACCAGTGAAGGAACACTACCCAGTGAAGGAACATTTCATATATATTCATTAAAAATAAGAATTTGAAAGTTTTTCTTTAGATTGATTGGTAACAATAGCTTACTGCCAAACAATAGGAAGTCATCTAGCAATATTTTGGATTACCTGGTCAAATAGATTTCTCTGAAAAAATTTTTGAATTTGTTATTATCTCTGCAACACCTTGTTTCGTTGAAAAAATTATAAGGTGAGTGTTTGTACTTATATGTTTGAAGTGGAATTAATTGCATGTAGTAGTCTTATTTTTCTTACTGTGAAAAAGAGAATTCAAAATATAGTTATTGAAGTTACGTTTTATTTTTTTTAAAGCACCATAGCATAATCAAGTACTGAGATAAGGGGGTGTTTATTCACTGGATCACCAAACGATGAAAAACCAGTGAAGGAACAAGTGTTCCTTTACTGGGTTTTTCACCTAGTTAATGAAAATAAAAGAAATTTTTTAATTTTCTTGTACTTTTAGTCATATTATACATCAAAATTCTGTTTAAAAGACAAAAAACAACTTCCAACCAGTGAAGGAACAGGCATGTTCCTTCACTGGATCACCAAACGATGAAAAACCAGTGAAGGAACAAATGTTTCTTAACTGGGTTCATTTCTCAGTTAATGAAAATAAAAGAAATTTCGTAATTTTCTTGTACTTTTAGTCATATTATACATCAAAATTCTGTTTAAAAGACAAAAACCAGCTTCTAACCAGTGAAGAAACAGGCATATTCCTACACTGGGAATACTTCCAGTGAATGAACAGTAATGTGTGATATATGATTTTACATGATTCTAGGATAAGTAATTCTGCTATATAGAGGACAACCGAAATTTTGTTAAAAATTGTATGAATAATTCCTGAAATAATTTCAGTTCAAAATGTTAATTTAATAGCTTAATTTATGAAAAAATTATAATTTATATTTATTAACGGGGTGTGTAGTTACATCAAATGTTAGGCAACTTAATAAACTATGTTTACAAATCGAAAACTAATTAAATATAATCATAAAAATAGAACATTTTTTCGCTGGCTTTTGCACCAAGAACTCCTAATAAGCTATCATTATAGGATAGCAACGTGATTATATAATTTATAGAAACTACTTTACAATGTTAGAATTTAGAAGTAAGTTCCTCAACAAAAAACAAAGTTAAACAGAAACGATACTCAATTTCTTCAGAAGCTTGAGAGGGAAATCCCTCAAGATATGTTGTAAATTTTTAACACAGCATTGACGGAAGAGTCTAATATCGAAAATGTCCAAGAGCCTGTACTTTTTCCAATATGGAAGAAGCACGTATTAAAAGTAGACCACTTGCTAAAGTCAAACTTAGGAACTGAAGCTAGTATTGATAATGAATGCATATTAGATATCGAATTTGAAATGAGTCCTCATGCTGATTCTCTTAGTTGAAAAAAGAAATGATTCTGTAAGTAAAATCAGTACTTCTAAAGATCCTCTAGATATAAGTCAACAAGAGATGGATTTGCCTCAAACTTCAAGACACCTTTCCCCCGTTTATTTTCGAGAAAGGCATTCTAGAAATGTTGCTGAAAAATCAGAAGAAGTTTGGAAGAGCCATTTACATTGGCCAAATATTGATGATAAAAAGAAAGGTCAAATAAGAAGAAAAGCGAATAAATTACCTTTTGCACTAACTTCAGAGAAATGGCAAAAATTTCAAGAGGCTGAAAGATCTAAAACACATTAAAACAAGAGAACATGGAAAAGAAAAAGAAAGAAAAAATACTTAAAAAAGAAAAAAAGCTTCAAGAAATAAGAGGAAAAAGAGTAAACAAAAAGGTGATAAAATAATAATGATAATAAACAGCATCGGATGACACAATGATTTAGATTTGACTGTCAAATTATAAGAAAGAACGATTTTTTTAAATTTATTTTGTATTTAACATCACTTTAATTTCTAGTTCATGATTACAGAAAAAAGTTAGCATTTTACAAGTACTTGTATCTCATAATTTCACAAATAGTCTTGTTTTTAGTCGGACCTCTATTTAACAAAATCACTTAATACCAATAATAAGCTCGTTATATGGAAAATTCGTTAAATAGAAAATCACCTCTTAAAATACTTAAACAACACAAAACAGGTTTTAAATTCTTAAACACTAGACATAATTAAAATAGCAATTGATACACTTTTATCTTGTAAACTAGTATCTACTATTTATCATATAAATCTCAACCATAAAAGAAATCTGCATGGAAAGCAAGAATAGAGCAAAACATTATCCAGTGTTACACTATCATGCTATATACATTTTCAACTAAAAAAAGTCTAAATTTATGTATAAAAATATAGTTGCATTTATTATAAAAGTAATTTTAAACATACATTACCACTTGCGTTAAGTTAAATTGCTACGGATGAAATCCGTTAATTTGAAGTGAGTTTTTCGTTTGAAGTGCAAACAAAAAGGGAAAGGGAATTTACTGCTTTCTCTAAGATAATTTTTAGACAAAACAGTAATACATTTCATAAAGCAGTGGCTTCGAAAATTAATTTAATGTCATTTCCCCCATAAATTGCTTTAACAAGTTTAAAATGTTAAGAAATATTTTGGAAAATAGGGAAATTGGATCTCAATGAAAAGTTCGTTAAATAGAAAATTCACTTCGCTATATGGAAGTTATTTTACAAAAAAATTTCCAAAATGCTCTTGGTTTCTCGAAAAAATTCGTAAAATAGGGAAATTCGTAGAATGGAAGTTTGTTAAATAGATGTCCGACTGTATTTGTATGGCTAAAAAATTCATAAAGAGCATTAAAAAATAACCAAAATTAAGTGTTCCTTCACTGGGCAATTTTGTGTTCCTTCACTGGTAAGAGCTGTTCCTTCACTGGGTCTTCTTACTACTTGTTATTTGAACCTCCAAAACTTTAAAACAATATTATGTAAGTTCTCTGCAATTTTTTTGCATAATTTGCAATTAGTAACAAATATGTTGACACTGTCATTTAACTGAAATTACGAATTTTGAAATTAATATGATTTTTTAAAAGGCAAGCGAAGCTTAAGTGTTCCTTCACTGGTTAGTTTACACTACTAAACATTCTCTTGCAAAAGTAAGAATTTTATGAGTAAATTTGGAATCGATTACTACTATCCCAATACTGTACAGTCCGCAAAAAAAAAAACGAATCACCCTGAATAACTTTCGTTCTAATGATCGGATTTTCACGAACTAAGTGTCAATCTTAATGGTTTCTGGGGGTGACCTCAAATATGTTAATTAATTAGTGCTAACTATTAATTAAGTTACGAAATCAGACACAAAAACGTACTTTCTCTGAATAAACATATATTTTTTTTTGCATATTTGGAATCTAGACACTTGAATTAGGGGGGGTAGACAAAATTTTAAAAAAATTGGGTGGTAAATTGGGCCGCAATAAAGGTTTATATATTTGGCGATAGTCCAGAGAACCGCCAAAAAAAGTCGCCTGCGCAAATAAATATTTTAAGATAACCCATTGACTAATTCAAAAGAGGAGTGCTTAGTTTTACTAGGTTGCTACGCAACCAAGTTTTGATAGTAAAAAAATTGAAATAATGCTCAGTGATTGCTCGGAGAGGTTTAATTTATTGTTAATAGAAAATATCTCGAAGTTTCTTGGCAATAAACAATTTTTTTAGGGGATTTCTGTCCAAAAAGCAAAAAAAAAAAATTATTTTAATCTGCTTTGAAAAGTAAATTTGAATCGATTTATAAATTATTTATGATAGTTTTTAGAATTTAAATACATGAACTTTTTATCTGATATTATTTAGATTACACTGTTTTTACTATATTTATTCGAGGATTTTAAACTAAAATCAAATGAACATAACTTATTATAGCTATATACAAAATTTTAGGGATAATCATTTTTACAGCTTTAATCGAGTCTTCTAGGCAAGAAAGTCTGAAGAAAAAAAAAGTGCTTGAAAAATAAAATGTAGATTGTATAATAATTCTAATGCACATTCACAAGGTTTTCTATAATTTACGATATTTCTTTTTTCTATAACTCAAGGAATTGCTGAATGTTTAGTGGCATTTTAAAAAGATTGAAATATGTTATGTTTAAGAATAAGATATTGAAATAATATGTTGCATATTGTAGGATTCATTGTTTAAAAAATCGCCTCATTCTACTAGATATTTAGGTTACATCGTTTTCTTTGGATAAAGATGATTAGCAAATAGCATCCTCATCTTTCGATACATTCTGAAACTTATACGTTCGCAAATTCACCATAAAATGTCGCACAGCATATTCTTCATTTACGATAAGCTACATTTACCACCAAATACTGCTACTATGGTTATTTTTGTTTTCTTATATATATCTGATGCTCTCTTTTTAAACAGAGCTCGTAAGATCCTTAAGATACTGAAATGGGGGCACAAAAACTTAAAAGATAAAATATTTAATTTCATTAACTCAAAATATCTGGTGTCAAAATGTTAATTTTTAAGTTAAATATAACTTTTACAATATTGATGTTCTTACGTTTTTAAAGATCACATGAATCCTGATAAAATATTAAAATGCATATGTTTACTTTAACGAGTGTAAAATCCTTATCAAAATAATGATCAAGATCCAAATGTAAAGCAGTATAATTGACGATAAAAACTCAAATGGCTTCAAAACATATGAAGAGGGAAGTAAAAGTCGACATGTTTCGAGATTTCAAATATAATCGCCCATTCTCAAGACTTGTCAGGCTTGGATAACTTGTGACTTTTATTATTGGACGCTCAAAACATGTCTATTTTTATTATCATCTATTATTTTTTTAAATCAATGAAGTTTTTATATTTTCGATTCAGTTTCTTGGGATTATCCATTTAGTTACACAACATATTAAATTATTTCACTCGATATTAAAATAAGTTTTACATATGTTATAGGCACAGGTTCTTAGATTGAAAAAATAATAATTCACTACTTAGTAAAAAAATCAATGCAGTAAAAAAAAATTTTTTTTTTTTTGCTGCAAGCCTTAACATTTTAATTTAAGGTCATAAAAAAATTCCGTTTACAATTGAAATTTCAAAAGTCGAATGTGAAAATGGAATGTCCCCTAGTACCAGGAATCGAAATTAAATAGTTACAAGGACAACTTTTTAAAAAAATAGCGTTTCCGTCCTACTCGAAGTTGTTTGAAAAGGTATTTTTTATATATCGATTCCAAAGTTTATTCTACACATATTTCAGGGTATACTTTCGGAGTATTTCGATAGAGTTTAATTTTGCACCCTTATTTGCTTAAAATTATTAAATAATTTACTTAAAATAAATTATTCAAGCTACATGATTTAATGCATTTATAGTATAATAATAAACGGAGCTTCCAACGCATATCCTTAACCTTAATACCGCTATCATTAAATAAATGGAGTAAGCTTAGATAAATAATAAAAGTTAATTTTTCCCTCGTTTTAATTTTCAAGGAATAATATGTTTCGATCAAACAGATTTCATTCTGGAAATAGCAAAATTATTGAGTAGGTCCCTTGGAGCAATATCATTCTTATCCTCTTTTGACGAAATATAGGAAAAATTAGTTTTCACAGTTTCTGTAAAAAGTATGTTAGCCTACTTGCCACGTTTTTCTTAAAAAATTTTTTTATTAAAATAAGTTCGGAAATTGTGTATTTTTTATAGCACTTTCTTTAAAAATCAGATGACTCTAAAATTGGCACAGCTTGGGAATCCTTACAAATTTCAATTTTTAGTATTTTAACAAAATAAGGCATTTTCCGGATAATAAATTATACTACAATAATATCTTGGAAATCATGCTAAAGTAAAAAATTAAACAAAATAGTTTAGTATATTATCAGAAAAAAAATCTACTTGGTATCATAAAGAGTAAGAGATGTAATGAAATAATTAGTGAATCACACGTGGTCCGATAATTAAGAATTTAATTTCACAACCAAGATAGTAGGACGACATTTAAGATACTGAGATATTTTAAGAGACTAAAAAAATTGGCTACGTATTCCATAGCTGTTCGGTATCTTTATCCTCTTTGTAGTGACTTGTAAAACATCAACACTATTATAGATAATCTAAGTTGAAGTCACGAGAAACAAAAAAAAAGACAATCAATAATTTATATTCTTTTTCAAAAAAAATAGTATGCTAAGTAAATAATCAGCTGTTTTGCATTAAATAATTTTAAACAGCTGAATGTTTTTAATTTCTTAACAAGGTTTTATTCTTAGCTAGCAGACAATAATTCTTTAAAAAAAAACTTGACTATAATTTAAAAAGGAAACCTAAATTAAAAAAAATCTAAATTAAAGTTATAAAAAAATTTATTAATATATTAATGAAGAAATAATAAACGTAAAATGGTAAAGAATAAGATTTTTAAAATATTAAAATTTAATTAAATAGTTGGTAAAATAATTCTGCGATACACTTCCGGAAATTTCTTTTAAGATAAGGATGATATAGGGTAAACCAACAAATGAAGGAGCATTTCATAGATATTTCTTAGAAATAAGATTTTAAACGTTTCAATTTAGATTGATTGGTAACAGTAGCTTACTACCTAACAATAGGAAGTCATCTAACAATGCATTTAGTTACCTGGTCTTTGAGATTTCTCTGGAAAAAGTTCTGAATTTGTTAGTATCTGTTCAACGCCTTGTTTCTTTGACAAAATTATAAGGTCAGTGTTTGTTGTTATCCGTTTAAACTACAATTAATTGCATATAATAATGCTTTTTTTTCTCATTGTGAAAAAAAGAATTCAAAATATGGTCATTGAAGTTACGTTTCATTTATTTTAAGCATCATAACATAAGCAAGTACTGAGATTAGGGGGTGTTTATTAACTGGATTACAGAACGATGAAAAACCAATGTATAAACAAGTGTTTCTTTACTGGGATTTTTTCAAGTTAATGAAAATAAAAGAAAAATTTTAGTTTTCTTGTACCTTTTGTCATATTATAAATCAAAATTATGTTAAAAATAAAAAAAAAACAACTTCTAACCAGTGAAGGAACAGGCATGTTCCTTCACTGAGAATAGATTTCCCAGTGAATGAATAGTATGTGTGAAATATGATATTACTTGGATAATTAGTAGTTCAGCGACATAGAGGACTCCTAAAATTCAGTTAAATGTTGTATGAATAGTTCCTATAACTATTTCATTTAAATATGCAAATTTAATTGCTAAATTTATTTAAAGAATTATAATAATAATTAATTTATTATTTATCTTTATAAATGTAGTGATTAGTTATTACATCATACCTTAGACTCCTTAATAAACTATGTTTATTAACTAAATATAACAACTGAATATAATAAAAGCTTGAATGGAATCTTTGCAGGATTTTGTGCCAATAATTAGCTAAATTATTATCCTATTGCCGTCTTTAATGTCCTAACGGGAATTGGTAGGAAAAATCCATTTAAAGACAATTATCTAGGTGAAAAATGGGTGAAGTTTTTTTAAGGTGACATCCACCGATAACTCAGTGCAATGCAAAGATAATTTCAAAAGGCAAAACTTCCCTTAGAGAATAATATTCGAAATACTGGTTTTAAGAACTTCAGAGAATCTTTAGGAGGGAAGTAGCCCTGGCATCCTTTTATAAAGTGATTGCATTTACAATGCGAATAAAACAAGAGTTGAATACTGCCCTTAAACGGGAAAAATCTGCGGCCTTAAAAATTATAAGGATTTATATTCTAAAGTACCTAGGAAAGAAAAAGTACCTCCATTGGTAGTTTTTCCTTACAGAAGAATTCGTAGAGATATTACAGAATCAATCCCTGCTACATATTTCATTGGAAAAAGCTATTCATGAAATGAAACGATGACCGCAGCAACATTTTACAAATATATTGCAAATGTTTTTACCCATGGCTAATTAAAAATGCAATCAAATTCCTAATTTTGCTTCTTCTGGATAGGTCTGAATCTCATATCAATTTGAAACTGAGCAAGTTTTGTTCCTCAAAACAAATTTTCTGGTTTAGTTTTCCACGTAATTCTTAGAAATCTCGTTAGATCTTGAAAACAAAAGAATTGTAAAACAATATGTCTAGAAAATTTTACATCCATTTTTAAATAAGATTTTGAGGCATCAACTGATGAAGTTAAAATGCTTTTATGAAATGCGATATTTTTTCATTCGAGGTAGGAAACGTTGACTGTAACAAATGCATGCAAAACAGACACCAAGAGTTAATGAGCAAGACAACTTATCAACAAAATACATGCTTCGAGAGTAACGATGCACTATTTCTTCAGAAGCTTGAGAAGGAAATCTCACAAGTTATGTTGCAAATTTTTAAAGGAACATTGACAGAAAAGTTTAATCTCCCAAATATCCAATAGCCTCCGCTTTTCTCAATATTGAAGAATTTATTTCAAAAAGAACAATTGTATAATCAAATTTTGGCTCTGAAGCTGAGACAACTAACATTAATAATGAAAGTATCTTGAAAACCGATTTTGAGATAAATCCTCTTGAGGCATTGTTAGTTGCAAAAACGATTGGTTTCATAAGTAACTACTAGATATAAGTCAATGAGAGATGGGTTTTACTCAAACTTCGAAACTCCTTTTTCTCATTTATTATCCAGTGAGGAATTCTTGAAATGGAACTGGAAAATCAAAAGAAATTTCGAAGATACATTTACATTGGCCAAAAATTTGGAAAAAAGAGGAAGGTTAAATCAAAAGAAAAAGAAATAAATTACTCATGACGAAGAGAAAAAAAATACTTAAAAAGATTTTAAAAAAAGCTTGAAAAATATGAGGAAAAGATTAAACAAAAAAATGATCGAATTATAATAATAATAAAAACATCATCAGATTACACAATGATAAACATTCATAATTTAGAACGGACTATTAAACTGTGAGAAAAAAATGAAAAACATTTTTTTAAAATTATGTATTAAAACATATTTTACTTTCCATTCCATGACTGAAAAAAAAGTAAAATTTTCCACATTAACTGTGGTTATATGTCGTAATTCCAAGAAAAATCTTGTTTTTAGACATTTGTGCGGCCTATGGATTCCTAACGAGCATCAAACATTATCAAAATTAAGTGTTCATTCTCTGGAAAATTTAGTGCTTATTCACTGGTAAGAACTGTTCCTTCACTTGGTCATCTTACTACTTATTATTTAAACCACCAAAAGCTTAAAACAATATTATGTAAGTTATCTAACTTTTTTTACATAATTTGCATTTAATAACAAATATGTCGAAACCATCATTTAGCTAAAATTACAAATTTTTAAATTTTTATGAATTTTTTTTAAAGGCAAGCTAAGCTTAAGTGTTCCTTCATTGTTTAGTTTACCCTATAAGATGTTGAGAAATTTGCGATGTTGTGAGAGATGTTTAAAAATGTTGACTACGTATTTTTATTAATATTTATAAAATATATATTCAAGAAATTGATAAATATATTATTCCAAATCTATGCATACGTATGTATATTATTGAAATTGTATCAGTTATTGAAAAACAAAATAAAAAAAATAAAAAATAATCACATTAAATAAGCACAATCTGGTGTATTCTATCAGAAGCACGCTTTTTTAAAACTAGACATTTGTTGAATAAAGTGTTTTTTATTCAAAATTCTTTACTAAATTGCAAATAAATTATTAAATGACTAAAAAAGAAACATCGTATTTTATAGTGTGAAAGAAATAAAAATAAAAAGATTAGCAAACGATTATTAGCGAAAAAAATATGAATGAAATTTTACGCTACGCGCGCGAAGTCAAGTTCCTCCCAAGTTTATCACATTTTAATATTAATCGCCCCAATTAGTTATTTCTTTATTGTCGCCAAATTATTTTTTTAAAAATAATTAATTTTCATTTTTCTCAGCTTCTAATAAATAAAAACAGTTGAAACTTTAGATTTTTCAATTGAAAAATATGTAGATTAATATGGTATAAAAAAATTCATACCTTATAATTCAATATTTTTTCATCCTCACTTTAATTAAATAATAAAAAATAATAAATAATTATTAAAAATTATTTTTTGCATGAAATTATCTTTGGGTAAATGAGTTTTATGAGTGGGTGAAATTTTTTTTGAATTGCTTCATTAGTTTTGAAAATATGACTGAAAACGCAAAAAGCGAAATTAACATTAAGGGGTACGAACTTTGAATCGCTCTCCTGACCAAACTATGGGGACCACATTTCCCAGATTGCGGCTACCCCCTATATTTTGAAGATAAGAAATCCAAATATGTAAAAAAAAATGCATGTTTATTCAGAGAAAGTACGTTTTTGTGTCTGATTTCGTAACTTAATTAATAGTTAGCACTAATTAATTAGCATATTTGAGGTCACCCCCAGGAACCATTAAGATTGACACTTAGTTCGTGAAAATCCGATCATTAGAACGAAAGTTATTCAGGGTGATTCGTTTTTTTTTTTGCGGACTGTACATTTTTGTAATAGATTTCTTACGTCCTCTAGGAGAAAGCGGCTTGATTGTTCAAAATTTTAAAAATCACGAAACGCCTTGAGCAACAGCATTGTGTCAGATCATATTGAATAGCGGTAGTCTTTATTTTGATAGGAAAAACTACTAAATAAGAGTTTTGTTTAATCTAATTACGTAAAACGCATTGCAATGCTATGCGTTAAAAATAAATACAAGTAGGAAGTATATAAAAAATGACCTTGGAAAAAACCCTTTACATGTATGTTCAAATATAAAAGTACAGCATATAAACACGTGCAAAACATGTCATTATTAAAAAACTACAATATATCTAATAATTTTGTCTAATTATTACAATATTCTAATATAATACCTGATATAATAAGTATTCTATATTTATATTATATACCATCTAATTTTTCCAATCATCGAATTTATATTACCCATTGATACACGAACGTAAACTAGTGCAAACCGGTTTCAGCAGCTTAAAAACAATAAAGCTGTATAATATCACCTGATAATTAAGTTTTAAATAGAATATTTTAGTGCATCTTATAATTTGGCCAGGGACAGTGTATATATATCTTCCTAGTGACTGTTTTTTGGGAATAGTGAGGAAAAATAAACCACGGAAAATTTTTAATTTCTTCAGGTATAATGAAAATAAAAATTATAAAGTTGTTACAATTAAATTAATTATAGAAGTTGTTATAAATAATATATAGCGGATATTGTTTCATTTACATTAAACAACTAACACTAAAAAATGGAGTCACCTATTTATTATAAGACAATTAATCGTTTGACAGTGATTGCGCATCGAACATGATTTGTCAATTGACAAAGAATATGATTTGATTTGCATTCGTTTGGAAGGAGAGATGAAATCTGTGGATTCAATTCATCTTGGAAAGAGTGACTAGTCTTTTGCTCCAGAATTAGTGACTTTATTTTTGTGACTGTATTTAGGGTTAGAGGTGACGACCACATTAGAATTTCTTTCGCATGATTCCACTCTACATATGTTAGTGATTGATTTAAGACCAGAAACTTTTTAATTCTTTTCTCAGATAGTATAATTTCGTTTTTGTACAGCCTCACTTCAATCAGGCCCGGACTGGCCAGTAGGCAGACCGGGCAAATTCCCGGTGGGTCGGTCTGGCCTGAGGGCCGATTGTACCGAGCCAGCAGCGACAAATTTTTTTTTATACATTGCATGAATTCAAACAATATTGCGCAAATAATAATAATATTAAATAACATATATATGATATATGTGGTAATAATATTGTTTTAATATACAGGGTGATTCAGATCATGCGTGCTACCCATTTTTTTCGAGAATGGAGCAAATAATCGATTTGAAATAAAAAAATCTAATAACTAAATCGACCCCAAGGAATTCAATAGTGATATTGTTAATTTCCGGAAGTACCGGAATTTGAACACAGTTTTGATTTTTTAAATGGAAACCTATATTTTATTTGGCATCATTGGAGAGGGTTTTCGAAAAGAAGCAACTTTTACTTGAAATTTTTTTTATATCTCTTACTGTTCTCAAGATAATAGATACGAAAAAATTCTGATTATTTACTTCAATTTATCATTTTTATGAAAAATAATTCACTTAAATTATCAAAATCGCTTCAATTTTTATAAAACATGGGAAGAAAAGCACAAATGTGTTTTAATGAAGGTAAAAGACATTATGACGAAAAAAATTTTTTTTTAGTGAATATGTCAAAATCTATTTAATATGTATTTTTTCTTATCTATTATCTTGAAAATAGTAGGAGATATTAAAAAATATTTTAAGTAAAAGTTATTTCTTTTCAAAAACTCTCTTCAATGATGCCAAATAAGATATAGGTTTCTATTTAAAAAATATATGAAACATCGTGTATATGAGAGACTTCTTGCTGTTGTAGAGTGTATGCAAATCTTCAACTGGACAGAATGTGCTTTCTTTAGTGGATTCAGTTTTAAAGTCTTGTAATATAGATATAACAAAGTGCATCGGTAATTCAACTGACTGGGCTGCAAATATGTAAGGTGAATATAAAGGATTTTCTTCATGGCTTTCCAAAGAGTCCCTTGGTCAAATTCATGCGTGGTGTTATGCACATGTCTGAAATTTAATTTTAGGAGATACCACGAAGACACTAATTGAAAGTGCATAGTTTTTCAGCCTACTAAATAGCGTCGCAATATTTTTCCGTGAATCATACCAACGCATGAACATCTGGGAACAAAGTAACGAGCACGGAAATAAAAAAAAAGGCTCGCAACTATTGAAGAAACACGTTGGTGGTCCAAATATTCTGCATTAAAGAAAATGTTTGGTTAATTTTCAAACTCAGATTTTACTATTAAGCCGTTATATGTCACATTGATTACAAGTTTAGAAACTATACAACAAAATTCAAATTTCAAGCCAGATATCCGTGCAAAGGCAGAAATATTTTTGGAATCATTTTGCAAATATGAAACAGTAATCACCGTCAAAATATTCTCAAGAATATTTGAATTAACTACAACGCTCTCCCAATATTTGCAAACCTCTGGTTTAGACATCTTAAAGGCTTTTGGAATGGTATCACAAACGTGTTCAGAACATAAAAAAAATAGTGAGAGATTTTGAAGGTGTACAGTCCGCAAAAAAAAAAAAAGATATCACCCTGAATAACTTTTGTTCTAATGATCGGATTTTCACGATTTAAGTGTCAATCTTAATGGTTCCTGGGGGTGACCTCAAATATGCTAATTAATTAGTGCTAACTATTAATTAAGTTACGAAATCAGACACAAAAACGTACTTTCTCTGAATAAACATGCATTTTTTTTTACATATTTGGAATCCTGACCCTTAAAATAGGGGGGGTAGACAAAATTTCGAAAAGAATGGGTTGTAAATTAGGTCGCAATAAGGATTTATATATCTGGCGATGGTTTAAAAATATGCCAAATTACCTCGCCATAGAAGGGGAAATAATTTATAACAACCATAAAGAAACTGAATGAATGACAAGATGGGAAAAGATAGTGCTTCTCGTTGCTAAGCAACCATAATTTTTCGCGTTGCTTTCTGGGCTTTTTTTTTTTTTTTTTTTTTAAATCTCCTTTAAAAAGGAAATTTAAATAAATTAATAAATTATTTTTGATTCTCCAAGATTATAGAATCTTTGACTTTTTGCCTGACATTATTTATTTTTTTAAAGCTGTTTTAATGTAATTTGTATGACAGTTTTGAATTAAAACCAAATTTTCATAAGTTATCATAAATTTATGAAGAGCTTCTCAGGAAAGGAAAAAAAAAGTGATCAAGCAAAGGTGGACCTGAAAAAAGATAGCTATTCTGATGCATAATCGCAAAATTTTATAGTAATTAAATAGTTGTAAATATAAATAAAAACAAGAAAAACACGAAGAAAATTACGAGTTGATGTTATTTACACACTCCTTTCGTTAGTTCTTTAAAAAACATGATTAAAAGAAAATTAGGTTTATAATACCCTTAATTAAACAAGAGTAACAATTGTTACAGTTTTTACAATACTTTTTCAACTCTGACACTCTTTTCATGATATAACTTCTTTTGCCAACGATTTTGTCCCTTTTTTTTTGTTAGTTGAAACCAGCTTACGCATTCTTGTAATTTTTACATTTTATCTTTGAAATTTCAATCTCGAAAGACATGCATGAAGTGACGCCTAGTCCAAAGAATCTAAGTTAAATAGTTGTAAGGCCGATTATTACGAAAACAATTAACTACTCTGGTTCAATGAAACAATTACAGTAAAATTTGTGTTAGTTGACCACTTCATGTGCATTGTTTTAGTGGCCAACGTAGACAAGTGGTCAACTTATAGAAGGGGTGGGACATTGTTTACTTTTTCGTTTCCTACATGTTGCTATACATTTAAATTTTTTTTTTACTTGACTTAAAAATTTGATTTAGCAAATGGCCAAATGAATATCTCAAGAAATGTGTTTAAACCTAAACGAACTTCAATTTGTTACACAGAAATAATTTTAATATTTAACTAACTTTTTTAAAAAAAATTATTTTGTTAGTTATGCATGTGAAGTGTTTAATAAAAAAAATTTCTTAAAATATCAGAACACGAGAACATTGAAAACTTTAACAAAACAAAATTTTAACACTTCAAAATTTATTCTGTTATTACTACACATATAAGCCTATTTGCTCACTATTGCAACTGGAAGAGCAACTTTTCAACTAACACACCTGTTTTCAAAGAATGAATGAACGAAATGGTCAAAAGCTGACTCCCTACAGTTTCCCCAGATGGTCAACTCACAAAAGGGTTTAGATTAGCTTTTTACACTATTTCACTGAACAAGTTAAATATTAACATACATTGCAAAATGACAGAAAATTTTCTGAATTTTTTTTTTCTGGTCAACTTATGAGGGTTTTAGAATAGAATTTCATAATACTCCTAGACAAAATTAACTTATTTCAGTGGTCAACATACAAGATAGACAGGTGGTCAAGTTACAAAGGTTTTGCTTCTTTATTATGTAGGAAAATTTCCGTTCTTGATAATTGAGGTCAACTTATTCAGATGTAAAACTTACAAGTGTGGTCAACTTGGCAGGTTTCACTGTATAAATAAATCATTAATATTCTTGTTTTTTTATTACGAAATATTAGGAGAAATTTGTATACATAATTTCTTCAAAACGTGAGTTAAAACTATGATTATAAGTTATTTAAGAAGAAGAAAGTCAAATGGAGTAAAAGAACAATTTTTGAGATGATGATTCTAAAAAAAGCACGTTTTTCAAATCTTTTTACAATTTTTTATTTTAGTAGTTGTTTAACAAAACAAGGCATATCGAACATTTTCCTGATACAGCAATATTTTTTTGAACTGTGCAAAAGTTGAGAAATCATACAAACAACTTTTAAAGCAAATATTTTCAACTTTTTAAGACAAAAGGGTAACTTAAAAAGGTTAGCGCACAAGATTTTCTTTGAATGTTTAATTAAAATTGCATACCCATAGTTTTTTGTTCATTTAAAAAACAAAACAATCTGTTAAACTTTTCCCCTGTGCGCACATACGCATTTACTTTTCATTACTCGAATAAATAAGAAGCAATAAAAAAAAAAATTAATAATTTATCTTCATTTTTCGTAAACAATAGTATTTTTAGTAAATAGTCAGCTGTTCTGCTTCGAATGATATTGTGTGTGATCAGTAGAATATTTTTAATTTCTTAACAAGATTTAATTCTCAGATAGCTGGCAATAATTCTAAGTTTTCTTTCAATAAGAACTTAGCAATAATTTAAAAAGTAATTTTATTTTAAAGAAAAACATAAATTAAAGTACTTAAACGATTGATTATTATATTATTGGAAAAAATATACATAATAGAATTTAAAAAAAATTGCATTAAAATTCAATAAAAAAGTTAGAAAAATAATTCTGCGAAACACGCACAGACAGGTAATTTACAAATTTATTTTAAGATTAAGGCGATATATAAGATGTAAAGAAGTTTTAAAAAACTCTACTCTAAACTCAGCTGCACGACAGCCCATGGAGGGCCAAGGCCTACTGTGCCCATCTCAGTTTTCTGGACCTAGGGCTCTGGGGTGCAGGAGCAGATGTTCCGGTCAGGTGGTCAGCCGAACGCGGAACCCCCAGTGTTTAGTTCCCAATCATGCTTGGTACTTATTTATCGACCCACTGAAGGGATGAAAGGCTGAGTCAGCCTTGCCCGGCCCGAGGAACGACAGCGCGAAGCGCTACCGCTCAGCCACCGGGCGAAGTTTTAAGATGATTAAAAATGTTGACTACGCATTCGTATTAATAATTATAAAATATATATTCAAGAAATTGATAAATATATTATTCCAAATCTATGCATACGTATGTATATTATTGAAATTGTATCAGTTATTGAAAAAGAAAATCGAAAATTAAAAAATAATCACATTAAGTAAGCACAATCAGGTGCATAATCATATTCTATCAGAAGCACGCCTTTATAAAACTAGACATTCGTTGAATGAAGTGTTTTTTATTCAAAATGTTTTATTTATAATTTCTTTACTAAATTACAAATAAATTATTAAATGACTAAAAAGAAACATCGTATTTTATAGTTTGAAAGAAATAAAAATAAAAAGATTAGCAAACGATTATTAGCGAAAAAAATATGAATGAAATTTTACACTACGCGCGAGAAGTCAAGTTCCTCGCAAGTTTATCACATTTTAATATTAATCACCCCATTTAATCATTTTTTTAGTGTCGCCAAATTATTTTTTCAAAAATAATTAATTTTAATTTTTTTCAGCTTCTAATCAATAAAAACAGTTGAAACTTTAGATTTTTCTATTGAAAACTATGTAGATTATTATGGTATAAAAAAATTCATACCTTATAATTCAAAATTTTTTCATCCACAATTTAATTAAATAATAAAAAATAATTAATAATTATTAAAAATTATTTTTTTCATGAAATTATCTTTGGGTAAATGAGTTTTATGAGTGGGAGCAATTTTCTTCAAATTGCTTTATTAGTTCTGAAAATATGACTAAAAACGTAAAAAGTGAAATTAACATTAACGGGTACGAACTTTGGATCGCTCTCCTGACCAAACTATGGGGACCATATTTCCCAGATTGCGGCTACCCCCTATATTTTGAGGCTTAGAAATCCAAATATGTAAAAAAAAAAACATGTTTATTCAGAGAAAGTACGTTTTTGTGTCTGATTTCGTAACTTAATTAATAGTTAGCACTAATTAATTAGCATATTTGAGGTCACCCCCGGGAACCATTAAGATCGACACTTAGATCATGAAAATCCGATCATTAGAACAAAAGTTATTCAGGGTGATATCTTTTTTTTTTTGCTGACTGTACAATAAGTTACAGATGATTTCATTATTTGCTCAAATAAGGAGCTTGAAGAAACTGAAATTCAAACAAAGTTTCCATAAAAAAGATTGAAGAAAAGAAAATTGATGCCGGGTGAGACAGCGTCGAATGAAACAGTTTTTGATGATGAAACCACTGCATTTAAGATAAACGTCCATAACATTATTTTCAGCACAGTTGTAGCGTCAATGGAACGCCGATTTCTGGCAAATGGAAAATTGTACGCCGATTTTTCCTATCTAGATCCGAAACGTTTTCCTGAAAAACGTCTTAACAAGCTTCAATCTGGCGAACTAAATGAGCTAAGCAAACTCTTGCTAAAATTTGACGAAACAGCTATAGGTGAAAGTTTTCGGATTGAACTAAGAAATTTAGCTTTACATTGGGAAAAACTGAAAAATTCAGACTTAGGAGATAATAAAATAATCACAGAAGATCATTCAAATGAAATACGACTTTTCTTTGGAAACAGAAGAAGTAAGTCTAAAATGTGAGACACGCAGTGCGTTCAAAAATTGTGTTATTTGTTGCCACAAGATGTTACAACAGAGATTCAATTGATTGACCAATTCTTACAATTTAATTAGTCTAGCATTAAAATTTTTACTAGCATTGTCAAAAAGTCAGGTGGTTTGTGAAAGATCATTAAAAATAATTAAAAATAGAATGAGGAGTACTTTATCTTCTGATAATTTGAATGCTGTCATGGTAATGGCAGATAGAAAAAGATCTATTAATGAAATTAGATAGCGACGACATAATCGATCAAGTGGCAGAAAATAAAGAGCCTCTTCAAAAGTTAAATTTAATTTTAATTTAGTGACTTTCGAAGAAGCATCAAATCTATTTTTAAATTTTTTTATATAAATCATTCATGTATGTGTAGTATAATAAATATTTTTATTTACTCTTCATCTTTCACCTTCTTTTTGATTTTATCAACCTATTACCTCATAAGAACCATGTATTTTAAACTGAAATATATTCTATAAAGGATTAGTAAGCAATTTTTATCTACTTTCTTACTTCGATAAATTAACTTACGTTCATGAGAATTTATAAGTAAAAAATGACTAAGAATGATACATTAGGAGCCGCGTACGCTTCGTGCACGCGGTGTTTATGTGAGTTAGAGGGCCGATGTCTCCAAAATGCCCGGGCCGATTTTAGATCCCAGTCCGGGCCTGACTTCAATGATATTATCAAAAGATGCATTCAAAAGCAAGGTGGCATTTTCAAAAAAACCTTTACTCAGTGCATACTCTATACAACTACGGCAAATAAGTCGAAATTCTGCAATGTTTTTAATAGAAGACAAGTTGTAGTTTATAAATTTTCGTAACACATCGCCTTCTCTTTTTGATACAATGAACAGCATTGCTATTAATTGCTTGAAAAAATTATTGTCATTTTCTCGCAAAAAGTCTGCTTTAAATTGTTGAATTTCCTCTCTCGTCTCGGAAAAAACAATTCATAAACTGGTCCCCATGCTCATAGTTGGACAAAAATAATAAGTTTCAATGTTAAGTTAAGAAATGTTTTAATGTTTCAATTGACACAGATTGATAAGCCCATCTGAAGAAAGATGTAGCTGCTTGGATGTTACCCTCGTATATCCACTCAGCACAAATATGCCAATCTCCATATCCAATAAACCACGATTTCATCAGTCTATCAAGCTCTTTTTGCTCTAAAACATTCCTCTTATAGGGATAACATTCTGGTGGCAAGGTGGATTTTGATAATAACATGTGGAGTGAATTGAGATTATTTGAATAAATAGCACGTCTAAATTCAGGCCGAAAAAACATTAAGCAGATATATAGTTTAATCTCTTCGTCGGAAGCATAATTTAATATCCTAACAGCCATGTTTAGATTTTCTAATTGCAGCAAATGCAATAACACTTTGTAGCAAAGACATTTATTTTTCAGAAATGATCGTCTTAGTCTTAATGGACTGGCACTCCATATTTCTTTAAAAATCATCATTTCATTTCCACTTTTACTCATGTTAGAACTTATATTACGCATTATACGTGAATAAATGTCTTCTTGAAGATTATCCAATAGTTCAAAAATAGTGGACAAGAATATTCTTTGATATGGCCAACTTTCGAACAAAAACACTAATACGCGAGAATGATTCCGAAAAAATTCGGTCATTTGAGTTATACGATTGACATGAGATAATAAAAAACATAAAACATCAAAAAATTCTGACGAATACTGATAAGCTGAATCATTTTTGAATTCCACACATTGTTGAGTAGCTTGCAAAAGCCACTTACTCAAATGATCGTTTTTCTCCTGCTCCGACAATTTCTTCCAAAAAAACTTAATGGCGACTATGCTACCAATTTGAATCGAATAAGCAATCATATTTACATCAATACTAAGCTTATCATCGTATATTTTATCAGGATCAATGAGTCTAGTTAGAAAACTCCCTAAATCATTCTCGAGGACACATGTCCAATATATTATCAAATCATCCTCGCAATCATTACCTGAAGCGATTCTAAATCGGTTTCTCACTTCTTCTGGAATTTTCTCCCACAAATTTTTGACATATTCCTCTAAACAGTGAGAGCAGGCTATCTTATACAAATGGCCACTATCTAAACTTCCATTATCGAATATTTCCGTAAGGGATTTCACTATGTCAACTGTCCCCTCAACTGTCCAATAAATTGTACCATGTTTTATGTAATACTCCCTGAGATTTTCTTGATATCCTGTCAGTCTACCATAACTACGAAGCGCTTTCCACAACTGCAACATAATGGGTCGAATAACGTATGAGATTTCGGTCTTCAGCGATGAGGGCAAAGAGCTATTGGACAGTTTGTCTAATATTCTTCTCTGTAACTTTTCTATATTTTCGATATCTGCATGTAAGAAATAATACGCCATTTCATTCCTTATATCAGGCGTCGTCCATAGTCCAATTGCAATCGACACTACTGCAATGCGCTGCAGTGAAGGAGGTTCAGAAAAATTGTTTATTAAATCAGCTCTTTTAGTCGATTCTGTTTTTGAAGTTTGGAGTGTCCAGCTTTCAGATCTCTTCTCTTTACAGACTCCATCTGTAAAATACAATTTTTAACTTCAGTTTTGAATTAAAGATTCCAATGAAAACAGTTCAAAGAACATAATGCATACGTAATTTATCACGAACCTAAGTCATATATTTACTGGTTAAATGTTACTGGTTAAGAAGAAATCAAGTATTGTTTACAATTCTCAGGTTATGTATATTGCGATTTTTACGATTTTTTTCCTTTTAAACAAAACTGTTAGAAAATGAAAAATAAAGTGAGAACTTAAAAATCAAGTAAAAGAACAACTTTTTAACATCCTAAAATATATATATATATATGTAATAACAGGGCTCAAACCCTGTTATCAGTGTTGTCTTTAGCTTGAAATAATTGCAGTCTTAAGCCATCATACGTCCTAAACAGGTTTATTAAATGTAGGCTGGTATTGCTAACAATTCACGTTCCCACTCCTGCAAAGGAGGGGGAGTGGACAAGACTCCGGACAATCCCGGAACAGCTTATCAGGATCACATCAAGATGAAAAGGACACGCAAAACTATGCGTTCTTACGTTTTATACCAACATAGATTTGAAGTAAAGAGGCACATTTCGTACATTCCTTGTATCCTTACGCATTAAGACAAATCATTTCTGCTTCCTTATTTGGAATTGTAAAAGGGAACAATTCTAAAAATAACTCTTCCTTTGAAATATAAATCTATTTATATTTCAATGGTATGTTTTCAGCCTTGAATTCCCAAAATAGAATCTCTCTACGCTTATTCTTTAATAAAGACATTTTATGAAAACGAAAGAGATTTAATTCTTTTATTAATACAAAAGTATTTACTTTTTGTATTACATATATATATATAAAATAATAAAAACTAAATTAATAAAAATATTAAACAAATAATCTGCATTTAATGGAAATTAAATCAAGTTTAATTAACTGACTAACGTTTTTAAGAATAGAACAGAAAAAAAATGCTAAGTTTCTATTTATAAAAGTGACTGGTTTAAACGTAAATTTACGTTTTGCCCTGGTAAATACCTAATTTTTTTTGACTCTTGTTTTCCAGAAAACTCTCAGTGCGTATGAATCCTGCTCAATTGTTGTTTTAAATGTATAAATAATTTGGAAATATTTTATTAAAACTTTCTTATGGACAGCATCATAAAAGTTTTTCTCATTGAAAATGCTTAATGATTTCAAACATTAACAATCAACATAGTCTGTACTGCAGACAAGTGGAAAATTGAAGAATTCATAGTATATATTAATTTTTTTCCTAATGCAGACATATTATGAGAAACACAGCCTTGAATTTTTTCTGGGTATTATGAACATGCATGAAATAAAAATATATAAATTTAACAGCATTATATTATAAAGAGCGTAAAACTAAGAATTATTTGCAGTTGTATAAAACTTGACTTCATTAAAACTTCTGTGATGAATTTTTGAACCAAGGAAGATCCAAAAATAAACAGAAAAAAAAGTTCTTTAAGAGCTAATCATCTAGTTTCAACTAGTTTATTTTGAATTTGTAGATTGTTTTTACAACTTCCTTAAAAATGACGAATATTATATAACTAATATTAATAACTAATATTTATAATTAATTACACAGAAATGAATAATTAATTGCACAGAATTTTAATATTTATAATTAATTTAAATATTAAAATCATAAACAGGAAAAATAAATGTCACTTAATTAAAGTTAAATTTTAGAATATAAAGTTTTAAAGTATCATTCCCTAAAATAAAAAAATATATATATAATTAAGGTTAATTTAAAAATTATTTATTTTCACAAACTTAAACATCAACTCAAAGAATATCACACATACACTTTTTCTACACGAGAAATGTATACAGTATATTAATTTAGTTTTTCAAATGAAAATCACTTTTTCTTTTTAGCTAACAAGCAAAATTTATAGATAAATATAAGCATCTCACATAAATAGAAATAAAAAAGTATATTTTTTATAAAATGTAAAATGTTCTTTTACGTTCTAAATTAAATATTTAGTTTTACCGGAGGCTTGTTGAGATTGAGGAGCATTCGCTAGATGAGCAACTTGTGGAGCTGGCTGCTGTTGTTGTGGAGGAACAGGTGGCATGATAAAAGGAATAACTCCAGGAAGAGCATTAGGTAAGAAACCAGGCCCTGATTTTTTTTTTAATGAAAAGAAAGAAGAAAAAGGAATTGGTTAATGTAGATGTTTTGCTACATAATACTGGCTTTGTAGCCTTTACATTTATCTTGCAACTTAAAAAGTTGAAATGTTTGAACTGGCTCATTTAAAATTGAGGACAAATATAATTAATTTCTAAAAATAATAAAAAGATGAAAACAATTTTCCATCCTAATAAATTTAAGAGGAAAATAAATAAAAAGTTACAGAGACTTCATTTGAAATCAACCTTACATTTAACACTATAGAACAAGCAATTATCTAAATTATAAACTATACATTTCCAAATAAAAACTCATATTTACTTAAATTGAGAAGGAGTTTTTTCCATAAAAATTTACATTAAATTCAAAACCTATATGTAAGAAGGATAAAAAAATTGTTTGTAGTGATGCAAGTAAGCCATGCACGCAGTTTTAAGACCCCTTCATAAATAAAGTGAAATAACATTTGATAACAAAAATGGAAATCGCTCTAGCTAGTAATACCAGAGATCATGATATTCTGAAACGAAACATTTTAGGGTTAATTTAAAGTATTCTATAATTCGTACATTTCAGTATATTTTATAATTTAGATGAATCTGAAAATTAACTAACTCTCCTACTTTTAACTTCAAAAAAGTTTCAAAAACTCTTAACTTGCATACTGAAAATTATGGCAATTTACATTCATATACATGTTTGCTATACTCTAAATGTAACTATAATAAATTGTAACCCGACATAAGGGTATATATTACAAAGGTATAAATGCAGAAGTATAAAACTGGATATAAATTCTAAATATACAATTGTCAACCAACTGAATTTAATTATACATTGATATCACAATAATTCAAGTTTCTAGTTATAAATTATTCCAAATCAAATTTATTGCTGTTAAAAAAGAAAAATGTCACAAGAAGTCATATTCCTTATCATTTTTGCACCAAAGTAAATGGATAAATTCAAAATATTCAACAATCTTATATTTTGAAATTTGTCAAAATGCTTACTTATTTTTAACCAATCAATTTCATTTTTATTATTTTCAATTGACTTTGTTTATTGACAGCTTTTCTTTATATTCTGACAGAATAAAAATAATGCTTTACTTAGCAAAATAACATGCATCTTAAGTTTTAATTATTGTCTTTTATAAGACTAAATAATTGGTATTAAAATCAGTAAAGCATACACTTATTTATTTTCTATTGCAGTGTAATTACATTTATTTAAATAAATAATAAAAAAAACTTTTTAACATTTTTTAAATTTACTAAGTAAGACAGGAAAATAAGGTGATAATTTAACACTTACAAAAAGGCATCCAGGGAAAAGGTGGCATATACAAGGGAGGGGCATTTGTAGGTTGAGTACCAGCAAACGTGGAAGGTGCAGAAGAGGTTGATGGCCCAGGCTGACCCCCAGCAGGAGCTAACAATAAAGAAATCTATTAATTTATACTGAATATGAATTATTTAAAAACAATTTCAGGAAACTGATATTTGAAAGACGGATATTTTCGCGGATTTAAATTTTAAACTCTCAAATAATACTCCACAATGTTTCATAGTTTTAAAATGTAAAAACTTACATAAATTAAAGTCTAAATATATTACCGGGCAAATAAGAGCTAATAAAAATACACAAAACGACACAAAGAAAAATTTAGCTTTACATATTTCAGAAGCTAAATATAAAGTCTACATTGAATGAGACTTCTTTTACGTTATCAAATAACAGTCAGATATAAAACGTAGGATTGATAATAAGTTTTAATAATGTTAGTTTAAAATTTTAACAGTTCTTAATTGACTTGATAAAAAAAGTAAACTCAGAATGAAATCATACTAACTTAGAGTTATATTTAGTTGATAAGATGCTTACATATTTTTAACCAATCAATTTCATTTTTATTATTTTTAATTGACTTCGTTTATTGACAGCTTTTTTTAATATATTCTGACAGAATAAAAATAATGCTTTACTTAGCAAAATAACATGCATCAGTTTTAATTATTGTCTTTTATAAGACTAAATAATTGGTATTACAATCATTAAAACATACCCTTGTTTATTGCAATGTAATTACATTTATTTAAATAAATAATAAAAAAAAACTTTTTAACATCAGCTTTTTTTAATATATTCTGACAGAATAAAAATAATGCTTTACTTAGCAAAATATTATGCATCTTAAGTTAATTTAGTAAAAAAACTTTTTGAGTGCCCTATGTGCCAAAAAATAGCACATTAGTACGTAAATCAAACTTCATTTTAAATTATTTAACAAAATGTAAATGAAATATTTATAATTACTTTTCATAACTTTCATAACATTTAAAATATAAATCTTAACTACATCATGATTAAAAAATAACTAACTTAAAAAACATTAATTATTTTCCAAACACTTTTTAACACTTGCACACAAACTTCAAACAAAATTAAAAAAATAAATGTTGTAATACTTATGCACATTAAAAGCTTTTCTAAATTTCAACAGAGTTTGAACTCAAAATGAAATTATATTCCTGACTTTTACAGGTAGATTCATGTAAAATTAAAAAAAAATATATAAAAAATTAACAAAATTTTTATTTAATAAAATTGCAAATTAGAATTATAAATAAAATTGCAAATCTAAAAAAGACTAAAAGTAAACTAACAGTGGCGCAACAGCCCATAGAGGACCAGGGCCTGCTGTACCCATCTCAGTTTTCTTAACCTTGGGCGCTGGGGTGCAGGAGCAGATGTTCTGGTTAGATGGTCAGCCGAACGCGGAACACCCAATGTTTAGTTCCCAAGCATGTTTGGTACTCATTTATCAACCCACTGAAGGTATGGAAGGCTGAATCAACCTTGCCCGGCCCGAGGATCGAACCCAGGGCCTGTGGCATGAGAGCGCGAAGTGCTACCACTCAGCCACCGGGCGTCCTAAGAAAGACTTGATAAAATATTTTCATTTAAAAATTCACGTAATTTAAATTATGCCAACTTTAATACGGACTTGAAGCATTAGAGCCAAAATCATAAACACAACTGAAAGGGAAAATAAGACTGTGGGGAATTAACTGGGGAAATTTACTATTATAAAAAATAAAAAAAAATTATAATAATTATAAGCAGGAAGTTGTAGCCAAAAAAAAAAAATTAAAATGTATAAATAATCTGTGTATAATTGAAGCTAAATCATATTTAATCAACATAAGTTTTTAGAAAACAAAGACACCATAAACAATTAAATCCCAATATATTAGCGTCTTATCAGAACTGGTCAAAAGTATTGAAAGTCTTGCGGCCTTGCGGAATTTTGTTTTTAATGTAAATTTGTAAATTTTTCTCCTTTTGTTTTCTACTTACAACTGTAAGCCTCATGCTATACTTTGTGGTGCATGAGGAGTTTTAAGTCGTTTAAATAAAAATAAAAAATATATATATTAGCGTGAATTAAAAATTCATTATATGAAAGATAAGCATCAAAAAGATTGCATAACTCAATTAAGCAATACTAGTTTTCAAAAAATATATATTTTTAACACAAATATCAAATCATCATAAAAAGAAAATAACAAATATAATAAAAAGTTAATATTTAATTAATGTTATTCCATATTTATTAATTTAAATCAAATAGACCAAATAGCTCAAAAAAATAATGTTTCTTATCAACAGACAAGCAAAAAAATAAATAAAGAATAAAAATTTAACATTTTAGGGAAAAAAAAAACCTTTATTCCTTAGCTTAAAATAAATGTAAAAATTATCGTAAAATATTAGAAACGCAAATTTGTATACTTTTTTTTAAATTTAAGATATTTTTAACAAATAGGTTAATGAATACATTTTTGAATACCAATTATTAACTAGGTCTTTGTGGTAATTTCGTGTAGTTGGATCAACTGGAAATTGCAGGTGGCAAGCATAAAATGAGTAGTCGTATATTGATATACGTAAGATACATCGTACATACGTAAGATACATTTGACATCTTAAAAAAATATTTATCACACAAAATTTCATTTTTCTGAATTTAGAAAATTGTACTACTAACGAAAATTGTATCTTAAATTATGCAGAATTGCCTTTCCTTGTTCGAATTGAATAAATAAAAAAACAGTTAGTACGGAACAACAGTACGAAATCGTGCACAAATCTGAAACGTGAATACTGACACTATTGAAGAGCTTAGTGGAAGAACCAGGTAAGTGAAATTCTTAGGGTGATCTAAATAACAGATTTAGTGATTCTAAATATCAAGGTGGTTGTCTCAATATGGGTAAGTTAAATGTAGCAGAATGTTTTTGCTTACACTTTAATCTAAACATATTTCATTTTTTTTATAACCGTCGTTGAACAGGCGTCGCACTTTTGGGTATACGCCTACTAATATTCAACTTCGTAACTTAACAATTTAGAGCCCAACACAAAACAAAAGAGCTCCTGGATCAAACTAGCTATCTTGGAAAACTTTTTGATCAAACTTACTCTCATTAGCTTTATATGGAGTAGAAAACCACGAGAACCTCTCAAGGTTAGTCTGATGGCAAGAACCCATGACCCTATATATATATATATATATATATATATATATATATATATATATATATATATATATATATATATATATATATATATATATATATATATATATATATATATATATATATATATATATATATATATATATATATATATATATATATATATATATTCGCGTAAATGAAATCATAGAGGTCAATTTTAATTTTGGACGCGAGTACTAATACTTGACTTCATGTCAAAAGCTACAAAAACTGAAACATTTTAATAAAACACTGATTTGATGCTGTTAAAAGTTAATATCTTTATCGAAACTTTTAAAAATATAAACGGTTTAAAAGAAATTTAAACATTTTTTTAATTTTAACAGTTATATGATAGAAAGTTATATTTATAAATTTTTAACAAATAAAATTAAATCTTAACAAAATGTGCTTGAAAGAGTAACGAGAATTTTAAAAACAAAATATTTTTTTAATCGATTTTTAGGAGGAAACAAAAATAAAACGATTGAGATGGATGCATAGGAGTTGTTAAACGAAGCGATAGTGTAATGAATCTTCAAGTAATTAACAAAAAAATCGCTGTTTTATACTCTACACCAGTTTTCTTTTCTGATACAAGACAAAGCTGTCTTGTTCTTCAATTCCTCATGAAAATAATCGAGGTACTTTTCATGTTCCAGGATTTATTTTTCCAAATTTTGAAAAAATATCTCCATTTTGATTGCTAAAAGTACTATATTGACAACACGTGGTGGTTTAATCTTTAGGGGTTGCTAAAGAGATGTTTCATTCGCCAAATGTTTGACGATGGACATTTGTTAAAATTCAAGAGTCCCCACTTCAAAGATCGATTCATAACAATACATTTTCCCCTTTGACACATTGATGGATAATATCTATTGTTAAGACCCTCTACCCCACCTTCAGGTTGGAAAATCCTGGGATGGACAGGCCTGTCCAAATACATGAGATAAATACGGTTCTTGTTAACTTACTTGTTGTTGCAATTAACTACATGATATTGAAATTAATGCAAGTAAAATCTTTTTTATCTGATCACCTGCTTATTTTGAACCCGGAATCAAATCAAATTTGTCTAGAAAAGTTATTCTAAGTCCTAACTTAGTAAAGTTCTGAAGAAATTTTTTATGATATTAGTTTAACTATTCGAAAATTACTCATTTGATGAAATTAATTAAAAAGATAACCTATACCTTTCTGGGAATTGGTAATATAGAAAAATTATTAAGGGCTTTTGTAACTAGCTGGATTTAAACACATATAACAACATCGATTTCAAGATGTTGAAATTAATATAATGTTAAAGTTTTGTAGGGTATGTTTCAATCGACTATGTCAACGTTCGTCTAACTAAAGGTACCTCGAGATAGAATCGAGTTAACAAGTCTTACATACTACTGAATTGGTATTTAATATTATTAGTGATAGTTACGCCACATTTTCTTATTATATATAGGTATTAGTGTACTTATATTTTAAGAAATATATTTCTAATAAATACCTGGTATACATCACTAACAAAATATACGTATTTGTTTTTTAAACTTATTAGTATAATTATAATTCATTCTGCTAATTAATCTCCGTTATTAGGATACATGGGACATATTGTTATACATAATATATAAATATACAATCAAACCCCTCTATAGTGAACCTTCAAGGGAACGAAATTTCAGTTCACTATAACCGGGAGTCCACTATATCCATACTACAAACAATTTTAACTAATTTTTTCGAACTGCTCCCTTTTATTACGCATTACTTAAATAAATGACTTATAAAAAGAAATGAAAAAAGTATTAAAAAAACAACATGTAGTAACAAAAAATGTGCTAACTTTTATTTCTTATTACTCTTCGTCTCGCCGTCAAAAAATTTAGGTATGGAAACTGAGATAGAAGAAGCAAACAAGAAAAAATGCTTATGGCTGCATTCCACTCTATAGGTGGTTTTAAAAATCTGTAGGGGAGAGGGTGGCACATGTGAAGAGGGGGCACATGTAAACATGGTATGTTTTACCAATATAATTTCAAATAAAAAATCTCGAAAAATTTTCAATTGATGGCAGTACTAGTTCTACCTCTCTGCAAAACTTTCAGAACAATGAGACATTTTGTTTTTCTATTCTGACAATTTCTTTGTATCAGCTGGTGTTGTATATATTATAATCACTCGCTTCTTCAAGTGAAAGCATAGTATAAATCAACTAATAAACTAAAATTAACTATTGCAGACCATTATATGAGCATTCACGTAAGTTTATGACAACTATTTTTTTTTTACTCAATTAAAAATTCTTTATTTTTCAAGTTAGGTTTAGGAAGGATGATGGGGCACTTGTGAACAAAACATCTGGGGCAGATGTGAACAGTTCACATGTGCCCCTACATAGTATTAAAATTTTTATCCTCATAATATTAAAAGTTTAAAAAATATGCATGTATTTAAAATTATTATTATTTTATTTTCCATAATTAATTTATAAATTTTTTCTTTAAAAAAAATTTTTTTTTAATTAAATGGTTGATCGCGCATCACGCTTATTAACTGATACACCTGAGAAAGATAGAATTGCTAAAGCTACAAATGAAAAGATAGAAAAAATGAAAATAAAATCATGACAGAGTATTAGAGAAGAAAGAAAAAGGTCCATTACAACTCCTGAGGAACATGAAGTTGCGAAAAACCCAACTGCGGAAAAATTATTGTACAGCTGAAAAATTATTTTCTTATTGACAGTACTGTTGTACAATTTAAATTCAGATAGTAAGCTACAACCCCTTCAGTATAATGCGTATCTATACCTGTTATATTGAAGATTTTTTTTCCTTGAAATATGATGATTGCTTTGTGTATTTAATCTTGTTCATATGTGCCCCCAATAGGGGCACATGTGAACAATTAAAGTCATTTTTCTAAAATATCATAAAGTAAAGAAATATTTTATTGAGAAATCTCAAAAAATTCCATAAGACAAAGAAAAGAATATTTAAACATATGGACTTCTTCACTGTGAGAAATTGATGATATTTTTTGAAAAATGTAGAAATAAAAAAATTTGTTCATATGTGCCCCTCTCTCCCCTATATGTATATTATATAGAAATTTCAAAATTGCCAACAAATGAAAAAAAAAATCATTCGAAGACAGAAAACAGTTCATAATATCCAATTTCCTCTCTTCTTTTGGTTCATTATATCCTCAAAAAATAATATTATATGTGTATAGCAAGGCAAGGGAGCAAACATTTCGTTCTCTATATCCAAGAGTTCACTATAAGAATAACACAATGTTAAGAAATGATAGCAAAAAACAGGAGACTAATTCTTCTCTATTAGCTGACTCCTTGACTTGCATTGAAAGTAGTCAGTTGAAACGGGGAACGCTCTCTATTAATTTTAAAATTTGTGTACTGCTTTTTTACTCGTCCAATATAAATCGTGGGTAAAAAGATTCAAAAATTTTGAGAAAAGAACAAACAAAAAACAATTGAATACTTACAGACCAGCATAAGCTATTTAATTTGAAATAAATATTTAATTTAAATGTCGAACTCTCTTCCCAAGTACTGGAAATATAAAACAACTGCATCGGAAGTTTAACAAAAGATTTATTAAAAAACGACACACGACTGATATTTCAGAATTGGAAAGATTGTTTTAGGAATTTAGTTCTCTATACAGCAAATGTAAAAAAGTCATTTGGAAGGCTTTAAAATGTGCTAAAATATGTAATAATCGTAGCTCTTAATAAGAAATGTATTCTAATATTTTCCAAATAAGCATGTTTTTCAAAAAAAAATCTTAAAAATAGTGTGTATGTATATATAAAGGCACGTACATGATCGGAAACATAAGACGATTTAATCTAATTCATAATGAATTTATTTTATAATCGATGTTGAACAGCCAATTTAAATCTGAGCCTACGCCTGTCATTGCTGAACTCCATAGCCTTCTAACTTTGTAACTAATCCACATGTGCGTTACATGGAGAGGAAAACCGTGAAAATCTAGCCTTGATAGCACGATGAGAAAGGGATTCTGATCCGTCTACCACTGAGATTATTTTATATCAGCACTGTGGTTGGTGCGATCAAGGACCAGGAATCGCGTCAAACAGCAGCAGCTGGGACTCGAACTTGGTCACCTCATTGTGAGAAACAACATTTACGATTTATAGGAAGAAAAAAAAAGAAAAGTAAAAAAAAAATTTACAAATTTTTTTTTTCCTTCCAAAGTTAGCAAGGAAATTCTTATCTAATTCGCATTCCAATTCAGTAAATTTTATTACCGAAAATAAATTTTCAAATTAAAAATTATTTATTAGTATTTCATAATAATTCAACTATATATAGAATGGGTATAAGTACTTACCATCATCATTTCCATTAGCATAACTTACCATACTTACAGTTTTAAACATTTACTCACGTGCCTCTGAACACACTAAACTATATTTCTCTTCTTGAGAAGAGTTTTGCACTCATAGTGTTAACCCCCGTACATTTCAGAGCAGTTCAATCTGAAGTGCACATATGTTGCCCATTCATCAATGTCGACTACGAATTGTTCACTTCCTTGAATAACCACACCTTACTAACTCTCAAACGAATAGTTTCTTATCTACCTTTTCTATTGCTGCATTCCAAAACAACAATACCTGCATACTTGCAGGGCCTGATTATCGCCTAGGCACGGGCCTAGGGCCCACATTTTCTGGGGGCCTTGAAAATTAGTAAAAAGTTCACAATATTACTTTTTCTTTTAAATACTAAAAGAAACGGTTTTTATCAACAAAAAAAGGCATTTTTTATTTCAAATTTTCTTTATATTGTGATAAACCAAACTCGTATAAACATTGCACTTTTCAAGTTCGAAAGTACGGCTGGCTGAATTTTAATTAGTGCCATTTTTACTCCAA
Organism: Parasteatoda tepidariorum; assembly: GCF_982258835.1. Classification (NCBI taxonomy): domain Eukaryota; kingdom Metazoa; phylum Arthropoda; class Arachnida; order Araneae; family Theridiidae; genus Parasteatoda; species Parasteatoda tepidariorum. Next base: position 32,241,054 of record NC_141756.1, read on the forward strand.
CGGCTTAAGCAAATGAAATGCAACGAGAATGCATGTTCGCAAAGTCTCTTATAAATGATTAGTGTCAACAAGAACTAAAAGCTTATTCTTAACAAACGTAAAGCTGTAAATGGAAGGTTACAATCTTCAAAATAATTCAGCTAATTAGTGACTTTTAGCAAAAATCACTGATTTCACTTGTCTGTGGTCACCAAACCATTTTTATTTTCACGCAACATTTTGTATTTTGATTTAATATTTAGATGCATAAACTTTATCTTAAAAAAATAATCTTCAACTATCTGCTTTCAAAATTTTTTAGAATGTTTCTCTTGAATCATGCAGTTTAATAGATTCTTTTTATTGTTAAGACTACTGTTCAGAAATTTAATTTTAAAATAATTTATTAGGGGCCCGGAAAATTTTGTGGGCCCTGGACCTGAATTTGTCTTGATCGGTCCCTGCTTTCTTGTAAAATCACATTCATTCTGTTTCTTTTAAAAATTAAACACGATAAAAATAGTAAAATAATTTAATTAATAAATCGTGGAAATCGAGAAAATTAACTTTGAATAAGAAATTAAGAATCCCTTCAAAGTGAAAGTTCATTTAATTTAAATTAATTACTTACTATTGAGTTTGATTTTAATATATTTTATTTAATGAGTATAAGTATTTGTATTTGACTGCGTAATTTATTATTTAATCTTAAATAGAAAGAAATTAATAATAGCTATCAAAACTAGTTAATTGAAAAACTATTTGCAATATGTAGAATAAAACTAAGCTGCTTATAATTTGACATTTGATTACAAATAAAAATTCAAGTAATATTTATATAGAAGACAAATTTGTTAGCAAAAAGGGGAATAAAGAAATACAAGAATGGAAGGGAAAAGGACGAAAAAGAACAGGATGAAATATCCAATAAATAATTTCGCTTTATTTTATATTTTAACCGTATTAAAGACAGAGATATCATAGTTATTGTTCAAATTCAATAATAAATGATAAATAACGTTTAATGTTAGTTACTTATCTAATATAATTATGAATTTGAATTTATTAATATTACATAATAGAAATTTTTTTCCATTTAAATTAATGCGTGAATCATTTATAATTTAATGTTTACTATTAATTTCAGATTCTTTCTACTTGAAGTTTTGTCCTGTCGAAGTTATGTTCACGCGAATCTTTGCCCTCGCGAAGTTTTGTCGGAGAAGGTTTGACCATGAAAGTCTGACCCATTACCTTTACCTCAATTAGAGAATAAGAATCATATGTGTTAAAATAGGGAGAAAATTTTTTATAATGCACGAAATAGTTTCAGCCCCTTTTCAAAAAATTAATTAAAAATAGCGTATATTTTATATATAAACAAAGACATTTTACATTAAACCCTTCCTTAAGAAATACGTCGTACTCAATATCCTCTCCTTTTTACCTGAATTCACAAATCTGAATCGTATCTGTTAAGAAAAAGCAGGAAAAAGTTTCATGATGCCAGAAATCGTTTTTGCTCCTTCTATAAAAAATATATTTAAAAAATCTCTCTCGAAAATAAACGCTTTTATAAAACACCTCCTAAAACAGAAATAAGTTCCACTCAATATCCCCCTCCATATATATATATATATATATATATATATATATATATATATATATATATATATATATATATATATATATATATATATATATATATATATATATATATATATATATATATATATATATATATATATATATATATATATATATATATATATATATATATATATATATATATATATATATATATATATATATATATATATATATATGTGTGTGTGTGTATGTGTGTTACCGGCAAAGTATGAAATAAACGCCCTGATGAGATTATTATGTGAATGATGTGCATGTTACTGTGAATGACCGAAATCGGTGGTTGTTGACTTTCACCGGTGAATGTTGACAATCACATAATCGCTTTGGTGAATGTACGAAATATCTGTTACATCCGATTTGATATTGATTTATTCGCGGATATAATTGCATTTATTCGATATTTAATACTTACTGACGATAGATTAGAAGAAACATCAGTGTTTGGAGTATCGGGCAAATATATACCGGGCAATGATACTTGACCTTAAAAAAACATCAGTGTAGGGTATACGGGGCAAATGTATACCAGGCAGTGGCACTTAACTTGACCTAGTACGACTAGACCTTTGGTAAACGTCCGAAATATATACTAGGTCTAGTTAAGTGCCACTGCCCGGTATATCTAACACAGATATTTTCTTAAGGTTCAGTGCCACTGCCCGGTATAAATTTGCTTGTATATATCAGATTGAAAAGAGAAATCAGACACATTCAATATTTTTTTTATTGACTGCATACCAGATTGAGGATATACTGTAAGCTCTAAAAATACGATCTTTAACTTGAAGCTAAATTATTAGAATTGTAAACGAATTACGAAACCCGATTTTTGATTTTTCAACTCTATTTTTAAAATTTGAGACATTTAAAAACTGGAATTTTTCGCATTGGCTTAGCGAAATTGATTTTAAACTAAACTATAGGCAATTCAGTTTAGTCAGATATTTTAAAGACAGCATCAGTGATATTTGACAGATTATTTGACTAAAAAAAGTTATTTATTGCTCGTTTTGTAATTTTAATTATTTTCAGTCGCTATGCCAGGTTATTTGAAAAATCAACTTGAACTGGACAGCATAGGCGGAGTAAGTCACCGAATTTGAATTTCTGCACTTATCTAGAGCCCCTGAAGTGGACTGATAGTATAACCTTACACTTATCTATCTGAAATAACGTGTTTATTTTGCTTATTGTTATGCTTTTAAAACGCATTACTATAAAATAATTAGCTTGAAATCGACGGTAATTTAAATAAAGAAAATAAGTTTCCCACTGAAAAGCAAAATTAACGGAGAAATGGAACTAATTCGCTGAGAATAAATATAACGAAACATCAATATTATTTATGATGTCAATGATTATTAATTTTGATAATAGTTACTAATTGAAGTAAAATGTTAAGATGTGTCTTAAAAGGAAAATTATTGGAAAAATGATTTATTGAAAGAGCGTAAAAAATGGCAAGCTATTATTGATGTAATGATGCTTAATTAATTTCAGTAATAGGTACTAATTTAAATAAAAAATAAGTTATGAACTAAAAAGCAAAATATGTATTTATTCATTACGGAATCGATTACTACTGTACCAATACTGTACATTTTTATGGTAGATTTTTTACGTCCTCTAGGAAAAAGCAGCTTGATTGTGAAATTTTTTTTAAATAATCATGAAACGCCTTGAGCAACAGCATTGTGTCAGATGATATTGAATAGCGGTAGTCTTTATATAAACTACTAAATGAGAGTTTTGTTTAATCTAATTACGTAAATCCATCGAGAAGGGCAACAAATAATAAAAAAGATTTTTTGCGTTACGTTGATGGTAACGTTAACCTTATTTTCCGCTCCTCAGCGGTACTGCACATGCTCAGAAATTGCATAATGCAATAAATAAAAAGTAAATAAATAAATGGAAAAAAAATTAAACGGGACATCATGAATAATTTTTTGATGTAATGCTCGGACCTTTACGCTTTATGACTCAATCTTAATGGTTCGATGGGTTAACCTCAAATATGCTGGCTAATGAGTGCAGGCGTTATTTTAAGTTACGAAATCACTCACAAAAACGTATTTTTTCTTTCGAATATATACCTTTTTTAAGACAGATTCGGGGGGTAGGAAATCCGAATCAGTCATAAAAAAAAGATATATTTATTAAAGAAAGTACGTTTTTGTGAGTGATTTCGTAACTTAAAATATCGTCTGCATTAATTAACTAGCATATTTGAGGTTAACCCATCGAACCATTAAGATTGAGTCATAAAGCGTAAAGACCCGAGCATTGCATCAAAAAATTATTCAAGGTGGTCCTTTTTTTGCCGGAACGTACTCTTACATTTATTGTGATCAATTGGAGAATGCCATGATTTTAAAAAAAAGTGCATGTGTGTGAATATTAATTTCATAATAAAAATACTACTAATAAACTTTTTCTCAGCTAGAACTGATACTAGAAGTAAACATAAAAATTAGCTGTTTATCTCCAACTTTACCTACTTTTGCCGATTCCTGCCTGAGTCGGCAATTCCTTCTTTATTAAATTAGTTCAGTTTAAAGCTGTTTATCATAACCTTAGTGTTATTCAGCTAAAACTAATGCCAAGTGTTCTGTGGTTTTATTTATTTTTCCTATCATTTTGCAATGTTCTGAGTATATAAATAGTATTTTTTATCATGAAATTAATATTTTCACCCTGTTGTAACCTTCTTTTAAAATTATTTTACAGTACCATCGATCAAAAGAAATATTGCAGTTTTTTTTTTCTTCTTTTTTCTTTTTTTTTAATTTTAAAGCATTATTATAACATTGAAACGGAACAAAATATCTCACCGGGATTTGTTTTTTCTTACAGAATAAATTTCCAATTATCATAGCTTGTTTGGAGCAAACGATTATTTGAAGTTGAACATCAATTATGGAATTATTTAGTTGCTGTTATTTCGCTTCCGGACGCCATTTTTAAATCAAGCTTTGCTCTTTAATTTTCAGCTTTCCATCAAGAAGGATTTTGCAAAATAGCCTTTTCTGTTTTTTTAAAGTGATTCATTAACATATTGAACTAGATGCAAAATAAGTATCAAATACTTAACTTCAATTAAACGTTCATAATGCCTTGGGACTTCAAAGTCACATCGGGTTTTATGTTCTTAAAATCAATATTTTACAAGTTGTATTGAGGTTAGTTACGTGTTTTTGTCTTTTAATTACGTTTTTTTTTTCACTTTATGTGGTCTAGTTGCACTTATTAGGATATTTATGCATGATTATTATTTTTCTACAAAAAGAACAGTTTATATCTAAGCTTATTATTTTATTTGTTTTGACAGATATATTCAGGAGAAGAATTATCTCGAAAACTGAGCTTGACCGTTAAGGAAATTAAAATTATGTGGACCGAAATTCTGTCAGATCCTGACAAATCTGAATGCAAAATATAAAATTACGAATACAAAAACTTTAAAACTGCAAACGATAATATTTTTTTAAAAAATTTATTTCGTTATAAATGTTACTTTCATTTTAATTCTAATTGATCGTTAAAAAATTGAGAAGTACATGAATTCCACATGTTTAATTTCTAAAATAAGCTATATTACAAAAAGAAAAAAAAATTCAATTTTCTAATTAGAGTCTCAGGATCGATGAATTTATCGAATCCTTTAAAAAGAAATTTGCAAAAATCACGAATGCATGCAGGAAAGTCATAGGTGGTTCCACAAACATTTCCAATTCGTAATAATGGAAAATATTCAACAATTCACACTTTTTAATACCCATAAACACACTCTGGACAGCCTAAGTATCAATAGGTTGTTCTGTCACTATTTCTTTATTCCTATTGAATTCATGATTTTTCACGTTTATTGAGTGGTAAAGCCAAAAGTAATAGTAGTTCGATTATTTCCACCACGCTTTTTTTATTCATAGACTCACTCTTACAGAAATAATGTTAGTTTTTAAAACTCAAAAAAGCTAAACACCTTTCTTTTAGTGATTTCCTGGGAATCGAAAAAAAGAAAAGAAATTTGGCCATTATTTTTAAATGTGTGGTTCAGTTTAGATGTTCTAACGGCTGTTAAAATAATTCGATGTGCATTTGGAAGAGCAAATGGCACTTCATGCATCGGTCGTTATAATTGTAAATTTGTAGTATTATGGAGAGGAGCATGGAATATACTAAAGAGCGCAGCCTAATCTATAAATAAATATATAATTATGTTTGAAAAACTACTTTAAATACTTCGCTTCTAATACCTTAATGTTCACAAATTGGTTATGATACTTTTAATTACATGGAGAGGAAAACTGCGAAAACCTCGCCAGGATAGCACGATGAGAAAGGAGTTCTGATCCGTCTGCCACTGAGTATATTTTATATCAGCAATGTGGTTGGTGTAATACGGGAGCAGAATTCGTATCAACCAGCCGTCGCTGGGACGCGAACTTGGGTCATCTCATTGGGAGATGAGTGCTCTATTCTCTGAGCCACACTGATCGATTTTATTTAATTCGTCTTATTACAGCAGTTTAGTTTCCCAAATTCGCAATTTTCCACAGTTATTTTATTTCAAAATATTTGATTTTTATTTCCAGCCCAATCTTATGTATTATTTTTCTCACACTACATTTTTTGAAATCTAAATTATACATTATCTTTAATATTATTAAAAACAAAATTTAGTTTACAGTTAACATCCCTAAACCACTTTGCTAAATCATTTTTTCCTTCTGTTCTAATTAAAGGAAAAATAAACGATTGTTTCCAGTGCTTCGGTAGATTTTTTTCAGGTCTGTAATATATATACAGTCCCTTGCCAGATTATTAGACGCAGTATAAGATTCTATATAAAATCTTAATTATCAGTTGATACTACACAGCCTTATTGTATTTACGTGGATGTAACTTGCACTTGTTTACGTTCGTGAATCAATTGGTTAGCATTGCAATGCAATGCGTTAAAAATAAATACAAGTAGGAAGTATATAAAAAGTGACCTTGGAAAAAAACCTTTACATGTATGTTTAAATATAAAAGTATAGCATATAAACACGTGCAAAACATGTCATTATTAAAAGACTACATTGTATCTAATAATTTTGTCTAATTATTATAATATACTAATATAATACCTGATATAATAAGTATTCTATATTTATATTATATACCATCTAATTTTTCCAATCATCGAATTTATATAACCCATTGATACACGAACGTAAACTAGTGCAAACCGGTTTCAGCAGCGTAAAAACAATAAAGCTGTATAATATCACCTGATAATTAAGTTTTAAATAGAATATTTCAGTGCATCTTATAATTTGGCCAGGGACAGTATATATATCTTCCTAGGGACTGTTCTTTGGGAATAGTGAGGAAAAATAAATCACTTAAAATTTTTGATTTTTTTTCAGGTATAATGAAAATAAAAATAATAAAGTTGTGACAGTTAAATTAACTATAGAAGTTGTGATAAGTAATATATTACGAATATTGTTTCATTAACATTAAAAGAAGTTGTGATAAATAATATATAACGAATATTGTTTCGTTAACATTAAGCAACTAACACTAAAAAATGGAGTCACCTATTTATTATAAGACAATTAATCGTTTGACAGTGATTGCGCATTGAACATGATTTGTCAATTGACAGAGAATATGATTTCATTTGCCTTCGTTTTTGATCACAAAAAAAAGATGTTCAACTATCATCTGCTATCTTTCTCAACAACATTCTCCTGTAAATCATGAAATTTGTGGATTCAATTCATTTTGGAAAGAGTGACTAGTCTTTTTCTCCAGAATTAGTGACTTTATTTTTGTGACTGTATTTAGGGTTAGAGGTAACGACCACCTTAGAATTTCTTTCGCATGATTCCAGTCTACATATGTTAGTGATTGATTTAAGACCAGAAACTTTTTAATTCTTTTCTCAGATAGTATAATTTCGTTTTTGTACAGCCTCACTTCAATGATATTATCAAAAGATGCATTCAAAAGCAAGGTGGCACTTAAAAAAGAAAACCTTTACTCAGTGCATACTCTATACAACTACGACAAATAAGTCGAAATTCCGCAATGTTTTTAGTAGAAGACAAGTTGTAGTTCATAAATTTTCGTAACTCATCGACTTCTCTTTTTGATACAATGAACGGCATTGCTATTAATTGCTTGAAAAAATTATTGTCACTTTCTCGTAAAAAGTCTGCTTTAAATTGTTGAATTTCCTCTCTCGTCTCGAAAAAAACAATTCATAAACTCGGCCACATGTTCATAGTTGGACAAAAATAATAAGTTTCAATGTTAAGTTAAGAAATGTATTAATGTTTCAATTGACACAGATTGATAAGCCCATCTAAAGAAAGATGCAGCTGCTTGGATGTTACCCTCGTATATCCACTCAGCACAAATATGCCAATCTCCATATCCAATAAACCACGATTTCATCAGTCTATCAAGCTCTTTTTGCTCTAAAACATTCCTCTTATAGGGATAACATTCTGGTGGCAAGGTGGATTTTGATAATAACATGTGGAGTGAATTCAGATTGTTTGAATAAATAGCACGCTTAAATTCAGGCCGAAAAAACATAAAGCATATATATAGTTTAATCTCTTCTTCGGAAGCATCATTTAATATTCTAACAGCCATGTTTAGATTTTCTAATTGCAGCAAATGCAACAACACTTCGTAGCAAAGACATTTATTTTTCAGAAATGATCGTCTTAGTCTTAATGGACTGGCACTCCATATTTCTTTAAAAATCATTTCATTTCATTTCCACTTTTACTCATCTTAGAACTTATATTACGCATTATACGTGAATAAATGTGTTCTTGAAGATCATCCAATAGTTCTAAAATAGTGGACAAGAATATTCTTTGGTATGGCCAACTTTCGAACAAAAACACTAATGCGTGAGAATGATTCCGAAAAAATTCGGTCATTTGAGTTATACGATTGACATGAGATAATAAAAAACATAAAACATCAAAAAATTCTGACGAATACTGATAAGCTGAATCATTTTTAAATTCCATACATTGTTGAGTAGCTTGTAAAAGCCACTTACCCAAATGATCGTTTTTCTCCTGCTCCGACAATTTCTTCCAAAAATACTTTAGGGCGACTATGTTACCAATTTGAATCGAACAAGCAATCATATTTACATCAATACTAAGCTTATCATCGTATATTTCGTCATGATCTATGAGTCTAGTTAGAAAACTCCCTAAATTATTCTCGAGGACACATGTCCAATATATTATCAAATCATAATCGTACATAGCTAAAGCGATTCTAAATTGGTTTCTCAATTCTTCTGGAATTTTCTCCCACAAATTTGTAGCATATTCCCCTAAACAGTGAGAGCAGGCTATCTGGCCACTATCTAAGTTTCCATTATCGAATATTTCCGTAAAGGATTTCACTATGTCAACTGTCCCCTCAACTGTCCAATAAATTGTACCATGTTTTATGTAATACTCCCTGAGATTTTCTTGATATCCTGTCAGTCTACCATAACTACGAAGCGCTTTCCACAACTGCAACATAATGGGTCGAATGACGTATGAGATTTCGGTCTTCAGCGATGAGGGCAAAGAGCTATTTGACAGTTTGTCTAATATTCTTCTCTTTAACTTAACTGCATTTTCGATATCTGCATGTAAGAAATAATACGCCATTTCATTTCTTATATCAGGCAACGTCCATAGCCCAATTGCAATCGACACTACTGCAATGCGCTGCAGGGAAGGAGATTCAGAAAAATTGTTTATTAAATCAGCTCTTTCAGTCGATTCTGTTTTTGAAGTTCTGAGAGTCCAGCTTTCAGATCTCTTTTCTTTACAGACTCCATCTGTAAAATACAATTTTCAACTTCAGTTTTGAATTAAAGATTCGAATGAAAACAGTTCAAAGAACATAATGCATACGTAATTTATCACGAACCCAAGTCATATATTTAATCTACATGTTACTGGTTAAGAAGAAATCAAGTATTGTTTACAATACTCAGGCTATGTATAATGCGATTCAGTTACTATTTTACGCGTTTTTTTTTTTTTTTTTTTTTTTTTTGCTTTTAAACAAAGCTGTTAGAAAATGAAAAATAAAGTGAGAACTTAAAAATCAAATAAAAGAACAACTTTTTAACAACTAAGTCTTTCCAAAAAAGAAAAATATATATATAAAATAATAAAAACTAAATTAATAAAAATATTAAACAAATAATCTGCATTTAATGGAAATTAAATCAAATTTAATTAACTGAGTAACGTTTTTAAGAATAGAACAAAAAAAAATACTAAGTTATTGTTTATAAAAGTGACTGGTTTTAAGGTAAATTTACGCTTTGCCCTGGTAATTACCTAATTTTTTTCGACTCTTGTTTTCCAGAAAACTCTCAGCGCGTATGAATCCTGCTCAATTGTTATTTTAAATGTATAAATGATTTGGAAATACTTTATTTCAATTACACAGAAATGAATAATTTAAATATTAAAATCATGAACAGGAAAAATAAATGTCACTTAATTAAAGTTAAATTTTAGAATATAAAGTTTTAAAGTATCATTCCCTAAAATAAAAAAATATATATATAATTAAGGTTAATTTAAAAATTATTTATTTTCACAAACTTAAACATCAACTCAAAGAATATCACACATGCACTTTTTCTACACAAGAAATGTATACAGTATATTAATTTAGTTTTTCAAATGAAAATCACTTTTTCTTTTTAGCTAACAAACAAAATTTATAGATAAATATAAGCATCTCACATAAATAGCAATAAAAAAGTATATTTTTTATAAAATGTAAAATGTTCTTTTACGTTCTAAATTAAATATTTAATTTTACCGGAGGCTTGTTGAGATTGAGGAGCATTCGCTAGATGAGCAACTTGTGGAGCTGGCTGCTGTTGTTGTGGAGGAACAGGTGGCATGATAAAAGGAATAACTCCAGGAAGAGCATTAGGTAAGAAACCAGGCCCTGATTTTTTTTTAATGAAAAGAAAGAAGGAAAAGGAATTGGTTAATGTAGATGTTTTGCTACATAATACTGGCTTTGTAGCCTTTACATTTATCTTGCAACTTAAATAGTTGAAATGTTTGAACTGGCTCATTTAAAATTGAGGACAAATATAATTAATTTCTAAAAATAATAAAAAGGTGAAAACAGTTTTCCATCCTAATAAATTTAAGAAAAAAATAAATAAAAAGTTACTGAGACTTCATTTAAAATCAACCTTACATTTAACACTATAGAGCAAGCAATTATCTAAATTATAAACCATACATTTCCAAATAAAAACATATATACTTAAATGGAGAAAGAGTTTTTTCCATAAAAATTTACATTAAACTCAAAACCTATATGTAAGAAGGATAAAAAAATTGTTTGTAGTGATGCAAGTAAGCCATGCACACAGTTTTAAGACCCCTTCATAAATAAAGTGAAATAACATCTGATAACAAAAAAGGAAATCGCTCTAGCTTGTAATACCAGACATCATGATATTCTGAAACGAAACATTTAAGGGTTAATTTAAAGTACTCTATAATTCTTACATTTCAGTATATTTTATAATTTAGAGGAATCTGAAAATTAACTAATACTCCTACTTTTAACTTCAGAAAGGTTTCAAAAAATCTAATTTGCATACTGAAAATTATGGCAATTTACATTCATATACATGTTTGCTATACTTTAAATGTAACTATAATAAATTGTAACCCCACATAAGGGTATATATTATAAAGGTATAAACGTAGAAGTATAAAACTAGATATAAATTCTAAATATACAATTGTCAAACAACTGAATTTAATTATACATTGATATCACAATAATTCAAGTTTCTAGTTATAAATTATTGCAAATCAAATTTATTGATGTTAAAAAAGAAAAATGTCGCAAGAAGTCATATCCTTTATCATTTTGGCACCATAGTAAATGGATAAATTCAAAATATTCAACAATCTTATATTTTGAAATTTGTCAAAATGCTTACTTATTTTCATTATTTTCAATTGACTTTGTTTATTGACAGCTTTTTCGTAATGTATTCTGACAGAATAAAAATAATGCTTTACTTAGCAAAATAACATGCATCTTAAGTTTTAATTATTGTCTTTTATAAGACTAAATAATTGGTATTACAATCAGTAAAGCATACACTTATTTATTTTCTATTGCAGTGTAATTACATTTATTTAAATAAATAATAAAAAAACTTTTTAACTTTTTTTTTTTAATTCACTAAGTAAGAAAGGAAAATAAGGTGATAATTTAACACTTACAAAAAGGCATGTAGGGAAAAGGTGGCATAAATAAGGGAGGGGCATTTGTAGGTAGAGTACCAGCACACATGGAAGGTCCAGAAAAGGTTGATGGCCCAGGCTGACCCCCAGCAGGAGCTAACAATAAAGAAATCTATTAATTTATACTGAATATGAATTATTTAAAAACAATTTCAGGAAACTGATATTTAAAAGACAACATATTTTCTCGGATATAAACTTTAAACTCTCAAATAATACTTCACAATGTTTCGCAGTATTAAAATGTAAAAACTTACATAAACTAAAGTCTAAATATATTACCGGGCAAATAAGAGTTAATAAACGTACACAAAAAGACACAAAGAAAAATTTAGCTTTACATATTTCAGAAGCTAAATATAAAGTCTACATTTAATGAAACTTCTTTTACGTTATCAAATAACAGTCAGATATAAAACGTAAGATGGATAATACGTTTTAAAAATGTTAGTTTAAGATTTTAATAGTTTTTAATTGACTTGATAAAAAAATTAAACTCAGAATAAAATCATACTAACTTAGTGTTATATTTAGTTGATAAGATGCTTACTTATTTTTAACCAATCAATTTAATTTTTATTATTTTTCATTTCCTTTTTATTACAGAATAAAAATAATGCTTTACTTAGCAAAATGACAACGTCTTAAGTTTTAATTATTGTCTTTTATAAGACTAAGTAATTGGCATTACAATCAGTAAAACATACACTTGTTTATTCTCTTTTGAAATGTAATTACATTTATTTGAAGAAATAATAAAATTTTTTTTTAATTTTTTAAAAATTTACTAAGTAAGAAAGGAAAATAAGGTGATAATTTAACACTTACAAAAAGGCATGTAGGGAAAAGGTGTCATATATATGGGAGGGGCAGTTGTAGGTTGAGTACCAGCAAACGTAGAAGGTCCAGAAAAGGTTGATGGCCCAGGCTGACCCCCAGCAGGAGCTAACAATAAAGAAATCTATTAATTTATACTGAATATGAATTATTTAAAAACAATTTCAGGAAACTGATATTTGAAAGACAACATATTTTCGCTGATTTAAATTTTAAACTCTGAAATAAAACTTCACAATGTTTCATAGGGGACATACTGCATGAATAAAGTAGGAGGGATGGTCATAAGGGGTGCCTTAAGCGCAGTCCACCAACCTTTATTAAAGGGGGATAAGATGTTAGCAGCGCAATCCACCATATTTCAGAAAACCATTAGCGCAATCAGGTATCACCGGTTTCATAGTATTAAAATGTAAGATATAACAAAAAAATTGATGCACCTAGAAGGAGTTTTCCAATTGAAACGAAAATTGGTGGATAGGAAGACAATTTACAGAATAGTAAATGATTAAAATTTCAGAACAATTGAATAATTTATTGCAGGGTTACAGTAACAAGTTCAATAAGGTGTTGACCAGCCTCTAGCCTGGATACAAGTTGCCACACGGCGTGGCATAGACCGATAAAGCTTCCGGATGGTCTCTAGCGGTATTTCCTGCCAAATTCGATCCAATTGTCGAACGAGGTCATCAACATTCCGTGCCAGATGAAATCGCCTTCCCATCATTTCCCAGACATGCTCGATGGGAGAGAGATCTGGTGATCTGGCAGGCCAAGGAAGAGTTTGACTAGCTTGCAGACAGTTCATAGCGACACGTGCGGTCTGGCATTGTCTTGCTGAAAAACCAGCCCAGGGTGCCAGGGTGCTGGTGTTTGGGTTGAGCGTCTGATGGTTGATAGAGATAACCCTTAAGAAAATTTGCCATAGAGAAGCCTATGGTAATCTATGGCAACCTATGGCTACCATAGAAATTTGTATGGCAAGATACCATACGCCTATGGTTACCATAGAGATTTGTATGGCACAACACCATAAGCCTATGGCTACCATAGAGATTTGTATGGCACAACCCCATAAGCCTACGGCTACCATAGAAATTTATATGGCAAGATACCATACGCCTATGGTTACCATAGAGATTTGTATGGCAAAACCCCAAAAGCCTATGGCTACCATAAATATTTGTATGGCAGTATATCATAGAATAATGGTAACCATAAGGATTTGTATGGCACGTCACCATTGGCCTATGGCACCACAGAAATTTGTATGGCAGTATACCATAGGCCAATGGTAACCTTAAAGATTTGTATGGCAGTATACCATAGAGAAAAGTTGATCTAGATCTCCACCAACGAAACAACAACTTCTATGGAGTCCTCAAAAACATCTTCTAAAAGAAATAAATATCCATTATTTCACCCCGAAGTTAATTAAATTCAACATGTAAACCCACAAGGCATTCATGGTGAGTCTTTTCCGGCCTCCGGGTGGCCAATTTTTCCATTTTTCAGTGTTTAAAATCAGATGTTCCATTGATTTAGGCTTAGAGTATCAGACCGCCATATTAACGTGTCATCCACTACAAGTGGAATCTTTCGCAAACTTTGGCTACTTATTTTAATATTTTTTCGATCTCATTCTTGGTCAAAAACAATTTATTGCAAACGCCTATGCGATTATCTATCTGAACTTATTAAGTTTTTTAATTTCCGGCTGTCTGGTACTTTTATCAGTGTTTACATTCTCATTAGTCTTTTATTTTAATTCCACTTAGGTTCTTGCAATGCTTTTTTACATTATCTTACATATGTTAGGGCTTTATATTTATTTTTTGTGTTTAATTTTTGCTTGCCATTAAATTGTTTTTTATCATGTCTCTGTGTTTTACTATTGTACAACTAATATTTCTTAAGTATCCACATATATTTGTACAATGTTCTGTTACATGATTATACATAGCTTAGGGTCATCACTTAACTAGATTTGCTGGATTACTGGTTGACAATTGTTTTGCTTCAATATCATCAACTGAACAGTATCACCTGAACAACCATATCACCTGCTGCTATAACCAAAAATGCTTCTAACAATTTAATCTTTCCTTAAGTTTACAACTTTTTCGTCATAGTGATTTCCTATACCCAATTAATTTTTATTTACTATCCCTGACCAAGTGTAAATTTGTCAATAACAATTATTAATTTCACCAATTTTAATCATGTCTTAAACATGTTTTGTATTTACCAATGTTTCTATATTGTGTTCTCTTTTCTAAATGTGCTTAACACAACTCAACATAAATTTTCTGAGTTTTTTTATCCCTCACTAGTAGGAGATCAACTAATTTAGCCTGTTTTCTATTCTTAGCTTTTCATAGTCTAATACCATCTTTTTTATGGATAAAATTTTGTTCACATGCCACCACTGGTTGCACCGTTACATATTCAGCTTTTGTTCCGTTTGATCTATTTTAAACTAATTTCGCTTCGACCACCGGCCCCACTCTTTATCTTTTGAGTTTTAATAGTATTTTATGTTTTTAGTAGTCTGTTTAATTTTTAGTTTAGTATCACATATCAAAATTTAAAGAATTTTCATACTCGCTCCGACCATCAGAGCGTTATTTTGCTTCGCGTTCTTTTAGGTTCCTCTAATATCTGAGGCTTATCTAACTAATTATGATACCAATCAATCAAATTAACGTTTTTTATACTCGCTCCGACCTCCGGACCCACTTTCTATTTTCTTGTTTTTACAGCTTTAACAAATATTAGTTGCCTGTACTCAATATATTTTGTTCCTAATCAACATAACCAATATTTTCCCCACTCGCTCCGTCCACCGGACCCATTTTCTAGCGGTTAGTACTAACTGTTTGAAATTTATTTGAATACGAACCGCATACAAAAAGAATTCTGCAAGTAAAACAGGAGAAGTTTATCAAAGAAATTTAAAAAAAAGCTTTCTGGATATATATTTATTCTACAATTATTAAGTTTTGCATTTTTAATATCCATTGCGAAAGATTCTTGTAAGTAATTATTTTTTGACGTATGGTAAAATATCAACGAGAAATGTTGCCATAGCTGTATGGCAAAGGTATACCATAACCTATGGAAAAATATTTCTTCATAAGTTCTTAGTTTTATGGCTAGTTTTATGGCATACTTCTTAGTTTTATGGCAAAAATTTTCCATATAAAAAATGCCATAGGATATTCCTATGGGGTTTTGCTTATGGCAAAATTTTGCCATACACTTATGGCAAAACTTTGCCATACAAAAAAATGCCATAGGATATTCCTATGGGGTTTTGCCTATGGCAAAATTTTGCCATTCAAGAAAATGCCATAGAATATTCCTATGGGGTTTTGCCTATGGCAAAAATTTGCCATACATGTATGGCAAAATTCTGCCATACGTATATGGCAAAATTTTTGCCATAGGCAAAACCCCATAGGAATATCCTATGGCATTTTTTTATGGCAAACCTATGGCAAATTTTCCTAAGGGAAGAAGGCGCTGTGACAGCTGCTCGGACAATCACTTTGTCCTCACGCTCTGTTGTAGCCCTAGGTCGACCACTACCATCCTGATGCTGAACTCTGCCATTTTCTACTCCACGCATCTTTGAATCGTCGCATCGCTTCGACTCAAATGACGAGCGATTCTCCGATTTGTCTAACCGACCTCTTTCAATCCAATGATACGACCTCTGTCAAACTCTGAAAGTTGCTCGTAACGAGCGCGAATCCTGCAGCAAGGCATTTTTTAAGTTGTTGAAAGGTAATCTGAATCACAATCAAACCGAAAATTTTAACAACCGTAGAAGAACTGCTCCTTATTACGTCTCCTGGATGCGCAGTTCCGATGCGCCAGAGATAAAGCTATTCGTTCATTGGACACCAAATTTTAATCATTTGCATATCTGTTCAAAACATTCATGCATACGAAATTGCAAAGCTATCGCATGCTTGCAAAAATTTTTATTTATATATTAATAAACAATTATATCATGTTAGCGTTAAAAAATTTTGAAAATTAATAACAAATAAACGGAAAATGAAAAAAAAAATGCACTTTGGGGCTACTTTGTGCAAAGTTTCATTCGGTTTTTCTTTCGACAGAAAAATGGTCAGACGTTATAAAAAAAATAACTGGAACAAGAAACTACCGTGATTACACTTTAGAAAAGCTGCAACAATGTTTGCAAGCAGTTGCTGGTGGTATGTCGATTGCAGAAGCTTCTCGGAAGTACAAAATCCACAGAAATACTATCTCGAATAAAATTCACAAGAAACACGCGAAATTTCCTGGTAAACTATTATTTTTCTTCTACAAAGATTTTTCTAATGAATTAATCAAACGATTTAACACATAAAAATATATTTTATAGGACATCAGGTGATTTTGACAGAAACTGGGGAGCAAGTTCTGTCATGTTCATTCAAGGATGTTATGTTCAAATTTAACAATATTATAAATGTTAATGAATATGGTTATGAATAATTATTATTTTTAAAATTTCATCCATTTCAATGTTTAAAAATGTATATGGTTTCCTTTTGTTTAAACTCAAATGTTTTGAAATAAACATTCTTTTTAAGAAAAAATTCTTCAAAAAAAATGGTTTTTTAACGCTGAAAATTATTTTCAAACTAATATCCTTACATATCTTGATGTTTTTGTCTTTAAAAATGTCAACAATTAACTTTTTTAACAATTTTATATCAATATTTTACTAAAAACATGATTATTAAACTGAATTCCTATCGCTGCACAAAGTAGCCCCATTTGGGGGCTACTTTGTGCAAGGTATGTTTTGACTTAGTATTCGTAAATATTACATACAAATAATGCCAATATTGATCAAATTCACTCGTCTGAGTCCAGTTATGAATATAATATCGATAAATTTTACTAAAGTTTGAATTAACACAGTTTTTTTACATGTCAAAGTTCAAAAACTGCGAAATTCTGCACAAAGTAGCCCCGAATGACGGTATAACTTATTTAAATATCACGTTCAGTATTTTACTTTAATATATAGTCCCTGGCCAAACTATTAGAGGCACTAAAACATTCCATGTAAAATCTTAATTATCACATGATACTATACAGCTTTATTGCTTTTACGTGGATGTAACTTGCACTTGTTTACGTTAGTGTTAGTATAGTTAGTTACGTTAGTATTGGTTAAATTAAACGATATATAATATCATTTTGACGATAGGACAAATTAGACGATATATAAAATATTTATATATTTTTAGACGATATATAAATATTTTATGTAAATATTTATTATAACAGGTATTATATTAGTATATTTTAATAATTAGACCGAATTATTAAATGCACTGTAGTGCTTTAATAAGTACATGCTTTCCGCGAGTTTATATGCAATACTTTTATCTTTAGACATCACAAGTAATTTGTTTTTATTGAGGAGATTTTTTATATACTTATATACTTCCTATCTGTATTTATTTTTAACGTATTGCATTATAATGTCAACCAATTGATACAGATGCGCAAACAAATGCAAACCGGTTTCATCCGAGTAAAAACAATACAGCTGTACAGTATCCCCCGGAAAATTGTTATTTTACATGGAATCTTATAAGTGCGTCTAATAATACAGCCATGGACTGTACTGTGTTACTAGGTCTCAAAAATTCACGACACGAAGTCATTCATGTCTTGCAAGCCTTTAGAATGGGCGCTCTTATTTTTAAGTTCTCGAAAACTGTAAACTTTCATTGCCATTTTCATTCTCTGTTTAAAGCAAATATTTCATGCGCTCTAAAATGATTCTAGGAAAAAAAGGTACCGGAAAAAAAGGTACGGAAAAAAAGGTCCCGGAAAAAAAGGTACCTGGAAAAAAAGGTACCGGAAAAAAAGGTACGGAAAAAAAGGTCCCCGGAAAAAAAGGTCCCGGTAAAAAAGGTACCTGTGTAGGGAAAATTCTGTAGGGCAAAAAATATTTTAAATGAGAAGATTGGATTGAAGCGCTTTTTGCTGTTCCGTGCAGGTTTTTTTGCGCGTCGCGCGTGTTCAAAGAGCTTTTTATCCAACTTTTGTTTCTTATTTATGCATTTATTCTTAAAAAGTTAATTAAATATGAAAATGTTCAATAAAATTGTTTATTTATTTTCTAAGATCATGATTCTACCGGGAATCTTGACTCTTATCTATTGAAAAAGTGTTATCAGGCTACATGAAACTTATAGGGGAGGGGGAGTACAATTAATGTGTTTCCCTCATAACGCTTCTAATAGAAATTTTTTGACAGGTGTCATTTTCTTTCATTTTTTCGCTTTTTTTATTTTGTAATAAGTTACAATTGATAACATAGCACAGAACCGTTTCAGTTAACCAATGGCATGTTCGGGAATCGGTTTATGCATTGACGGTCTTACTTGACCCACTGTTTGCCACCTCTTGTTTACAATATTGGGGAAAAAAATGAAGTTTAGAAAAAGTTTTTGATTTAAATTTTTTTTAAAGTTTTTGATTTATTAAAACATAATATCCCCTAACTATTGAATTTATAATTTAAACCCTAAAATATGACAAAATTATAATTTATCTAAAAAGATATTGCAATAAACAAGGCAGAGCATTCTATATCCACTATCTGGTTAATGTTTAAATATCATTTGCTATCGAATTCGAGAGCATATTTTTCTTTTTTATATTTTGGGTTTTAAAAACTTCAATTTTCGGTGCCATTTCTCTTAAAGATTTTTTCTCTGTTAGTGACTTTTTATTTTCATTATTTTAGTGAATAAATCTAAAAATTATTTTCGATTATTTTTTAAAATTTGTTAAAAATTATAAATATTTGTAATGTCTTAATTGCTTTTAAGAGGCTACTAATGTTCAATTACGTAGTCTTATAAAAGTGAACTCAACCCAGAAGACAAAGAGAACTCCTAGATCAAGCATTGGGAGAAATTTGCCTTCGTGGGGACTTTTCAATGGAACTTAAAAGCATGCGCGTTAAATATAGTGTAAATCACGAAAACCATCCACGGTTAGACTGACGGCAAGTGAACTCTAACCCATAGTCTGTCTTCCACAGAGGATATTTTATATTAGTACTGTGATCAGTGCGAACTGAGTGCATCTTCATATTGACCCGACGGCTCTGGCATTCGAACCCGGTGCGGCTCTTGAGCATTTGATTGGTGGTGTTATTCGCTTATTTCTCTCTTTAAATAGATAATAATTGTTATTTATTTAATTGGCAATAAGAACAACTTAAAAAATTATCTAAACAGTAACAACTATCATTTTAATTACTTTACATCTTTAGTAATTAATTTACTAATTGAAGCGTAAAAGGTTATTTAACGTTGCATTACAACGTAGTATTATAATTAATGAATTTTTTTTCACATTTATTTACATTCACAATTAACATTTATTCAATGTACTATATTTAAGAGCAAATTAGAATCAAAATGCTGGAAACTTATCAGAAGCAAACCTTATTGAATATTTTTAGCAGGATTTCATTGATTTAATCATGATTTAAGTCAGCTGGTTTTTTTAAAAATATCATTGTTTCGTAATGAATCGAATGTTATTTTAATACTTAAATATATATTAGTCATTTAATGTATATATGTATTACAATATCTGGTCTTTTACATATTTTAACTTGTAATTATGAAATTTCCAGAAAAAAAGAAACCATTCATTAAAGTAGGATTGCTTTTTTAATAAGTAAATAAAAAAAATTAGTATGCTAGATTTGTTTTTTTTTTCATGTATTTTTCTTTATTTTTTTATGATTCATTTATATTCAATTTCCAATTAGTTTGAACAAAAATTGTGCATCCATCATGCATTTGCTAGAAAGTAATTTATAATACAGTAATATTGCCTGAAATATGTAATTATTTTTATTACATTTTCATTGGATTTAAATTATTTTAATATTTATAAAGTTGATTTAAATAAGATGTGTTTTATAAGTAGATCAGTTTTTTCAATTTAAAATAAAATATATCACAAACCTTTTATGACGTAGTTGACAACTTTTTTAACTATTCTTCTAAAAACTTCAGCTTAGACGTATATGGAGAACTTTGTTTCTGCTTACAACAATATATTTATAAACATCATTTTTTATGACATTATTTTTTGAAAACACAAGAAAATTAAAAAATAACTTGATTGGAATACATTAGAGGAAAATTTTTTATTTTTTTGTAAAATAATGACGATTTCGATGTTTAAAATATACAAATTCACAAATATACAATATACAAAAACATAAATAGTTCATTGCTATGAAACTCTGCAAAAAAGGTATTACATATCATCGTTAAAATATCTTATAAATTTTTTAAATGGTATGTCTTTTAGATGTTAAAGAAAATTAAAAACTTACATTTAGGAATATTTAAATATAAAATTTGCTTTATTTAAAACTGCCATGTAGTATCATTTTTAGCTATTCAAAAAAATTAATAAACTAAAGTAATGAATACAGATTTTAATATGAAATTGGAAATGAATGAAAATTTTGTATGTTGACAATTTTGAGTTTTTAGGGGTTTTAAATTTAGTTTGTTTTTAAATTTACATGTTTTTCTTTCTTAGATTATTAGCTATTGAACTTAAAAATTCTGGGATGTCTAGATTTTGGTTTAAAAACTTAACGCAAAGTGTTTTCAACCTTTTTTGAAGAGTTTCATAGCTCCTCTTTTTTCTATGTGCGATATGCACTCCAGCTTTGATTTGCTGGAAACTGAAATACAAAGAATGACAAAGAATGAAAAACTGAAATACAAAGAATGGCTGAAACATTCTTAGAAAAAGGTTGAAAGGGTTGTTAGAGTGAAACCCCCTCTTATTCTTGTAGGTGTATTCAAGAAACCTCAAGGACATCCATTTGCAGTACACTAATGTACACATACGTCACAGTAATTGCTATCTTCAGAAATTTACAAGATTAATGAAATGCACTGATTCTAGCAGTAGACTCACAAAAAAGTACATAAACATCTTTCCTTTTTTATAACACCAATTTCCTTTTGTTTGCAAAAATTTTAATATAGCCACAAATGCTTGTTTTTTGGTAAAGGCACACTTCAGTGCATCTAACATGATTCAATCTGTAACATACCTTATTGAATTTGATAATCATTGATTTATAATATATATTATTCACTTTGTTAAAATGATATTTGTTTTAGACCAGGGGTTTCCAACTGGCAGCCCGGGGGCCGCATCCGGCCCGCGGACTAAACTTTACTAGTTGTCATTTTTTTGCGGACAATTTTCGTAAAGAATCAATATGGGTTTAAAATGCTTTTCTCGTTAATAAAAACCTAATTTCTTCGTATCTGTGAAATTTAACATACCAATTGTGCAAAAAAATTTATTTCTCAGGTTTTACACCCAGGAAAATATTTATTCAAATGCAAAAATAATCATGTATGTAGCTCTATTTTATTTCATTTCTTTTTGTATTTTGTTAATATAATTTAGCATGTGCGTATCAGAACTTTTCTCGAAGAAATTATCCGATTTAACTTTTTGAGACCACTCATTTTGGACGAAAATATTTGCACACACATTTGTAAATTTTAAATGTAAATATCTATTCTCTGGTGGTTGTAGCAGACAAATCTCAATTTTCTCATTGAATATTTTGTGTGCTACTATGTAAGTTTTAATAAAAACCTAAGTTATTGTAGCCCGAATTTTTATTATTTATTTAATATTTTTAAAAATATTATTAATAAGAATTAAATATTTCTAAAAATCTACTTCTTATTTTAATTTGCAATTCAATACTTTTGTTTTGTACAACTTATTAAAAATCTAACAATAATATTTAATGTTCTTTCAAACATGAAAAAGTCCTTCATAAAATTTTAATAAAGTTGTGGCCCCACCATTTGATTTGAATTTTTAATTGTGGCCCGCGGCCTCATGTAAGTTGGAAACCCCTGTTTTAGACCATTATAACAGAATCGTCCTTTTAAAAACATTTCTCTGATAATGAAAGTGCATAGAGAAAGTGATTTTTTATTAAAAAATGTAGTTTCATGAATGCTGTTTTTAAAAAGAATTTTAAAAAAAACCGTCTTTAATGAAATAAAAAAAAATATTTAAAACTGAATAAAAATAGACATAACAGAACAGAAATGTCTATTATTTATTATTATTTCTTAACAGAAATAATAATAAATAATAGATTTTAAACAAAGCGAAATTTACTTATATATTTCCTAAAAATAGCTGAGAAATGTGTTACAGGCTATTTAATGTAATTTATCAGCGCAAAATAACGCGTGTTTGAATAAGTTCTTTGAAATTAAATTTTTTTTTATGCCGAAATCTTAAATTAAATCTTAACCGTGTTAAAATGAAATGTATTAACAAAAAAATATTCTTAATAAAATTCAGTATTAAAATAATCCTTTAAAAGACTACCTATCTGGTAAAAGACTCCTTATTTTACCAAAATAAATGAATCATAACTGTTAAAATAGGGTGAAAACAATTTTCAGAGAATTGTATCTCCACTAATTACTTAAAAACTGACATATGTTTTAAAAAAATCCTTGTTTAATTAAGAAAAGAAATATATTTAACAAAAAAATATCTAGTTTAAGAAACTCCTTCTTAGAAATGAAAAAAATTTCTTGCATCAAATCCCTCCTCCTCCTACTTGCACTAATTAACGAATCTGAATCAAAATTATGAAACGGCAAGAAAACTATTCATAACGTTAGCGTCGTGTCAACTACTTCTATAAACTATTAGTTAAATAAAGAATAACACACATTCTGTAACAGAAACAACAAAAAAATTTTAAATAGTCTTTTTATCATATAAAGGAAGGGGAAAAAAGTAACATTGTGCTTAAATGTTCTTTCTCCTTTACCTCAATTAGCAAAACTAAATATCAATTAATATGAACTTAAAATATTTCCATGACACCAACCATCCGAATCAGAATTTTCGACAATAAAATAAGTTAATAGAGATAAACGTATCTCTTATAAGAAATAAAAAAACCTATAAATAAATAAATAAAAGACGAAACCTCTTATAACAATTTAAAATCTTATAAAAAGAAAGAAAAAATGCATCCGACACAAAAGTCCTCCTACCTTCCTCAATCGGCTAATATGAATATCTATACCCTCTTTCCAATTTATCATTTAAAATAAAAAAATAACATCTTTTACATTAAACATATTAAAATGCATCTTCCCCTTAGAAAAATAAAATAAATAAATAAATTAAATACATCCAGCTTCTAAGAAAAGAAATACCGTGACTCTAATTAAAAAAGAGCAATACTTTCCTTTCTCCACAATTAAAGAATAAACATCCAACACAGAAATCCACCCACCTTCCTTAATCGGCTCATATAAATATCAACACCCTTTTCAAAAAATATCATTTAAAATGAAAAAAAAAAAAGCATATTTTATATTAAATCTTGCCCTAAAAAAATAAAACAAAAAGAGAAATTAAACATACCCAGCTTATAAAAAAAAGAAATACCGCTACTCTAATTAAAAGGCACCAATACTTACACCTCCAATCACGAATAACCATCCAACACATAAATCCTCCCAACTTCCCCGATTGGCTACTTTAAGCCTCACATTAGCAACTTCTTCACAAAATATAATTTAAAATAGAAAATAACACATTTTTTGCTTAAAAAATTTTTTAAAAAAAGTAAAATATTATTGAAAAACTTAAATTGTATCTTCCTGCTTTAAAAAATAATCAAAGAAGAATAAATAAGTGAAATAAAATTAAAGAAAAAAGCGTAATACAACCAGCCTATAAGTGCCCCCCCCCCCTTACCCTTCTCGTTACCTCAATGATCTAATCTGAATTATTACAGATAAAAAGAATATTCATTGAAACAGCGAGAAGCATTCATGTTGCCCAGAAAGCGAGAGGGGAAATATCCCTACAGATTTTCCCTATGGAGGTACCTTTTTTACCGGGACCTTTTTTTCCGGGACCTTTTTTTCCGGGACCTTTTTTTCCAGGGACCCTTTTTTCCGTACCTTTTTTTCCAGGTACCTTTTTTTCCGGGACCTTTTTTTCCGTACCTTTATTTCCGGGACCTTTTTTTCCGTCTACCCTCTAAAATAGGGGCCTATTCTCAAGATTCGCCAGACGTGAGTAAGGAAAACAAAAATAACCTGAAAAAAAATAGTAAAGTATCTTAAGAAAAAAAAAGGAAAATAAAAGTGAAAAACAAAATTAGAAAAATCGCGGTAGCCGAGAGTGAAACAGAGAATGAATGCGTTACTAGTCCTACCTGGGCTACACCGGACAATAATTAAATATAACGAAAATAAATTTTCAAATTAAAAATTATTTATTAGTATTTCATAATAACTCTAATACATATAGAATGGGTATAAGTACTTACCATCATTATTTCCAATAGTATAACTTACCATACTTTCAGTTTTAAACATTTACTCACGCGCCTCTGAATACACTAAACTATATTTCTTTTCTTGAGGAGAGCCTTGCACTCATACGGTTAACCCCTGTACATTTCAGAGCAGTTCAATCTGAAGTGCACATATGTTGCCCATTCATCAATGTCGACAACGAATTGTTCACTTCCTTGAATAACCACACCTTACTAACTCTCAAACGAATAGTTTCTTATCTACCTTTTCTATTGCTGCATTCCAAAACAACAATACCTGCTTACTTGTAAAATCACATTCATTCTGTTTTCTTTTTGAAAATTAAACACGAGAAAAATAGTAAAATAATTAAATTAATAAATCATGGAAATCAAAAAAATTAACTTTGAATAAAAAATTAAAAATCCTTTCAAAGTGAAAGTTCATTTAATTTAAATTAATTACTTACTATTGAATTTGATTTTAATATATTTTATTTAATGAGTATAAGTATTTGTATTTGACTGTGTAATTTATTATTTAATCTTAAATAGAAGAAATTAATAATAGCTATCAAAACTAGTTAATTGAAAAACTATTTGCAATATGTAGAATGAAACTAATCAGCTTATAATTTGGCATTTGATTACATATAAAAATTCAAGTAATACTTATATAGAAGCCAAATTTGTCAGCAAAAAGGCGAATAAAGAAATGCAAGAATGGAAGGGAAAAGAACGAAAAAGAACAGGATGAAATATGCAATGAATAATTTTACTTTATTTAATATATTTTAACCGTATTAAAGACAGAGATATCATAATCATTGTTTAAATTCAATAATAAATGATAAATAACGTTTAATGTTAGTTACTTATCGGGATTATTCTAATATAATTATTGAATTTGAATTTATTAATATTACATAATAGAAATTTTTTTCCATTTAAATTAATGCGTGAATCATTTATAATTTAATGTTAACTATTAATTTCAGAATTTTTCTACTTGAAGTTTTGTCCTGTCGAAGTTATGTACACGTGAATATTTGCTCTCGCAAAGTTTTGTCGGAGAAGGTTAGACAGTGAAAGTCTGACCCATTACCTTTACCTCAATTAGCGAACCTGAATTATATATATTAAATTAGCGACAAAAATTTTCCTGCTGCAGAGAATCTTCAACACCTTTAAATATATATATATATATATATATATATATATATATATATATATATATATATATATATATATATATATATATATATATATATATATATATATATATATATATATATATATATATATATATATATATATATATATATATATATATATATATATATATATATATATATATATATATATATATATATTCGTAGACATTTATTCGATATTTTAATACTTTCTGACGATAGATTAGAAGAAACATCAGTGTTTGGAGTTTCGGGCAAATGTATACCAGGCAGTGGCACTTAACTAGACCTAGTACGACTAGACCTTTGGTAAATATCCGAAATTTATACCAGGTCTAGTTAAGTGCCACTGCCCGGTATATCCTACACTGATGGTTTTTTAAGGTTCAGTGCCACTGCCCGGTATATCCTACACTGATATTTTTTTAAGGTCAATTATCATTGCCCGGTATATATTTGCCCGTATATATCAGATTGAAAAGAGAAATCAGACACATTCAATATTTTTTTTATTGACTGCATACCGGATTGAGGGTATACTGTAAGCTCTAAAAATACGATCTTTAGCTTGAAGCTAAATTATTAGAATTGTAATCGAATTACGAAGCCCGATTTTAGATTTTTCAACTATATTTTTAAAATTAGAGACATTTAAAAAATGGAATTTTCGCATTGGCTTAGCGGAAATTGTTTTAAACTAAAGTAAAGGCAATTCAGTTTAGTCAGATATTTTAAAGACAACATCAGTGATATTTGACAGATTATTCTCCATCTATCCTAAAAAAAAAAAAAAAAAAAAAAGAAAAAAAAAAAAAAAATGTCTTGAGGGCCTCTTCCGACGTCATAACATTAAAGAGTCTATTTCTTTTTTTGACGCTCTGGATTTGTTTGTATATACTTGGAATACTTAATCTCTCTTAATTTAATTTTTGTGCCGTGATTTTGTGAAAAAATGTGTTCTTCATATTTTAAAATATCATATAAAGATATACAAAAAAGTACTTTAGGAATTAGATGCGGATTTACGCAATTTGGTTTACACCAGCCGAAATTCTTATACCTGAATCTGAAACCGGAAGTTGAAACAACCTCTACAAATACTGCCCCCTACCGTGAGAAACATGAAACGCGGTCGAGAGAGAATAAGGTGAATAGCTCTACTCAAAAAAAGTTATTTATTGCTCGTTTTGTAATGTTAATTATTTTCAGTCGCTATGCCAGGTTATTTGAAAAATCAACGTGAACTGGACAGCATAGGCGGAGTAAGTCATCGAATTTGAATTTCTACTCTTATCTGAAATAACGTGTTTATTTTGTTTATTGTTATGCTTTTAAAGCGCATTACTATAAAAAATAATTAGTTTAAAATCGACGGTAATTTAAATAAAAAAAATAAGAATCCCACTGAAAAGCAAAATTAACGGAGAAATGGAACTAATTCACTGAGAATAAATATAAAGAAACATCAATATTATTTATGATATCAATGATTATTAATTTTGATAATAGTTACTAATTGAAGTGAAATAATAAGATGCGTCCTAAAAGGAAAATTATTGGAAAAAGGATTTATTAAAAGAGAGGAAAAAAGGACAAGCTATTATTGATGTAATGATGCTTAATTAATTTTAGCAATAGGTACTAATTAAAATAAAAAATAAGTTATGAACTAAAAAGCAAAATATGTATATATTTATTGCGGAGAACGGTAAGAAATCGCTATTCTATTGACATCAATGATGCTTAATTTTGGTTATAGGCACTACTAGCATCATTGGTAATTGGGGCAGTTTTAGTATGTACTAAATATTCATAAGTAAGAATTTTATGAGTAAATTTGGTATCGATTACTACTGTACCAATATTGTACGTTTTTATGATAGATTTTTTGCTTCCCCTGTTTAAGATACGTTAAGTCAATTTTAATTGCATAAAAAAATACTACTACTAAACTTTTTTTCAGCGAGAACTGATGCTTGAAGTAAACACTAAAATTAGCTATTTATCTCCAACATTACCTACTTTTGTCGATTCCTGCCAGAATCGACAATTCTTTCTTTAAGGCCGGGATAGCCTGGTCGGTAGGGCGCTGGGCCCATATCCAAGAGGTCGTGGGTTCGATCCTCGCCGGCCGAAGACTCCCCGTGTAGTAAATGGTGACTGATGCACGTTAAATCTGTCGAGTCTCAAAGTCCTCCATGTTCCCACAACAAATCAATACCTCTGGGGGTACTGATCCAGGAGTTTCCTTGTCTTCTGGATTGGTTCAAAATTACAAGGCTACGGAGTTGAACGTAAGTAGTCGTAAACCCATGAAATTGGGTCGGCTGTTCAACGACGGTTATAAAATATAAAATAAAATTCTTTCTTTACAAACTTTGTTCAGTTTAAAGCTGTCTATCATAACCTTAGTGTTATTCAACTAAAAACTAAAACCAATGCCAAGTGTTCGATGGTTTTATTTACTTTTGCCATTAGTTTACACTGTATCGAGTATAGAAATAGTATTTTTATTATGAAATTAATATTTTCACAATGTTGCATTCTTCTTCTATTGTACTATTGTACTGTTCTATGTTCTATTGTACGATGCCATCGATCGAAAGGAACATTGCAGTGCAACATATATTGCAATTAGAATAAGAAGTCAGACAAACTAGACCCGTTTTAAGATTTAGGCTTAAAGCACATGGGAGATATATTCGTTATTAAGGATACGTGAAGTCACCAATTGTGTTGCACACTTTGGAATCTTGGGCATAAATTAGATTGTAATAATGTAAAAATTATTTCCACCCCAGTCACATCAGCTCATCTTGATGACCTGAAATCTTGTTTTATTCATATGAATGCTGATTCCGTTGTTAACGACATTAGTTCCTTCCCACCATAGTACGCGGAAATGCATTTTACCTCGATCAGCCCCTCTGGGACACTGTGGCTTTTCTTGTTCTGTCTTTCATCTCTTTTTCTCTCAGGGTTACTGTGGTTTTTCTACTTTTGTTTCTCATCTTTAATTTCTATTTTTCGTTGCAACTTCGCATTGTATATTTCAAGTCGCTTTTGTTTCTTCTCATTCACGTCTGACAAGTCTTGAAAATGAGCGCCTGTTTTTGAAGCTCTTCAAACATGTTGACTGTTATTATTTTTTCTGTGTATTTTTGAAGCTAACTAAATTTTTAATTAGGTAATAATTATTCATGCCTGCTAAGTCAATTTTGGCCTATCTTTAGCCAGTGCCCTCTAGGCTCGTTATGAAATGGCGCAAATTGTCAACTCAAAAAGAAAAGCCACAGTTTTGTGGAAATAAAAAGCGTTTTTTTTTTTTTTTTTTTTTTTTTTTTTTTTTTTTTTTTTAAGTATTTAAAAAGCAAATTATTTGAGGTCATAAAATTTTGTGAAAAGTGAGAATTATTTATTGATTTCGCTAATTTTCCTCTAAGTCAAAACATTTCTCGAAATTTTCCTTGTAGTAAGAACTCCGAAAAAGTCTGCCAAAGATTTTATGAGGAAATCACTACCAAATTGAATAAACGCAATAATAAAATTTTGAAAACACGTAACTTCTTCGTTTCATCGTGTAATTTCTTTTTCTTTTTCATTGGCATTTTACTTAAAAAATTCCTGAAAGTAACCGAAATGTTAAATAATGAATTATTGGTTAGATTCAAATGTCTAATTTTTTTCCTTCTCCCACCTAAAATATAAAAATTTTCAAATTTTCAATAGATTAGTTCAGGCGGCCGAAGAAATATCATTAGTTGATGAGTTTCAAAGTGCTTAGAAAAAATAAAGAAACGTTGTATTGTAAAACAAAAACGGAAGTATGTAAAAAGTACAAAAATATTAGGAAGTTCCAAAAACAATTGTGTTAGAGGCGAAAGGACACTAAAATTTAACCAAATATTCATCTTACATTTCTAGAGTAATTTTTAGGTATTTAAATTTGTAGCATGATTTCAAATCTATTGATATCGTTTTATTCAATTAAATGAGAATATCTAAATAGTTGTTCTTTTACGCTGATTTTAAACACAATGACATTAAATTGAGAACACTTTTGAAATCGTGCCTAAAAAGAAAAGTTTAATAACAATAATAATTGAAAAATCATATATATAACATTTTTAGATCATATTAATTGACAATATAAATCCTTCTATTAATTTTGCTGCAGTCTTATGATCGCAAACTTTGTGCAGTTGCTCTAGTAAAAGAAACAGTATCTAACACAATCTATATCTTAATGGGATGTAAGTGACCCATGGTAAAGCAAGTTTTGAACTCTCTTTGACGAGGACGAGGCTCCTTCATCACATACTCTTTTGGGAGTTCGTCTTCCGAGTATTTCCTGTCGGAAACGTAAACATTTCGAAGTCTACAGTTAGCATAAATCTGCAACCCAAGAAGCTCCCTGTAATCGCTGCCATAAGTCAGTTTAGTTAACAGCCGCAAATCCACTACAATTTTGTTCCAACTCACATCGAGCTGCAATGGCAGGTGGCAAAGTAGCGAATTCAGCAACATGTTCTTACTCCTAGACGTGCTGACTCGATATCGGCGTTTCATATTTTTGCTGTCTTTCAGCTGAAATTCAAAACAAAATGGCAGATTCAAGTACTCCATTATAATACTGAGCACAGACAAGGTGCAGCCTAACTTCAGCCGAGTGTCTTCCGGGGCAGCGATGTATGTTTGGCAAAACGATTCCGAGGTAATATCTAAAACCAAACCTTCTATGTCTGGGAAGCGAACCCGCTGGATGGACCCATTCCCTGGTGTGATAGACCAGAATTTCAGTGGTTCACTGCCATGGCTTGAAAATAACGTCACCACTCCCCTCTGCAGAGTGTTTCGAAGTGTTGTTGATCTCTTCAGTGGAACATGTTTTCTCTTTCTCCATTCTAAGTGCGTTGAACAATGAATGTGTGCCATTTTATCAACATTAAACGCATCAAAAAACGAATGTATCATGTATCCTAAATAAATATTTGGATTTGACGATTGTTGTCTTTTAAATATCACATATGGCTGTTGTATTTTTAAATCACACGCTGGGCAATATTTTAGATAAGTAACTGAAGTTGACCACAATTTTCGCATGACCTATAAAGTTAACAAAGACGAGATTATTGGAGATTTCCTCACCAATCATGATGCATTTTAATAATATATATAGAAACTGAAAAAAATTTCTGTTGATTTCGCTGTTAAATTGTGATAAGATTTGTGATTAAAAAACAGAGAATGTATTAAAAATATTTCGTGAATTTGTAAAATATATTTTTTACCTACTTAGAGAAAGGAATGAAATCATATTTAGTGTGAGTACACAATAATTCCAAGTGTGCTATAATGCTTGTTAAATAAATTTTATACTTACAAATAGCCTTTACTGTAGCTCAAAAAACATAAGAGTTTCCCAAATTAGAAGTAGACAACTTTGCTCAGAAATACATTAGTGATGGCAGGGTCATCTTTGTGACGATTTTGAATGATGTCTATAAAGTAAATGATGAACATTTGATATTTTGTGTAGATATTTTGTTTGATATGTAGTCTGCCCGGTAGTTTTATACTAGTAAAACAACTGTAAATACTTTACCATTAATTAATCCATAAAAACTGATTTAAATAAATATATTAATAATGACATCTTATTAAAAATAGCATACATTAATAAACATAAAAAAAGGAAATATCTTTCATCTGACAATCTGTTTAACTTCAAGATACCAAAATGATTGAGAAGTAATAGTGGGGGTCTTTTATTGCCCCAAGCAACAAATATTGATTATAAGACAATTGAATGTACCAAATTGTCATTTTTTAGTAGATATCATTCAAAATCGTCGAAAAACATTTAAAAAAAGCACATAAAATTTTCAGAGGCTACCATTTTGAACGTCAGCCATTATTGTTATGGTCGAAACCTAGATGGCCTGCATTCAAAATTAAAACTTCTTATATGTGGTATTAAGTTTTATGCTTCAATCATGAAATACGCGATTCTTTTATCTACTTGCATTACTATATTACACATGTTCACCTTTTACTTGGGCAACCTTTATAATTGGCTATATATTCTCATTAACACAAACTTATACAAAATATGCAAGTCGTACAAACGAATCAAAGATAAAAAAAAAAATCTTTTAGAAAGATGTGTTCAATAATTTTTGATGAATGAAATTCTAAAGGTCTGGTTTCTTAGGACAAGCGCCTTATCTGGGCGTCAACGTCACGCTGACGCCAACAAAATACTGGTTTGTTAGCTCAAGACCTGGTTTCTTAGAACTAGCGCCTTATCTGGGCGTCAGCGGAAAGTTGACGTAGAGCTGACGCCAAAAAAATACTTTTTTGTTAGCTCAGCGTGAGCAGTCGGTCCTACGCAGACATTATCTCTCATTGAGCATGCGTTAATAATGTAAACAAATATTTATTTTGAATTTGTATTGATTTTGTTATTGTCGACCAGTGTTTTAGAGAACAAATAATGACTTTGTCCAAGAAAAAACACATTATAGCTGAGCTAAATGAAGAGTGCTTTGTTTAATGAAGAAGCTATGTTTAATGTCAAAATCAAAATCTTGGCTAATTTCGATGTGCTGTTGGATGTTGTCCGCCATTGCTTCTGTGGTTAACGTCACGTTGTAATCCAACTGCAGTTGAGTTGGACGGCAATTGTAGTTCAAGATGAGCGTTCGATGACGTATACTATCAAACTCGCAAATGGACCAATCAGAGGTTAGCGCTGATTTCCAGCTGACGGCGTCCTGTCCTAAGAAACCAGGCCTTAAGATCGGGACAGTCTTAATTTTTTATTAATTGTTATTTTCTGGGGGCTATACTATGGATGATGTTTACAAATGTAAACAACAACCATCTCGCTCTCTTAACCTGCTTTACTTCCGGTTTTAAAATATACAACTGCTTACTACAGCTTATTTTTCGAGGTGATATTTTCAAACATTTACTCTTTTGTTTTTAATAAAAGAAATAAATTACAGAATTTCTGAGATCATACCTGTAGTATTTCATAAGATATTAATGGTACTAAGCAATTCTGGGAAGTTTAAAGAGAAAATTTGTTTTCGTTATTTATAGATGCATCGTTAGAAGAGGTGACATGGTTGCTAGATTTATAAAGAACTCGATTTTTTGGCTGTTCCGATTTGGCCATTTTTTATTTGTTTATCACTGTTTATTCTTGTTGCAAGCCGTGCACCGTCACACGCATATATGGCAGTACTTTTACTTTCGTTACTTGTACCGCCGGAACAAGTAAAAAGTACGTACTTTTACTTGTACTTCGTTACTTTTTAAATTTAGTACTTTTACTTGTACTTTCGTTACTTTTTTAGGGAAAAAGTACCAGTATATGTAACGGAAATGTCCAATGAAATTGTTACTTTTTTCTAAAACTCGGTAAGCTTTCTAAAAACAAAAAAGATTAAATTAAAAATAAATGCTTATGTTTTTTTTAATTTATAAAATTAATGTGCAATATATATATGTATTCACTGCTAACTTCGTGTTTAAATACCTTGACCTTTGAAAATTGTCACTCCTGAAAGGGAAAAGACGGCTCTTTTAAACTGCGAAAGGTTTCGCGATGTGAAATCGCACTACGATTTATTGTTTGCTGCAGGTCTGGTACCTTGCATCAAATTTAATTGGTCGGAAGAATAAGCTAGGGAGGAGGCTACAAAAAAAAATTGGAAAGAATTGTCCAAGCTGAACACCCTGCTATAACTAATAACGTAACAGAAAAAAAAAACCAGGGAATTTAAATTTTCTAAAGCTGAAAACATCATGCCAATCACCAGCGACAGAAGAATTTATGGCATACATGAGCTCAAGTGTCGAAACGGAAAGCATATCAATTTTGAATCGATATCCGATCGCAAAAAAATTATATGTGAAATATAATACTACAGTACCTTCTAGTGCTCCCGTGGAGCGCTTATTCAGCGTGGCTAAGCACGTTCTGAGAAATTCTCGCAGCAGACTCAGTGACACCACTTTCGAAATGCAATTATTTTGCAAAATGAATAAAAATATTAATTAGCAAGTCATTTTCATTCATTTTCGAGTTTTATGCATTTATTTAATACATTTTAAATAAAAAATGTTGGATTTTGTTATTAAGTTTTTCAATTTTCGTTTGAACTCAATAATAATACATTTTTGTCTTAATGCATTTTTTACTAAATACGTTTTTACCTAGTACATTTTTTACTAAAATTATGTTTATGCCCAACCTTGTCAAACAAAGCCCAGTCAAATCTCTAAGAACTTCAGAACTATTTGTGCTATTGAAAACTATTATAATTACTATTTTATCTCTTGAAAACTCGAAGGTATTAATTTAGTCGCTGATACTAAAATTCGTTTACAAATTTTAATTATTCCGTTAGGCAGAAATTTTCGGAAAATGATTTTCTCGCATGACTTCAGCATTAGCCATTGTTACAAATAAAATTGTAGACTGTTCTGTTTCAACTTATACTGCACATGCAATTATTTTTTACTAGCTCGAAGATCACAAAGCTATATGAAACCCCGTGTTTGCTTTGTTTATGTTTGTGCTTTTAAAACGCGTTTCTATAGAGTAAAACAATTTTAAATCAATGGTAATTTGAATAAATAAAAATAATAAACTGAAAATTAAAATCAATAGTTAAAATTTCTTTTTCGTGCAAATCCAAAAAAATTTGATATTAAAATTATATTTGATTTTAAAATTATGCTATACGATTATATTATAAAATTATATTATAATATTCGTCCGAATTTCAAAATAAATTAATGTCCACAACTTTCAAAATTAAAAATAATTAAATAAATAACAACAATTTTGCAAAAACATTAAAGAGCATAAGAATAATATTCAATAAAATTATAGGTTACTTTGAATCTTCGATTTCCTAGAAATGCACTTTTAAATCGTCACTTTTTTTGTTTAGTACTTGTACTTTTGCTTGTACTCTTTACTCGTTACTTTTTAAAATAAGAACTTTTTACTCATTACTTTTTTTAAAAATACTTGTACTCGTTACTTTTTAAAAGTAACGTTGCCATATATGATCATAGACCAATAAAATTGGGTCTGCTGTTCAACGACGGTTATAAAATAAACCTTATGTTTCACACAGCTATCGCTATTGTATTTCTGCGATCTTGAAAGGAAAAAAAATCTCAGTAGATTTTAATAAAAAAACTCCTCATGGGGAATATGAAATGGATTGGCTCTGAATCCCCTTTTGTACGCGAAAAAGGAGGAAGTGTTAAGGCGTGCGGCATTCTGATTGTCCACAAAGTGTTATGACTAGAGCCCGGAAGTTCAGGCAAAATTCCATAAATGCCCTTTTCTGCCTTTTTTAAACGTTTTCTTCTGAAAATGCCTTTTTCTTTCCTTTTGTTCATAAATGCCTATTTCTGTCTAATTTAAAATTTTTCTGCAAAGCTTTTTGTACTTTTGACCGAGCATAAATTTTGAAGTACAAAAATGGTTGACTGTCATCCGACGTATTGCAATGCATTTATAGAGATTAGGACTTTATTCCTTTTGGGACAACTCCCTCCCTCTGAGGCAGTGGTCACCCCTCGCACTGTACAATGGCTATTCATCTGAGCTGATAGGGTACTCGTGCTTGAGTGAGCAAGGCAGGTGAAAGACATTTTTCTGTCCATGAGATTGACAGTGTTGTTTGAATAGAGAATAGAATACAGAATACACTTAAAGCTGGAAATGCCTTAGAAGTTTTATTTCCTAATATGATCCATTTAACGTGCCTTGCTCATGCATTGCACAGGATAGCAGAGGAAGTAAGAGGTCTCTATCCTGAGGTAGACTCGCTTGTTTCTAGTGTGAAAAAAGTATTTGTGAAAGCCCCTTCAAGTGTTCAAAGAAATTGCACCAGACATTCAATTACCTCCTAAACCGATCCTTACGAGATGGGGAACATGGATTTCAGCAGTCTCATACTACTGCACAAATTTTGAGGAAGTTACTAGAGTCCTTACCAGCTTTTCGGATGAAGAGGCAATATCCATAAGAAAAAGTAAAAGTCTGCATAGCAGTTCTTAAATAAAAAAAATAAAAAATAATATTTTTAAAAACCACGTTTTTGTAGTGTAGAGTAATAATTGAAAAACGAGAAACGTGGGGCGCATGAAATACATAACAGTAATGTTATATTAGTGTGTGTATGCGTGCTCTTGAGGATATGTGTATGTATATCTGTAATTGTAATTGTATCTGAATGTGGATGTGGAATATGTTTGTGTATATGCATATGTATGTGGATGTATATGTGGCTGTGCATGTGTATGAGTAAGAAAATGTTTATATGTATGCGTATATGTACTGTTATGTATTTCATGCGCCCCACGTTTTTCGTTTTTCAATTATTATTCTACACTACAAAAACGTGGTTTTTAAAAATCATATTTTTTATTTTAAATTTTTTTATTTCAAATTATAATTTTATTAATTTTTAATTTATATTTTTTAAAAATTATTACTTTTCAATTATTATTCTTCACTACAAAAAACGTGGTTTTTAAAAATATATATTTTTATTTAGATTATTTTTGTTAGTCAAGAGTTGTCAAAACTACTACAAGACCACTACTAAAATAATAGAACTTTCATTTTAAATTAGGGATACAAAAATCTTTACAGAAATACAATACCTTTACGACTTTCATTAGTTTTATGCTGATGACAACCAAAACAATCTGGAAATGAATGAGGAAAAACTGGATCCTACCACATGATTTTTCAGCCAATAAAAATACTCCGACAATAAAAATCTCTTTCAACTGACATGTGACACTAATTTGAAATAATGGAATCGACAACAAAAGACAATCTCAAAAATATTTTTTTTTAAATTATAATTTTATTTTACTTTGTATGTCTTTTTTCTCTTCATTTTCATGCATTGTCATCCAATTCTGAACTATGTGCCAAATTTGAAGTTTGTAGCTAGTCGGGAAGTTAGTTTAAAATCGATTACAAAATTCCACCCGGACAGACATACACGAAGGCAAGTTTATATAAACGTGGTAAAATAAACTGACTTTTATTTCAACTTATTTTGGGAAGCTCCCTGGAGCTATTGAACACATGGAAAAAAGAAATATGTCTTTGTCCGAGTCACTAAAGATTTTTGACAATACTATTGAAGAACTAATGTCTGTGCCTGAACCAAGTGGTGACAGAATAAGGAAGAAATGTGAAAACGTCATCTCTGCAAATAGACTTTGAATGCATCAAGGACATTGCAAAAGTACTTTCTGGTGATACTACAGTTGAACTTACCATATCTCCTACCATGGCAAGTTGTTTTAGGTACACGCCCATAACCTCTGTCGAAGTAGAAAGATCCTTCTCTTTGTTTAAAACTATACTGACTGACAGGAGACAAAATTAGTCTTTTGAAATTTCGAAAAAGCATCTAGTTGTGATGTGCAACAACAACCAATCATCAGAATAAATTTGCATACAATATTATTGTAAGTATGAGTTTTCACTTTTTATTTCACACTTACGAAGTTGAGGTTTTTTTTTGTGCAATTATGTCCACTTCTTTTGTACTATTGCTACGACAGTCGAGTAAAATGAATATGTAGGTATACCGGATACTTCTAGCAACTTTTTTAATACCTTGGATACCTATATGGGCTTTTAGGCATTACCAACTAACATTTTGCTCCAATTTTAAGTGCCTTTTTTAAGTGCCTATTTCAAGCTTTTTAAATGCCTTTTTGCCTGCCTATTTTTGCATTTTTTATTGCCTGAAATTCCGGGCTTAAGTTATGACATTCTGTTTGGCCATGTCACAAGAAATGAAATCCTAAAGAATAACAAACAGTTGTGAAAAAATATACCCCAGAGGATTTTATTTAATTATATTATAATACAATACATTCAAATTTGCAATACAATATAATACCATCAATACTATACAATATTTACATTACATATGCGTTTCCTTTGTTTGTTTGTTTGTTTTTTGCTGATAAATCCAATGGTGTTTCTGGATTAAATGGATACTGTCTTTTCCTACAGTGTTTCACAACTACTCCTAAATCCAATGCCTTCAAAGATTCCGAAAAATAGCTTAAAAAGTATCAGATGTATCCCATTCTTGATCCTCCTTTGGTGCAATGAGTGAAAAATCCACGTTAAAACACACGCCTAGGGGCTCTTGAGATTCAACCAATACTTGAGGCATATCAAAGACTATTGATTCAACCAACACTTGAGGCATATTCAACACTTCTGATTCAACCAACACTTGAGGCATATCCAACACTTCTGTTTCATTACAAGGCACTTGGACTTCATTCAACACTTGAAGTTCCTCATCCCCTTGAGGTTCGTCACATGAAGGTTCGTCATTCCCTTGAGTCATGTCCAACACTTGGGTTTCATAATTCACTTGGGTACTGGGCACTTGTAAAACTTTAAACTCTTCAGGAAGCATTTGCTCAACAGACTTCGCTGTGGATACCAGCGTGATCGGCTTGTACGTTACAATTCTGTAACACCCGTGGTAGAGGTGGTGGATGCTCGACTCAAGCTTTACGTAGCCTCGCAAAGACTCCAACAGGCTGAGCAAACAGCAAGCAATCAATGCGAGGCTACGCAACGTTTGAGCTTAGCATTCACCCCCTCCTCCACAGACGCTACAGCGTAGCAGCGTACAAGTCGAGCTTCTTCTCCGGGCGTTACAGTCACCGTAGCTTACAGTCACAGACCAGGCTTCAACCCCAATCGATGCGAGACTACGTAACGTTTAGCTTAGCATACACCCCACCCCCACGGATGCTACCGCATTGCAACGTAAAAGCCAAGCTTCACCCCTGGAAGCTACTGCCTGTGAAGCCTCGTACCGACAACAGTCGAAGCTCAGCCTATAACTGTAAGTGAAGGGGTTTGTTGAGCCCAGAGTTAATGATCGGCTTGTACGTTACAATTCTGTAACACCCGTGGTAGAGGTGGTGGATGCTCGACTCAAGCATTACGTAGCCTCGCAAAGACTTCAACAGGCTGAGCAAACAGCAAGCAATCAATGCAAGGCTACGCAACATTTGAGCTTAGCATTCACCGCCTCCCCCACAGACGCTACAGCGTTGCAACGTACAAGCCGAGCTTCTTCTCCGGGCGCTACAGTCACCGTAACTTACAGTTACAGACCAGGCTTCAACCGCAATCGATGCGAGACTACGTAACGTTTAGCTGAGAAAACACCCCCCCCCCCCACGGATGCTACAGCATTGCAACGTAAAAGCCAAGCTTCAGCTATGGAAGCAACAGCCAGCGTAGCCTCGTATCGAATACAGTTGAAGCTCGGCCTGAAACTGTAAGTGAAGGGGGCTGTGGAGCCCGGAGTTGATGATCGGCTTGTACGTTACAATTCTATATCACCCGTGGTAGAGGTGCTGGATGCTCGACTCAAGCATTACGTAGCCTCGCAAAGACTTCAACAGACTGAGCAAACAGCAAGCAATCAATGCGAGGCTACGCAACATTTGAGCTTAGCATTCACCGCCTCCCCCACAGACGCTACAGCGTTGCAGCGTACAAGCCGAGATTCTTCTCCGGGCGCTACAGTCACCGTAACTTACAGTTATAGACCAGGCTTCAACCGCAATCGATGCGAGACTACGTAACGTTTAGCTTAGCATACACCCCACCCCCATGGATGCTACCGCATTGCAACGTAAAAGCCAAGCTTCACCCCTGGAAGCTACTGCCTGTGAAGCCTCGTACCGACAAGAGTCGAAGCTCGGCCTATAACTGTAAGTGAAGGGGTTTGTTGAGCCCAGAGTTAATGATCGGCTTGTACGTTACAATTCTGTAACACCCGTGGTAGAGGTGGTGGATGCTCGACTCAAGCATTACGTAGCCTCGCAAAGACTTCAACAGGCTGAGCAAACAGCAAGCAATCAATGCGAGGCTACGCAACATTTGAGCTTAGCATTCACCGCCTCCCCCACAGACGCTACAGCGTTGCAACGTACAAGTCGAGCTTCTTCTCCGGGCGCTACAGTCACCGTAACTTACAGTTACAGACCAGGCTTCAACCGCAATCGATGCGAGACTACATAACGTTTAGCTGAGCATACACCCCCCCACGGATGCTACAGCACTACAACGTAAAAGCCAAGCTTCAGCTATGGAAGCAACAGCCAGCGTAGCCTCGTATCGACTACAGTTGAAGCTCGGCCTGTAACTGTAAGTGAAGGGAGCTGTGGAGCCCGGAGTTGATGATCGGCTTGTACGTTACAATTCTGTAACACCCGTGGTAGAGGTGGTGGATGCTCGACTCAAGCATTACGTAGCCTCGCAAAGACTTCAACAGGCTGAGCAAACAGCAAGCAATCAATGCGAGGCTACGCAACATTTGAGCTTAGCATTCACCGCCTCCCCCACAGACGCTACAGCGTTGCAACGTACAAGTCGAGCTTCTTCTCCGGGCGCTACAGTCACCGTAACTTACAGTTACAGACCAGGCTTCAACCGCAATCGATGCGAGACTACATAACGTTTAGCTGAGCATACACCCCCCCACGGATGCTACAGCACTACAACGTAAAAGCCAAGCTTCAGCTATGGAAGCAACAGCCAGCGTAGCCTCGTATCGACTACAGTTGAAGCTCGGCCTGTAACTGTAAGTGAAGGGAGCTGTGGAGCCCGGAGTTGATGATCGGCTTGTACGTTACAATTCTGTAACACCCGTGGTAGAGGTGGTGGATGCTCGACTCAAGCATTACGTAGCCTCGCAAAGACTTCAACAGGCTGAGCAAACAGCAAGCAATCAATGCGAGGCTACGCAACATTTGAGCTTAGCATTCACCGCCTCCCCCACAAACGCTACAGCGTTGCAACGTAGAAGTCGAGCTTCTTCTCCGGGCGCTACAGTCACCGTAACTTACAGTTACAGACCAGGCTTCAACCGCAATCGATGCGAGACTACATAACGTTTAGCTGAGCATACACCCCCCCACGGATGCTACAGCACTACAACGTAAAAGCCAAGCTTCAGCTATGGAAGCAACAGCCAGCGTAGCCTCGTACCGACTGCGGTTGAAGCTCAGCCTGTAACTGTAAGTGAAGGGGTTTGTTGAGCCCAGAGTTAATGATCCGCTTGTACGTTACAATTCTATAACACCCGTGGTAGAGGTGGTGGATGCTCGACTCAAGCGTTACGCAGCCTCGCATAGATATCGACAGGCTGACCAAACAACCGCAATCTATGCGAGGCTACGCAACGTTTGAGCAGAGATTTCTCCACCTCCTCCACAGACGCAACAGCATTGCAACGTACAAGCCGAACATCTACTCCGGGTGCTACAGTCGCCGTAACTTACAGTTACAGACCGAGCTTCAACCACAATCAACGCTAGGCTACGTAAAGTTGAAGCTGAGCATCCACCACCTCTACCTCAACCCTCCACCTCATCCTCCCTTGACAGAAACTTTCCCTTCGATTTGAAAACGCCTACTTCGATGGATTCCCCATTGAACAGTTGACTTGCTACTTGTGACTGCGACATTATCCTCGTCCTGGCTCCTTTTCTTTAACCCATTTCGTCATGGAAACGAAATTGGTTTCATCTATGCAGCTAAAATTCCAAAAATAAATTAAAGAATGTGTTTTGTTCATCGTTACATAAAGCTCGGCGGCTATTTTTTTTTTATTATTTTAAAAATCTAAAATGTTTCATTCGTGTGGTTTTTTCCTACCAGCTGCTGTCTGCAGCTTATTTTGAAAGGCGATATTTTCAAACAAATAATTTTGCTTCCAATAAAATAAATAATATAATTTCTGAGTTCAAATCTGCTCCATTTCATAACATATTAGTAATATTGAGTTATTCTGATATGTTTGAAGCGTACAATTGTTTTAGATACTTATAGAGAGATTGTTCAAAAAGGCAATATGGTTGCTTCAATCTTTTTTCAGTTCAAATTTGGCTTAATACTATGAGGGGCTCCTTCTCTGAAAGAGTGGCCCCAATTGTTAAGTAATCAAATGGAGGATAATTTTAAAAGTCAAATTGTTGGATAGAATATTATTTAATATTCTGAATAACATTATTGAATTTGATATTATGTATTATTGAATATAATAGTATGTATTATTGAATATAATATTATGTAGTATTGAATGCAATATTATGTATTATTGATTATAATAATATTTTATGTAATATTATCTATTATTGAATATAATATTTTATGTAATGTTATTGAATATTTCATTAGTTCTTGTATTAGCAGTAATTAAATTATTGCGCATCATGCTGGCTGTTCATATCAAAAAAATTTTCATAGCTTATTTATCAAGCATATAATAATTCGTTAATGTGTCTACTTCTCTATTTGGTTAAAGCTTAAACAGAAAATAAGCATAAGATTCTCGTATATAGCTTATCATGCTTATGCTATATAGACTAGTTTTTTAGCACTTCATGCAGGTTAGCATTGTGAAGCATATAATCTTGCAGACATAAGATTGTAGTCATAACAATACATAGCAGAAACTAGCTCATTCCTGTTGTTACTATCGCTATTTTTAGCACGACACTTTTGACTTGGGAATCCTTAAATTTTATTATTATTAATAATTACCCAATTTATGATCTGTTATGTTATCTGATTTTAAATTTTTATTCTATTATTTTAAACTCTGTTTACCATGCAATTTCAACTTCATTACCTGGTCACTTGATTACCCGATGTCTGCCATATTTTGAAGATAACTGTACTTCGTGTAACTATTTGTGACATGTCATTTAAATCGACTATGATATTGATATGTGATCTTGATTCAATATAAAACGATGGAGTGTTTGGGAAATTTTAATCATGCCCACTATACAACAGAGTTGTTGGGGAAATATGAAAATGATCCCATTATAAAACACTCTTTTTATGCTGGAACATTAATTTGTGACACCTACTTTTTTGCTAAAGAGTTTGTTGTAAGATAATTAATTAGATTTGAAATTTTGAGCCTATTTCATTTGTGAAAACCTTTTTTTTATTTTAATCAAGCGACTCAGGGGATAGAACACAGGTGATAGGATGGATCATTTAGCCTGGATACCGGACATAGATTCCCTCAGTCAAAAAATTTGGTGGGCTCATTTGACTACTTTTTAATCATTTTTAAGAGGTACTTATTAAGTACTTATTTCCAATTCTGTTTTCATGGTACGAATAAAACTAGTTAATTTATATCAGTAACTGCAAATACTGTATTGTAAAAATTTGCATTTATTATTTAATTTTATTTCTTTT
The DNA here is from genome assembly GCF_982258835.1 of Parasteatoda tepidariorum. Classification (NCBI taxonomy): domain Eukaryota; kingdom Metazoa; phylum Arthropoda; class Arachnida; order Araneae; family Theridiidae; genus Parasteatoda; species Parasteatoda tepidariorum. Next base: position 32,284,794 of record NC_141756.1, read on the forward strand.
TAAATCGATGTTGTTTGGTTAAAGCCATGCAAAAATGCAGGATACATTTAATGAAATACTGAGCGATAGAACTGCACGCTTTTCAGAAATGTTATGTATAATGATATCGACCCTACTAGCCCATAACTAGGAATTGGGCATATAAAAATCAATTACTGGTTAGTTCAATTGCCTTATATATAAGTTTTTTTTTAATATGAAATATTATAACTTTCGGCCCGCGATCGAACTAATTTAAAAGTGAACTAATTATAGGACATACTGGCTATAATTAAGCAAAATGAGAACTTTTTTCAGCTAAAAGCACTTAATTGATTATGAAGAGTCTTAATTTACACTGCGAAATAAATTAAAGAAAAAATCTTTCAAGTAAGGAATATAGTGCAATTTAAAAATGTGTTCTAATACTGGGACCCCAAGGCCGTAGAGGTTAAGTTTTCTTTATTCTATTAAATGACTTTTATTAATAAGCTGTGAAGAAAAGACGCTTAATTTACAGAAAAGGAAAACGAAAATAAATAAAAATATCATTAAAATAATACTACTTACAATTTTCATGCGAACTTCAATGTTGCCTTCAGTCAAGAATTTTTTTGAGAAGAAATGACAAAGCATTTAATCAATCGAAGTAACAATTGCTTATGGCATATTGTTAAAGTAAAAGTTTACATTGTTAAAGCATACGAAAAATGTTACAGCTTGTTTCGAAATTTTATGTAAGAATAAATTTTGTCGTGTTAGCAACAATGTGTATAATTGTTTTTTTACATTGTTTATTTAATAGTTAATTTAATATAAAAATGGTTTGGGTTAGTCGATTAAAGACAAGATAAAAAAAAAGAAAAGATATGGAAACGGTCAAATACCGCGAGAATACATCGACACAAAAATCGAAAAATACACTCGTAATATCATATCAAATGAGGAATTCAATTACAGAGCTTATCCTTTAAATCTCCTCCCTCCCCGGGGGGTGGTTGAGTGGAGTCCACTTCAATATCTTAAAAATAAGCCCCTGTTTTTTTGTCTTTTTTTTTATCGTAGGTTAAAATTTTCCGAAAAAGGACGAACCCCGATTTGACTTGCAAAATGTTCTTAGATATCATTATTGTTTTATTTTGCATTATGAGAGGTGTTAAAGACCCACCCATTTTTGTGTTTATTACTGTCAATGTTCAACTCTGCAGTCTTCTGATTTTGAATCCAGCCACGAAGACAAGTGAACTTCTAGATCAAGCATTGGGACTAACTTGCCTTTCTTATTGCCATTTTCCTCTGGCTTTTTTTTTAAAAACTCGTCTTTGTATAGCATGCAGAGGAAAGATACGAGAAAGTCCCACTGTTAGACCGATGGCAAAAGCATTCTAACCCCAAGTCTCTGTACGACCACTGAGAATATTTAAAGTTCATTCAAACTGAATTAAAAAGAACACAAAAGCAATAAATTCGGAGATGAGAACGAGACACTAACTGCCGAAATTTCTGCAAGTAAATACATTCCACCAATCAGGTTTACAATCGCATCTCTACTTTTGCTTAGGCGAATTTTTCGCATATTGTGTACACGATCCCTTTTGACAGCTTTGTGGTCGGTGCCAGCAGGGAGCGAAACCAGCTAAGGATACTTTTCTGCTCGGTTTTCGGTGCAAACCGGATGCATTATACAGAAGCATCACCAAAAGATCAAAATTTTCGACGAGTTCCGGGTACCCGAACTTATTTATATTTCATGTAGCTATAAATTACTAAACTTATTTAGTTTTATAAAAAAAAAGCTATTAAATTATAAATACCTTTGAAACGACTAAGACGTTCATTCTAGTAGCTGTCGATTACATCAGAACCAATATAATATGACATCCTAACCAAACGTGAAGAACTTAAAGTTGCAATTCAATAGTTTAAATTTTTTTTAAAAGTCTATAGTTCGTGATTCGAATTAATTTTCAATAAACTATAGATTCCATATCCACATCACCTTACCTGCACGAGTTTCAGTTACTGCAGCTGATTGTGTGGAGAGGATATTTCCAAACAGATAAATTTGCTTCCAATAAAAAAATATATTTAAAAAGAACTCGCTTTTTTGGAAATGCCGATTTGGCTTTGATTGACTTAATTATTAATATTTGTTTTTCTTGTGTTCTTACATACGTAAAAGTTAGTATTTAGGTAGAGTATAGCTAGAAAAAGTACATTTTTCAAATTTTTACTTAGATTTAAGTTTCGAAATTTGTATATTGTTGATAAGGTAATCAGTGTTTTTAAAGCTTAGATTTTATTCTAATTTTTAAAGTTTCATTACTTCTCAGACACCTCTTGTTGCACCAAACAAGTTGAGCTAAATAGTCTCAAAATACAGCGGATAATAACTCTGAAATATAGGTGGTAAAGAGAAAATGCAGCGCTCTCTAGTAAAGAAAACACCAACTTTTCTGGTATAAAATTGCATTGACGAGAAAGGATATTTCATGAAGAACTTACTGTTTTCTTTCACAAATAAATCTTTATTTATTAATAATATAAGGTGTTCCTTCCCAAAAAAGTCGTCCCAGTCTTTAAGTAATGAAAAGGACAAAAAGTTTAGAAGTTGAAATGTTAGATTGAATATAATTTAATATTACATTAAATCTAATATTATTCGCATTCAAGTTATTTGTAGCACGTAAGGACCTCTTACTAGCACATTATGCCGTTCCCATTTAAAATGTCTTCATAGTCTATTAAATTAAGAAGTATTAACACGACGCAATTATTCATCAAATTAGTATTTCATTACCTCAGATCCGATGTCTGCCATATGACGAAGACAACTGTACTTAGTGGAACCATTTGCAATTGTTACTATGATATGTGATTTTAGCCCACTATAAGACAACGGAGTGCTTGGAAAATTTTAATGAAGCCCATTATAAAACAGTGTTGTTGAGGCAACATAAATGAGGTCGATGGTCGTATTATAAAACACTCGTTCTGTTGGAGCATTAATTTGTGATATCTACTATTTTGTTTCAGGCTTCGTTGTAAAATAATTAATTGGATGTGCACTTTTGGGCCAGTTGTCATGGCAAAAAGTTATGCATTTTTTGGATTTTAGATTAACACCACGGTGGTGGCCTAGCTGGGTCGTTTGACTGGGGAGCCGGACTTGGGAGGTTCAGGAAATTCGGTGAGTTCACTAGATTACTTTTTAAGCATTTTTATGAGGAAATGATTAAATGCGTATGTCTTTACTTTTATACTTCCCGAGTAAGTATGAAAGTTAAACTATATATGTAACTGCAAATGTTGTATTGCAAAAATTTAAATTTCTTAATTGTTTAGGAAATCCACATTGTTTGGATAAGGCCATGTATAAATTCAAGATACGTTTAATGCAAAGCTGAGCGATACAATTGCAAGTTTTTCAGAAATGTTATATATACTGATATTGACATTTACGTTCCATAACTATGAACTGGGCACGAAGGAAATCAATGACGGGTTAGATACACTGATCTATACAAGTTTCTTTAATATTAAATGTTATAACATTCGGCTAATGATCGATTGATCTAATTGTTGGACACACAAGCTATAATTAAACAAAATGACAGCTTTTTTTCTTTTCAGTTAAAAGTACTGAATTAGTCATTAAGAGACTTAATTTGTACTACATAACAATTTTTAGATGCAAGAAACTACATATAATAATATTTTGAAAATAACAAATAGATAAAAGCCGTTTTACTTATTTCGTATGTTGCCATCAATTGAGCGGGTCTCTATTTTTGAACAACGTTATTAGTAGAACGCTAGATTTCGCAGTTAAAAAAATATATATATAAAATTAAGGAATATACTCGTAGAATAATATAAAAATGAACTAAGTCCTAATACCTTGACCTCAAGATCGAAAGAGTGAAGTTGTTTATTACATTCAAATATTTTTAATAGTATGCTGTGAAGAAAAATCATGTAATTACAACAACAAAAAACTAACATAATTAAAACTATCAGTAAAAGGAAATCACTTACAATTTTCTTGCGAACTTCATTGTCGATTACTATCAAGAAATCCGATGACTAAATGAAAGAGCCGTTAAGATTTAAAAACAAATATTGTCTATATCATTATTAAAATACATGGTTACATTGTTAAAGCATACGAATACTGATACAACTTATTTTGACATTTTAAACAAAAACGAATTCTGGTTGAAAAAAAGAAGCAACAATGCTTGTTCGTGTTCTTTCACTGTTTAAATAATAGTTAATTTAGCAATAAAATGTGTTGAGGTAGTTGAGTAAAGACAAGGTACAAAAAAATATGGAAACGATAAAATACCACAAGAAATACACATCGACTCAAAAATTTAAAAATACACTCGTTAAAATCATTTAAAATGAGGAATTCAAATGCACAGAACGTCCTCCCAATCTCTACCCCGGAGGTAGTGTGGGGTCAACTTCAGAATCTTAAAATTATACCCCTGTTTTTTATTGCAGATTTGAATTTGCTAGAAAAAAACAGAGGTGACTTGCAAAATAAGTAAAAGAATACAAAACATTTAATTCTACGAGTATAATAACAGAACTTTCTTTGAAAGAAACGCGCAAGGCAGCAGAAATTTTCAAAAGAAAAAATAATTGAAGCAATAAAGAAAAAAGAAAAACAATGGAAATAAAAATATGGCCACCGAAGCCGACATCTTCAGGGGGTACCAGCTCCGGAAGCCATAGAACAAAACCTTTTCTATTTAATTTTTTTAACTCTAAACAATTGAGAAAAACAGGGCGAAATTAAAGTCTTAACTGAGCAGCCCCAGTTAAGCATTATATTAATCTGTTTCGCAATACTTAACCTTCCCTATCATTTTTTTCTTCTACTGCGCATTTTAATAGAGGGCGTTGTTTTCTTTTATTTCAAATGCGTCTTTTACATTGAGTGTGTTTCAGAAAATTGCTGTTTGACCAGTTTAATGTGAGTTTCCGGTTTTTCATTTTTGTATTATATTTTCAAGATTATGTACGAAATTTCTCTTCTGATTAGATTTTATGTATTGCTTGTATTTTTCCAGGACTTTTGCAAAGCCATCGGGGTGTTATTTCCTTATATGGCAGTACTTTTACTTTCGTTACTTGTACCGCCGGTACAACTAAAAAGTACGTACTTTTACTTGTACTTCGTTACTTTTTAAATTTAGTACTTTTACTTGTACATTCGGTACTCTTTTAGGGAAAAAGTGCAAGTATTTGTAACGGAAATGTCGAATGAAATCGTTACTTTTTTCTAAAACTCGGTAAGCTTTCTAAAAATAAGAAAAAAATAAATATTTTCTTAAAAAATGCTTATGTTTTTTTAATTTTTAAAATTAATACGCAATATATATGCATTCACAGCTAACTTCGTGTTCAAATACCTTGACCTTTTAAAATTGTCATTCCTGAAAGGGAAAAGACGGCTCTTTTGAACTGCGAAAGGTTTCGCGATGTGAAATCGCAGGACGATTTATTGTTTGCTGCAGGTCTGGTACTTTGCATCAAATTTAATTGGTTTGAAGAAAAAGCTAGGGAGGAGGCTACAAAAAAATTGGAAAGAATTGTCCAAGCTGAACACCCTGCTATAACTAATAAAGTAACAGAAAAAAAACCCAGGGAATCTTAATTTTCTAAAGCTGAAAACATCATGCCAATCACCAACGACAGAAGAATTTATGGCATACATGAGCTCAAATGTCGAAACGGAAAGCATATCAATTTTGAATCGATATCGAATCGTAAAAGAATTATATGTGAAATATAATACTGCAGTACCTTCTAAGAAATTCGTTCTAAGCACGTTCTAAGAAATTCTCGCAGCAGACTCAGTGACACCACTTTCGAAATGCAATTATTTTGTAAAATTAATAAAAATATTAATTAGCAAGTTATTTTCAGTCATTTTCGACTTTTATGCATTTATTCCATACATTTTAAATAAAAAATGTTGGATTTTGTTATTACGTTTTTCAATTTTCTTTTTGAACTCACTAATAATACATTTTTGTCTTAATACATTTTTTACTAAATACATTTTTACCTAGTACATTTTTTACTAAAATTATGTTTATGCCCGACCTTGTCAAACAAAGCCCAGTCAAATCTCTAAGAACTTCAGAACTATTTGTGCTATTGAAAACTATTATGATTACTATTTTAACTCTTGAAAACTCGAAGTTTTTAATTTAGCCGCTGATACTAAAATTCGTTTACAAATTTTAATTATTCCGTTAGGCCGAAATGTTCGGAAAATGATTTTCTCGCATGACTTCAGCATTAGCCATTGTTACAAATAAAATTGTAGACTGTTCTGTTTCAACTTATACTGCACATGCAATTATTTTTTACTAGCTCAAAGATCACAAAGCTATATGAAACCCTGTGTTTGCTTTGTTTATGTTTGTGCTTTTAAAACGCGTTTCTATAGAGTAAAACAATTTCAAATCAATGGTAATTTAAATAAATAAAAATAATAAACTAAAAATTAAAATCAATAGATAGAATTTCTTTTTCGTGCAAATCCATAAAAAGTTTGATATAAAAATTATATTTGATTTCAAAATTATATTATACGATTATATTATAAAATTATATTGTAATATTCTTCCGAATTTAAAAATAAATTAATGTCCATAGCTTTCAAAATTAAAAATAATTAAGTAAATAACAACAATTTTGCAAAAACATTAAAGAACGTAAGAATATTATTCAGTAAAATTTTAGGTTACTTTGAATTTTCGATTTCCTAGAAATGTACTTTTAAATCATTACTTTTTTTGTTTAGTACTTATACTTTTACTTGTACTTTTTACTCGTTCCTTTTTAAAATAAGAACTTTTTACTATTTACTCGTTACTTTTTTAAAAAATACTTGCACTTTTACTCGTTACTTTTTAAAAGTAACGTTGCCATGTATGGTCACACGTTAGTGTTAGCATATTGTTCGAGCAGCGAGATTAAGTTCATTTTGAAAATTTATCATTTAGGTTCAAATTTCGAAGTTGGTGTATTGTTAACAAGATAAGACGATTCGTTTTTTTAATTGACGACTCTTACGTCTTGAAATGAAAGGTCTTGAAATAACGGTTCTTATAACGATTCTTTTTTTTAAACACAAAAAATAAATCAGGTCACGTGTACAAGAGATTCTTCTCAAGAGAGTCTCAAAACACAATGTTCACGTTGTGAGCCAAATATCTCCAAAATACACCGGAAAAAATAACCCGGAAGTACTGGCAGTAAAGAGCTTGCGATACACTCTAATGCAGAGAACACCATCCATTTAACTTAATTTTACTTTTGCATTAATTTTATGTAGTATTTGTTTACTCTTTGACAAATTTTGAATTTTCAATATGCTGAAATTCTTTTAAACTTGATTCACATACATAATCTGATCTTTGATGTCATAGAAGTATCTGTTTCTGCCTAAATCACCGACAAAAAATTTTATGAAACCCTTCCTGCTCTTTTGTGACCCTGTTCATGTCATTTTTGGAGAAAATACCAAATTCTTATTTGACTTTTCTTACTTTTTTGAATAATTCAATATGCTTTTTTTTTTTTTTTTAATATGCTTCCTGAAATTGAAATTTAGAACACTGTCAAACCTCGATCGTTCTCACTTCTTTCGCTTCCCCGTATGTGTCGCTTTTTTTAAAGGTCCCTTCAAAAATATTTTTCTTATAATGTTAGTGAAATCCGGTTTGATCATTTTTAAGACTAGCAGATTACCGCATCAATCTATCGGAAATTCTATGTTTCTGTTCTCTCTACGGTATGTTCTTGAAATTCTATGCTGTTCATCTCTCTATGGTAAAGATGAAGAATAAAATGAGGATTTCTTTCAGTAATGGGAACACACCTTAAATGCCACATTTGATATTCATTTATCAGCTCATGAAAGTGCTGAAAGTTGTGGGTTGTCAATTCATTAAATGGTTGTGGAAGATGAAGTGCTATGTGATATCGATGGAGACAATGCCACAACCAGATCTCGACGCGTTTGAAACAATAAAGGAGTTTATGTATTCAAAGAAACTTATAATTTGTCTACCCTAAGAACTACCCCCGCCGGAAAGTCTGAGGCCGTCTGCTTCTATGAAAACAAAAATTAGCGCATTTCTGGGAGGGTAGCTTCTCTTCCCTCTAGGGCTAACACAATAGACCGAACGAGAAAAAAAAATTCACTTTCTCTCACCGATCCGAGCCAAAATTTGTCCTAAACTATGACCCTACTTGAAATAGTTATACCTAGTTACTATAGTCACCGCCATAGGTCCAGACGAATGGCTAGGGGAGTTCTTTCTTTAGACAAACTATGCAGAATATGAACTGCAACCTGTTATAAATGTCGAAATTTATTGCTTGTGTTAAAAGGAAAAGATTCTGTTCAAACCAAAATTTGAAAAGATTTAAAATAAGTAAATATGTTCTATTCATCCTACTTTTGCATCGTCAAAATTTTTGCATTAAGCACATAATTCTTTGAAATAAAATGTTTTAGATTAATATTTAAATTATAAATTTCCGAATTCATTAATTCTTTATCATTTTTCACGCATCTTTAAGTCATTGTTCGATATTTTAAGTTGACCCGCATTCGTTGTCTTCTCGCATATAATCAATGGTCCCTTGATAAACGATCGATTGAGGTTCTACTGTATAAGAAATTCTTATTGAAAGTTTGACTCTAAATACACTGGTGGACAAAATTAAGAGATGGAAGACATTTTCCCAAATATCTCAAAACATACTGAATATAAATAAATGAAATTTGGTATTATTTGGTATGGATATAGCTTATTCCATGATAATAAAGTATGCAAGACAAAAATGAAAGTGCCATTCACTGGCAAGACCTATTGCCAATAAATCCAATGTAGTCTGAACTTAAGGATAAAAGATGACAATAAAAGTGAGGCTTGTACAGTGTGTTTTGCTTCTAGTATGGTGTATGGTCACCCCTGACAGACAGACAGCATGCACAACGAGTATGCATGCTGTTAATAAGGGACTTAAGGAGGACTTGTGGAAGACCCTCCCATTCTTCCACCAGAGCAATTTTCTCCAGAATGGTTCTGGGGGAGGTTGGCGCATCGCAATAGCTCTCCCAAGAGCATCCTAAGCATGTTCAATAGGATTCAGGTCAGGGGATTTGGCTGGCCAATCCATTCGTTGAATATCCTCGCTTTCCAGATACTCATCAACCATGAGAGCCCTATGTGGTCACGCATAGTCGTCCATAAAAGTGAACTCAGGGCGAACAGCGCCCCTGAAAAGACGCACATAGGGCTCTAGGACCTCCTTCCTGTACCTCTGGGCATTCACGGAACCATTGTCAAATACATGGAGCGGTGTGCGGGTATCTTGCATGTGCGAAAATGCTTTCCATCTCTTAATTTTGTCCACCAGTGTACAAGTAAAGTTATTATCAAAAAAGGCATTGAAAAAAATGTAACATTAAATCAAGGAGAAAAAAATTAATAAATAAATACAAGTTTTCGAAAATCGATGGGCTTTTCAGGGGTATTTTTATGCTATATCTCTTTCGTTGCTTCGCTAAAATTAGTTCTTAAATATACTTTGGCGCTATCAGAAATAAATAAATTCAGATGTTCTGCCGCATTGAACTTAGACAAAATACCCCTCCGCTGGGATTTAAAGTAAAATATGTTCAATTGTGACGAAACTTAACATTTCAATTGGAGAGGACTTCAAAGGTAAAGAGTTATTTGTAAAAGAGATTTCAGGAGATTCTTCACGAAAATAGTCGACACTATATTAAAAAGCATGCAAAGAGTAAAAAATAAATAAATATTTTTCAATTTTCAGTCAAAAAGTGGTGAAAAGAAAGAAGAAAAAAAATAAACGCTGTTAGAAATGTGTCTGAAAATGAGAAAAGAAAATTGCACTTTTCAGTTAAGCTTCGAAATTTTTCTTTCCTCCTTCTTCAGAATGGTCTCAAATAAATTCTTTTTTTTTTTTTTATTCTGTTGCAATTCTTTCAGAATAAAAGAACAAAATAAGTGTAAAGAACAAAAAATTGTCAAAAAGGATTTATATCAAAAAGAGTTAAATCCTATCAGTAGAAGAAAATTTAAGTCTAAAAATGTACCGAGAATTAAACTTTGTTGTGAAGAACGCTTCTCCTCCGTCAAAGAAATATTGAATTCAGAAGTGTGTTGAATTTATTCGGATTTATGTTTTGGAATGTTTTTAAATTGAAGCATTTCATAAAAAATAGAAAAGATTTCTAACAACAAATATTTAGATCCTCTTGCTTGCGTATTCAAAAATTCAAAATCTGCCCCTTTGTGAATTTGCTAAAAACTCGAAATTCTACGGATCAATTTTTATAACATTTTTTTCTCACTTCGAAAAATTACTTATTTTTTATTACTTTATTTAGAAATAGGCGAGAAATTTTGAACTGTAAGGTATACAGTTTTCTATATCATTTTAAAGTATCTAATTTTGCGTGGCAATATACAAATTTTGATCGTAATCGGTTAAATAGTTCCTGAGAAATCAAATTTTGAAAAGCTGTATATTTAAAATTTGATTTCTCAACAATTTCAAACTATTTCAGGCAAATTTCTAATCGATTCAACCGAATTCGCTCAAATTTTGTATTTCGCCATGTAAAATTAGATACTTTATGCAAAAATTTAGACACCTTATAATTCAAAAGTTTTACGATTGTTATTAAATAAAAAAAAATAAAAATAGTAGATATTTACGAAAATTTATTTTTTGCATGGAATTATCTTTGGATAAACGAACTTCATAATTGTGTGTAAAGATTTTTCAATTCGCCGAGATAATTTTATTTGACATACGTAAAAAATAAAATGAACATTAGGGAGTCCAAACTTTGGATCGCTCTCCTGACCAAACTATGGGGATCATATTTCCCAGATTTTGTGGCTACCCCCTCTATTTCGGGTGTCAGAAATCCGAAACCGTCGAAAAAAAAAATATGTTTATTCAGAAAAAGTGCGCTTTGTGTCTGATTTTGTAATTTAAAATATCTCTTGCACAAATTAATTAGCATATTTTAGGTCACCTCCCTGAACCATTACGATAGAGTCCTAGAACGTGAAGATCCGATCATTAGATCAAACGTTATTCAATGTGGCCTTTTTTTTTTTTTTTTTTTTTGGTTTACTGTACATGCAAACTTATCAAATAAATAATAAAATGCTGCTTAAATTAGTTATTTTAGAGTAAACTTTCGTTATTATTTTTGAATGATTTCAACGATTGTCATGCTATTTTTTCCAGTATTGCTCCAGTTTTTAAAATGGCTCTTCAGTTTTTTTTTCATCTTCCCTTGAAGCATCTTCCGAATATGGTACGCTTTTCTTGTTGTTTTGTTAAGTGTATTATAAGGATTCAAATTCTATAAAATAAAAAGAGAACGCGTATAATTCTAAAAAAATAAATAAACAATAATACGTGAATACTAAATTTGAGCCTGAATTTTCAGCTTCTTTTTAGTTATTTCTCAAATTTGCTCAAATAAAGCATATAATTTCTACAATAATTTTAAGAGGTATAGAGATAAAATTTTTTAACAGATGTAAAAATTTTTTTTAAGGCATTTCATAAAAAAGCAAAATAGAAGCACATAACTGAAATAAAACTTTTTTTTGTTATATGTAAAGTGTTTTTATTACATGTTTTACTAAAAAAATTTTTTTTTGTGCTTTTATATTGTTAAAAAATAGCGGAATGCTCAATATTAAATTATTCGAAGAAAATGATTAATTTTCATAAAAATAATTAGGAAATCGATTAATAGGCTATCTTTCATTCTACGAAGATATTAGTTTCAAGCCCGGTGATGGCTAGAATTTTTCTGTGGTTTTTTTTCCTCATTTCATCCTTATTCCATTGCCGACCGGACTGTGTAGGGGTCAGGGAACTGGCCTTCACCAGAAAGGTTCTGGATTCGAATCTCGGGCAAAGCATGGATGTTCTTTCATTCGCCGTACTATCTGTCCTTACTGTGGGAGCAACGTTGGCCCACCTAATATGGTGCCCCTGAAAGAGTAGCCAACAAATCAGCCCTTCAGATTCCTATATTGACAAAATGCTATTTCCCCGGTATGCAATAGGAAAAAAGAATCCACATTCCATTAGTTTTCTGGATTAAGTTTGGAAACAATAAAACACACAGTGAGGGTGCTTAGTTCATGACAATTTTTCCTATAATTTTACGATGAAAATTGAGATTACCCAGATAAGTTTTTTTCAAATAAAAAAATAATGAGCCAAATTTATGATAAAATGAAAATTCAACGAATTAACAGATAGAAATGAAAAGATAGTTTTTGTTATAGACATTCACTCCGAGTCTAAGTTCACATTCGAATATTTGTTAAGAAATTCCGGTCTTGCAGGTCTTGCAGATTTCCTGACATTACATCATGACGGAGTAGACAGTTTGTGACATTTTGTGAAAACTACTTTATTACATGCACTTTCATCAAAGAAAAATGCTTTCCTGTGTTTATTTAGTGTAAAATGAGGGCTTCAAAATTTTCTGTTTCCTCGATAAATAAGTATTTTAACTTATTGTCAATATGTATCTACAGACAAAAGAAAAAACCTAAGAGTATGATTCATATAAAAACAAAAAACAAAAGCTAAAAAGATGGTTTATTTTCTTCCTTTGTAGAAAAAAAAATTGTCTTAAAGCAGGGGATGCTAGCAATTCCGTAAAATTTCATTTCGAAGACCGCCGCCATTTTCTTGATGACAGTCATCATCGTTATCCAGTTCGAAAAACCAAGAATGTCCGCTGTATTCCATCAGCTCCAAATGGAATTTTCTGTTTGCTTCTCAAAAGGGATTTCGTCTATTTTTTTCCAGGTTGAATAAACATTTTCCTTTCTGAGGGGATTTTGTAACGTCAACTTTGATGGCGGCGGAGTAAATCATCATAAGAGAGAACGTTCTCTTTTAGGGGGAGGGGGCGAGGACATAACGATTCGAAATATCTGCTGTGTAAGAAAAAACACAAGATCTTTCTTTACTCTAAGGACTCCAATCTGTGAGATGGGCAGTTAGAATTTCCTTTTTGCTGAACAAAAGTACAGCATATTCCGTGATCTCCACCCACGGTCTTTTCTTTTTTTTTCTTTTTGTTGAAATTCACAAGAGTCTTATGCTTAGGGATCCCACATTTCAAAAAGGTTCAAAATCAAATACGAATTAAAAGGTAATTAAGTAAAAAACTGAAATAACTATTTAACCCACCAGTAAAATACTTCCATTTAATAATCTCAATTCCGACTTTACAATAATCTTGTAAAAACTCGTGAAATTTCGACAACGTTTTTACTTTTTTCCATCATTTAATCTTCTCTTAACATGAAAATATCAATGGTTTAATTTTTTGTCATAGGTTAAGGGAGGTTTATCTCACTGAATTGTATACTAAATAGTATGCATTACATAAATAGGCAGTCGCACAAAATAGTTATGCATAAATTAGCCATGCATAAAAGGTTTATATGTTCCAAAAACTGTAAATTTTAACCGGAGTTCCAGTGAAAGTATAAAATAATAGCTCGAATTAATTGAAAATGCCAAATACTGGTACAGAATAAGTGAAACTTTCGTTCGTATTCTTTGAAAGTGCATATTTGAACACCAGCTCAGTTCAAAGAGTTTTCCTTTATCCACTCTGTCCATGGAGAATCGACTAAAGCTAATTTTTGAAGGCTCTCACGCGTGACGTCACTTGCAGGTATTCAATTAATGATCCGAAAATTGATTCAGCTTGATGATAAACCAATCTTAATAGCTGTAGCATTAACACGCCATGCACAACCTCGTGCTTCGACATAACCATGTAATTTCAGTAGTATTCGTCTTCTCAAGTTGTAAGCAACCCATTGTGTGCAAAACTTTTTTCGATTCCAGTTTGTAGAAAACCAAATCCATCCAAAACATGTAGTGTGTTTATTTAACGAAGTCCGTTTTTCTGCCTGATTCTGTGATTTAAGATATAGTATAAGCATAGTATAGATAAGGTTATTACCTTAAACCATTAAAACTGCATCTCATTACGTGAGATTCCGACCATTAGATGAAAAGGTATTAAAATGTTAAATCTTCATTGATTTTGGTAGTAAGTATTACTGGTATTGGTAATGGTTGCTGTTTTGCCACCAAATCTATTCTTATAAAAAGACATGTCTGGACTGACTGATTCATCATCGCAGAAAGAGCCTAAATTAATGAAGCTAAAAACATAAAATTCTGACAATGGTCTCCTTTTATGACGTAAGCAGCCACTAAGGAAGGATTTTTTTGATATCCCAGCCCGGGTTGAATGGGGATTGGAAGATTGATTGAAAATCTGCTGAAATTTTACAGCAAGCACTATGAAAATTGGCATTAGGTTTTTGGTTAGAAATAAAGATACGCACTTTTCAACGTTTTTAAATAATCAGTTCTCAAGGGGATAAAATAAGAGATAAAAGTAACTTTGAATAAATAAATAAATAAACAATTGAGCTATAATGTAGTTCCAAGGGAAGTTTTAGCCGAGTTAATCAAATCGTGTTTGAAATCATCATATTTGAAGCTTTACCTTCAAGCTCACTTTAAAGACCAATATGAGGATACTTTTAAAAGGTGATGCCACTTGGTCAATTATGAAATCTCTCTAAAAAAAATAATAAGAAAATTGCATGGCATAGAGAACTTTGGCCATATCAAGGACATCTCATGAAAATAGTTAAAATTGAAATTAAAGTACTTCTACTTGGGCAAAGATGAAGATTACAACTAGTATACTGATAAAGGTTATAATAGGACTGTGATAATAGGTTTCTTACGAGCCCTCCTCCCACGAATGGGATAAATTCCGAAGAACATTGTTCGATTGTGGAAAGTTTTGACTATCTTGAGTTGGCCTAGAGCATCATGCCAATTGATGAACTTCTAAAATCGTGTTTTGTTTAATAACGTGCATTCGCTGCGAAGGGCAACAAATAATAATAATAATAATAATAATAATGAATTTAACTGTTTCAACTTTATACATAGTGTCGGTTTATGCATTTCATTTTTAGTGCATGATTTCAAAGTATTGATAACAACAATTGATTTATTACTTTTTTATTTTTACCTCATATGAAAAATTTGTATTATGCTAGTAAAATATAATTCTAAAAATGAATTAAGATTAGTAGATTTTGCAAAAAATGGATAATATGTTTGCTCTTTGAAAGAAGATCGGTTTTGTGGTGTTCATTACGTTACTAAAATGCAGTAAGAAAGAAAGCATTGGAAATAGATTTGAAATATTTAAGTATCATAGAATAGTTAAAAATAATTCGATTGAGCGAAATTTCATTTTTTATGGAATCAGAATTCATGGAATTAGAATATTTCATCTCGATTTTAAACCAACATAATGGTGATGGATAATTCTTTTTTATTGAATGTTATAAGCGTACGTTTTTCTCCGCCTTCGGTAAAACAAATTTTGTTCTAAAATTCGAATTATCTATTGTCTTTATTCGATAGAGTTTTGTTTAAAATAAATATTAGTTATTAGAATAGGCGATTCTTGTATAAAAAACAATACATTTCATCATTTGACCTTTATGATGCAGAGAAAAAAGAATTAAATTTAATTGATGACTAAAAGCAATAAACAGAAGAACAAATGCACGAACATGTCACCGGTTCTTTTTATTTTCTTTTTAGCAGGACATTTAGTTGTCATTATCAGGGTTACGGCCTGAGCAAGCAAAAAGAAGAAGAAAAAATTTCCATTCATTGTTCTTCGCCCTTTTCATTTTCTTTTGTAGTCGTTGTGTTGAAAAAGAAATGGAAATAAAAACACATTTCAGCTGACAGAACAATTACCGCCATTTGTTTTCCGCGTGTAAGTATAGAAGGGCGGCGATTTGTAAAAGCTGTTACTCTATGATGGGAAGAATATATAGACTATATCTGAAGTAGGATTTAAAATGAAACGCTTTTTATTGTTTTAGCTCATAGTGGAATTTCTTTCTTTTTCCCCTTCAAAAAACATTTTGCTTTTATTTTTATATTGCTTATCGACTTCTTTATTAAATCCTTCAAGAAAAAGTGGCG
Organism: Parasteatoda tepidariorum; assembly: GCF_982258835.1. Taxonomy (NCBI): domain Eukaryota; kingdom Metazoa; phylum Arthropoda; class Arachnida; order Araneae; family Theridiidae; genus Parasteatoda; species Parasteatoda tepidariorum. The sequence continues at coordinate 32,300,940 of NC_141756.1, forward strand.
AGGGGAAAAAACTGCGGAAACAATTTAATATTCTGTTTTATGAAAGTATTTTATTTTTCCGAGTTCGAAAGTTCTTTTTTTTCCTACTTTTTTTTTAATATATGTATTATTGTCTGTCGCAGAAAATATCTTAAATTCCCTTCCACTTCCTGAATTCAAATAAAAAAATTTGCAGAAGATCTCTTTTGGATATGAAGTTTCGAATCGGAAGGAATTTCCGGGCGTTGATTTTATTGACAGTTCTTGGAGCTTGAACACGATATTGTATGCAAAAAGTGACAGCACTGAGTTTTCTTCTGCGATAAATTTTTTTTTCTCACTGCGCAGGGAATATTGCGCCGATATTTGAGGTACTTTAAATTTTTATGTTAATAGAATTTTATGAAAAATGATTTTTTTTTCTTTCTTATGGTTGGGATGAACAAATATTGTAATGCTCCATGGCGAAATATCACATTACCTATTTAAGCAAAAAACTGCTGTTTTCTTTCTTTATTATTTTTTATAGTTTTTTGGAAAGTCCGAAGTACTTTTTTCGCGAATGTTTCTCACATTTTGATACAAATATAAACTATTTATCCATTGTTGTTAAAAATTTAGTTTAATATCTGTAGAAAAGATGTACGTTTATTCAGGAAAAGTGTATTTTTATGTTTTATTTCGTAACTACACTTAAGGTTAGCACCAGACAAGGGCGCCGGCAGAATAATATAAAAGGGGGTGCAACCCTCTAACAAACTACCCTCCCCTCCCCCCGAAAAAAAATTAAAATATTCTGCTATTACATTTTGTTTTGTTATTACATATACTTTCATCTGTTCATTTTTTCAAGATATATTTCTTCTATGTTAGCAAGATATTTAAAAAAAAGTACGAATTTCTTGTACTTGCAAATTTTGCCCAGAGGCGATCGCGCTGGCATAGCTACTGACTTTGAAACACAAATAACTACAAACAGTTGTGTTGATGAAGTTTTACAGTTGCGAGAAGTCAGCTTGTGTTATACACCTTTGTTAAACTGAATAACTAATAGAAAATATAATATTATTTACATTTTATTAAATGAAATTTAAAAATATAGCTTAGATATCTGCCACGTTTGTAAATGCTCAGTGTGCATAAGAAAAGAATCAAAGATGACTCAGAATTCATTGAAAAAGTTAAAAACAGATTTGGACAGCAAACAAGACGATTACAATTCTTGTTTGATTAAACAATTTTTTAATTGTTATGTATCAATAATTACTTAATTATTTGTTTTTCCATAAAAATATGTTTAATAAAAAAATTTTATAACAAAATTTTTCTGTATCTCTTTAATTGTTTTAAAAAAAAAGCCAAGGGGGTGCAAGTGCACCCCCTTGCACCCCGCTGCCGGCGCCCTTGGCACCAGACCCGCCAACTTTTACTCTTTCCGAAGAAGTATTTTCTAAGTGGTAGAGAAATACTAAGCGAAATGCAATTGAAGATAAAATTTTCTTCTCACAATTGCTATAGCTTACACGCATTTTCGTTTCTATATCTTGCTCTTATATACAGAGTGTTCCAAAACTCATGGTACAGAAGTTAGGGTGTGATAGAAAACAAATAGACAAACACAAATCATCATACATTCATTGGTCCCAGCAACCGCGATAAAAAAGGCTGTTCACAGTAGCTGTCTTCATTCGCTCAGTCGATCACAGATGAGATGACTGCTTACTCAAATCAGGAGAATACCGAGATGCATTACACGAACGGGGCTGCAGACGGCAATTCAAATGAAGCTCAAAGATTGCGTTTTCCAATCAGACGCGTTCCTGACGCGAGAACATTTCAACGACTGCACTAACAACTCTGAGATGGGAGTTCCTTTTCAAGTTGCATGCAGGATAACGGACTTGGCAAGAGTGTAAAAAAGCCCGTAATACGGTTTCCCGTAATACTGTGTGGCGAGTGCTGCGAGATGAAGGATTGCATCCATACTGTTGCAGAGAGTTCAGGACCCGGAACCATTGGATTACCAGACACGTGTTAATTTTACCATGTGGTTTCCCCAACAGACGGCTGAGGACTCGGATTTTTGTGCATAAGTGTTGTTCACTGACGAATGCACATGCACACGCGAGAGTATTTCGAATAATATCCATAACTATCATGTGTGGACAACTGAAATTCCACATGCAACACGTCAAAATTCTTTCCGGCAACGTTTCATGCTAAATGTTTGGACCGGAATTAATCCTGTACAACCCCTGTAATGCGTAGCGTAAATCTTAAATCCAGCCTACAAAAAAAAAAAAAAAAAATGATTGTCAGCATTGAATAATATGGGCCACCAAAAGCAAATTAAAATGATAAAATATAACAGCAACTGAAAACCTGAATACCTTTTGATCTAGAGTTCAGACTTTCACGTACCAACATATAAGTTTGAGGGATATATTTGAGGAATTAACTTGAGGAATTGACCTGAGGGACTGACGAGGAGGGATTGCTCGAAGGATTGACCTGAATTCTTTTAATTAATTTATGCAAACAATGTATTAAATATCAACCATCAACAATAATATGCAAAAAGTGCTTTAAGTTTCATCAAATTAACAACAATATGCTAACAATATTTTAAGTTTTGTAGCAAAACACAAAAGGTACTTTCTCCGAATAAATATGCCGTGGTTTTGTTTCTTTTTTTTCTGGTGAGCAATGATTCTTGACCCTTAAAATATAGATGGTACCTGGAGTCTGGAAAATAGGGTTAATAAAACTTAGGAGAGCGGTCGAAATTTTGGATCCCTTCATGTTAATTTCTCTTGTATTTCGTTATATCTCTGGAACTATTTAAGAGAATGAAACACTTTCGCACACCATTTTAAATATAGTTTTTCTAACAATAACTGCAATAATTTTTTTTAAAGATTATCTATTATTTAATTAAATAATAGTTGAAAGTCTCGAGCACATACTGGACTGCATTGGACTAACAAGAGGTGATCTGTCATCAGTTCCACTGACCATGATGAAACTTTCTATTTGTCAACGACCTTATGGAGTATATGTAAGTACGTCAGATTTTGAGGATTGACCATACACACACATGGTTGAAAGGTTTTTGAATTATAAGATAGACAAAGTCTTATCTTACTTAAGGCAATGTAATTTTATATGGCAAATTGCAAAGTTTGTGCAAAACCGACCAAAAAGTTTCTGAGTAATGAAATTTCAGAAAAATTGTATTTTTAAATTTTCATTTCTGAAGAACTATTTGACCGATTTTGTTCAAATTTCGCATTTTGTCATTTAAACTTACAAGATGTAGAAATTTCTTTACATTATAATTTAAAAATTTTCCGACTATCATAAAAATAATGAAGAATTAAAAAAAAAATGCTTTTTTCATAGGGCTATATTAGGATAAATGGTTTTTATACTTGTGTGCAATTTTTTTTATCAGCTTTATCAGTTTCAGAGATATAGCAAAATACACAAAAAGTAAAATTAAAATTAAGAGCACCAAACACTGACACCTAGTACTGACAGCACTCCTAACTTAATTATTGTGGTATTTTGATGGTCACAATCCCCCCCCCCCATATTTTGAGGGACGAAAAACTGAATCCGCTGAAAAACAAAACATGCTTAATTGGTAAAAGTATGTTTTTGCATCCGATTTTGGGAGTTAAATGTTGCGAATGGTCATCTGCGTAAATTAGTATATTTTTTTGAACAATTAAGATTGCATTTTAATATGGGAAAATTTGATAATTAGAGGAAACGTTATATGGCACAAATTAGACACCGGTGTCTCTTTTATGTATTTTTTATGACCTTCTAGTTAGAAACAAAAATGTAATTTGGTATTTTTTAATAAATTTGTCAAAGTCGAAAAATTAAATTTATACTAAAATATAAAATACAAAAAAAGAAGTTTAAAAAATTGTTTTTCCATTTACATTAAAAATATTTATCAATAATTTATTTTGTAAATTAAGGAAATTTTAATAATAAATAACTGTTTGTCTTATCTAAGTAACTGCAAATAAGTGCAAATTTAAAAAAATATTGCATAGGAGATTTGACCTTTAACGAAGAAAAAGACATCGGTGTCTCATGCTGTATTTCATAACCTTCAATTATTAAAATTCTAAATGTAATATTTTTCACATATTTTGACCTAGAAAATAATGAAAAAAATATGAAAATTGTGTTTGATAAAACTTTTTGAGCCAAAGGGCTAAGGTATTTTGTTTTTTTATTTGGCGCATTCTACAACATACGTCACTTTTGTGCAATGCCAAACTTGCTATTTTACACGCATAAAAAATTTCACTTTAAAATTTGAAACTGAAAGATGACGAAATTTCCTTTTTCGATTATAGTTTCAATCCAAAAGTTCTTTTCTCTCTTCCTTTTCACACATTACATGTCTTTAAAGAATTCCGTAACATTCTTTGGAATAATTGACTGCAAATCCAGAGCTCATATATTTGAGTTAATTGAAAATCTTTGCCGTAATTGAAGAAGGTATCTCGTGTGCCTTATTTAAAATTCTAATGGCTTTTTTTCCCTCTTCTTGTTCATTGAAATTTAAATCTTCGATGGACTCCATCTTCCGCTTCCAGATTATTTTCCTCAATGAATCTAGTCATCGATTTGAAGATGCTACACGCAATAAAGTGTTTGCTTCTTTTTATTTCCATTTTCAATTCATTTTTATATTCATTCTGATACTATTTTATTTCTCTTAACTTCATTCTTTTTAAAAATGACTCAAATATTTCATTGCAATGAGAATGGGAACTTTTTATTTACGGCACGAATCATTTTGACACTTTTTTTGTCATAGCAGATTTGAATTCTGCACATAAAAATATCCTTTATTTATGAGTTTTTAATATGTCGGTTAACAGATGGTGCTGTAATCGCAGTATAAAAAGTGGGTGAAAACGTTATAATGGAAGTATTTTGAGAGATGCATGTTAGTTCAGAAAAAAAAGTGGCGTTTGATATTTTAAAAAACCTATCTAATTACACCACACTCAAAACTCAATCCCACACTCACGAACACTGTTATTTTCTGAACATTCTGATTTTATATATAAGAGGCCCTCTATAAATAATATCTCTCTCAGAAAGGGGGAGAGGAGATTCCTAGAATTGGGACAAGGGGGGAAAGGGTAATAAGAAAGCTTGAAATCACACACAGTGCCTTAAACAAAAATGTATAATAAATCACAAGTTAAACATTTTTAGATTGCGTATTTGTTTTTTATAATCCTTTATCAAAATAAATACTCAAGCTATCATTATTTTTTAAGCTCACAAATTTCATTGAAATAAATAGTTAAGTTTAAAAATAAAATCTTAAATATAATTTAAAACGTGAGCTTTGTTACTAAACTGCTATAACACGTTGATGTAATGTAGCGTGGCATGCGACAAGGAGTAAAGTGCAACACTTTCCAATAAAGAGGAAAATAAAAAAGTAAAATTATTGAAAAAAAAGTGTGACATCATTTGCGGATGGCTTATATACGCACTTTAAATCAAACTAATCCATATCGAACCCAATCTGATGGACAAGCAAAGAAATGAAAGATAATTTCACTGTGAAGACGTCATAATTATACACTTCGTAAATAGATTTTTTTTAAAGACGTCAAAATTGAACATTTTGTAAGTAGACTTTTTTTAAGACGTCATAATAATACACTTTGTAAATAGACTTTTTTTTAAGACGTCATAATTATGCACTTTGTAAATAGACTTTTTTTAAAAACGTCATAATTATACACTTTGTAAATAGACTTTTAAGACGGCATAATTATACACTTTGTAAATAGACTCTTTTTTAAAATTTTTATTTTACTTATTAGTGATCAAAATTTGTTTACAAAACATCATAACGCGATAAAAAATATATATTTTAAAGATTTCAATTGATTAAAAAAAGTAACCATTTTAAAATTATTTTTAATTACAGCACAAAATATGATATATTTTAATTTTTGGCATTTTTTTACATAGTGTAGGATACTTTTATATCCTACACTATGTTGTACTTCTTTACATTTTGGTCAAGAAACGAAGTCCACTAGACTCAAATAATAGGATTTTTGACAGTTTCATGCGTCATAAGACTGTCCGAAAGGTGACTTGAATCAAATTTCTTAACTTTTCAATAAATTAAATTTTGGGTTAAGAAATAAATAGAAGTTAAGAACATGAAACTGTCAAAAATCTTATTATTTGAGTCTAGTGGGCTTCGTTTCTTGACCAAAATGTAAAGATGTACAACATAGCGTATAGGATATAAAAGTATCCTACACTATACAAAAAATTAAAATTTGGGTAATTAAAAATTCTGACTAGCGAGACGAAACAAGATTCTGTTTTTATTAAATAAATCACTTCGTAAAAACTTACAGAGAGAGAAACAAATTTTAAAATTGTATTTTTAAGTGATACAATTTTATCACATATTGTGCAATATTATTAACCATGAGTCTTAGGAGGCTAAATAAATAATAATACTGGGTAGCATTTTTTTCTTTTCTGTTGTATAAATTTTTTTTAGAAGATCTGAGATATTTTCGTATCGCTGATTTCAAATCTGAAATAGGTTTCTCCTACCAAACAACAGTTATTTTTAAATGACATTTTAGTCCATTTTTTATCGAAGTGCAAAAGTTTAAAAACGTTATGTATGGCAGAGGGTCGTGTAAATGATGCGACAAACTTCAAAGGAAGTAAATACACATTATCAGGATTAAAAGTTCATAGGAACCGATGCTCGGAAATGTCGTTATACACCGCTAGGAGTGCTTTCTTATTATGATCTACTTCTTCATATACTTCTGAACAGATCATAATAGGAAAAAGTCCTAAGCCGAGCATACCGACATTTCCGAGCTTGGTTTCCTATTCAATTTTAATCCTGATGATATGTTTTAACCCTCTTAGAAGTTTGTAACAACATTTAAGCGACCTCCTGTTATATGTAACGTTTTTAAACTTGTACATTTCATCAAAAAATAGACTAAAAATTCCATATTAAAAAAAGTCTGCATCTTTAGGAGTAAAACTAATAATCAGATTTGAAATACTTCACCCGAATGAGACAAGATCAAGATTTTGAATGCAACAAAAGATTTGTTCCCCCATGCAACCATCAACAACCTATTTTAACATTTTTGAGCTGAAAAACATGCCGAGTCTTAAGGACAATTGAAATGTAATGATAGATTTTATTTAAGGTTTTATACTTAGTTGCGCTAAAAAATTTTTTTATTTAAAGAAAACAAACAAACACATAATTTACATGATAAATTTTCTTCGATATGCTCCGTTGTTAACAACGATATGCTCCGTTGTTAACAATTAGAAATAATTAAAGTGTGTGGGAGAAAGAGGGAGAGAATTTGTTTCGCGAATAGTTAATATGCTGAATCGATTTTCTGTTCATTCAGTTGAATTCTTTCTAAGTCGGAAGTTAATTATGGAGAAAACTCGAGATTCCAGATTTGAAATGTTTTTCTTTAATAGAGTTTTAATTAGAAATTTGATCATTTATGTGTAATTAGGAGATAAGTTTTTGGCAGAGAATCTGCATAATGGCATTTTCTGATCGATTCAAGTCTCAATGACGGTTATCCACTGTTAATGCATAAGGAGTCGCAGTTTTGTGAATCAATTGAAGGATATGCTTTTGTCATTTTTCGACTGTTGTCCCTGATTAAAAATGACTAGAAACTCCAATTGAATACTCCACAACCAGTCATCTTCTTTTCTCTATAGTGAAATAGAAATTTCCTTGAAAGACAAAATTTATTCCTGTTTCCTATGACGCGTTCATTATAATCTCTATTTTTTGTAATTTTATGTTCAACTTAGAAATTGCAATTATTATTCCATCTCATGAAGAAGACCTCGGAAATCAGCTGTTACGTATAAAGTAGACAGCGTGTTAAGTTACAGCTATTAGGCTTGGTTTGTTTCTACTCTGACTCAATATTTGGATCAGATTTAATTGGGTACCCGCCACCTACGTCACGTGTGGTTTTCGAGGTTGATTGATTGATGAATCGCGACATAGACAAATGCCCCGATTCGGCAGGTAATCAGGTTCGACACCCAGGCGTGACGTCACTTGCGGGCACCAAAAAAAATTGCATAAAATCGTCTTCGAGTAGTACTTGTGAAATTAACAAGCTGTCGATTAAAAAAAAAAGAGTTTCAATGTTTGTCTTTCAAGGTGCTTTAAATCCAACTCTGAAGACAATTATTCAGACTTCCAGTTCAGACTCATCAGGGACATTATTTGGAAAGTAAACTGCTGTGTTTTTAACAATTCATGGCTGTTTGGTCAAGTTTAGCCTGTCCTTAGCCAGCGTTCAACATGCTTATTTTGAAAATGGAACAAAACGTCCATATGAAGAAAAGCCACAGTTTTGTAAAAGTGAAAAGCATTTGTCTTCTAATTTTTTGATATTTAAAAAGTTCATCCAACGCTGCATCGTCTAGCCCAGGGGTTTCCAACTTACACGAGGCCGGGGGCCACAATTAAAAACACAAATCAAATGACGGGTCGCAACTTTATCAAAATTTTATATAGGACTCTTTTATGTTTGTAGGTCTCGCCATACACTCTATAGCAAAAAAATCGACGCACTAAGAAGGAGTTGTCCGATTGAAACGAAAATTGGTGGATAGAAAGACAATGTACAGAATAGTAAATGATTAAAATTTCAGAACAATTGAATAATTTATTGCAGAGTTTCAGTAACAAGTTCAATAAGGTGTTGATCCGCCTCTAGCCTGGATACAAGCTGCCACACGGCGTGGCATAGACCGATAAAGCTCCCGGATGGTCTCTTGCCGTATTTCCTGCCAAATTCGATCCAATTGTCAAACGAGGTCATCAACATTCCATGCCAGATTCAATCGCCTTCCTATCATATCCCAGACATGCTCGATGGGAGAGAGATCTGGTGATCTGGCAGGCCAAGGAAGAGTTTGACAAGCTAGCAGACAGTTCATAGCAACACGTGCCGTATGTGGTCTGGCATTGTCCTGCTGAAAAACCATCCCAGGGCGCTGCAAAAGGAACGGTAGCAAAACAGGTTTTAGGATGTCGTCGACGTACCGCTGTGTAGTAAGTGTAACTCTAATTACGACTAAAGGGGTCCGGCTGTCAAAGGAAATGGCACTCCAGATCATAATGCCTTGTTGAGGGCCGGTGTGGCGTGCAATAGTGAAGGCAGGATCCCCCTCTGCCCTGTGCGTTTCCAAACACGTCTTCCATAATCGTCAGGACACAGTTGGAAGCGGGATTTCTTCGCTAAAAACCATACGTCCTTAGTCGGCATCATTCCAGCCATATCTGTTCAAAACATTCATGCATACGAAATTTCAAAGCAATCGGATGATTGCTTCTTGGTGCGTCGATTTTTTTGTTATAGAGTGTACTTCTTCCAACTTAGAAGCAGTAAGAGAAAATTTACCATGAGAAAAACATGTAGGCTGTTTATAGAGTTTTTAAGTCACTTTATCCATGGATAAGTGTGTTTTAAAATTGTGTTCCAGACATATGGTCAAATATGGTCTTGAATTCATCGTACTTTCGTGACTTAATTAGTGATACCATGTTTTTAGCTGTTGGGGCTACTACTCATAATTTGAAATTCAGAAATCCGAATCCGTCCTAAAAAATGATAGTACAGTAGTCTCCTCTTCATATGATCGCGGTTAATGTTATCAATTGCTCGTTGTTATCAAAATTACTCGGTCCGGATTTACTCTTTTCATTTGCATATTGAAACTATATCGCTCTATGCTATGTTATCAACAATTTTACTTATTTTTTTGAAAATCATTTTAACTGCCAATGAATTATTCAAAAGTAACCTGTTCTTTTTCTTCTCTACTCTATTGTTGGAATATCCCTGTAGCTTCAACATAAACACTATCAAAAGTCTGCCCGATTGTTATGGGAAAAAAGACGAATGATAGAACTGAAGAGTCAGAAGAAGTGTTAAGTCATGTCTTGCACATACTGAAATGAGGAATGTGCAGTACAATGAAAGTGTTGTTATGTGTAGTACAATGCCGCTCTGATGACCTAAAAAATATAATTACGAACAATTTAAAAATTAACTTCTTTGAAAAAAATGTAGATAATCATTAGTTAATAATATTTTTTCATTATGTATATTTTTTATATTTTAAAGGAAATATTCAGTGCATAAATATAAGGTGAGCTTTTTTTTCTTTTAGATATGTGTGGCTTAAATTGGTAAATTTATTTAACATCTGGATTCGTTTATTGTTATCAGTTGGTTAATGTTATTAAAATAATAGTGTCCCAAAGTGATCATATTAAGCAGAGACTATTGCATATTTATTCAAAGGAAGTACGTTTATGTGCATCATTTAGTAAATTAAAATATCGTTAATAAGTGTGTAGAAGTATAATGATTAAGTAATACAGAGAATATTTACTATTGAAATATTAAGATTGCATGCTAGTATATGCAGTTGGAAATTAAAAGGTATTTAGTGTGATACTGTTTTGTATGCTTAATGTATATTTTAGCTGTTTTTAAAAAAAATCTATTTGGAATTTTAACTTTTTGAGCCGAAAGTGATACTTAAACAAATATTATACAATCGAGGAAAACGAGCTCGACAGAAGGAAAAGTCGGAAACCTGGGTTGACATTTATTTGTTCAAAAGAAGTAAAAAAAATTAAGAATAAAAATTAAATATATTTTGAGTATATTTTTTGTAATAAACGTGTAAGGAATATGATAATGCTCATTAAAAATGATTGATTAAAATTAAAAAGGATTAATAAAAAATGCTTATTAATAACGATTATTTAAAAATTATGAATTAAAAACACTTAAAAATATAAGCGGAACAATTCAAATGAAGTTAAGCACTTAAATATTTTAAGTTTTCGTCTAACATTTTTAAATCTACATATTCGTATTGACTCTTATAGAGTATAGGTTTATCATCACAAGTTGGAGTGTACAAAGTGAGAGTTAAACTCTTCGGTAGAGTTTATTTCAGTGATTCTGAGGAAGGAGGTAAATATTAGAAACTGACAATCGGGAGTAAGTAAATATAGACTCCTTAATGGCGTATTGTAGAAAAGAAAAATATTACTTATATTAGAAGAGCTTTCTATTATAATGAACCAAAGAATCGAAGTGGTATGCCAATTTGGAATACTCCCAAAAACAAATGTACTCATATTTCGCTAGCTTTAATTTTATTACTTATTTATTAATAAGTAATATTTTACATATTTTTAGTTATATAGCCATAAGCTATAAATGTTTCATAGTCATAAGTTATATCAATTTATTAATGCCAAATTATAATACACAGTCACAAAAGTTCACTAAATTTCACTCAAAAGAAGAAAAAAAAGCTTTTATATTTTTTAAAAGGTTAATTATTTTAATTTCTCTTTTGTTTTTAACTTTAATCAATTTAAATTTATGATAATTTGTGAACATTTTCTTTATTTATCTGAAATATTGAGGGTGTCTTTTAGAGATTTCTAATTATTGAGATGGACATATTCCCACCGTCCCCGCGCCAACGACGCCCATGTTAGTCGTAAGTTATATGTAGTTTGAGTTAAAAAATAAAGAAAACTTGAAGTGACTGATGACCAATTAAATTAACTTCTATTACGATTGATATTTGAAAAGAAAAGAAAATTGAACAACAGGAAGCAAAAGGAACAAAAATCAGGAATAACTAATTATAAATTTTTTCACACTTATCAATATTTTATATTAACTTTACTGTAAACTTACTGAATATGAGCTATAAACTGATTATCAATTTATAAAACTTTATATTGTGTTTAGGACGTATTTAGTAGTCGAGACAATACTTTCTTAATTTTATTCAGTAAAACATATGGCAGCCAAGACTAACAATGGCAGCCATTTTTCTGCCTTGCAGTAAAAATGAGTTTTGGCAACAATGTTTCAAACGAAAATCTTTATAAAGTTTTCAGAAAGCGTTTAAAACAAAAGACGTTATCGTCATTTTGATCGATTGTCAAAACTGGTAACAGGTGTCGCTTCTTGCTGTCGCCTTTTTCATTTTTGCCGTTGCCATTTTTCTCCAAAATATTGAAGCTTTTAATGAATGAAAAATGAGCTAAAGTTTTTAAAGCGATAGAAACCTTCATTAGAATATTCAATTTCCAAGCCTCAATCTTTCAATAAAAATTGTTCTTTTAAAAGTATCCCACATTTAATAAATTATTTGTATTTGAAGAGTTACAATTTTTATTTTCAATTAATATTTTCCCAATAAAATGGTTTAAAATAATCTGCAGACGATTCTATTGACAGAAACGTATTTTAATTTTAAAAGTTATTCAAAAGATTCTTTTAATTCAATTAATGGTAGAAATTAATAAAGTATACCATTATTTGAAAGAATGGTTTTCTTAAAATTAAATATAACGTCGAAATGTATTTCTTGATCAAACTCGACAGTAATTAAAGCAATGTATATATTATTTCTTAAAAAAATGTCACAATTTTCAACAAAGCTTTTGTAAACAAAATTATCTTTCAGATTACAATCAGCACATTTTTAGTGAGAAATCAGATTTCTAGAAAATAAAGAAAATTTTACTACTAATACACCAGATTTTCGTTCATATAGAAATGCATGCGAATTAAATTTATCTTTCATTAAGCATATTTTTAAGAAATATGAATAAGGTCACAGTTTTTACATGAGGTTTGTGAAACTTGTAATTAAAATATTAGGGCTGTTGTCTCCAAATATTACACACGTCCATTAAATATATCAATCAATAAATAAAACTTACACTTTGGCATGCATACTATTGCAACATTTGGACTTCAAATGTACAGTGCACAAAACTAATATCCTGAATTACTTTTGATTTAATGGTTGGATTTTCATTCTTTAGGACTCAATATTAAGCGAAAGAAAGATTTCGTCTCAAATTCTCTTTCCCCTAATTATTAATTTGAAATTTAAAAGAAAGAAAAAGTAAGTTCAGGCTAGCCTAAATTAAGTCATGAAGTTTCAATTGCTGAAAGCAAGATTCAAAATATTAAAATGCAAACAAATTATTAGAAGAGTATTTCTCCGCTGCGTAATCTTAAATCATCATCTCATAGTTTATTTTCGTTTGTATATTTTAAAATGTTCTTTTCAGTATTTACTAGATTTGCATTACTGTACTAGATCTGTATAAACTAACCTTTAATACACTTTAAATTTTAATTTAGTAATGAAGGTGTAAGAGAATTTGTGAGGAAAATTTTCTTCCATGGTATGGCGTCCTCTTAATGATTCGAGTGGTTGACCTCAGATATGCTAATTAATTAGCGCAGACGATCTTTACGCAGACGATAGTTACGAAATCAAGCACAAAGACGTACTCTTTTCTTCATAACTAAAAAAACATAATCCTGAATTTAAAAATAGAAGAGCATTGTAAGCTTTCGACATCGAAATTTAATTTTCAGAACATTTCTGGTGTTTAATTATTTTTTAGGTAAGAATTTATCATTAAAAGAAAAGTAAAAGAAATTTATTTTCTCTATTCACCATGAATGTTTTTGAATAAATGTCAAAGAAAATTTAAAATTCTAGTTGTTCGTTGTTACAGTGAATGAATCATTATAACTTATCGAATGAAATCCTAAACGGATTTAAAATTTTATTTTAAATTCTGTATGAATAAACAGTAAAAATGCATTTCAATAAATTGGATTTTAAAATATTTATGTTGTAAGTCAGTAACTTAACTGCATGTTTTCGGAAACTATTCCTATTATTTTCAATCGCATTCCAAAATAGAGAGAAATATTTGAGACTCTTCGAAACTCTAGGGGATTCTCGAATCAGATAAAAAAAAAACAAGCTTTTTACGTTTATTTTAAAATTAATGTTAAAAAAGAGATAAGAAGATTTATTTATGCTCCTTAGAGCTTTAAAAAGGACAAAACTAAGCTATAACACAACTCTTCTCTTGGTTCTATTTCAGAAGTGAGAAAAATTAACAAACGTTTCTCGAAATATCTATTCCTTATTTATACGATGTATGATAATTCTCAATAAATTAAAACAAGGTTTTGTCTTTATTGCTTTTATTTAATTTTTCTATAGTATACCGTTGTATCTATCTTGTTTTTAAAATAATGAATTTGTTGAATAATGCAATGAAAACTCTTTTTGAAGAAAGTATACACAGAAATACACTATTTCGTTACCTACCTAAAAAGTTAAATCTCGCCAGTGGCTTATGATGGTGGGCTTATAAACAATCAAAAGTATCATGAAACAATGCTTCCCAAGTCCCGAGCCACGGGCCGGTACCGGGCCGTAGATCAAATGGTACCGGGTGGTTCAAGGAACAATGTATAAATTATTTCTATTTTATTCACTGCGGTGTATTTCTCACGAGTTTGTATGACTTTCCATGGACGAGAGGTTAACCGTGAGTTGAGAGACATCACCTCAAGCCTCACCAATATCACGCATGTAATTGTATTTTATTTTGAAGGCATGTTAAAATACAATTAAATTAAAATTAATAAATTAAAACAATCTAAAATATAAACAATCAATGTCCCACCAATTAGAGGGCGGCGGAAAAACTATCAAACGTTAACCGATCCGCGGCGATCAAAATGTTGGTAAGAACTGTCCTGAAGTATCGAGCAAGTGCCTCTCAGACTTTGGCGAAAATCGCCTTGGTGTCAGATGAGGGAAAAAAAAAACGCTGTTTAAATATTTCGTCAGTCCATTTTTGACAATTTTGGACTCCCCCATCCCCCCTTGTCAGTACAAACCCCCGACAATGCTTAAGTAAGAAAGTGGCAACACCTTCCTTGCGTTTGCTTTGACTTAAACTGCAGTCATCTAATTTTAGAATTAAATTTAAAACACTATTCATACACACTAAAAATATTAGCCTGGAAAAAACTTCTTGAGAAGGCCAAGACCCACCCTGGGCTGTCGAATCATTGATGATGATGATGAAATAATGTATTGAAGTACACCACCTTAGAAAGACACGGCTTAAAGAATGTTTTACGGTAATTGAAATGTCATGTCTAAGGGGAAATTAATCGATGCTGATGTTGTTTTTAGTAGATTTTATTTAGAAGATGCAGCTTACCTTTTATGCTTTAGATGCTGCTTTATCTTTTAGATGTAGCTTATTTCTTAGCTTATCTTTTTTCATTTAGATTGTTTTTTCTGTGTTTATGCTTATGACTGCTCACTCGATTAATATTTCAGTTTTTTCTTAGAAGACTTTTTTTTTAGCTACATACTCCTTTGTGTACTATAGATTATGAATTACTGACTGGTTTTCTGACGTAGAATGGGATACCTGCAACTGATGTAGTGAGGATATCTCGATCTTGATTGGTTGCTGAAACTTAGCTTTTGGTTACGTAACCATCTGCTCTTTCCGTTCTATTTCGAGTAAGCCAAGTTCGTCAGGTATCAGTTCCCTTAAATTATACATTCTGTATTCCTTCGCAAAGATTTTAATTCTCTCACTATATATTTCTGACTTAACACAAAGACAGGCCCGAAGTCATGTAGAACATAAACAAACTAATTGTGGATCGAAGTTTCCAGATGCACAAGACAAAAATATATATCACGGTTACAATAAAAAAATGCCTCTTAGAATGACACAAAAATTACCTTTTATATTCATTTTGCAAAATTTTAAGCAGAATATTCTTTAGGAATCTTTTTTTTTTCTTTTTTTTTTTTGGTTCAAAGTTCTTAACTTTTAAAACTCATCAAAGAATTTTTTTCCCCAACTTTTTCCCCCAAAAGGAGCTTTTATTCAAAGTTTCGAATTTTTCCACGTTTTTTTTTCTTTTGTTAATTTTTTGACTTTGCTTTTGAATAAGATTTTGAAAATAAGAGGATTTTAATGTCTTATTGCGAAGCACGATTTGCTCCCCCCCCCCCTTTAGAGCAAAAATAAGCAAATCACATACCCCCGTCCCCAGGTAGGAGTTTGGGTAATTTTTAAACAGAGAAAATAGGGAAATGGATTATACTTATTAAAAGTTCAACATTGTTGAATTAATTATGCCAATAAGATTTTTTTTAAATAAATTAAGTTTACTCTTTTTTTTCTGTTTCCCAAGTCATGTTTATTTTTATTCGAAAAGGTTCACCCCAATCGATAGACTTAATAAAACAATTAAAAAAAAGTTTCTAATATCATTTAAAAGTAATTTGTTGAAGGGCAAGCATTTTTCCCATTAGTACTTAATAATTTGGATATTATTATTTATTTTATTAATAATAATCTTTTGCATTTACTTTATTAATACTCAATATTTTCTTGTTAATGAAGCCTAATACATATTTATCTAATATAACTTAATGCTTCTAATCTATGTTTTGAAGTGTTTATATAAATAAAACATCGTCAGTAACATTTTTTCAATAGATTAATGATAAGTACACACATTGATAATTTATAGCTAATTTGCAATTGAAAAAGATTTTCGGACCTGAATTTTGTGGACTAACATGCCCTTGTAAAAATCCTTAGATTTTTCGAGCCCCGTGCAGAATGATACTCTAACATCAACAGTTTGTTAAGAACTGCACAAAACATCGAGGAAATGAATATCAATAGCTAAACTTGAAATCCAAGAAGGCCAAGAATCTAAGAGGGATTTTAAGATTTTATCTTTGAAAATATGATCATTAAATCAAAAGTTATACTGTGAGACTTCCTTTTTAGTACCCTTTATTTTTCACAGATTATGGCAAAGTAAAATTTTGAAAGAAAACTCAAGTGTGGAATCTTCACCGCATTTTTTTCATAAGCTGTATATTTTCAATGTCATCTTAAAAGTTTGTATGGATTGTTGAACTTATTTCTTCCCCTCGTATTGGAAAACGAAATATTGCTTTTTGCATAAAAATGAAGCTCTGCCATTGTTTGGGTCAATCGAAAAGAAGTACACACTTCTTAGCGTAGTTCTCCTGTACGAAGAATAATTCGAAATTTCGAAAAAGGAATGCAGCAAAGTGTTCAACCCTCCTGTTAATCGATACTTCGGTTTTTTTGGGAGCTCCAGGGCTTCAACTATAGCAGTTTTTTGGACTCGTTTTCTTATAATATCCGGGCGATGCACCAAGAAATGCTTCCACAGCTGCTTCTGACAACAATATTCCTTTCAAAAATTTTTTCGTTCCTTTTTTCCAATGTCACTTTGCTTCTCCGACACATTTTTTGGCTCGAGTCAATCTCTTTTTTTTCCTCTTCTTTTTTTGAAAAGTGCTTTTTTGATCTCCTGAAAATGCTTTAAAAGGATGAAGTGTGCGTAAGTGTGTGTGTGAGAGAGAGAGAAAGAGAAAATATGTGGAAAAGCGTCATTACACTAAAAAAATATCGGTAAAAAATACCGGTTTAAATCACTGTAAAAAGTAACCGCAATCAGGGTTCTGATAGTTTATACCGTAAAATCCATTTTAACAAAACATGTTATGGAACAAAACATCTGATAAACCGTAATTTTTGCATTAATAATTACTTTAAAATCTCTAAAGCAGTCTATTCATATAAATATTACAGTAAGAATTATGGTATAATATTTTACGATAAAAAATGAATTTTACCGATGATGCACCCAAAGTACCGGTACTTTATACTGTGATTTGATCCAAACGTTTTTATAGTGTACAATTTCTGAAATATGTACATAATCTACACTTAAAGTTCTTATGTACTATGCGCAATTAAAAAAACTGAATATTTTAATAACTTTAATTTAACTAATAAAAACTAATTATTTTATTTTATTTCTTGTATTTGCTTCCAATTTTTCAAATTTTTAAAATAACATTTTACAAACCAATTTATTTGTCACTCAAATTTATTTCGTAGAACATAACATAAAAGCAATTTGTGAGTCAGTTTTATTCAAATGATTCAATTGAAACTGTGATAGAAACCATTAAAATCTTACATGCGTTGTCACGCGAACCTTTTCTTCGAAGAAGCTAAGAGAGAGAGAGAGCAAAATTATTCAACTTAACATGTATTTTTCACCATATGTCTTCCTTGCCTACAGTTTATTAAAATTTCTATGGAAATCTTTCTTTATCTATGTATGACGGAGTAAAACATGTGGTTGGAATTTACGATCTATTTATGGTTATCAATATTATGGTTTTATATCTATGTTATGGTTTTATATCTATTTTATGGTCTTATATCTGTTTATGGATACCCATCTATTTTATGGTTTTTAAACATGCTGAACTTCAAACTCCTTTATTCTCGACATTTTGATCTAGAAACTTATAAATTTTAGTTTATACTTTTAATTTCATACTTAATTAAATATTGATTTGCGATCCCTTATGTGCAGACGTTTTAGACTTCCTTTTTAAGTTGACATGCTTTTTTGAAGCACTTTTCGCCAAATTAAATAAAAAAGCAACAGTGTACGTGCCTTAGACTTGAATAAAAGCTATAATTTTAAACTGTCTTTTCCTTCCGGACCTTAAAACAAACGAATAATTTAAATACCCTAAAAGTTGTTAAACTTTTTTTAAAAATCGCCAATATGGCGATATTTTTTTCACTCTTATCAAAATCAATGCCTTAGACTCATTTTTTGCACATTTTATGAGCCAAGGTAATTCAGAATTTGGAGTAAGTATTTAAATATTAAAAAATTAGATCACAACCGTTTTTCATTTTCTAAAAAACGTGGCTTTTCTCCATATGCACCATTTTTAGAATAAACATAGAGGGCGCTGGCTAAAAATTGGCTAAACTTTACTTAACAGTCACGAGTTGCTAACTCATAACAGTTATGAAAATAGCATATTATTCGCAAAAAAGCATTTAAAGACGATCATTTTAGAGCACCCTATACTTAATGTTTTAGTTGGAAGAGATGTTTTGCGTCTCATCATCCAATATCATTAAAAAAAATTCATCTCTGAAATATTTACTTTTTTATTAGAAAAACTCAGAGTTTTAATTTTTCTTAACAAACTATCTCTTAATTCTTCCTTTAATATCTTTTAATCCCTTTAAGCCTTCGATGTCTAATGTGTTCCTGATTTATATAAAAAATTTGAAACATTATTAATGGCTCTGCGTGTTTCTTAAGTTGTTAAAAAACTTGTTGCTGATAAAAAACGCAATAGGGTATCAGTTTTAAAAATGCATGCAGTTTTTAAAATATTTCTTATGTAGTTGCATCACCGAGTAAATATTCAAAAAAATTTTGCACACCTTCCATGAAACAATTTTTTAAAAAAATTGACAAAAATAATGAGCGAAAATTTTGAAATAACGAAAAATATTATTTAAAATGAACAATTTTTAATTTCTTTTAGTGAAAGATGACCTACTTAGATGTTACTTACTATATATATCTATATGTATATATATATGTTTTGAAGTAAAACGAAATGCTCATGAATATAAAAGCCTTAAAAGATTCAACTTCGATCACCATTTAAAGTTCAATGCAGAAAAACAACAGGGATAGTTTTTTAGATAAGAACATCGTTCTTTGATTCCATGGAAAAGGAATTAAACATAATTTTCAAATAATTAAAAAACATCATTTTTAGATTTTGCGTCTTAAGCATTTTCGAATCGTTCATTCATTGTAGATCCAAATCACAATTTCGATACAGCAAACTATATATGGAAATCGCTTGACCAGAACTATTTTAGAAATTAATGGCGTATCTTTTAAAACTCATAAATGTAGTTTTATTGGAGTGCTTTAAAATTAATGAAGTATTTTTTCTACTTTATATGCGAAGGAAATTAATTAGAAAAATATTTTTCTTTATTATAAAAGTAGTTTTGTAATTTTGAGTCTGAATCATATTGGAAAGATTTATTGGTTGTAGATCCAAATTGCTAATAGCGAACGAAACGACCTATAGGGGGCGTTGTTATTTGAGACGAATGCCTGCTAACAGAACAACATGATCATCAGCGTCACAGGAGATTTCTTCAGTGTAGTATGGTAACGTTCCTTCTTTATTGTGGCTTACTAAATTTTAAAAAAAATGTTTGATATTCTTTCGTATGCAAGTGAAAACAAAACCGAATCTTTTTTTTTAAATTAGGGATAGGATTATAGGGATTAGTAAAAAATCTTCTTATTAGAGTTAAAACTTAGTGAATGAGAAATCGTTCAACTAAATTTAATGATCTAATATAAAAGGTCTATTTAAACTTTGCATTCTATACTTTTCTGAATTATATTACTTCATTAAAATATGCAAAAAGTATACAGAAGCATATAATAATTATACTATTTACTTTTGCAAAAAAAAATTTTTGTCAACAATTTTTATCAAAGAATTATAAACTAAAAAACGTAAAATAAAGAATGATTACAATAAAAAAAGCGATTGATTGCTGATTTTGAAGTACAAAACTTTCATATTGTTTTTTTTTAGTCTTGAAGTTCTTAATCAGACATAAAAAAACATTCTGTAGAGAACTATCATCAAATTAGAAAATTTTTTATTACAAAAATCGTAACACTTACCTGCTTTATAAATCCGGATAATTCCAAATGAAATGTTCTTCGTTTGAAAATTTTATTCTCAAGAAATTATTCATTTAAAATTAAGAAATACTTACCAGGAAAACGATAAAAAAAAATTTAATAATCAGCACAAATGATACTATTTCACGTAATTCGGATGATTCTTTACTGTTGATTTTCGAATTATATTGGTACAGAAATCTATACTATTCTATAAAGAAGAGTATTACCTATAACTATTACAGTTCTACACGTTCTGAAATCACATTAATTCATTGGAATGAAAAAAAGCTATGTTGACTTCACTTTAATTTGTAATAAATTAAGGAAAAGAAATGTATTTAACTATAATACACGCATCTGTAACAGAATGCGATCACGAAATCGAAAGTTATCGGTTGCAGGTTTGTTGATAATAGAAAGGTAAAAATTATTGAGAAATTTCTTCAAATGTTGGGAGCGTTCTGTTTCAGAAAGATTTACCAATATTCTGGGTCCTTTTTTCAAGTTCTGCAGCCTTTTCCTTAGGGAAATGTTGCTTCTTATTTGCTGCTAAGAAATAGCACCCTACTCTGATAAAACTAAATGAAAACTTGATAAATAAAAGCCTGAAAATAACCTCTCCACTAGAGGGCGTATTGGAGTGTTGCAATCGCGAATTTCGATACAGAGAACGATCATAAATTGCATCACCCGAGCTATTTTTCTTAAAACTCAAAAATACGTGCTTCACGTTTGATTGGAGTGCTTTAAAATTAATTGCATATTTCTCTATTTTAATTAAGAAAATAATAATTATGAAATTATTTTTCATTATTATAAAATTAACTTTATATTTTTGTGTCTTAAACACTTTTGAAACATTTATTGATTGTAGATCAAAATTACTATTTTGATACAGCAAGCAAGGAAATATAAATGGTATCACCATAATTATTTTAAAACTAAATAGAACAACTTATAAAGCTAAAAAGTGCTTGCTTCGTGCTTTATTGGTTTCAAACTTAATTTTATGTTTTTTATATTTTATACAAGACATTTTTTTTATTATAGAACTTTATTTTATTATTTTAAAATAAATCTTATATTTTTGCGTCTTAAACATTTTTGAATAATTTAATGATTGAAAACCCAAATCTCAATTTTGATACAGCAGACGAAGAAATATTATCACCACTAGAACTATCCTTGAGCTAAATTTCACATCTGATAAAGCTCTAAAGTGCGGGCCAGCGTTTTATTGGACAGTTTTAAAATTAATTTTATGTTTTTTCCATTTTATATAAGAAAAAAAATTGATTAGGATTTTTTTATTGTTATAAAACTAATTTTGTATTCGTTTGAATTAAAATTTTTGAATCATTTATTGATTGTAGATCCAAATCACTATTTCGATACAGCAATCGAAGAAATATAAATTGCTCCATCAGAACTATTTCAGAAATAAATGACACAGCTTTTAAAACTCATAAATGCGTTCTTGCGTTTTATTGGAGTGCTTTAAAATTAATTTTATGTTTCTAATGATCGAAAAAATCTTTTCCCATTTTCATATTTACGTATATTCAAGGAAATGAGCTTTTCCCAAAAAGGCATCGGAAATTAAAGTGTGAAATCATTTTTATGAGAATCGTTTTACATTTTTCAAGCAGCCAGTCAAGGAAGAAATTGCTTTAAATTTGATTATTTTTGGTAAAAAAGGAGAACTAGTAAGACATTAGATGATTTCAAAATTGTTCTTGAAGTGTTCTTTACCGCCGAAATATTTCTTTTGATCCAATATAATGACGCCCCCTTCAATGGAACATTATCTCTTACGATCAAAATGCTTCTGCTGAGAAAAGAGCAAAAGAAAAAAAAAAGATTAAAATAGAAAAAGAATAGTTTTCCAGAACTTGACAGAAAAAAAATCACAAACAGATTCAGATAACTTTTTACATTTGGAATGATGAGATTGGAAAATGTGATATGGAGTGAATAGAAGGAAAGAAAACGGATAAAAAAATGTTTGGAAAGTTTTTAAAGTGCGTATTTATGCCTTTTTTTTATATAGAATTATTTGTAAAAATTGTTTCATTTTTTCGAAACATAGTAGTTTTTGTTATTACAGCTGTTTGAAAAAATGTTTTTGAATGGTCGTTAAAAAAACACTCTTAGTTGTCTCGGTTATTACATTTGATTTGTAAAATATAACCTCACAGTTGAGAAGACAACATTAAGTTTAAGTTTCGTTTATAAATCATCATCATTGAAAATTGTTTGAATGGAGCAGAAAATGTTTAATTTTTATGGGTAAAAATTTATCTTCTTCGTCCCAGGGTATAAATAAAAAAATATATCTTGTTTTAATGAACTAATTTAAACTCGTCGTTTTTTCCATTATAAAAATAGTATACAAATTCATTTGTAAATAAATAAAAAAATTAATTTCGAAAAAGAATTATATGTTTAATTAATGATGTGTGACTGAAATGCAACATTAGCAATTAAGTAAAAATATTTATGTGTTTAATATACAATTTATAAATATTATATAATTATTATTATTATATTACATAAATATAATATTAATAATTATATCGTTTATAAATATTATATATAATTTATAAATATTATATGTGTTTAATATAGTAAGAATATTTATCATTTTCTGTACTTATTCCAATAATAAATAGGATTAATTCATCATCAAGATGGAATTTGGAATGTTGCGCGAGAGATGAAAAATGAAATTTAACGTAAATTACGTTATATTTCATTATTTATGTAAACTGCGTTAAATTTCATTTTCAATTAAGGGTTCCTTGCAGAAATTCAAAATAAAAAATTAAGAATCAAAATTCACTTTAAAACGTAAGAAATTCCAGATCAAACTACGGCATTCCGAGTGCTTATCTATTCAAAAATTAATAAATTAAAATTGAAATTAATTAATTAAAATTAATATTTTTACTGGAACATGTTATGGAACAAAAAGTCAGATATACAATAATTTTTACAGTAATAATTACCATAAAATCACTAACTCACTCTAATTAAAAAAATATTAATGTAAAAATTGCGGTATAATATTTTACGGGAAAACGGCTTTTACAGTAAAATGAATTTAATGTATGATGCACCCAAAGTTCCGGTACTTTATACCGTAATTTAATCCAGAAATTTTTACTATGTATTGAATATTTTTTCAAGATTGCATGGACACATCATTAATTTTTAAATTGCACATGTTTTTTTTTAAATTGTAATTTGATGTTTTTTTAATCGGAATTTGATGTTTTTTTTAATTGGAATTTGATTTTTTAAAATTTAATCTATAATTTGAATAAAAATGAATGAAAATCCATTTCATCAATCCATTGGCTGTCAGACGATTCTAAACAATTCTTTTGTTAGAAGTTAGCATGTTCGAAAGAATTATTCTCCAGTTATAGTGGCAACATCTTGAAATCTTCATGTATGGTTGATGAGAAAGTCATCCATGACTCAAAATGAGAGGAAATGTTTGTTTGTGGAAAAGGGTGAGGAAGAATCGATGAATCTTCCTTTTAGAGATCGATCGACGGATGAAGATGTTACCGTAGTCCAAACATCGTAAAGTCATGACCTCCTCCCCCCTCATATACATCCAATCCCTATACATTTGACTTGAGCATCTTGTCTGAACATTTCCGCATCGTCAATGCCAGACAATTTATTCTAATGTGCAGAAAGTGATCCGGAATCTTTAAGGAGACACGCAAGCATTGATATAAACGTTACTAGCACATAAAACTGAAAGGTTTTGAAATTTAAATGAAAATTTACAATGTACAATTTTTGTAAAGTGCAGAGTATGAACAAGTAAAAGTAAAAACCAAAGTGAAAAGAAAGGAATATTTTACAGGTACACATAAGAAGCTGAAAATACAAAGTAGCATAGAATTTAATTAAAAATGGGTATAATAATAATAAAAAAAAACAAATTTGTTTATAACATACTCGAAAAATTAGTCTTACTAATATCTTATCGCTATGGAAATGAATTCAATCTCATTTTATGACAATTTTATTTTAAAATGTCGTAATCAAAGCTTACACAATAATGGTAGTATGTTTGGTCCCACAGTAGACTGACCGTAAAGACCTAGCAGATCACCGAAGTCAAGCATCACTGGCTGCGGTCAGTGTGCGGGCGGGTAACCACTTGGATCAGTTTGCGTAGGGACCGAGGGTGAGCGGTATTGGTCCTCATTAAACTGTTCTATCGTAAAGTACTCGACTTCGCGAGCATGTCGTTGGGCTACCGAAGTGAGGTTGCCATCCCTTCCGCTGAGGATCAAAATTGTGATGGCATGTCTTCAAATTAACCTCAGGGATGTTGCCCACACCGTCACCTATATCCTATTGTGCAGCTCAAGTGCGACGTAAACGAACTACTACTACTAGTATGTATGAATCCACACTAAATTTGTCGCTAATAAAGAGAAAAAAGTTTGTAAATATTATTCCTCAACCAAGCATTATTACCCCCGATCTACCCCTTTCAGGGCACGAGGAAAAAATTTACTCGTCGTCGCGATAGTCCCCACAGGAGAGGGTGTCGCAGTTCCGGAACCGTACCGCCAGGCAGAAAGACCACCAAAGCATCACACGTGGCGTTTATTCAAATCAATATTAAGTTATATCATGCCGTTTAGCGGTTTACAATTTACTGTAATAACATAATACAAATAAAGTTTACCCAATTATTGTGACGTGGCACAAGTATGAGTTGCCATTACAATCCCGAGTGAATGAGTGATCCCGAGTTTAGAGTCATAATAATTTGATCATCTGGGTGAAGTAAATCATTCAAAAAAAATAGAGCTGTTAAATCAATAAATATATATCCCCTTACTTTTTTTTCAAAGAATATCTAAAAAGAAATTATAACGAACAAAGCAAGCATGCACGAGACGATTACAATTCAAATTAAACACAATTACAGAAGACGCCAGCAGAGTCAGGCCTAAGTATCGTTAAAATCAGAATAGAAATTCACAAAAATTTGTAAAAATTGCAAAAATTAGATAAAAAAAACAGAGTATAATTGAATCTAAAATCACATTAAGAGGTTAAAAGTAAAAGTTAAGCTAAAAAAACATTAAAAATCTTGAACGATAAAATTTAAGAACAAAAATTTAAAAATTGAGCAGGCCAATAAGTTAAAATAATTAGTTAAAAGTACTTGGAACTGTGTGAGGTTTTTTTTCTTTTTTCCATTTTATTGTAAATGAAATTGTAAATGAAATGTATTAAAATTCTGCATGGTCTTTCGTGTGATGGATCAACTTCAAAGGAACCTATCAGAAACCATCATATTTTTTGATTGTAAGGAGCTAAAGCGTCCAAAAGTGATAATTATAGGAAATTGGACTATATTTTATTATAGACCAATATGAATAAAACCAAATTGTTTTGATGATTTGTTCTGGCTTGTCGAACAAGAGCTTTCATCAAAATTTATTTTTAGAACCATCAGGAATCTTTTTTCTCCCATTATTCAGAGGCGCTTTGGATGATCGGGAAGTTTGAAATGATTGATTCGCTCTACAGCTCAATATTTGATTGCTCCATGTGCAGTTTAAGTATTCCATGCGCACATTGACTTAAGCAGACGCTGAATAACGCCAAAATGAGAGCGTTTTAAAAATCACTTATTCGGAAGGAACCAAGTTTTCAACTTTTCCTTCTTGGAGCAAAATTTTACGAATTAAATTAATAACATATTCTTAAGCTTTTGATCACAAGCTTCCAAAATGCGCTGAGTAGTTTTTGACCCATAATTTTTCCAAGTGTGTTACAGAACACAATTTTGTGTTCACACTTTTAAAACTTTTTCCAAAAATGTAGTTAAGTCACTACGAAAGTAATTGATTAAATTTGCAAGTTAGATTTTGTTTAATTAGATTCTTTTGATTTATTTGGGCATCCTGTTGGCGAGGATGTCCTTTCCTGATCCAAGGAGATGGACATCCTGCGTGGAGATACAATCAGACAACAGTGATGATTATAGCATCCAAAATGTTTCCTAGGAATGTAATTTGTCTTATGAAATGTTTATTCTCACAATAGTTTGTACAAAATATGGGCGTACTCGTGTATGACGTAGCCTTGATTTAGCGAGAGCCTGGATTTAGAGAAGAAATTTGTATGCTCCAGACCAAGAATATTTGTTAAAATTAGTGATAATGATGAAATGATTGAACCACGACATTTGCACATAAGGACACATGGAATTGACATATAAGTTGCTGACTTTTTAAGACTTAAGAGGTGCAAGTAATATTGCCATGCAATATATTAGAAGAAATTTGTATGCTGCAGACCAAGAATATTTGTTAAAAGTATTGATAAAGATGAAATGACTGAACCACGACATTCACACCCAAAGACATATGGAATTAGCAAAGAAGTTGCAGACTTTTTTAGACTTAATATGAGCAAATGATATTGTCATGCAATAAGGGGCAAAATTGAAAAAATTCGCTACTGGTTAGTTGCCAGTTGTATAATTTTCAACTGTGACCACTTTTTAAACGATGGGTGAAAGTGTGGATAATAACTGTTAAAATAATGGTAAGAATTTCTTTTAAAATATTTTAAAGCATAATAAAAATATATTAAAAATTACAAAATTTATTTTTAAAATGAGAAAACATTTAAGGAAACAAGCATAAATTAAATTATTTTTTAGAAAATTATAAAATATTTTCGTAACAATTGCGTTTTTAGTAAAAATAATTATAATAAAATGTTGCATTTTCAACAAAAAAGGTTCACAATTTGGCTGACCATTTTTAATCGCTATTTGTTATATTTATTCACCCTGTGACCGGTGGAGAAAGTTTGTTTTGCCTGATACTATGCAACATGATCATGCTATGCATTTTTATATTGCAAGGTTCAAATTAATCTTAAATAATCAGTGCAATTAGTATTAGCTTTAAGCAAATTCAAAGTAACGTATATTAAAGTATAAACCGCAATATTCACTATAAAAAGTGAAAAAATTAGTGAATATATTACATATTGTTACGGTTTTCTGACTAACGCAATTTGAGTTTAACCACAGTGCGTGGACGAAAATTTTTCCACGGATCTCAGGATTTTTAAGGGGTGAGAACAAGATAAATGTTGCGGTTAACGTAAAACAAACGCAATTCAAAATCTCTCGATTATTAAGGTAGAATTCCGGTTATATGAAATTTATTTTACATAGCGCTTACAAAGTTTATAAGTTGGTGGAGAATAAAATCCATCAGAATGTACTTAATACACAATACTTAAGCTATTCAAGTGTAAAATTTTGTCATCAAAACTGGTGACAAATTCTGATTAAAAATACAAAAAATTTTTTATTTCAATCAAGGTACATAATTTAAAACTTTTCAAAACAAAGTTGGCGCTAGTCATTTCGAGATTTTATAGG
Organism: Parasteatoda tepidariorum; assembly: GCF_982258835.1. Taxonomy (NCBI): domain Eukaryota; kingdom Metazoa; phylum Arthropoda; class Arachnida; order Araneae; family Theridiidae; genus Parasteatoda; species Parasteatoda tepidariorum. Next base: position 32,328,972 of record NC_141756.1, read on the forward strand.
GTAAATCTTTGCATCGTCAGTTTAAAATGAGAAGAGCATATTTAATAATGCAATTAGCCGAGAATTCATTTTATCCGTTGAATCTTTCTAGAATGAGAATGCCCCTCTCTGTAATTAGACCGAAGTAATTAAAGCCTAATCTGTCGGAGCAGCCCTGAGTTCCGGAAAGAAAGGTAAAAGGCTTTACCTCTCCTAATTACAGCTTCGAATTCCAAATCTTCTCTCTCCCCCTTCACTGTGCAAGCTCTGTGTTCTGATGGCCAAAGGGGAATTCAGCAGTGTGGCGAAGGTTTGTGACAAAGGATGCTTGCCACATAATCTTTAGAGAGAACTCTTTTAGAATAGAACATTTGAATTGAATTCCGAGGAGTATGTTCCCGAAAACAAGTGAGTAGTTTTAACCCTTATATGTTCGAACACAATGTTCTTTGTTTCAGATTCATTCCTATTCAACGTTTTGGACATATCGATTTTTGCAATGATAACTATGCAAGTTGTTATGTTAAATTTTGCTCGGAATCGATTAGATTCAATATATATCAATATTAAATTTATTCAAAGGTATAGAGTGTGAGAAAAGCTACTGTTCTAAATGTGTTCTTCACCTTAATCCGAATTTGGCTTTACATTGTGGAGAAAACTTTTACTCACAGTGAGTCACATTTACCAAAGAATGAGTCCCCAAGTTGTTCACTTTTCTTAAAAAAAATGCTTTTTTTAAAATTTCGTCTTTATACTTAATTACACTAGTTTTAAAAACTGTTGAAACTGTGTTTAAAATTTAAATAAAGAATTAATGAATAGTGAAAGTTTCAGACTTAGTTGTTTAAACAATAATATTTTAGTTAAAAATGTTTTTCCTTACTATAAGAGGTTGAAATTAAAATTAATGACGTACAATTTACATTTTTAATTATTAGGTTAAAATTTCATGAAATCCCTATCAAATTTCGAACAAACATTTGTGGGTGTAATACTTACAGAACTAAACCAATCAATATTTTCTGAAACTACTTAAATAAATAAAGTTATTTACAATAAAGTTATTATTCAAGAAGATTTTTACATGGATTATCACTATTGTTGTTGTAGGCTATTAAGGCTGGGGTGCGATTTTTCTTAATTTCCAGTGGCGTCATCTATGGCCGAAAATTCCACTTTTGCCACACTCATACCTCACACCAGTTTATAGGGTGGAGTCATTCATTCTAAGAATATTTATTTGAATATTTTGAATTATCCAGTGTAATATTTTATTTTATTTTTAAACCGACAATGAACAGCCGATCCAATTTTGAGTTTACGACTATCAATGCTTAACTCCGTAGTCTTGTAATCTTTGGTCCCAACCTAAGAGACAAGGTAACTCCTGGATCACGCATTGAGGCAAACTATCCTTCTTGGCGGACATTTTGCTGAAGCTAACCCGTATTTGCCTTACTTGAAGAGGAAAACTACGGAACTCTCCAACGGTTAGCCCGAGGGCAAGGGAGCTCTAACCTATGATCCATCTATCACTGAAGATATTTTAGGTTCGAAATATTGCCGATTCAAACCGACAATATATTAAGCAATAAGAGCAGAATTCATATTAACCAGTCAACGCTGCGATTCGATCCTGGTCTCACCTCATTGGGAGGCATGTGCTCTATTTTCTAAGCCACCGCTACTCATCTATTATAATATATAATTATCTTACGCAAACACAGCTTCGAGCCAATCCAAGGTAACAGACAATCCAAATGAGGTTCTGTTCTTCAGTAAGAACGCGTTTTAAAAAAAATCCCACTACTCTCTATTCTCGCCTTTATTTCATAATTTGTAATCTGTTTACTTAGTTACGCTGAGTGGTAGTGCTTCGCGCTCCCTTACCACAGGTCCTGGGTTCGATCCTCGGTCTGGGCAAGGTAGACTTAGTCTTTAATCCCTGGGTCGATAAATGAGTACCAAGCATGCTTGGGAACTAAACACTGGGGGTTCAGCGTTCGGCTGACCACCTAACCAGAGCATCTGCTCCTGCAACCCAAGGTCAGAAAAACTGATATGGGTACAGTAGGCCTTGGCTTTCTATGGGCTGTCGTGCCACTGAGTTTAGTTTAGTATATATATATTCATAAAGGGGTTTTGCTATACAAATAGATCTTAAGAAATAAAAATTTAGAAACTAGACTTTTTGCAATTTTTTTATTTATCTATGCATGCTTTTAATTTTTAATAATGAAGTTATTTTTTAAATTTTTGTGCGTTTACAATGAAAGTATAAATTAAAAAAAAAACTTCGATTAATTAGATTATAGTATGAAAAAATATTGATAGTGCATTAAATAATATTCATAAAGAATATTTCTCTAACTATTCCGTCCTTTTATTATTTCATAGAACACCCTGATTTACACAAGTTTATCTTTTCAACAACAACAAAAATCCCCTCTAGGCTCATACTTTTTTTTCTTTTGATCTCCCTAAAACTTCTTTTAGCATTTTTCTCATTTTAAATTAAACAGCTTATTTCATAAACAAAGGAGTTTTTTCTTTCAAAAAATAAACTTAATGCGTGGAAATATTTTTTTCTTTTGGAAAAAAACTTGTTTTATTAAAATGTTAAGCTTCAAATATATTGAAGAAAACCCTTAGGCATAATGCATTCATTTCATCTATGAATGATTCAAATTTTTTTTTTAAAAAAAGGATTAGAAAGTGATCAATATTGCTACAAAAAGCGAAACTTTAGTAACGACTCAACAAAGCAGAAAAAAACAAAACAAAAGATAATTAATTGAATTTGTTAAACATAATCTGCTTTACAGTAATTGTAGTTTTAAAGATAAAATAAAGTGTCTTTCTACATGGTTTTATAACTTCAATAAATATGAATTTCCCAAGAGACTGCCCATAAAATCGATTTATTGCTTCTTGGGATTATACAACGTAATAAACGCAACAAAAAGACGAAAAAAACTTGTTTTTCGTTCTCAACGAAACGGAAAAAGAATTCATTCACGGCTCTGAGATTTCATTATTAATTGATATAAGTGTGAGGCGAAGCATCTAAGGATTACAATGTAATGGAACGTTTCTTTTAATCTGTTAGAACAAATATTGAGAATTTTCAACGGACTTAATCTCAATCGATTTTATTTCTAAATATAAATGTGCGAAAAGATGGATTAAATGGACAAAATTGTTACAGGAGAAATTTTTACTTTCAAGTTACATTTAAGAAGAAATGACAGTCAATAGAACATTTTGACAATTTTTGTTTTCATGAAAAAGAATTTATTTTTTTTAATCAGATGAATATTTCCTGATTTTTGCTTTAAATTATGACTATTTATTCATTGTTAAAGAAAAATTTATTTCTCTCGATATAATTTTAAAAGCTCGCGCTTAACTTGATGTCAAAAGTTATAAAAATAAAAATAAACTAGGAGGCTCCGCCCCCTGCTCGCTAACTCTCGCCAACCCCCGAGAATTGCTACGCAATCCTATGTGGTTCACGCCGTGAACCATGGCTCGCTGCGCCAATGAACACAATCTTCTAGCACAAAGACATAATATATTATCATCAAAGACATAGTATTTTATCATCAAAGACATAGTATTGTACTTATGTAGAAGAATTCTACCAATGTTCTCATTGGCTTTTAAAAAAGTATATTAGCTATTTAGATTGAATATTTAGATATTATTAGAAAAAATCAAAACATTAGCTAAATAAGAAACATATTAGCAAAATAAATTATCAAATATTGCTTCACTAATATTCTGCATTTTAAAGCGTGAAAATTCAATGCATAAATAAACGCGAAATATAAAAAAATTCAATGCATTCAATACAAACACTTAAACGTTTTTTAGACGTTTAGGTAGCTCCCAGTAGAAAAATATCAATTCAACAGCGGCCTTTTAAAGCATTCTCACTTCAATTAATTAATTAATTCCTAATTGAGTTTAAATTAAATATTGTCATGTTTTCAGTGCATGAATCTGAATTGAACAACCTGATAATGCTCACTCTGGTTATTGTTATCTGGTTGCTCACTACGTGCTCTTGCGCGCCGAATCCAATCAATTAAAAATGAAAACTGTTGCCAGCGCGAGAAAAGAAATATCATCGGTTTTATTGATACATACATACATACGTACGTATTAGCGTTTTATATAATATAGATGAACAAGTAAAATCAAAATAATAAAAGAGAGAGAGATTTCACGTTGCCAAATATAAGTCTTAAAATTTATACCAACATTTTTAAAAATATAAAAGACAAGAGAGACAAAAACATTTCCAGTTTGAACTGTAATATGATTTCAGGTTGTCGTTATGTATAATGTTGTCGTTGTTAACAATTAAAATAACTTCTCATTTTTTTCCCCTTTCTATCAAATCGTACGTTCTGTATTCGCGATCGCAACGCTTGAGTACACCCCCTAGCGGGAGCCTGAAAATATCCGCATGAGTTCTATCATAACCGTTGGCAAAGACGTTCGCCACTTTCTTAGCCGCAAATAAGATGCAAAATTTCCCTAAGGAAAATGCAGAAGAACTTGAGAAAACTAACCAGAACATGCCAAACATTGAAGCAGAACACGCCAAGCATTCGAAGTTACAATTTCTCAATAATGTTTACCTTTCTATTATCAACAAACTTGCAACTTTGGGATCGCATACTGTTACAGATGTGTGTACTACGATAAAATGCATTTCTTTTGGTCTTCAATTCATTACAAATTAAAGAGAATACAGCATTGCTTTCTTCATTCCAGTGGATAAATGTGAATTCAGAACATACAGAACTGTAATATATTATTATAGTTATAGAATATTCGTCTTCTTTATAGAATAGTATATATTTCTGTATCTATATAATTCGGAAAACAAAAATAAAGAATCATCCGAATTACGTGAAATAGTATCATTTGTGCTGATTATTAAAATTTTTTTTTTTTATCGTTTTCATGGAAAGCATTTTTTAGTTTTAAAAGAATAATTTCAACTAGAAATCAGCTATTCTGTCTCCAAGCTACGATTTGAAATTCATATCGAGATCATATAATTATATAATTTTGATGTATGGTATGTTATCTAAAAGTAATGAAGGAATAATCTATGTAGATATTACTTGGAAATAAAATTTTCTAACGAAGAACATTTCATTTGGAATTCTCCGGACTTATAAAGAAGGTGAGTGTTATGATTTTTATAATAAAAAATTTGCTTGCAAATAATATTTTTTCTTATTTGATGATAGTTCTTTACAGAATGGTTTTACGTCTGATTAAGAACTATAAGAATGAAAAAAAGAAACAATATGACAGTTTTTTTTATTTCAATATGAGGAATTTTTAGAATCGCTTTTTTATCCTAAGAATTCTTTGTTTTACGTTTTTTAGTTTATGATTTTCAGATGAAAATTGTCGCCAAAAGACTTTTTTTGAAAAATTAAATGGTATAATATTATGTATTTATGCATACTTCTTGCATATTCTAATTTTTTCAAGTAATATGGAATTTTCAAGAAAATAATTTTTCAAGAAAAGTATGGAATAATTCGGCACTTATGTATCAACGCCACCGCAGCTACAGATTTGGCAGTTTTTAAGTGCCGCCAATCTACACCTAAAATTTTTGCGACAAATCATAAAATAAAACACTTTATTTAAGATCAAAGTAGTCAATCGGATTTCGGTGAGAAATGAGCCAATATAAAGTTTAACATAGATACAAAACAAACTATATTTTCGTTCACCTGATGGTGTCGCCATATTAACTCTACTAAATAGGATTCCAAATGAGATAACATTTCCAAAACGTACGTTTACCTAGATAAAGTTTCACGTCATGGGAATTGGTACATTTTCGTTTTATTTTGGTAAAATATTTCGCTCTTGAAAAAATTAAGTTGCATCTTGTTTTGTTTTTGGCAAATTCCAAAGACAAATTTTCGTAGCACTAAAAAATGGCGACAAAAAAGAATTTTTTTTTGTTTCGTAAGCATTCTTTATTTTAAGTTGTTTAGTTTCTAAATAATGATTTTTATTGAAACTTGAAATTTTTTGATAAAAATTGTTGTCAAAAAACTCTTTTTACAAAATTAAATTTCATAAAATTATGAGGCTTATGTATACTTTTTGTTCATTTTAATTTTTGAAGTAATAAGATTCTTAAAACAATGGAATGTTAAGTTTAAATAGGCCTTTCATGTTATATCATTAAATTTAGCAAAACTATTTCTCGGGTATTAGGTTTTAATTCTTAAAAGAATATACATATTTTTTTCTGTTAATTTACAAATATTTTTCCAATGTGTTTTGGATGCTCCTTCTCTAAATAAAAAGTGAAACCATTTTGTGTTCGTTTTGCATAAGAAAGAATATTAAAAATTTTTCTTTTTTTAATTTAATAAGCCACAATAAAGAGGGAACGTTACAATGCTACGCACTACATTAAAGACGTCTCCAGAGTAACTGAATGACTGTTCATGTAGAAATCGCAGGTATTCGTCTCATACAATAACGCCCCCTATAGTTCGCGGCGATCGCGAATTCTTAAGTTCAAGCATATTTGTCAATGCAGATAGCTGTTAATTTAATTATGATTAACATATTAGCAAAGTGTTCTTACATAAAATAATAATTATTATTACATATTTTATGAACAAAAGGATATTTTCTGAAAAATATCAATTTTTGAAGGGAAAAAAAAACAATGGTGAATAATAAGCATTCACTAAGGTTGCTGTGCGAACGAACAGGGTAAGGAGTTTCTTAGTTATCTTAAAAAATTGTTCACAATGTTCCTCAATAAATAATTGAAAACAACGTTTTTGCTTCCACACATGACTTTTTGTTAAAGAAGAATACAGTTATGATACAATTCTTACATTTATTTTTTATTTCAAATTATCATGGAAGATTGTTGGATTGTTGAAAATATTTTTTTGGTAGTTTTATTTCCTTAGTTTTGGTAAAATAAATTGAAATGGAAAAAATATTAGAAATTGATATACGCATTCAGTGAGTTGTATGAACGAGAATTCTTTTCGAAAAGCAATATATTGTTTAAAAAAAAGAATAATATTCTGTTGCATTCGTGATTGAAAAAATACTCGCTTTAAAAAAAAACGAGAAAAAAAGTCAAACGATGGGAGCAGTGAGTTGAGAATCTTCTGCTGCCTCTGCTTTTTCCAAATAAACGGAATTACTGTGCTTCAGTTGGCAGCGCTCACTGTCGTCTCCTCTTCTGATGCTCGGAAAACCAAACACAGTTTGAGTAGAAGCCTGCTGAGGGATCGGACGCATCTTCTTTTGCTTCCTTACGAACGGAATACGAGAAGAACCTTAGCGGAAAAGAGAGTGAGTCCACGTGGTTTTTGTTTATTTTCCACTTTAACTTAAGGTTACACATTCCTTCTTTAAGTATCCAAAACTTAGCATTCACATTTAAAATATAAACTGTATTAGTTTTTTGAATTTTTTTAAGAACTTAATGAAGTTTGCTCGCCATTATTGTAAAATGAGGCATTTTTCTAGTGGAAAAAAAAATGATATTTCTGATCGTTAGTAAACAAAAGTTTAAAATATTCAATGAGAAAAATATTTAGAAAATTCTTTATTTAAAGAATAGTTTGTTTAGTATTTAATGAGAAATTTTTTATTTAGTTTTAATTAGCATTTAGTGGAAAATAATTAGCATTTAATTTAAAATTTCTGTTCATAAAATCATTTGCTTAGTACCTAATGAAAATATTTTTGGCAAATTCTCTTATATAAAATCGCTTGCTTAGTATTTGAGAAAAAGATTTATAAAATTCGCTTATTTATAAAATCGTTTGCTTAATATTTAATGAAACAAATTATTGAATATCCCTCTATTTATAAAATAGTTTGCTTAATATCATTTGATAACGAAAGTTTACTTGTTTACTTGCAAAAAGGTGCGGAAGTTTTCAGTGTGAGAGGTTTTGGCAAATGATATCACTTGATATTACTTATAAAAAACATTTTTATAAGTAATATCAAGTGATTTTTTCCCATGAAGTTTGAAGTAAGGGATATTTATAGTCATTAACTTCTTGATAAAGCGATCATTCATTTTTGATTTAATTTGAATTATAATACATTTGGTCAAGACAACTTTCGACTTTCTCTACAGTAATAAAGCATAATTTTTTTAATAATAGTATTTATTTTATTTTTTTCTTATTATTATCTACATATGTCACATGTTGAGTTTTTTTTAATAGTTTATCAAAGAGAGCGGCAAAGCATTTGACCTCTCTTAATGATATTATTTTATACTTTTCTATCTATCTCTAGCAATCTTTGGTCATAATTGCATGAATCAAAGGATGAAATATAAAACTCATTTTCCCTATCTAATGTCCAGCAAATTATTTTGTTACATCATTATTTGTTGTTATTTTTTTTAAATCTAAATTAATCTATGTTTTGTGGATACCAAAAGACTTCACCCCCTGTTCCCTCCACTCACCAACACACGTAATTGCTTCGAACCAGTCATTGTTTTGTTTTCTTCTTCTTTAAAAGTCGATATTTCATGCAAAAAAAGACAATTCTGCTATCAAAATATACAATTATTTTTATTATATATCAGAATATTTTTATTTTATGTTAATAGTCAGAAAATGGACAATAACCTAAATTTAAAAAGTAATGGTCTAAACTTGAACAAAATATTTAATCTAAAAAATACAAATTGTGAAGCTTAATAAGAAGAAATAAATAGGAAGTAATTTTACTCGCTGACGAGACTTATTACAATTCAAATAAAGAACGGTTTTTATCTCTCTTGTATAAATTTTCTTATTTTCACAAATTTTATTATAAAAGCTAAGATTTATGTCTGGAAATGTCTACTTTCTCTCTCTTTGTTGCTTTTGATTGACATAAACTCAAACACGAGTTAACAGAGTATTATATAATCAAACAGAATAATATATAATAAAAATAAAAAGCATAAAAAATTTCGATTCAGCTCAAACTAAACTGTAATATTCATAATTTCCTTTGATCCCTTTCACCTTTGAAACAATAAACCCAAGATGGCCTCAAATACTCTTAATACAAACTTAAAATATTTTTATTAGGCCTAAACTACAATATTTAAAACGATTTCCAGCTCTCTCTTAATTATTTACGTATTCAACTCATTAGCGAACATGCTTATTATGACATACTATAATTATATAATAAAATAATTCATATCTATAATATATATAATAAAATAAATTATTAAGGGAATAGTCGGATTCAAGTCACAAATCCTCTAATTACAAAACTACCCTAAAAAGCTGTAATATCGAATAAACACTCATGCGCGGTAAAATACTTTGTCGTTTTTTGGTCTAGCTACATTGTATAACTCAATTCTTGGCTCAAATTTTTTTTCTTCCATTCTCTTTATCGTTTCGCAGTTTTCAATTTTGAAATAAAAAAGAATTCGAAAGGTTTTGGGGGTAAGAGAGAGAGCTTTAATATGTTTACGAGATTGGAATAAAAAATGAAAATAAAGCGTTGAATGGAGGGACCATTTCTCACTCGACTTTGTTTGGAACCGGGCTCATATTTCCAGAATCGAATTTCTCTGATCGTTTGCAAGTATGATAAAAGCGATGAATAAGAAAAAGACCCCGAGTCATATGAAAAGATAAAAAAAAAAAAAAAAAAAAAAAAGAATAATACATATTTCCACACTAACCCCCCAAGTAAAGATAAAAAAAAAAAAAAAAAAGTAAGGAAGAAATGTATGCAACGCCTCTTTGCAACAATGGTCAGGGACAAACCGATATTTCGCCCGAAAAAAGAACGTTTTGCAGCCGAAAAGTTGAATGCTCAGGAAGCGGGGGTTGAAGGAAGAGTGGAAAAATTGATTGTGACCGAGATGCTCGGGGGTGTGTTTCGCTGCGTTCCAAGATTATAACTCTTATTTGATAAGTTGGCGACAAAGTTCTTTCCGTGACTTTTCTTAGAAAACTCACCACGTACGCATTATTAGGACGTGATGTATTCTTATTGTTCTTTATTTCAGAATGTGAAGCGGAAAAATCAATAGAAGTAATATAGAAAACATAAGCTACAGGGTAGTTCCCAAAACAAATAAGAGCAAAACTAATTTTATTTTATTAAACAGATTCAAGTATATATTGTGAATTTTCGAATCGTGTTAGATGTAAACAGCGAATTTTAAACTTTTAAGAGGTGCAATATTTTATTAGATGTTGGTAGTAGGTACTGGTGATTCGCCTGACTTCCCAATATGACAACTGACCATTCCTATCACATTAAAAAAATTTCGGTGGTTGAGAATTGTACGAACTGTTAGAGGAAAATAAAGTTTAGAAAAAATGTGGCCCTCAGATGTCAAGCAGCAAATTATAGGTTTATGAATCATCTACATACATTTTCAGAAAAGTTCAGTTATTTTCACGGGGGGGGGGGGGGAAGAAATGCGATTCAGGAAAACAATATAATTAAATTAATTGTCAAGAATGGACGTTTCAAAGCTTAAATTATAAATAGGTAATAACCCGATTCGCTCACCATTTCACACATTTGTTACTCAATCACATTTTGTGTCTAGACGATAATCAGTTTATCAAATTGAAAGAAGAAAAAAAATAAGTTTAAGGATATTAAAATTTTTTAGTGTGTTAACACTACTATAGTTTCCAATTTATTGGAATGCAATTTTTTAACTTTAATTATTAACTTTAATTTATTAACTTCATTTACTAACTATTATTAACTTCAATTTATCAACTTTAATTTATTAACTTCAATTACCATTGTAACTTTATCTAGATTTTGCTTTAAATACTTATTTCTCACTTGGGACGATTGATTTTCTCTCCTTTTCTTTTGAACTGTGGTGGTTCAGGGGATAAGACGCTGACCTCCTAATAAGGTGACCCGGGTTCGAATCCCATCGATATCTGGTGGATACGGATTCTGCACCGGCTTTCACAGACCACAGTACTGTCGTAAAATATCCTCAGTGGTAAGAGGATCAAGGGTTAGAGTTCCCTTACCATTGGGCTAACCATGGAAGATTTTCGTGGTTTTCCTCTTCGTTTAACGAAAATGCAGGATAGTTCCATCAAAAAGTTCTCCACGAAGGCATATTTCTCCCAATACTTGATACCCTTATCTTCTGAATTCGGTTCAAAATTACAATGCTGCGGAGTTGAATAATAATATTCGTAAACTCAGAATCAGGTCGGTTGTTCAACGTCTTTATAAAATAAAAGAAAAGATCTATTTAATTTTATAGGCACTATAAATAATTTATGCCAAAGAGATTTTTTGGTAGTAATGCAAAAAGTTCAATCCAGATAATGGTTTACGCTATTGTTTGGACATGGTTTTGCATAAAGCTTATTATTTAAGTAAATATAACTCATTGACTGTTGAACAATTATAACACTGGTTATATGTTGGATTTTGTTTTAAATATGAATATTACAGAATGTTGAATAATAAGGTAATACTATAGAATTACTTTACGGAAAGGAACACTGTTTTTATTGCTTCAAGTCTTGAATTATTTCAATATGTAATTTTTATATATGATATTACAGTGGTTATTTTTTTAAAAATTTTAATAATCAAAACCAAAAACGTGATAATAGCAGAAAGTACCTCCATAAAAAGATGATATAGAGCTTTTGCATACTGCTTGTCGTACGTTTATCGTAAAGTTAACCTTATTTCCTTTTTATTATTTGTCATAGCGACACTATACTTTGAAGAGAAGTTTTCGCGCATGTGCATTGAAGCTCAAATAGTGTTAACGTATGAGTTAGGGCGGAAACATAACGCGCTGCAAAATCTTTCTATTTGCTGGTAAATACCGCTTTTAAATAAGGGATAAAGAAGTATCTTAGGGGTAAAAATTACCTTTATAAGTTTTATCAATTTTAGGCTGATGAAAACTGATCTGAATGTGATTGCCTGCCCAATAGGAATGCGATTAAAAAAAATGAGCAAATGTTTAATACCGATATCTTTTTATGTTATTTAGCGACATATTGTTTGCATGAATATGAAACTTATAAAGAATTTGTTGTTTTGTTTTGTCATAATTACTCTTTTAAATATTGAATGTACCGATAAAAAAATAACTACCATAAACTTTTTTTAAATAATATGCATATTGGTTATTTTTCGCTGCATTTCGGTTAGCCGGATGTGAGGAAATTCAACTCTTTTTTTTCAGTTTATTTCTAATTATTTTTTGTTTTAATTATTTTTTTATTTTATTTAATTTTCAAGCGTTAAAAAAAATAAAATAGAAAAATGTAAAAAAGAAATTTGTCTGAGGTCTATAAGTTTTGGTTATTATTAGCTTTCGCCTGAGTTCGATTTTCCGGTTCAGCTGCTTTTAACAACCCGCTCTCCTGTTTGAAATTTTCTTAAATGAAAAAAAATGATTCCTGTCTTTTTTTTTTTTTTTTAGTTCGGGTAACAAATTTTAAAAGAAACAAAAGCTTGCTTTTTAATTTCGACCAACTACAGCCAAATGGAAAATCTCCAAAAAAGCCAGCGAGTCGTTAAGGCCGCTGGATTGCAAATTAGCCACCCGGCTAACTGAAAAGTACCCTGTCTTCGTTAAAATAATAATAATAAATGAAAACTAAAGCTTTTTTTTTTCTAACTTTCTTACAAACTTACTTGGTAGTTTAAATAAAAACTTTTCTGCTGTCTCTCTTTCGCGTATTACATATTTTTGTAAGATAAATTCTGGCATCAATGATTTATAATTACTTATCAAATACTTCAGAAAAAAAACTGGCAGCATATTTTGAGTATCTTTTGACAGGTCCAGGGATCTGGCTGTGATTAATTTAGCATCCTGACTAGTGAAGCCAGTATTTAAGCTATCATTCCAGCCAAGTCGAGATGGACGTTGATTAACCATATTTTGGCGAAAATATTACCCACTATCCGCCAAGATGCCTTCCCTCTAATGATTTTATATCCAATCAGGAAGTGCCCTCCTCCCCCTCTATCTTCCGAAAGTCATCCATCACTTTTCTCTGCACTTTCTGATTAAATTGAAGTTAGGGTTCCTTGTTGTTTTCTTCCAAGTTTAAACTCGGAATATAAAATCCAAGCTAAAGTTTAAAACTTTTCCTTGCAGAATAAAATACTGCGCAATAAACTAAACATTTCAGTAAATATCTAAATGAAAATATTTTTTGATAGGTTCTCTTGGTCTTAGGGGAGAGAGTTTAAATCTATTTTTGAAAAGAAACAATTTTATAGCAATTTTTTTAAATATACAGCATCGCGAAACTGCGATCAAGATAGACTAACATTGAATTCTTGAATCGCGGGATAAATCGAGTAGGAAATTGAAATTTCATTATTATGCGTTTTTTATATTTACATGTTAGAGCTTTGTTTATTTAAATATTATTTCTAAACATCATATTATTGTTTCTTTCCCTTTTTTCATCTTTTTTTTTGTAATTCTACTTAGAATGAACTTTTATTTCATGAATATCCAGTGTACAACATATCTTACAACATAACACGCAATTACGCCCTGCCTTGAATGTAAAGTACAAATGTAAAATATTATTGAATGTAATTACCTTCTTCGATACACATGCACTTTTATTTTTGTAATAATAGCAAACGAAAGTTGAGTAGTAGCGATTAAATTGGAAGATTGTTTCGCAAAAAGTGAAAAATATTGATATTTTTTATTGTGTTGCTTACAATAAATAATTATAAGGAAATACTGCTCAATTTGCATTTTCTTTTTTCACGAAACCAATTGTTTTAGGAATAGTTTTACTAAAAATCTATTTCATATGACTAAATATTACACAAAATTACCGCACTCATTGCGTAATTCATAATACCCTAATTGTTTAATCTTCTCTTCAATATAATTCTTTACAACTTTGTTTTTAAAATACATTCCTACAAATTGACCAATGAAAATGTAGTATAAAATAAGGAATTCGTTTTGTAATTGCTGATTGAGCATTTTGCGCACAACACAGGACAGGAGAGGAAAATATCTCTCAAAAAATTTATACTTGCAGGCTCTGAATCAGCCGAATCATCCCCTTTTTCTCTGTTTCTTTTTTCACCGGATCTTTCAAGAAGCTTTTTTCAGAAAAAAAGCATATAGCTAACCAAATGCATTCACAAAAGTTTTGAATGCATTTCAATGGGATGCGAAACATAAAAAAGAAATATTTTGCAGAAATTTATCACCAAAAGATGTGATGCTTAGACATTTTTTTAATTTTATTTTGTAAAATGATAAAACTGCAATCCTAAGATATTTATGTTCCCAAATTTCGCATTATAAATATATACTGTATATATTTACATCTTTTTACTCAATGAACAAAATTATCTTTCTTCTAGAATGTAAATAGAACATAATTCCGATTCATAGAAATAATATTTTGATAATAAGATGAATCAGAAATAAATCTCCCATTTATAAAACTGTTTCAAGTCATTGATAGCAGTGAGAATAATTTAATATTTCCTTTTACTACGAAAACCACTCGTTTTCGGAACTAACTCTAAATCAGTACTAAAATAAGTTAATAATAAGGAGAATAAAAATAAAGACAACATAAAGAAAGATATAATTTTGTGTAAGAACATTTTTTTATTATATCTATCGTAACAAAATGAACGATAACTTTCATTTCTAAACAATCGACAATATTTGAAGAAAAAATATTTACATTTAGGAATATACTTCGATTATGTGAAACACTGAGAAGTACTAAATGATAAGTAATTTTATTTCCTTACAACCTTTAACAAAAACCTTATAATGTATAACAAATCAAATTGCAAGAAGTTTTCATCTCTTTTTGGTCTTATACATTTTTAGGAAATTTCGATATAAATATTATGATTTACGTCTGGCAACATCCGGCCTGTGTTGGGGTGAGGTAACTGGCCTTGCAACAGAAAGGTTTTGGGTTCGAATCCTGGGCAAAGGAATGGAGGTTCTTTCATTCTTTGTATTATCTGTCCTTACTGTGAAAGCAACGTTGGCCCACCTAATATGGTGCCCCTGGAAAAAGTGGCCAACAAATCTGCCCTTCAGATGCCTGTATGACGTAGGTTATTCTCAAGGCGGGCATTGGAGAAAAATGTCCGGCAACATCTAATATCTATTTCTTATTTTTAAAAAAAAAATTTTTGTCACTTGTGACATCGAGCTAAGCGTGAGCTTATAAAATGCTGTTCTTGAGGGAGATAAATTTTTCGATAGCAATGAATAAATAATGATTATTTAAAAAAAATGAAAAGAAATTTTAAAACGAAAACATAGTTAAAATTGCAATAACTTCGAACAAATTAGAATTTTGAAATAAGCTCGGGGTTATTTATAATAGAAAATGGTGTTTCAGCTCTTCAAGTTTCAACTCTGTAGTTGCATTTTAGTAGGTAGTAAATCAGGACATCATTTTTGAAATTTTTTTTACAGTTAATAGTTGATAATTTTCGAACTAATCGTCGAATCTTAACTTTTTTTAAATTTCATAAAATTTCTCGTCAATTTTTCTGCGTATCCATAATTTTGATTTGTAAATCCTATAGGTTTTGCGCTGCAAAACAAATTGTAACCTCAAGTTGAACACCTCAAGTTTTTTAATATAGTGAGATACTAATTTCCGGATGCTTTATTTTATTCGCATAATCCAATTATTTTTTAGCTATTTTTCATTAACCACAAAAAATACCATTCAGAATAACACATTTGATAAACAAGATGGAACTAAAACTAAGAGAGGAAAAAAAGAGGATCTTAGCAGAATCTGCTCAAAGGTTGCTGATAAATTTCATGCCTCTGAAAGTCACTAACTTAATAGGATGAAAACCTCTCGAGCATTAAAGTGATGGGGACACCATTACTGACATTAAATTGTTGGCCATGCGAAGTGGCGACACATATATTTCTGCTTTTAGAAACACTCGAGGCGTCCTATTACTGTCAAGAATTACAATCTGGATGAACGAGCTCACCCCTGTTTTTCCACAGACGATCATTTTACAAAAAGCAAAAATACAACTTTATTTCCTTTATTTTTTTATATCAATGGACTCGGGTAGCACACTATATTTTAAAAAAGTTAAAAATTAATAAAGTATTTCTAAATTAAAAAAAAGAAAAAAAGTTGGGTTGCTTTATCTCAATTCTGTGGAATCAGTATTTATTTCAAGGGGATTGACTATTTTTGATGACATTGTATTATTACTTTCTTATTATGGTAAAAAATATTTTGAAGCTGCTATTAGAAAAAGTAATGTTTGAAATTTCCATGTGTAAATAGTTAATAAATGTTTTTTTCTCCAAATCTTATAACCGGCATTGAACTACAAACCCGATTCTGAGCCTACTACAATTAATGTTCAACTTCTTAACCTTGTAATTTTGAACCCAACCCAGAAGATAAGGGACTTCCCGGATCAAGCACTGGGATGGACCTGCCTTTGTAGAGGACTTTTTTGATGGAACAAAACCGCTCTCGTTAAAGAAAAAAAAATTTGCTTTTCCAGCTAAAAATACATTGTTTTTTTTTTAAGCCATTTTATCATATGAAAATGAAAGCTTTAAATTTTTTCATTTTAAAATTCTTTAGGCTTCTCATTTTCAATTTTACTATTAATAATATTTTATACCTTTTCAAAAAACATAAGTGTTGAATCTATTCTTCTAAACATTTAAGAAAAAAAAGGTTATATTCTTTAAAACCCAATTCTTTCTAACTATGGAAAGGAAAACTGCGAAAACCTCAAACAGTTAGGCCATCAGCATGGGGATTCTAACCCAGGATCCGTCTACCACTGAGGATATTTTATGTAAGCGTTGTGGTCGGTACGAGCCAGCAGCAGAAGTCATATCAACCAGCCATTACTGGGAATTGAACGTAAGTCACCTTATTGGGAGGCAAACACTCTTTTCCCTGTTAAGATTATTTCATTCTTATTTAATAAAATTGCACTTTATAAATATTGCATCTTATATGACACACATGAGTATAGCCAATATTACAGATTACCACAAGCGTATAATCTATCGCTTTATTTTAAACTGTCTCATTTATATTAGTCGTTTATATAGTTTTACCGGGAGACCTCATCCTTTCTTCACCCTGAAATAACTTAAGAACAAATTAAATTAAAAGAACTTGCATCAAGTTCATAAACAAAAATGTACCTTTCAGAAAGTTAAATTTTTAGTCTGTGGGTGTATTTCTACGGTCTACAGAGCGGCTCGCTTGGTATGGTATTTTTGATACAAGTTTAACAATTGATAATTCTCGAACTAATTACCTCATGCTAAATAGATATAAATATTTTTATTCCATCAGACTTCCTATAACAGTATTTCATACATCTTCGTAATTTCAAGTATCTAAGATAATTTTCGAAGTAATTACCTCATGCTAAATAGTAACAAGTTTCTAACAAGTTCTAAGTTCATAGTTTTTCTCGCAGGGTTAAGCAAAATGTAACGTCAAGTTAACTACCCAAAACAACGTAAGATTTTTAAATGTAGAGAGATCCTTTTTGCTATGAACTTGCAGTCAATTACTTAATAATCTTTTTTGTGGTATAAAATATTATTTGACTGAATCAAACAAGGAAAAAAGATGCATAATCGTAAGTGCGTTTTAGAATATGTCTATACGTAATCTGAAGAATAAGATGGTTCAATAATAAATAGTGTGCAGTAATAGTAAATATAATAATATTTAATAACAGAGGATAATTCTTCACCAACAATAGTAAATAATAGTTCTTGACAAAAACAATAGATTCATAATGTCACGTATCTAACGTGATTTATCGCATTAGGAAAAGAGAAAAGGAAGCAAAATACTAAAGAAGCGGCTCTCAAACAATTTTATAACTATTATTATTATCCAAATACTGGAAAACATTGAAAAAAGTGCAAGAAAAAAAAAGCCACCATCTTGTTATTTTGGATTATAATTTATTTCAAACATGCCAAGTCAAGTTTGTAGGTTTAATACTCAAACAGCGAGAAAAAATTCAATTTATTTTTGCAACAAAACAGATGTTTCCATTAATATTAACTTTCTCAACAAAAATCACCAGCACCACCCATATTATTCTTTAACGTTTTGAAGTATATTTTTAATAAAATAATGATAAAATTAAATTTAGATGTCTGATTCCTGGAATTGTAAAATTAAGGTGTTTTTTCCTTGAGTAAGTGCTGTTGTATAATTTTTGATCTCAAAATAATGCATGAAAATACTTTTAATTTTTTTATTCTATTTTCATTCTTATTATTCTAGTAGAGTGCGCTTTTTTTCTAGAAATATAATAATTAAACAATGCATTGAACTGAAAAAATGAAAAAACGGAAATAGGACAGAAATTTGAGTATTTGCCAGATCCAATAAAAATTAAACAGTTCTAGGCAATTTATGTTTAAAGCTAACAGGATGCTTATGTTTTAGGGTATTTGATAGATCTTATCTTAGATCTTCTAAACACCTTCAAAATAATTGAAAAATATTATATTCAGCATCTTAATAATTTATGGTCATGAAATACAGCAGGAAACTCCTGTGTTTTTTTCTGCGTTAAAAGT
Source organism: Parasteatoda tepidariorum (assembly GCF_982258835.1). Classification (NCBI taxonomy): domain Eukaryota; kingdom Metazoa; phylum Arthropoda; class Arachnida; order Araneae; family Theridiidae; genus Parasteatoda; species Parasteatoda tepidariorum. Next base: position 32,347,609 of record NC_141756.1, read on the forward strand.
CAAATCTTCCAGACACGACACACTTACAAACAATATTTTTATTTACAAATTTACAGTTATTTGCAATCATTCAGATGTAACCAAAACAGTTAATCATCACTGAAATTTTTTAATTTACACAATCAATTATTGAGGAATTTTCGAGTGTGAATGAGAATTTTTTTCAAACCAAATTATGCTTTATATTTTATAATTGACAGAATTCCGATAATCTAAGAGATTTCTTTACATCAACTATTAGTTTTGTCATAATTAAGAATTACTAAAATAATTATTTGCTTGTTAATATATATATATATATATATATATATATATATATATATATATATATATATATATATATATATATATATATTAGCATTTTATTAAGTTATATTAAGTATTGAAAACATTGCTCACTGGAGTTTTGCATCTATTATATTAATGGGTTTCCATAGCAGGGATGTTGGGATTTGGCCCAGATTTATCTAGCCATGAAAATATGAAAAAGCCACGAATTTTTGGTGCGCTTGATATTTAAGGAGGGGTTCTGAAAGGGAGGTGGTTGCAAGGATATTCTTATCTTAATGAAACGTCATTCAAATGAAAAAATTTAGAGATTTTGATTAGCTGAAAGGATGACGCCACTCTGGTGCTGGGAAGTTTTTGGGACTATCTTAATGCGTACTTCATCTACGTATTATTGACCATTAACTTCGGAAAATAATCTCTTATCTGTCCTTATCTAGCTTGTCTTGACTTTTTATGGCTTTTTGTGAGAGACCGACTTCCATATCTTAAACTTGATAAGAAACATCTGTTTTAAGCTTATCAGTTAATATAGAAAGACTCGTATGAGGAATTCTATATTATATATATATATATATATATATATATATATATATATATATATATATATATATATATATATATACATGCCGGTGTCTATATACGTCAAAAGGATTATCTGCGGCTTTTTAATGTTTTAGTACTTCGAAGAACACTTGTAAGGTACACCATTAGTTATTATTAAAAAATAACAATACGAATTTAAAGAAAAAAACTATTTCATTAAAAAAATACTTGGTTTTTACTACACAACAATGAAGACACGTTTTTCAGCGGAAAAAATAATACACGTTTGACATAAACGTCCCTCCATTAAAAGATGGAAAAACCTCTGACATCACTTTTTATCTTTCCGCGTCATTTCAAGAATGTGACATAAAAACAAACAAGACCTTCAAAACAATCCGTTGAGCCGCCTAGACACATTGTATTTTTTTTCTTTTCTGCTTTTCCTGTTGGCATCGCATCATAACGAAGAAGTGTGTTCTGCAGGTGGGGCCGATTCCGTGAGCTGACCTTCGAACTACCTTCTTCACCTTTTTCCGCATCTCACGCTTTTTTCTTCGATTTATCTTCATTCGATATTGCACCTTCCTTTCCGGATCCGGGAAAATCTGATTTATTACCAGAATTCGTAGCGAAGAAAGCTGATACTACTTTCAGAATATTTTTTTTTTGTTCTGTTCTCCGCTTATCTCGGGATTATTGGTCTACCCCCTTCTATTCATCTTGGAGATTTTTGTCCTTTCTTTCACCGTGATAAAGAAACAATGACATGCGATGCAACGCTACGTTTTCTCAATTTCTTGGGATAAATTTCATCCTCTTATGAGGAAAGGTTTCAAAAAATAATAATAAAGGAATATGGATCATCGCTACTTTCAAGTGGCGAATCGATCACTTAAAAAACGATAAAAGGGAAAAAAAGAAGTTTTTACTCGCAAAATGGGGAATAAAACGTACTATATGTAGTGTGAACTATGAGAGATTCCTATAAAAGTATAGCATACACTTTTGGAATTTTCATTCTGAAATGACGGTAAAATTACAGCCTGTCCACCGATTAACCATAAAGTACGTATATGTTTAGGAACAGTTCTTTACCTTTAGGATTTTGAAACCATTTACAACTGACACAGTTAAGAAACCATGAATATAAAACTATAGGATTTTGTAACCATTTACACATTTACAACTAGTATAGTTTCTAAACCATAAAAATAAATATTGACATTGGAGATCTGCGTCATTTTTGCGTGAATGATAGTTTCGCATTCTAATAGTGTAGGGTCACTGTTTAAACGGTACAGAGCACTAGAAACTCAAAGGAATTGAAGAAATATTGTGGCATCAACGCTGGGGTTCGAACCCCTGTGCAGCCGGTCATGAGATTGACCGATTAGCCCTCTCAGCTACAGCATGTACGCAGCTGCACGGAACAAAATGGCTTTATTAGGTAGACCTAGTTGACTGAATAAAATTCTGGTTGTTAAACCATATCAGCAAAAAGCAATCAATAAACGGTTTTTCTCGCTCTTAACAGCTTGAATGTAATATTTTTTTATTTGAATGTAATATTTTTTTAAGGTTATTTGATTATTTTGACTGAATATGGTAAAATGACAATTAAATAAATTTTTATTTTAACATTTTTATCACAAAATTGCTAAGTGTGTACCCTCTAGACTGTATCGTATGCGCTTTGTTGAAACATTAGGTTCTTTTAATATTGCATAAATCAAAAGTTTGAAAAATTTTTCAAAAAAATAGGATCAATTTTACTATGTACTAGAATAGTAGAACGAATCGTTTATATTCGTGCAAATTATATTGGCAACTCAAAAACAACTTCTATCAAAATATCAGATTGTGTGACCAATCCATTCATTTTTAAAGAATATTAAAAAATAAAATATTAGTTGCTTTTATATATTTTCATAAAAGCAAAAAGCTATTTTATATTATGCAAAAAGCTATTATATGTTGATGACACCAAGAAATTAATTATAACTCTTAGAGTTTTTAAATGTTTTTAGCCAAACTCCCGTGCATGCAACGATGTGTGGTATTAGGAATATTCATTCAATATTTTATTACTAGCGTTGGAATAAGTGTAGTTTATCTTTTTAAATTAAAATGTGTACCATTTACGAAAACATTTGCCCAGTATTATTAATAGATACTGATTATCACATTATTCTAATAAGTTTTAGGTTCATTATTAAATAATGGCTTTCAAATCAAAAGATACTATTTGTTAACACAAATATAAACAATTTTCAGGCATTATATCAGATTTCATATTAAATTGTTATCTCATGCCGCTCATGTTGGGAATCGCTTAAACTCACGGTTTCCAAAAATACCAATTTTAGGTACTTTGGGCATCGTCAAAATTTTTTTTGCAATCAAGTACGAAACTGCGGGTGCTTTGTGGTTTTTTCCGTTGTTCTGCATCTACGGAAACAAAAATTCACCGTAGCAAAATGTATGCATATTTTTAGTTGTGTAATGAGGATAATTATAGTTTAGTTTTTTAAATATTTGTTAATTGTATTAAATAATTTTATTATATTTAATTTCTTTCCGCTTCTATTCTATTAAGCTTAAATCGAATTTATCAAAATATTCTTCCTCGTCTGTTTGCAAGTTTGAGTTACTAACTAATTTTATTTAAAGAATTAGTGTGGCGCAGAACAAACTTAATTGCACTTACTCAAAATTGTTTCGTAAAAATAACTTAACTGACACTTATGTGTATCATACCTTATTGTATAAATAAAATTTAGAGTTACTTACTAAACACCAAAAATGGTGGCTACTACTTCACATCAAAAGTAGTGTAGAGGAACATTCCTGGTGTTAGATTGTTGGGATTAAGTAGTTGCCCTCATGTGCAAACACATTTAATTTCTTTTTTCTATTATTCACTATAGTAAAATGAAGAGTTTGTCTGCAGGTATCTCTTATTACTCCAGAACAATTTGTACTAGTGTCATGAAATCTGAACATCTCCGCCTATTCTACAAATCATGCTTAAAATTTCAATTACATCGTTCAGGAAAAACATTAAAAAAATAGTATTTTCTCATTCGCTAAGAAATAGGTATCGTTATAAATCAAACTGCAGAAGATTCTGTTTTTTTTAAAGTATATAAAAGTAATGATTCCTAACTTCAAACACTATCGAATCACAGAAACAGTTTATTGCATGCGTTTTTAATATTTCACTATATTTTATTCTTTATGTCAAATAAGCTTAACGATCAACGTAGATGATATGTGAGGGCTATGTCACTGAATTAGTTCTGAAGTCATCTGAAAGCACGGTTTTACTTTGTTTGTAGAACGATTTTGTTACTAAATTAAATAATATGAAAAAATGCTGAATAAATGTCAAACGATATGTTAAAATCAAAGGTAATAAAAATAAAAATAAGTTTACTAAAAATTTAAATTAACGGAGAAAAACTACATATTCGCTTTGGCATATCGTAAAAAATCCCCATAATGTTATTGAAGCCAATCGCCCATCTTTACTATTAACACATTGAAAATAAAGATATTCAAAGAGCAATTCATGTTTTTGAAGAAAATTAAAAATTTTAGAGTAACATTTTCTCATGACAGTTCCATATAAGTAATGTTTAAAATAATGCAATACAATAAGTTGATTTAAAAAATTTATTTCATAACAGACAACTTTTTTTTACGTTTTCTATATCTACTACAAAAAAAAAACAAAAAAAAAAAAAAAAAAAACGAAATAAATGTTAATCTTACAATGCTCCAAATATTTCTTTCATACCAAATTTAAAAATGCTTTCTTGGTTTAAAAACTTATTTTACTTAAGGCTCTTTTTTTCCTAAAGAAAGAACGCTCTATTCAAAACGAGCCTTTGATATTTTGTGACACTCTTTCATCTTTCTTGAAATAAAGTAATTTTGAACAACAAAAAAAAGGAAAGAAGAAAAGAAAAGTAACGGCTTATAAACAAGCATAAATCATTATTAATGAAAAAAAAAACATTTCTCTTTCGTAACGGTGTCTTAAAAATAGTCAGTATTAAAAAAATAAAAATAAATTAAGGAAAAAAAACTAAAAATTTGTATAAGCTTACAATTAATAAAAAGAAATTTCGTATTAAGGATGTTTTGAAATTCAAATATTTTCCTTCGAATCAACATAATGCGTTACTCAACAAAACACACACACATTTATTAATCAACGTATGCTTAAAGGAGAGGAAATCTTTGAAAGCGTGAAATTTAAAAATCTTTATTTTTTTCCATCAAAGAAATTTCGCTTCGCTTGTTTTATTAGGGATGAGAGCGATAATTTGAAATGCTATTTTCTTTTTAGATAGTTAGTTACCAGGAAAAATAATTTTTTCATCCTGGCCTTAGGGGATCAATCGCCTTTTTATTTATTTCAAATTTATAAATGCATGCATATCTGTTTTACAGTTACTTAAATCATCATTAACCTTAAATGAAATACATTTCAGTTAAAGGAAAAGAATATAAGTTTTTGTTCTTAAATCTCTAAAAGAATAAATTTAACATAAATGTTTTATGAAAAGGTATAAAATATTAATGATAGTATAATTAAAAATCAATAGCCTAAGCAATTTTAAAATGTAAATATAAAGCTTTCATTTTCACATGATAAAATGGCATAAAATATAACAGCGTGTTTTTATCTGGGAAAATAATTTTTTTTTCTATAACGAGAACATCATAATTCAGTGAATAGAACTTTAAAAAAATGTCTACGTCTTGTGTTAAAACAGATAATAATACGCAAACATATAATATTTTCCCCCCAACTGTACGTGTAAAAAAATGTGTGCCTATAGCATTGAGTACGACATGAGATACGTTGAATAACAAAGTAAATCTACATGGCAACTACTTGTATTTTGAAAACAACTTATCTAGTTCGTTTGTTTTTTACTGATTTTGTACACAAATAGACTAATAGTCGTATTTAACATCAGAACAGTTCCTTCGTACTTCGAATGGCTTAGACTTCCGAAGAGTTTCTGCCATTTTAATTACTTCAAATTCACAATGACACTGATTTTGTTTTATTCTTTTAAAAATTGTCCATCTTCTCACTATCATGTTTAAAATACTTCAGGGCGGAACACGCATGCATAATGAAGTCGAAAATATATCTTTCTTTTATTTTAGATATGTTTTAAAATTCGAAACAAACAATAATTTGCTTTGACTTAATTCGCCTTCATTTATTCATCTGCCTTTAGAATTTAGTTCGGTGATTTAATTCCGCTAGATAAGAGGAATGTTAATCAATGGGAAGAATCACGCGACTATAAGTCGTCAGCTTCAGTGAACCTTTATTGACCACATATAGTTGTACGTTTTATTCATAATCGATTTAAATGGGTAGGAATTTCATAATCGCAGGCAATTTCTTCCATTAGGGATGCGAGTTGTTGCAGTACTAATTTCCTCGAATTACAACTGTTATTTCTTTTCTTTTTCTTTTAGGAATTAAGGAACAAATGAAAGTTAGTTTTCCAGTATAAGTTTAACATAGTGAAAGTAAGCGCAGTTTCAACTCCAATAATTGACTTGTAGTTCTATCGCCGTGTGACTGATGAAACATTTGAGAGAATAGATCAAAATAGCAAAAAATAGATCAGAGATAATGTGAACCCTGTTAAATGAGAGGTTTTTCTTTAAATTAATAAGAATTTATAAGTAAATACTTTTAGCCACGGATTTGCACATGGAAAAATTATATAAATTAACAAATTTTATAAGTAAATAATTTTGTTAATTTATATAATTTATCTATTTCGGGCAAATCCGTGTCTAAAATTATATTGACTTATAAATTTCCTTGTAAATTTATGAAATTTTTCCATGTGCAAATCCATTTCGGACAAATCCGTGGCTGAAATTACTTACTAAAGATATTTCTTTGTTAATTTATATAATTTTTCCATGTGCAAATCCTTTTCGGGCAAATCCGTGGCTAAAATTACGCGCAAAACAGGCAATTCATGTTTCTTTCTCTTTTCTATTTTTTTCTTAAATAAATATTTATTTTTTAACTTAATTTATAGTCCACTTCTTTAAATTATCCAGTATAATATTACCTTACGCACATCCATTTTGGGGCCCATCCTTGGTAACTAACAAATCAAACGCACTTCAGAAATGCAGTAAGAACGCACTTTAAAACAAAACTCCTCTAGTTACGCTTTTGTATTCATATTTTGCAATCTGGCAATCTTGCTATGAAAATATTTTAAATCATTCTTGAAAAATTTCCCATTTATAAGTTCATTTGATTTCGCTATTCGCTCTATTGATTATGTTTTATGTTTTATTCTGTTTTTTCTTTATATTTTATTCTCTGTTGTTATGTTATGTGTTATTTTTACTTATTGTGTTCTATTTTATTTATTGTAATTTTTGTAAAAATTTTTTGAGTGCTCCTCACACTATTGTATTGATATATTTTGCTTTGGCTATATTGATACAATATTAGAAAGCACTCTTTTTTGCGGATATAATCGTGTGGGCTGATGAAAAGATTATAACTTCTATTATCCGGATTTTTTAAGAGAATTCTATCCTGTTTTTCGGATTTTTTTTCCCTCCAGTTTTTGTTATTTTTATTATTAATTTTCTTTTTCCCCTCGTTAGTCTGTAATTTTCCTTTGTTTTATTTTCCTTTTGAACTCTTTTATATATATATATATATATATCATTTATGTTCCCTTTAAAATTTCTCGCGAATTTAGGTTTCTTTCCAACGATAAACTGGAGGCTCTAATCACCTTCCATATTTCCGTATTTAACCATTATCATTCAATTGCTAAACGAATGATTTCTTTTTATCGTCTTTTTTTATCCTCCCCAATTCAAACGGTCTGCATTTCGTAGAGTTAGCATTAAAATACGCATTTTTTAATTTGCACGTTTTCATCAAAATTGCAGTTCAAATTATTATTAGTTTGAAAATTCAATTAAAACTTCCAAAACAAAATCTAAACATAAGCAGTGACAGATAATTTGCTCGTTCACCCGTCTTTAATATCTGAGAAATTTAAATTAAAAATAGAGCTTAAATAAATATTCCCTGTAATAGAATTCCAGGATAATCAATACTTTCTCAACCAGCACAACACAAATTAATACGACCCATTAGGCAAAATACAGTTCAAAATCGATACCTATCCCTCCTCCCCCCTCTCACTCTCCTTCAAACTAATCCCCTCCCAACTCTTGCACGCAAACTTCCTGGACTTCGTTAAGGTAACGAGGCGTTGTCAAAATATAAATTTCCCGCTCCCATTCTCCTGGAAAATCCCGTTATTGTTCTGGACTTGCCCTCGGCTTCAGACACACTTTTCGAAAAGGAATTCTTTTTCGGCTCCTGATTTTCGGGACCGGGGGAGATGAGAGAGGGGGTGTCAGTGGAAATTGGGAAAACACTCCAAAAGGTTGAGGTGAGTTTATAGCCTTTGTAGACTTTCTGTTCGGGGGGAGGGAGAATAGTTTGTGATTGGAGAAAAGATATCTAGGTGACATGGAGTGCGTCACTTTCTATTGAGAGTTTATTTCGTTTGGAATTAAGAACGAAGTTTCAGAAGCATTGGCATCGAATGGTAATCCCTTTAGTTTCACCTCATTAATTGTTAAATCAAAGTGCATTCGAGACTCTGGTGTTCAAAATAAGTTCTTGTTTAATTAGTTATCGTTGAAATACATGCTGGTTTTTCAGAAAAGTGGCTTCATTGCTTAAAACAAAGGGTTTAAATTTGAAAGAATATAAAATAATAAATTTTTGAGACTAAATTGTTTTCTTTTAGGGACCCAAAGGTCCCATCTCTGTTTATACGTGATTGCTTATTACACTCGAAAAAATTCATAGATAGATTAAGATATATCACAGATAAATTAGATCGGCTAAAAGTGTTCCAATCCCTATACGCGAAAATAAATTTATGCCCGTAAAGCCATCACGGCCATTAAAATATAGTTTCACCCGTAAAATTTTCTCCTAAATTATATGGCCACTGACCGTAAATTAACATAATGCTCATTAATTTTATTTTAAGTTTGAGTCTTGACGATATTTGAGGCATAGGCAGCTGACTTGTTAAATCATGATAAATCGTGGAGAGAGACAAAATAGCGTATTGCAATCATCTGTGAGAATACTGTTTGATTCCTTGGACACTAATGTAAGTGTGAGAGAGGTGTTCTTTGACAGCAACTAAGTTCGAACTCAGTACCTTAGGGTCCGTAGCCTGATGCTGTAAGCACCATGGAAAGGCTGTCCACCATTTAACTGAAATTTGCTGTAAATAGTGGCTCTGGGATTGATAAAAGAAGGGATCTGGCTGTCAAAATTAACAACCAACTCTACTAATTTTTCTGAAATTCGTTGTTAATACTGGATCTGGGATAAATAAAAAAAAGGGATCTGGCAGTGAAAATTAGCAACCAACTCTACAAAAGTTACTCAAATTCGTTGAAAATATTAGATATGGCCTAGGCCAAAGAAGAGATTTGACTGTAAAAATTAACGATCAACTTTACAAATTTTTTTAAAATTCGTTACTGTTTCGTTTACTTGATCCGTCCAGGTAATAGATCATAAAATGAACAAAAGCAGCTTTAACGCAATGTATCTATAGTTTTGTCGAAATTCAATGCTCCAATTGAAAGAGTAAGAGTGAAATTGATGGGACTTCTTTTCATTTATTGTCACAGAGAAAATGTTTCGTATCACCTTTTTACAAACCGTCGAGCATGTTTATGAAACTAAAGTTCCTTCGCCATCCTTCCTTCATGTTTAATAAAAGATGAAAACTCAGTCTTAATTTTCCTTTCGATTTTCTCCAAAATGTTTATGACCCACAATTTAATGGTGGGTTTTACGAAGTGCAAAATTCTCCTCGTAAAATGACCGCCGCACTTCCTCGGAGGCTGTAACAGTAAAACTTTTGCAGTGCTGAATAAAAAGACAGCGAAAAAAAAAACAACATCTATACGAGGCCGAATATATTGTTTTCTTAAACCATCCAATTTCTTTTAGGGAATAAATGTTCTCCTTTTTTTATCGCTCAAATAAATGGCGATCGAAAGTGTTCCACGCGAGAATGCTGGGTTGTCTTTTGAAAAGTCATTTTGAACTTTTTAAAGAGAGAACTTCGTAACTACCCCTCCCCTTTGCCAACTATTTTAGAATCTAGAAGGGAAGCTAAACAAAATGTTTAAAAGAATAGTTTCCTTTATTTTTTTTATATTTCTTTGTTACAAAATATCTTCTTTTAAACATATTTCAGTTGTTCCATATATGTGAGAGAGGTGGAAATAAAATGCAGTAAAGGGGCATTTATTTCTTCGCCGCTGTTCAGGGAATTTTTTTCGTCCTTTTTCAAAAGATCTGTTTTTGTCTCATATCTTGATGTTTCTACAAACAAGCATACAAAACCGTTTAATGCAGTTGCTGCACTCAACATTACTGTAAGTTGTATCGTTTTAAGGATTAAAAAAATAAATGGGTTGCATTCAATAGTACTTATTAGTGTAAGGTTATTTTCATTCTTTTTTCACGTTTTTTTCGCCGGAATCATTAACTGGAGTATGGGACAAATCTCGATTATTTTTCCACAGGGATACAGGATATTTAAAGTGTACAGTTTAGAATTTTTCATTTAAACTGATAGAATATAAGTTTGTATTAACCAGCTAGATACAATTCAAGGGATTTTTTTAAAAAAATCATCGAGGTAAATTATATGCAAATTAATGAAATTAATTTACCATGAATTTCATTATCATATGTTAGGAAGCCGTGATGGCTCAGAGGATAGAGCGCTCGCTTCCCCATGAGGTAATCCTGGTTCGAATCCCAGAAATGGCTGGTAGATGGGAATTCTGCACCCGGTACGCACCGACCACAGTGCTGACGTAAAATATCCACAGTGTGCAGCTGGATCATGGCTCAGAGTCCCCTTGACGCCAGACTAACAGCGGAAGGTTTTCGTCGTTTTCCTCTCCATGTAACGGCAGTGCGATTTAGTTCCATCGAAAAGGGGAGGGAAAAAGTTCTCTCCTTTTTGAATAAAAAAAATTATGAAATAAAAAGAATGTTTCTTAATTTTGTTTATCATTGGAACTATCAATTGGAGTACGGTACTAAGCTCTAATAATGTTTCAAAGAAACACGGATAATTTAAAGTGAACTTTTCATTTAAAATGATTGGATGTAAGTCTGTATAAATCAGCTATATGTAAATCAAGTGATATTTAAAAAAAAAATATCGGTGTAAATTAAATATAAATTAATTAACCATTGATTTTATTTTTAAGTATTAGGAGATATATCAAGAACACAGTTGGAATTATTAATATATCACTCATAATACATGAAAACAGTGTCATTAATTTCGCTGTATGTTAGAAGAATAAGAAAATTGACTTGACCTAACAGCTAAACTTGACCTAACAGTGGCAGTTGACCTAACTTGACCTAACAGTAATATGACGACGGAGCCTGCAAAAAATAGCCTTAAAGGGAACATTTTAGAATTTTTTTTAATTTAAACTGATAAATATCAGTTTGTATTAATCAGCTAGATATAAATCAAGTGATACAGTTTTTAAAAAAATCATTGGGTAAATTAAACATAAGCCAGTGAAATTAATTTACCATTGATTTTATTATTATATATTAAGATGTATAGCCCATCAACATTTTCCCTGTCTTCTTTCTTTCTTTTGTTATTTTTTATTTTTACATTAATTTCAAATTTTAATAAAAATTGTGTCTCAATTTTTCTTGACATATATGATTTAAGAAAATTAGACAAAATTTTAGAAAAAGAATACAATTACAAGGTATTTTTTATTGTAAGAATTTATTGTAATTAGTTTTAGGGGCATTTTAAAAGAATTTTTAGGTTATCAAAATTTGAGCGATAGTAATAAATAAGGCACATTGTATAGGCACTTTTATTTCTTTTTTTTTTAAAAGTCGCAACAGATATGAAATACAATCTTATTCGATAAAATTATGTTCTAACCGAGTCATGATACCGACTGTATGATTTCGAACTTTCGATTTGAGTTAGTTTAAAATTAATTTTGCCCCAAGAAATATTTCCGACGTACACCAAAAAAGTTGCAAGTCTATCTCATTACAATGCTAGTTCTTTATACAATTTTACATTTCAAAATAAAACACATTATGTCATATTTATACCTCATATTTCTTAGCATTAAATCCACAGCTTTTCAGAAAAGTGTGATGAAAATTTCTTCATCGACAATGCAATTAAGGAAAGGTTTTACCCGTATAGGTTTCGAAGTAATTGTCTGAAATTTTTTTTATGTATGTTACTTTTTTCTTTTTTGCTTGATGAAAATTTAAGGATGTGTGGACACGCGTTCAAGATCATTAAGCAATAATAATTTCTGCATAATTCATGAGGAAGATAAAGTACATTGTTAATCCATCTATTTTAGGTTAATTTTACTTTTTAAAGTGGTATATACAGTCAGAAGATGCTGAGATATGCGGAAAATACCACACAAATAAACAGGAAGGTTAATAAGGTTGAAATAACTTCTGGATTTCCCCACAATTTCATTCGAATTAGGGTGTTGTCGACGAAATTTCACGGAGCCGCAGACTGTTAGTTGAAGGTCAATTTCTTTTCTTCTTCACTGTCTATCCTTTGGCGTGATAGCATGAAATAAATATAGAATGATGTATTATTTTTCACAGCTTTTTTCTTCTGACAGATGATAAAGTGAATCAACTGTTTTAGTTGATTTTTATTGTATTATCAATCGACGCTTTTATTGAAGCAACAAATTATTTATTTATTTATTATTTTCTGTGAATGAAATGAATAAATCTCTTAACGCAGATGAAACATGAGCATCGTTGAGGTCAAGCATATATCCCTCTCAATAGTTTAAAAATCTCAAACTCACACAATACGTCAGAGTGAAAAAAAAAATTTCCCAAATCAATAATGATTTAATTTTAAATTAATCATCAAAAGAAAATTTTAAAAAAAATAATAATCTTACAGATATTTAGCAGTTAGAAGCGTTCATTTTTGTGAAGTATTGCAACTATGGACTTTTATTTCAACCCTCTCAAAAATTATACAAACATCATCACACCAACTCTGAGCCACATGGACATGCTAGCTCCCCCCACCCCACCTCGAAAAAGAATATTTCACCGTAATGGCCGTAGTTATTCACATGATTACATTAATAAAAAGTCATGCATTTTCAGTGTGTCCCGATTTTAACGCAGGGATTTCGAAAGGATTTTTATTTAAGTAATTCAACGTCATTCAAAAGGGAATATTTAAAGATTTTGATTTGTTCAAAAACATGACGCCACCTAGACTCCAGGGAACTTTTTATGATTTTCTTAATGAGTTTTTTATCGAAAAAATCACTACACATTAATATTTAATGGCTTTGTGTATATATATATATATATATATATAGTTTTCCGAGCCTGTTCCATATTTCGTCAACTTTTGAGCAGTTATTCCTTTAAGTGCTGAATTTTCGATAGATGCAGATCACAATTTTCACATGACATCATTATTCTTTATTTAATAATAATTCTTTTATCAATATTTTTAATTACTTTTAGAAAATTAAACTACAGTAAACAAGTTAAAATATTGAATAATAAAATACGATTCGCGATTTTTACGAACTTAGAGAACATTCCTTTTGAATATGGTTTGATTGATCTACTTTAAATGCATTCTCAATTTCAAAAATTATGTTGGATATAAATTTTTATTTTGATGAAAAAATGACAAAAAATATCGGTGCGGTGCTGCTCTTAAAAATATTTTTTTTATGAAAATGAAAATTTTGTGTTTAAAACACTTGAATTCTACACGAAACTATTTATTTATACCAAAATAAAAGAGAAGAAAATATCTCCACTCTTCTTTTAAGAAGAAAAACCGAAAAGTCAGAACAGTTTGAACCTGGCTCCAAAAGCTTAGTGCCGGGAAACTGACACACTGTTTAACAAATAAGTATTACAAGCTGAATAACAAATAAGTATTACAGATAAGTATGTTAAAGCTGGACTCGAACCCCCGTTCTGTCGGTCACGAGATCGGCCGATTTGTCTTCTCGGCTATAATATGTACTCTACCGCAAGGAAGAAAGTGGCTTTATTAGTCGTGTTTAGTTGGTGCTATAAAATTCTGGTCGTTTAGCAGTATTAGATGAAAGCAGTAAAACGATTTTTCTCACAGTTTAATACCATCTTATTTATGGTTGTTTGACTGTTTTGTTTGAATATAAAATAACAATTAAATAAATTGTTATTTAGCCATTTTCTATGAGAAATTTCTAAAAGTGCATAAGTTAACCTTTTCATTATTTAATTTTTTTCATCTTCTCAATTCCAATAAATTGTAAACTAAGCTGTCTTTGATAAAAGTGGGTGATATACTAAAAAAAAACCGATACAAAATTCTATATAGTTTGATTTGTGTGAATGCATTTATTAGTAATATAAACTTTTATTTATTTTTAAAACAAAGGGGACTCTTAGCTAACTTTGAATTAATTTTAGGTGAAATATTTCTTATTATTGTGTTCAAAAGGAGGAAAATATTAGTCCCAAATATATAAATAGTTGCAACAAACCTAATTAATTTGTAACTGAGCGAAGTCTTACTACTTTTCCATAATAGAGTATAAATGGGATAAACCACTTTTTGGTTGCAGGAAAGCCACCAGCACAATATTTGGATGAAACCGGAACTAAGGCGGAGAGTGAAAAATCGTTTGCGTCCTTCTTTTCGCTTTTTATATTCCTCATATCAGTGTTTCCTAAACTTCTGACCTTTGTGTACCCTTTCTAAATTTTTCGTAACGCTGTGTACCACTAATAAAAAAATGAATGTATTTTTTTACTATAAAAAAATTGCACAAAAATTAAAAATCACAACTGGCTGTTGTGATTATTAACTGTTATCTCCGTAAAATACATCCCATAGAAAAATACGCAATCGTAAATTTTCATGGCTAGCTTTGTTTTTAAATGAAATTTTTTGAAATTTTCCTTTGTTGCAAGATATTTCACATAAGAACGCGTACCCCCGCAAAACTGTTCCCGTACTCCTGGGGGTAAGCGTACCACACTTTGGGAAGCACTGCCTCATATGATTTCGAGAAAGTGCTTTTCGCTCATATTAATATTATTTTCAAATAAATACCGGCATTTTTAAACCGGCTTTAGCTCGAAAAAAATTTAATTTATATTCAATTCTAATATGTAACATTGTCAGAGATAACTTAGCAACATCTTTCTTCTTATTTCTATTAATTTAAATATTTATCACGTTATATTTTTTTCTGATTCCCTAATTACAAGCAAGTATATATTTTATAAAATATTTTTTAATTATAAGGAAACAGTCTAATAATTACTAAAAAAATCTGTTAGATTATCTAAATATATTCTTATTAAAAAATATAAAATCCATGAAAAAAAGATTTTGTTTTCACTCACATTCAAAAATGTATCCATAGTTGATTTTGGAAATTAAGGAAATTTCAATGGTTAATAACTGTTTTCTTCAGCTCTAAATGTTTGCAAATAAGTGTAAATTTGAAAAGTTGTTGTTTGGAAGTAGGCTGTGTTTGGAACATTTTACTTTTAACGCTAAAAAAACAAACGGCATTGTTCCATTCGGTATTTCATAACCATAAATTATTAAGATGTTAAATATAATATTTATCACTTATTTTTGATCCAAATTAATACGAAATAAAGAAAAAATACGAAAGATGTGTTTAATAAAAAATCTGCATCAAAGGACAGATAATAGCAGTGAAGTTAACCTCGTAATTCGAAGGAGGGTTTAAAGTTAAAAACTTCTAGTTTTTAAGTAAAATCCCATTCAAGTATTTAAAAAAAATTGTCATTTTAGCAATCGCCATTATAAAGGAGCCTTTCTAAATTATGAATCTATACTTTTCATCTTTTTCATCTTGGTTTTTCCCATTTAGTTTAAACTCTATTTATAGACACATGATGAATAGACTCATTTTCGTAAAAAACGAACCACACCCTCCGTTTAAAGAGGGGAAACTGACAGAAAAGAAAAATATACTCACTATATATGCAGAGAGAACTTCACATAATTTAGTTATTTATTGTGATATTCGTTTAACACATTCCTTTAGGGAAAGAAATGCTCTGTCACGTGTATATTAATGCCCAAGATGCAATTTTTAATAATTTTGTACACAAAGTGCAGAAAATAAAAAACGGAGCACCTTAATAGTTTTAATCTAGCAGTCAGATTGACTCGTTGTGAGAACTAGCCTTGCAGTCTAAAACTGCCACATCTAAAAACAGAATTTATAACTAGAATGTCATACGATTATTGATTTCACTCTGATGATAAAAAAATTAATTTTTTATTGATTAAAAATGAATTTTTTAAATTATTGTTAGCTACGCACAGAAACAACATCTTATTTTACAAATTAATCTAATTTTTTTCACCGAGAAAAAAAGCATGATCAAAACTACTCGGACATGAAGGCCAACTATGTAATTTTTGTCTATGTAATTGTAATGTCTGAAATACCTACGAAATGTCTGGCTCTCTGTAATTTTTACCAAAGTGCGTAGGTAAAGATTTTGACCAAAATAAAAATAAAACATATTTTCATAATATATAACAAAATTTGGTAGTTTTTATCATGATATCTTAAAATGTGGCATAAAAATCATTTATTCGGTTAAAGATAAATTTTTTAGTTTTGCAATTTTTACTAAATATGTATGTGGTAATAAGAACTATAATTTTGGAAATCGGAATTTCCAGTAAATTTTCACCATATCAGCGAAAAAAATACCGAAATACCGAATGAATAAATTTAAATACCATATATTTTAGTTTTTATTACCAGAATTATGGTTATTTTTGCCAGAAATGTCTTTACCATACTATACGGTAATATTAACAAAATTATCTTTTCTGTGTACATAAAATTTTTCAGGACCGGATCTTACAGCCTTAAATCACTTTTCAAACAAAAGCTATAAACTGTGAAGCAAATTTGAAAATTTATTGAAATAAAAACAGTATATAGCAATCAATAATATCTGATAATTATATTGCAAGCAATATAAATAATAAAAAAATAATTTTTGTTTTCTCCATTTACAAGAAATCCACCATCCTCCTATCTCGCCTTGTTCTAATTTCCCTCGTTCTTTTTCTCGTTGCTAAAATCGCGCTATCTACCTTCGGCCCTCTCCTGCTATTCTATATTTTTCATACTCTCGCTTTTTAATTTTTCCAACACCATACGGAAATTAAAGCAAATTTTTCAAATTCTTTGCGCGTGTTCTAACAGGAAATCATTAATGTCACGTGAGATTGATCTCAAACATACTAATTAGTTCTCTGTGGATGTATGCAACATTCAAACGAACTCTATGAGAGATACTCTTTTGCGGAAGTTGCAACCGTTATCGCTCGCTTGCAGTGTAGTCCAGTAGCACTGGTATATTCGATAAGTAGAAATGGTCAAGATTTAATTCTTAAAAGAGAAAAAAAAATTATATGTTTATTTGACCACAGGAAGTTTGCATCATTTGATAAGAACTTTGGGCACTCATTTCAAGTCTCGGCAACAATGACGTCACAATTTAAGTTTTAGTCTATTAAGTCTTAATTTGTAGACAGTTTCATTCATTTCATTTTAATTTAATTTTGGTTTCTTAAAATCAGACTTTTTTTAAGTCATTCATTTAATTTACCAATTTATTTATTACCTTTTCCAAACCAAAAAGAGATTTTACTTCCTTTATCGTAACCTACTGTAATTATATGAACGCCAATTTCTGGGTTTATTAAGTAATTAACTAATATTTTAAAACATTTTAGTTCAGTTTTATTCATTGAAGTGTTATTATTTCGCGTTTTTTATTGTTTTGTGTTCAATTGTTATTATTGTTGCCATGTAATTTTTTGAGAAAACAAAATGGTTGCCGCTGTTACAGAACTCAAACTGATTTTGTATTCTTTATTCATATGGTAACCTTATAAGTATTTTAGACTTACATAAAATGTATCATGAAGTTATTGTTATTTTTAATTCCTTTCCTTTCTTGCTCTGGGGGACGTACGGGGTAATAATGCCAGTAAAGTACGTAACTATTCTCTTTTCAATGCAAGAGTAAATAGTGAAAAAAAGACTAATAAGAAATGATAAAACAAAATTTCATTTTTTTATTTAATTTTTAAGTCTTTGTACCAATCACTATTTTTTTTCTTTAA
Source organism: Parasteatoda tepidariorum (assembly GCF_982258835.1). Lineage (NCBI taxonomy): Eukaryota > Metazoa > Arthropoda > Arachnida > Araneae > Theridiidae > Parasteatoda > Parasteatoda tepidariorum. The sequence continues at coordinate 32,365,794 of NC_141756.1, forward strand.
ATGCAGACAATTAAATATAATATTAAACTAATGAAAAAACCTATATACAAGACTACCATCGTATCAATGATATATAATTGTTCAAAAAAAATCTTTAAAAAAACGAAAGAAATAAAAATGAAGTATTCAAGTTAATAAATTTAAAATAAAATTGAAAGTAAAAAATTGAAAAAATTTGAAATAAATAAATTTAAAACAAACTAGACACAAAATACTGGAGCAAATAAATCTAACAGACTAGTCATAAAAGGAAGAAGCAAACAAATCTAATTAGCAAAAAAACGTTAGACGAAGATTTAGTAAATTTCATGTTAGCGTTAATATAAATTATAATATTAGAGAAAAAAACACGAAAATCTAACAAAAGAAGCCTTGTAAAAAGTTAACGAACGGAAAACCGACATCCCATAACCTTAAACTAAGTGTAATAAAACTGCTTTCTTATGAAATGTTTTTGATTTTAACATTCGGGAGAGGGTAATTTTTCCTTCTTCGGTAACTATAATAATAAAATATTTGGTAAGTGGTTAGAATGTAAGAGAATGTCGAGGGTTTTTATAGTTCTTGTTGCTTTCTTCTCACGGGAGTCGTTTTTCCCGTTTAACTAGCTTCTCTAACATAAGACTTTCTATTATGTATGTATTCGGGATATATATTTTCATCATTCCACTATTATTGGCTGCCTTCCTAACAGTTGCCTTTTGGGACACATAATGTGTTTTCTATTTAAAGGTCATGGAGGATGGTAATCGTATAACATCGAACATTTGCGTCATATGGATTTTTCTATATTTTGTTTATACATGGAAGTGTCTTAAAAACATTCAACCAATTACCCGCGTAGATAAACCACTAATTTTCTTCTTCAAGAAAATTGAATAAATGTGAGTTACAAATAGTGGAAACTAGTTGATCCCGGCATGTACTCATAACTTTACGGTACAAAAGTCGTAAATGCGTGAATCCTGTGTTACAAAATAGAATGTACGTCATTTGAGATTTGAATCACGTAACGAGTTGATTCCATCGTTCAGAACAACTTGTATTTTGAATGACGCAGAAAAATAAATGGCGCGTTATAAATGGGCAGTAAATTTCAATTATAAATGGCGTAAATGAGTGAATCCTGAGAATTTCTAGAAAATTGATTAAATGTGAGTTACAAATAGCGAAAACGAGCTGAGCCCCTCTTATAGAACAGCATGTACTCATAAATTTGAGGTACAAAAGTCGTAAACGCGCTAATCCTGTGCTACAAAATAAAATGTACGTCATTTGAGATTTGAACCACGTAACGAGTTGAATCCATCGTTCTGAACAGCATGTATTTTGAATAATAAATGGCACAGAATTATAAATGGACAGCAAATTTGAATTATAGTTGGCGCAAATGAGTGAATCCTGAGGTACAGGACAGCATATAGTTTCAATTTGTGTCACAAATTTCGTAAAGGAGATATACTCGAGATACGAAATAGTTGTTTCTACATATTGTTCTCAGTGTTTTAAACTGTTTTTAAAGCAAATAAAAGAGATCATGGGAATGCAAATGAGATTAAGGATCAATGAAGTGAAGAGCTCTTCTTAGACAGCAGGTTTTACAGTTTATTCCATTTTCGATCAATTTTTATCAGCTTATTTAATAATGAAGCTTCTGTTACACGCAGGATTGTTTTGCACTAAATGACGGTAAATTTAAAAATCCTGGTTATTTAATGAATGAATTCATTAATAGAAATCCCTTGTAAATTTAAAATTTTCTTGTACAGATTCTTATCTTGACAATGTCAGGTACCAACTGCTACTATATTTTTTTAAATAACTCTCATAATTATGATTCTTTTTATTGATAATCACTGCACTGTAAGTTAAAATCAATGTTATATTATGAGCGACCCCGTGGCGGCTACTGTAGGAAACTTCCATCAGCCGTTAGCCAATGAATTTTACTCCCGCACTCTTCCACTAATATAAAAAGTAGAGAAGCGTTCCTTTTAAGCGAAACAGTCGCTCTTTAAACATCCTTTCAAGATCCAGACCTTAAATATGAGTTCATTTTGAAAATGTTTCCAGTACATGTTGTCATTCAGAACCGCAATAGCCGGAACAAGTCGTTTCAAAATGATTGTTCTATGCCACGTCCTTTGAAGAATAATATTTCAAGCACCAACGAAAACTTCTAGAATTTCATTTGTTTTCATTAGCGATAAATGTCAGCAATCTGTTGCATTATCTAGGTTTCATTTCGTAACCAATCTTTCATGGGGAGTTACTTTTACAACTTATCTTCTTTTTTTTTTTGTTTTCGCCCGCACCGTTTAACGACGGATTACACAAAAGCAAGCAATCGTTTCAATTTACACCGAATATGACCCTTTAATACCCCCCAGAAAACGACAATAAATTCTAGTTTAACATTTCACGGTGTCTTAATCTGGTCGTGAACTCAAATGTGTATTTAATTACACATCGGCCCAACTCAAGTTCATTTGCATAACGGCTTTATGTAAAGAGGGATTGTATCTGAATAATTTTCCCATTTTCGCGCCAGTAAACTTGTCTGCCAGAAAATCTCCTTGGCGTCTTCTAAATTTATTCCAATGGGTCCAAACGAATCTCCCTCCGAAGAATGGGACTTCTAAAAGATGGACTCTCATTTCATCCTCACTAAGGCTGGCGTAATTTCTCGCAACACTGGCCGCCAGCAGAACCAACTCCAATAATTCATCTAAGATAGGACGTGCTCGGCCCTATCACCGAACTCTCGGATATGATGGATATAAACTCATGTTTAATTTATCGCCCAACGAGTTTATGGTGATGCGGGAATTTTCGCGGTGGTTGGGTTCTCGTGATAGAATAGATGGGGACATTTTACTTCACTTTAATGTACGTTTTCCGTGTCACTGTCTGTAAACGGTGGGGACAGATTCTTTTATTTTTATTTTTAGGAATTTCCCTTTTTACTGCTCATTTCATAAATGGCGAGTTTCGAGAAGGAAATGAAGCAAAGAACCTTTGCTGTTACAGAAATTCAGTTGCTTAGATTTATGTTTTACATTCCTAAGCAAAGGAGGAGACCCTTTAAGGAATGAAATACTCGTTTGAGTTCTTTTTAGTTCAAGCAAAACTCTTTCTTTCCTGTCACTAAAACTAAAAACATACATTAGTAAAAAAATATACTACCATTCATTTTCACAAGCAAAACAATCGTATAATTTCCAATGTACTGATGTAATAGCTACTAAAGTACACTGAACAGTAAACAATTGTAAAATAGTGATCATTTGCATTGCATTAATGAAAACAAAATATAGCACTCTAAATTACTTTTGATCTAACGATCGGATTTTCACGTCCTAAGCTGTATAATATTAATGCTTCGATGTCCTTATGCTAATCAATTAATAATAAATAGGAATTTGGTTGTTTATTTTGTACTGAGAATAAAATTACAAAATTAGACACAAAAACGCACTTTTTTGAATTAACAAACATTTTTTTCATGATAGATTTGAGTTTCTCCCTTCCAAAACATCAACGGGATCACAATTTGAAAAATACAGTTTCACCTGTTCAGCGTATAGTCCAGAGATACACCAGCCACTTTAATTATGTACTGCCTAGTGTCTGTACTATATTTCCTACCTGGACTCGAAAATTAAATTGCCTGACTTTAAATCTCTCTTAACATTGTCAAAAATCCCCAAGATGCTGATAATCGATTCCAAACGAGGAAAAAAAAGAAATAGTAAAAATCATTATACTTCTTTGATAATAAAATAATACTCAGCATTTACCACGATAGAGCCTAGCGTCTGTACTATATTTCCTACCTGGACTCGAAAATTAAATTGCCTGACTTTAAATCTCTCTTAACATTGTCAAAAATCCCCAAGATGTTGATAATCGATTCAAAACTGATAATCGATTCCAAACGAGGAAAAAACGAAAATAGTAAAAATCATTATACGTCTTTGATAATAAAATAATACTCAGCATTTACCCCGATAAAGCTTATCCGTGCTTAATACTTAGTTAATTATACTTTACTTCCGATTTATACTGAAAATAAAAGTGTTGATGTAGGTATATAATTTTATTAATGCCATTTTTTCCGGCATATTAATAATACTTTTATCATATGCACTCGAAAAAGAAGTTTGGTTTTGTAAAAGTTTCATTCGAACATTGTAGAATTTTATCATTGTGTGCAAACGTTTTCGATTTGCTTAGAAAGAAAAGTAACATTAATGGGTCATATTTTTGACCAGTCTCCTGATCAAACCATATGAACCCTATTTCCCAGTTTCATACTAGCCCCTTATTTTGAGAGTCAGAAATTCGAATCAGGTGAAAAAAATTATGCCTACTGAGCTGGGAGTCCAGTGATTACAGAATCGGACTCCGGTCCAGAGGGGCGGAGGTACGATCTTCGAGCCCCCGAATACATTGCGATATACGTGCTAATAAAGTCTCTGGAATCGAAAATCTTGTGGTCGGTCTCTGAGCCATGGGTACAGGGATTTGGAGAAAATTTTCTATGTCTAAATTAAAAAAGTGGCCTCGTGAATGGAAGGTGCTGTCATATATCCGTTGTATTCTGACCCAAGGCGTACTTTAACCTTTGTGGTGCTCTTTTGTCAAGCAAAAGTTGCACTTTCCTGACAAAATTCGCACGGCCGATAGCTGGCGAGCTTGACTTGTCCGAGTGTCATTCGAAACAACAACTTTTTTCGTAACTTAAAATATCGTCTACATTAATTAATTAACGTGTTTAAGGTTAGGTTCTTAAATCATTAAGAATGAGCTTTAGTACTGGAAACATCCGATGATTAAATTAAAATTTATTCAGAGTGTACCTTTTTTTGCACCCTGTACACTGACTCAATGGATCGTCTTTTATCTGCTACTCAGTTAAACTACGGCCATTTGTCCGGAAATAAATCAAATGAAGCACCGACAATTCCGAATCGTCACCTTTACTTTAACTCCACCACACAAGATAAATTCGAATGATCCGCCCCGGGACTCGAATAATTGAGAGAATGGAATGAAAGCGAAAAACGGCGCGACATTCGAAACCAACCCAGGAAAGTTCGATCGAAAAACTAATTGGCGTCCGACCCTGTGTTCCTGCTCCCTGGAGTATTAGCCTGAAGTAAAAGTCAATAGGAAAAGTACACCCAAGTACCGCTGGAACTAAGAGGTATGGGGTACTATATATATCTGTATATATAGATGATTCCGTTAAAGTACACCCGAGGGAGGATTAAAGCAGCTCCCCCCACCCTCCAAAGCTTGTAAAAGTCTCTCTCCTAGATCTTGACCACGGCAGACCTTTTCTTTCTTTCTCTAAAGATAGTTTTCTTTCTAGGAAAAAGAAAGAAGAAATGAAAGAAAGAAAGAAAAGGGATTTTTATTATAAGGTAGAAAAGAGAATGAACTTCTTTTGAAGTTGGAACACTTTAATGGGGGATTTATTCTTTTGTTTGGGGGAAGAAAGAGGATTTTCCGATGAGATTTTTATTCGGCGGTCTTTTAAGAAAGAGTATAAAAATCTGATGAAATATCTCTAGAGAAGATTTTCTTCTTTTTTTTTTTCCTTATGGCTTTTCTTTCTTATTAGTTTCACTTAAGGGAATTAAAGTACGCAATCCGAATGAAAAAAAAAGACGCTTGAGTGAAATGATTCATTGCTTTTAATGAAGGGAGGTACTCATAATTGAGCAGATAAATAATTGAAAATAATTTTTAAATCTTTTTCAAATTGGCATTTTGTACGAATATTTTCATTCATTTTCCTTATGTATACATTAAGAATTTTTTTCTCTACAGATTTGCATACAAGTTCAGAGTAATATGGAATTAAATTGAAGTGTTGTTGATGTCAAATTAGTTTTCAACATAATCGTATAGGACCTAATACAATTAAGAGTAAAAATAATTATTAAATAAATGCATAGAAACTAAATATGCAGTTGACATTGCTAGTTACTAGTTTCTGAAAATCTTAAATGGCGTTAACTCAAACGAATATCAAGAAACGAAATGAAAGGAATTTTTCTTTACAAGACTGCAAGGGTTTTCTCCGTTAAATAAAAATTAATGGCAAAGATATGTCCGCATACATTTATTGTGAGAATTATTGAAAAACAAGGGAGGGGGAGTATACTGTAATTACAGGGTGTTATATTTTGTGTCAACAATGGGGCTGAGGATTTCAATTTGATTAAATTTTGATCTTGACTGATTCAGGTATAGGGGTTTCAAATTTGAAGTTTGTTTATCATAGTTTAGTTGCTTATTTTATCTGACCTTAGTTTTACTCCTAAAGCTACAGATATTTCTTGTCTATTTTATGTATAATTGTTCAAGGTTAAGCTATTATGTATTACAGAGGTCGCGTAAATGTTGCAGCTAATTTCTTGAGCAGTTAGGGCGCTTCATCAGGATTAAAATTGCATAGAAATTTATGCACTGAGATGTAGTTGAACGTGGTCAGGGGCACTTTATTATTGTGACCTGTTCAGAAGCACACGAAGGAACATTTCATAAAAAGGAAGAGCCCCTAGCGACATATGACGACATTTCTGGACATGGGTTTCTATGCAATTTTAATTCTGATGATACGCCCTAACTCCTATAGAAGTTTGCCGCAACAGTTATGTTACTCCTGTTATATATAACGCTTTTAAGCTTGTAAAATTCGGCAAAAAATAAGCTTAAAATGTCATTTTCAAAGAAAAGGAAAAAACTGTAGCTTGGAGAGAAAAACGGATTGAAAATTTGAAATCAGAGGCACATAATTATCTAAGAAATGTTAAAAAAATCTGTTGCAAAAAAAAAGAAAAAAAAAAAAAAAGTGTTCCCTAGTGTTATTAATAGATTGGGAGGCTTTATTTTATTATTTTATTTTTCTGTTAACTTCAATGAATAAAGAAGGAACTTATTTATCTTCCATACATGTGATATTGGAAGAAATTTTCAATAAAAATTTAAAATATAAAAAATATTTAAAAAAAAGGGATATTTTTATCGTTTGATATTTTCGTATAATTTATAACTTAATTAATCCTAAATTTTTTTCCCATTTGAATTTTTGAAAAAAAGGAAAAATTTCTAAAGCTGAAATTACCTATTTTATCTTTCCACGATTTTTTTTATAAAAAAAAAGTATAATGTACACTGAGAAAGAAATGTGGTCAAAACTACCAGAATGTGGTTAATCTTATGGAAAAACCAAGAAGGTCGGCAATTTTTACAGAAGCTCTTTGGTAATGATTTTGGTAAAATTAACAATAAAATATGGTCTGTGGTATTGAATTCTTTTCAACATCCAACACACTGATACTCATGAAATTCGAAGTGTGTAGAATCAAATAATATGTAGGGTTCTATTGGATAATTTGTTAGGTATTTCTCTTTATTATAGTTTTCACTTTAAAATTAAAAAAACCATTAACGAACCAAGAGATTTCGTTTCTAGATTTATCTATTTGGAGATATTAAGCGTGGGGAAGACTAACTTACTATGATAATTTTTATTTTCCTACTTTTATAATAATTTTAAAGCACTCTACCATATTTGATATGCCAAGACATATTTATGAAACGTGGCAACCTCTCCTGCATTTTATACATCCATCTCTCCTGAAGTTAATGATTATATTGGACTATATATGTGCTTTAAGGGTTAAGATAGTTCTAAGAAACTATAATATAATACGTAAAATATTTGACCTCTAAACGAAATAAGTATTAGATTTTCACATACTTTTTGTTGTCACGAAAAACAACGTTCTATCCAAATTTATAAACAAGTTAAACTGCTTCCTTTAAAACTGTATCTGCTGTAATATATTAAAAGTATCGAAGATATTTTAGCTGGGTATCCCTCGTCTAAGGCCATCCAACTTTGACTTACCCTATTTTTTTTTTTATCACTGTCATGTTTTTGTCTTTTATATATTAGGAGTAAATCTTAAGTAATTAAGTTTGTTCATTAAATATTTTAAAAAAACTGTGCTTTAAACAATAATTAATTCAATACTTTACTTTATCTTGACTTTAAATCATTTTTTTCACGCAATCTTCATGAAACAAAATTTTTCTGCAATGAATTATTTAAAACAGTTTTTTATGTTTATAACGAAAGAAGCGATTATAACGGCCGTTAAAATAAAATCTTCAAATTTAACGTTTATTCAAACACAACTTTTATTGCTTAAATAGAGTATAAATCAATTTTATGGTTTCAAAAGTTTTCTTTCTTTTTTTAGAAAAATATTTAGCGTTTTTAGGTTTTTATGACCGAAAATTATTTTATCCGTAATTGGTTTTTTTAAATGTTTTTTTTTAAATTCTAGAGTATATAAAATATGTACTTTGAAATGTTTAGAAGACTATACATATTTTAAAAAATGATTTTTAGTATATTTTAATGTATAATGTCGATAATATATATATATACATAAAACTTCAGATGTTTATTTTGTATATTTATACTGTTCATATGTATTTTTTATGTATAGTTTTTTTTATTTAATTTTATTATTGACTTTTTCATAGAATCTTTCAAAAATTCATCTTGAAAAAGCTACTCAATATTAATATTTCCATTCTAAGTAAAACAGTCTATGATATAAATCTGTGTCAATTCAGTAAATTTTGAAACATGAAGTAGAAACTGTGATAGATTTCAAATGTTTTGAAAATCGGGAATTCCCAAGTAAAAGCTCGAATCAATATTGATCCTACAGATTCAGTTCATACAGTTTGCTCATACAGCTTCGGGGGCAAAACATATTTTTTTTTACGTCTGATCCCATTGGCAGGAAAAATTTAGTTTTAAATGGTTTCGAAAATATCAAAATTCAAAATTTGACAACTGAAACTAATACTGAAACTGTTGGAATTTTGTTTTATTAATAATAAAGTGCTTCACCCCCTTATTAAATAATAGATTGTGAAAGGTAAAATATAAACTTAAGTTACACAAAGAAAAGCTTATTAAAATACTAATATTGCGTTTTGTTAAATTTTTATTGCTTTTGTTTTCTCTTTCTCTCTTAAAATATACAAGTTTTCATCAGGTAAATTTTATTTTTACGAAATTAAGATATGGAATCTTTTAATCTTACGCGAAACGTAAGAAAGCACTTGCAAATTAAATTAGTGATATATTTTAGGAATGAAACAAATGTAATGAATAAAACAAATTCTTGTTTTCGACTGAAAATATTATATGACAAGATGTCGATTAAAAGTCTATAAAAGCTATCTTTTAACGAAGTTTCTAATTATCTTCTTCCTAGATAAACTTTTCGCTTTATCTATTATTATAAATTTCCCCTTTAGGTTCAGTTATAATACTTGCAAAAATGATAATGATTACAAAAATTCTATGTTACATATATTATAAGTACCTGCAATAATGATAATTTTTCGATCATGACATAAAATTTTTCAATTTTTTTTTTCTAGGTTCTTTTGAGCAAAGATTGTTCATTCTTCTCTTTAAACTCAACTTATAAATACAAGTAAGTAGATTTTCTTACCTTCCAAAATCCATAACATGCTTTTCTTTCAAATATACAGTTTGTTTCGTTATTTCTGCCCTTAATATATGATAGTGGGTTCCGCCCCCTTTTTCCAGACTCTCGAAGATTTCTATGAAATCTTTTATGGTATGTTTTGCTAAAAATGCTAGTTTTTCTCGCTACTAAATTTAAAATGTGTTCTAGCGTAAAATTTCAAAAAATTAAATTAATTATTAAAATTTTTAAAACTAATATCTTTTTAAAAGATTAAAATTGTTCTCTAACAATAAGTTTAAATAAAAACTTATAAAATGAAATAAATGACATGCAATTAAAAAACTTGCGAAAATAAAATTTTAATTATGCCTTTTTTTCTTCACTATCATCAAAACATTCTCTTACTCATTTTTTTTTTATTTCCAATGCAGCAGGCGATACGGACATTATCCTAACGCCGTACAGAGATCAAAATAAAACAAAAATACAAATACAGAAGGAGATGAAATATACAAAATACAAAAACAAAAGCAAAACATCAAACACAAAAATTAATTCAAGAACTTAAATTGAACAAAAGTTTTCTGGCCTCCCATTATCGGGAGTAGATGCAGTTCTTTGTGAGAACTGAACAGTTGAGAAGATGTCCAGCATTCATCGTCGCACCACTGCGGCAGAGGGGGCAGGCAGGATTATCCACTATTTTAAGACGGAAAAGATGGTCGTATAAGCAATCGTGCTTGTTAGCAAGACGAAAGGCAGCTACAGCACTGCTTCTTGGGCAATCGGGGAGATTAAAGATGTCATTTCCCCACGAATTTTCTTTATATATATATATATATATATATATATATATATATATATATATATATATATATATATATATATATATATATATATATATATATATATATATATATATATATATATATATATATATATATATATATATATATATTATATATATATATATATATATATATATATATATTTATATATATATATATAAATAACGCCTCTGAATCCTCTCTAAAGTGTCTCTAAAATCTAGTTCTTTCTCTATTATTCAGAACCATGCATTTCTGATCATTAAAATTTCAACTTCGTGTTAAAAACTTGCATTATTTAGATTAAATATTAAACATTTCTTACAAATAAATATCACAAAAGCTTTTCCCTTTACACAGCTTGACCTGATTGAGAAGAACAATTCAAAACTTTTCAATTTTTCCTCGTTATCGCTTGAATATGACATAACTTGAGATCTTCAATAATTTCCTAAGATAATCAATAATATTGAAAGCGAAATGCCCAAGATTTTCATTGGAATCTAGGCTTTGCTGTAGAGTTGTTACTTCGTTAATATAATGAATTGACTACATTTTCTTCATATTAAAAGTTTTGGAATACTTTGCATCAATGGTGAAAATCAGTCAAAAGCTCTTTAGAAAGTATTACCTTAACAGTGAATTAGAAATAAAGAAAAAATCAACATTTTTGACTATTGCAATGTTAAAAGACTGAGTATATGTAGTTAGTATGTAACCTTCCTTTCGGTCCCTTTTTTTTCTTTTGCCAAATCAGATTAAATTCGAAACCTCTGTCGATTTCTCTGAATGTAACTGTTGCATACGAAGGATGCTGTTTCGGTTTTAAGAAGAAAAAAAAGGGGGGGGGAACGGCGTCCTCCACAATTAGATTGAAGTACTTCCCTGCATGCAATTCATCATCTAAATTGCGAGACCCGAGGGTTAAAGGGATATCTATATATTTCCCATGTTAGTTCCAGATGTCAGTTGAGAAGGACTCGGATGGCAACGATTATTTGGTATCGATAATTCTCACAAATCGATATCAAGTACGTTTCGAATTTTTCATTCTACCAGATAGAATGAAATATTTCAAATCGCTTCCACGGAACACCGATTTCGAATTCACCGAAGGAGATTGAAATCAAGGAAAAAGGGGAAAAAAAGTTGGATATTCCATTTTCCTATACCTTTCTATCGTTTAATGCCGCAACAGTAAAGAAAAAAAAAGATAAATCCGTATTTCGATTTAGAAATAAAGAGAATTGAAAAATACGGGAGTGCAAATATTTTAGGTAATTTATCCTACCTGCAAAAGTATTTGACGAGTCTTTAGATATTTCAATAAAAGCGACTTAAACAAAATGGCTGCGGGGATTACGGAATATAAATTTGTCTTCTCTTAATGGTGTAAACAAATATTACTTTCACAATTCCTATTATAATCTTTTATTCTCTTCAAACTTTACGTTATTCAGGAATTAATGTCGTAATTCAAGGAGAATTTTCATTTTTCTAGCTTAAAATAATCGTTTGAAATGTATCAAAAAGAAAACGATTCCAAAGGATTAAATTATTTATAAATTCGTATGTAGGCAGTATTCGTATGAGCAAAAAGTGGGAGCATCACACGGATTAAAACTTTAAGCTATGAAAACTTTTAAGTTCAAATTTAATCTATTGTGAAATTCTTTGAGTCAGGTTTTATTTTAGTATTTTATTACCGTTGTTGAGCAGCCTACCCGATTTTGAGTATACGACTACTAATGTTAAACTCCGTAGCCTTATAATGTTGAACCCAATTCAGAAGACAAGGGAAATACTGAATCAAATCATGGGAGAAATTTGCTTTTTCTGCTCTAAAAAACCTGCATTTGCGTTACATAGAGAGAAAAACCTCGGAAATTTCCCACGGTTAGCCTGACTGATAAGGGACTAATCCTTAATCCGCCGAAATATCCATTTACCACTAAAGATATTTTACTTCAGCACTGTGGTCGGTGTAAGCCGGATGAGGAATTTGTATCGACCAGACACAGTTGGGATTAGAACCCGGTTCACCTCATTGAGAGGCGGGTTTCTGTTCCCTGAGCCAGTAAGGTTATCATTTTGTCTAGGTACAGGAATTAACACAAAATTTCGCAAATGTTTTCTAGAGATCCGTGATGATTCAGGGGATAGAGCATTCTCCTTCCAATGAGTTGAACCTGGTTCGAAACCCCGCAATGGCTGGTAAATGCGAATTTCGCATCCGGCTTGCACCGACAACATTACTGACGTAAAATATCCTCAGAGGTATTTCGTGGTTTTCCTCTCCATGTAACGAAAATGCGGGCTAGTTCCGTCAAAAAATCCTCCACGCTGGCGAATTTCTCCCAATACTTAATCTAAGAGTTCCCATGTCATCTAGAAAGGGTTCAAAATTACGAAGCTACGGAGTTGAACATTAGCAGTCGTAAACCCGAAAAATTGGGTCTGCTGTTCAACGACTGGTATAAAAAAAGTTTTCTAGAAATAAGTTAATTTTTTTTTGGATATTCAAGATGTTACCTAAGCCAATGTTATATCAAAAAAAAGTTTTTTTTTTTAAATTGTGTCTAGATATTTCTAAATCAAAATAACTGTATAAAATTTAAATGTACTTATAAATATTTTTAATATCCTAAGCATCTGGCAGCAATTGATATGTTATAAAAGATAAAAGAAGGATTTTTAGTAGACTGTATGAAAGATTCTTAGAAAAAGTAATTGAACGTCTGGATACATGTCCAAAAAAGTGACAGACCGCAAAAAAATAGATTAAAGTAAACACTTCAAACCCTGTTTTTCCAGTCTTCAAATAATTTTCAAGAATTTAATTATTTTCTTACGTTTTTAGGAAATATTTCAGCAATAAATTTTTTTACAAGTAAAATATAGGATTATACAGAGATTGTAACGTATTTAACGTCGATAGTTTTTAAATAATTTTTTTAGAAAATCTGTTAATTCAATGACAAAAAATAATTTAACGTTAATTTTATTTCAACAGTAAAATATATAGCATAAGTAAGGAATATTTAGTGCCTATAACATAGCTATCAATAAAATTTGAAATTAGCCGATGTTAAGCACATGATGATTTACATGATGCTAAAAATATATCTCACTGTTTTTCACTCTTTCTTTGAAATCAGTTGCTCAAAAATTTATTATCATCATTTTTTAATTTTTAATCTTATTATATTTAAAACACATCAAATCTCTTTTAAACCAATTTTAATTCAGCAACTTGCTAAACGTATAGTTAAATAATTAGCACTCATTACATAAATATCACGAGAATATGAAACTAGTTGATGTTAACTTTATGGTTCCCAACCTTTTGTGAAGTGCCCATGTAAAACATATATCTCGTCTCTTTTTCACTCTCTTTTTAAAATCGGTTGCTCAAAAAATTTGTTATAATAATTTTTTTCATTTTTATTTTTATTCAGTTTTGAAACACATCAAATCTCTTTTCAGGCAATTTTAATTTAGCTACTTGCTAAACGTTTAGTTAAATAATATACACAGATAACGTAAATATCAATAGAATTTGAAACGTCATGGCTCGCATCTTTTAAGCAGTGTACATGTTAAAAATGCACTTTTTCTTTTTCTTTTTACTCTCTTATTAAAATCGTTTGCTCAAAGCATTTATTTTCATTAATTTTTAATTTTTAATTTTATTTATCATTAAAACGCATCAAAGCACTTTTAGAAAAGATTCTTTTAAGGAATCGTTTTTAATAATAAATGCTACTTTGCTTTATCAGGAACTATTGCATGTGTAAATCTATTATGAGAAGTACAAACTTAACGCAAAATCTTCCAGCTTATTTTTTTCAAGTTATTTAAAGATGTTTAAAATGAAAGCACAAAAAAGGCTGTTAAAATAATATACCCAACGCATAGTTTTTTATGCAAATCATTTTTCATCGAAGACAGAAAAAAAATCCGAACGTTAAATTAATTAAATTGAACTAAGCTAAGCTCACTAATGAGATTATTTCATTTTTTTTAATTATACTTTGTTACATTTTTCGGTGAAGTGATTGCACCGATAAATCTGTTTCCACCCAATTTGGAGGAAGTTAGTTTTCAAAATGTTCTTTAATGAAGCATCTCGTGGAATATCGAATATCTTTTTTTGATGTTCGCTCCTTGTATGTATAAAATGAATGCTACAGAGAAAGAGATTTACTTTTTAGTTTCATTTAAAGTGTTTACATCAAGATTTTTAATTTTTAAAAGAATTGAAGAGCATTTTTTTTCTTACATAAACCTGCGTTGTACAGACGCCCCAATTCTGAGTTTACGACTATCATTGTGCAATATTGTAATTTTGAACTCAACCTAGAAGACGAAGGAACTACTTAGCACAATATTTCGCTTGGAATGAGTTTCTTCAACTTTCTGGATAAACTGATGCATCATCCACTTGATTACAACTTTCAATAAAGATACTAAGCCAGGATGCAGACAAGATGTATATGTGTTTATTTACAAGAGTTATTTTTTGATTCAAACAGACCAAATTTAAAATTTCCGTTATTGTCATTTTACTACAGTCACTCATTCCCTTAGGCCTTCCATATTCTTAAAGAATTATTACGGGTATTGTGTAAAGAATTCGTGTTTAAAATTACGAATACTCTTCCATGCAATTTTTTTAAAAAAGAATATTCCATTTAGCCATATTTAGACCCAACTTCATCATACTTCCTCTCCCATTTGTTTACTGAAAAGATGCATTCTGTCTTCCATTTACGAAGAGATTTCTTGGGCGTTAGTTTCGTGTCACCTAGAGCCAGAATTTTCGAAATTTGACTTTCAAAGAACTTTTTGAGGAAAAAAAGAATAAAATGTTCGATATTAGAGATTCGTGCCGTAGTGTGGGAAATATCGTCTAGCATAAATCAAGATTTCGGAAGTTGTGTGCCCGGGATATTGCAGAGAAAGTCGCAGTTTTCTTTTGGGGTGGAAAGAACGGCCTGTTTTGGTTGACGTTTGAATCGGAAATCTCTCGTTGTGGCTTTTTTTAAAAAGGCTCCTTTTTTTTGTTATTTTTTTGAAAGAAAAACCATCTCTCTCTCCGGGCAATGTTTATTTTAACCTCGGGGAGCAGTTTGTTTTCTCTTCCCCTATATCGGTTATGTGGGATGAATAATGCATAGAGATCCATAATATTCTTTTCTGGATTGGGGAAGAAAAAAAACTTATTTTTTTCTACAGAGAAAAAAAATACAGCATCCCTCCATACATTAAGTACACTTTTTTGAAGATCCGTCTTACTAATGAAAGAGAGTGCGTTTTCTTAAAATGTTAAATATAATGGGAAAAAATTCTACGGAAATGTTAGGTATATTAAAGAATCAAAATGAAATGCATCGTTATTTTTGTTACATCTACAATGATGAATGGTTTTTGCATCCGAAACATGTGCTCGCAACCATAATTTTGAATTAAACTAAAAACTAAAATAAATCATGTCACATTGAAATGAAACTATACCATATTAAGAGCTGATATGCTTAAGATTGCTGTTGATTTATACTTGGCATCCAATTATTCTAGTCTTTTGGGTAGAAATCTTGCTCCATTATATTCCTTGACTAGATTAGTGTAGCTCTCTTAAATCTGTGTACGGACTTCAAAACAAGCTAAATCAGGGACAAATAAGGAGTTTCGTGATTTCTTTTATTGAAATTCTGTATTTTAAATTTATTCTGAAGAAGACAGACTGAATTGTTGAAAATGCATGTATAAGCCGTGACATTTCTATCATCATGGTACCAGTAGGCTATAAAAAATTAGTCAGCTGAACCGTAAAAACTGAGTTTTAGAGAGGATTCCTCCTTATTTTTGATATATAAGGGAGAAGTTATTTGAAGAATCTGGCTGTAGGTATGTGACGGCGAGGTGAATGATAATACAATTTTGACAATAAAATACTGACAAGCTGGTTTAAGAGAAGTTAATGCACGAATCTATATTTTTAAACGGAAGTGAAAGTATGAACAATGCCAACGATTACTTTTTTTAAAGCTGGGTGGGGCAGTTGGTTTGTCGACGGCCTTCTGAGCCCAAGTCTGCGGGTTCGATCCCCGGCCCAGACATTGGATTTTCGGAATCCACAGCGGCCATATTGTATGATTATGCGGCATGTAAAGGATCCCTGGAGTGCCTTATTGGCTCTTGGCACTTCCGGCAAAATTAAATTCCTAGTGCACTTTAGCATCCAAATAGAATCTCGGTGCTGCCATCTAGTGTGGCAGAAACTAGACTTCCAAATTAACATGGCCAACGGTATCTCACCCATTGTGGTGGTCCTGAAAGAGTGGATACCACTTCTGGAGAACGCACTAGGTCTGATAATCGGCAAGACTGATTGTGCAGCTCATTGGAAATAGAAAAGAAAAAAAACTTTTTTTATAAAATCTAGAAAGAATAATTGCTACAATGAAAAAAGTAGTGTAATACCTACGTGTATTTGATATTAAAAAAAAGTGTGTGTTATTTCCATTTAATTCCGAATTGAACATTCAAACACACTTTAAAGGGTGTAGTTAAATCTAAACTGCAATAATTGAGAAAGATTACACCAATATCAGATACATTTGCACCCATCATGAATTTTATTCGTCTATTTTCGGATCAAACGATCAGATTGTAAACCGTCAGACGATCGATATTTTTAGTTTATAATTCGATCCTGAGAACGTGGAAGTTTGATTTTTCGGCGCACATTCCATTGAAACAGGAGTAAACTTTTTAAAGGAATGTATTTAATTAAATCTTTGCTCCAACAAATGAAAAAGCTTGCACCGAGATCAAATGCTTTGGCCCCTTTCATGAATTATTTTAGTAAATGTTTGGAGTCAGATGATCCATCAGGCGATCGATTTTTTTTTCTTTACTATCGAACCAAAAGGTAAAGTTTGACTTAGCCTTGAAAGCTTGAGGGTGTTGAATATTTCAAGAAAACAAGTGCGTAAATTGTTATAAAAAAGATGCGTGTGCTTTTAGTTGTATAATAAATATAATTATCTTCTCTTAAGTTAATTTACATAAATCTGTTAATTATATTAAATTACTTTTAATATTTAAATTCTCTCCGCTATGGATTTGTTAAGCCTTGGTCGATGTTCTCTGTCTGTTCTATTTGTATGTTTGATTAACAAACTAATTTTATTTCACGAAATATTTGATATATGCATCCTAAATTAATGAATTTTGCTATATCGTAAAAATAGCTTTACTGACACTTATGTATGCTCTTATTGTTATTATAAATTTTAGTGCTTCTGAATAACAAAAATGGTTACGGCTACTTTACATCAAGTAGTTTAAAAAAACGTACTCAGTGTTTCACTACTCCAGAAACTATCCTAAGATCTTGGTGCAGTTTTTGGTTAAAAGTTCGTAATAAATTTTTTGAATGAAAATAAAATTGCATTACCTGTGCAGAGCCCCTTTGATTCAGCTGATATTTCAAATAGTCTTATGATAACGCATCGCCCTGTTTTCATAATAACTTTTAACTTGATCATTTTAACTTGATTTGATCATTATTCAGATTTGGAAGTAGAAAAAAGTAAGAAAAACCATTATAGAAGGAAGTGTGCCGAATTATTCTCGTGAAACGACTAAATTTTTCTTTCGCTGGTCTGGGATGAGCACCCCCTTCACCCTGCTTAAACAGCTGTAAATGTTTTCACGACGTTTTATCCAACACCCCTTCCTTGTATTATTTTGCTTTCATTCTTAAAGCGGCTAAAATGTTACCTATAGAACAGTTTAACATAAATTACAGTTTCACAAATACTACACCACGCCATTAAAAATGTGGTTTTGTGGTAATGGTCTTTATTTTTTATCTATTAAAATTTTTTGAGTTATTTTATTTCTTTACAAGATTTTTGTTCATACTATGTTATTGTTTATGATCTTTTCAATGATAATTCAAGATTGGATCAAACATGAGTGAGCAGCATTTTAATGTTGGCTAACATCATTTTCACATGACATTTTTTTATGAATTCGTTTTTATCTTAACAACAGGTACAATTATTGCACTACGAAAAAGAAAAAAAAACACTATTTTTATCTACTGGCAAAATTTAGTTAAAATGTGGAGGTTGGATGTAGGGGCATGTTTGAATTTTTTTTTATCATTCGCATTCTTATAGTTGTTTATATTTCGATAAAAATTTTATTTAAAATTAGCCTTTTCTAAATGCATATCGTTTGTCAAGAAACTGTTATATTCTTCTCTTCAGTTTGTGTTGTAACGTTGAGATTGTATAGGTATTTGTATAGATTTGTATAGAACTATCTATACAAATCTATACAAATAACCTCTAAACCATCTCCAAACTATAAAATCTTATACACTGTAAAAACTCTGGTGATCAAAAAACTTTGAAAATTTTGGGTAAAAAAAAGCTAAAAACCGAATCTAGCTTCAAAAGGTTAAGTCAAATTTGAACTTTAAAAAAACTTACGCCAAAACCAAATTCTTTTACTACATTCATAAATTATTGAGTCAACACTCTCAGAAATAAAACTCACACTTTTGAAGATTCAACAACCCTTGAGTTGTATTTCGTTAATTTTGAAAATCATTTCGTCACGAATTCACGATTGCAAACTCTCAAATATATGACGAAAATGTTTCCTCATTTCAAGAACCTCATCTTAGTGCATTCTGGGAGATTGTTAACAAGAATGGCGAAACTTGAATGAAGACTAAACGATCGAACATAAGATGACGAGCAAGCTGACCAGCCTGTATGATGTTCAAGGATTTGGCTTCGTCCCAGGGAAATCCCGGGTTCGAATCCGTATAGGACATGTGTGTAATTTATCTCTCAGTTCTATCCGTTCTTCTTGTGTTGATTGGGCGACACTGATCCACCTATATGGTGCCCACGACCAAGTGATTATTAGAAAGTTAAATACAATAGGCTCCAAGAGTATTTTTTTTTTTTAGAAAAAAAATAGAATGACGAAATATTTCCTTAATTTTGACGAAATCAAGGAAATACTATCCTTAAAGAATTGACAATAGTTTTTTCGGAGCCGTGGTGGCTCAGGGGATGGAGCGTTCGTCTTTCAATGAGGTGAACCGGGTTCGAATCCTCGCGATGGCTGGTTGATACGAATTTCCCATCCGGCTTGCACCGACCACAATGCTGATGTTTAATATCCTCAGAGATAGACGGATCATGTGTTAGAGCCCCATCGCCGTCAAACTAACCATGGGAGGGTTTCGTCGTTTTCCTCTCTATGTAAGACAGATGCTGGTTAGTTTCCTCAAAAATTCCCCACAAAGGCAAATTTTTCCCAATACCTGATGCAGGAGTTGCCTTGTCTTCTGGATTGGGTTCAAAACGGTTATATTATATAAAAATAGTTTTTTCGTCACTTTGACGAAATGTTTGCTTGGAGCATATACCAAGAAACGGTTTCGTCAAAAACGAAGAAAGTTTTGTGAAATCCATTTTCTTATAGTGTACATACATTCAACATCCATTTTCATACAGTGTACATTAAACATCCATTTTCTTACAGTATGCATTCAGCATCCATTTTCTTACAGTGTACATTCAATATTACTATATTCGTGAATACATGAATTCTTTCAACGACAACGGTAATTGCTTACAATTCAAGGTGGAGAAGTTCGAAGTTTGCGTTGCCTCTCGTGATGCTGTGCATTCCACAGAAACAAAAGTGATTTTTTATTAAAAACATGTATTTATTTAGTTGCATGTCTTCTAAATTTAGAACCTGCATGCGTTTTTCGCTATTTTCACCTTCTTTACGTGGTTTACGATTACGTGGTTTGGTGAAAAGTTTTCATCCACTTGATGCTTTTTATTATCAATCTGAACGTGTTGGTCGAATTTTAGAATAACCTTTATTAATTAAACAACTGCTGTTAGTCAGAAAAAATCTCAACTTGGAAAAATGCTTGAACTCGAACTAATGATATTTTCCATGGTTTCCACGCTTCCCCTATTTGAAATTTTAAGATAGAAACTTTTTTAGTACTTCGAAATTTTTCTATCACTGTGTTTTAGATTTTTGGACATTGCCTATTGACATTTTGTCTTGAGCGATTTTTGGATAGCACGTAGATAATCATCATTCTCCTAAAAAGAGCCCCATTGATTTTTTATTTATTATTTTTATGCAGTATATATTTAAACACGTGGATTTTTCTTTTAATATTTCATCTATCTTTCAATAACTGTTCGAACAGATCAAATCTTCAACAACCTGCGTCCGAAAGTTTGAAATACTGATTATGAAGTACAAAAAATGTCTGCAAAAAACTATTTTGTCTATAATAAATAAACTTAAGTTTAATGCGTTTCATTCGACTCGTTACCATTCGAATAGGTTACAACATCAAAAATTGCATAGATGTAAATAAAAAGTGAATATATAAAAATAAATTGGTCCCGCAGTGGACTGATCGTTAAGACACGGTTCCCAGCGGATCACCGAAGTCAAGCATCACTGGCTACGGTCAGTGTGCGGGTGGGTGACCCACTTGGATCAGCCTGCGTAGGGACCGAGGGTGTGCGGTATGGGTCCTCGTTAAACTTTTCTACCGTAAAGTGCTCGACTTCGCGTGCAGGTCGTCGGGCTACCGAAGCGGGGGTGCCACCCCCTCTGCAGAGAATCAAAATTGCGATGGCATGTCTTCGGATCATCCTCAGGGATGTTTCCCAGACCGTCGCCAATAGCCCATTGTGCAGCTCTAGTGCGACGTAAATGAACAACAAAAACAACAACAATAAAAATAAATCGGAAGAAAAACGTTAAAATTAAATAACGATCCATTCTGGATTTAAAAACAAATAAAATCTTACGGCTTGGAGTTCTCTATACAGGTAAAAAAAAAAAAACTTTTTACCTTCGGGTTTATTGTGAAAGCATGCTTTTTATCTGTTCGGTTGAGGTACATATTCAAATATTTTAATTTAATTTAAACTAAAAGCAAGAGTTAAACTATTTGAACTGTTTTCAAACGTAAAAGAAGGCTTTAAAGCTGTTTAGTGTAAAATATATCTTTTAAAATAAAATTCAAGTTAGTTAAGTGAGTGCTTTAGTTCTAATGATATCCTTGCAATAACCGTTACACATTCTGAGACAAGAAATCACTCACTTTAAAACTGGAAAATTCGACACTTCTTTCCCCGTAAAACACTTAAAAGAATCGAATTCTAATTTGAAAAATGGCTGATTGCAAGTGCTCATTCTTTAAAGAGGACCCATTCATGAAAGGCCACACTATTACACCTTCCTTAAATTCTTAAATCCTTATTCCTTAAATTCTTGTAATTACTGAACAGAAAACGATACATCGCTAGAAGGGATGGGGAAGGAATAAAACTACGAAAAAACTTCCCAAGAATTTCTTGGATCATGGTAGTGGAGGTGCTCATTTGAAAAATAATGAAGCAATATCTCTCTTTGCCCGAACATCAACATCTTGACATCCGGGAACTCCTTCTCAACCCTTTTCCTCTTTCACGGGAGTGATCTATGACTATCCCTCAAAAGATTCTTATTTCTGGAAAGAAGAAAAAGAAAAGATCAGACAGGGTGGAGCAGGAGTGGACGTTAATAAGTTCCTCTTTTGCGAAAGAAAGAAATATGCGTTGTTTTTCCAAGCAGCAGATGGGATGCTTCTCTTAAGCGTGAGTTATTGCTCAGAATAACATTTCTTGCATTTGTTCTATTATTCTTTTATATTTATTACCTTATCTTTAATCAGAATGACACGACAAAGGTTTTTGATAAGGAATAATACCTTCCTTTGATATAATACTATAATACCTTTCATAACTTTATGTATTCATTCAGACATTGTTCATCTCACATAAAAAAGGGCGCTTCTAATTTCGGGTAAGCAAATGCAATGATCTACAATATTTTTTTGCGTTAGACTTGGTTCATATAACATCGTTATATATCTACCTACACATCGGAATATCATATATCTATGCTGTCGTATCTTACATCTTTGTATCATATATCATTGGTGTCACTTTTAATAAGGAATAATAATAATACATTTTATGTCTCTATGTAGTCATTCAAATATAAGCTTTTTATAAAGAATAATAATGATACCTTCCGCGACTTTATGTAGTCTATCAAATATAGTCAATCTCACATGAAAAGGCAGGGTGGCCACCCGAAAACCTGGAATTATCCGGAAATTTTTTTATACTGGAAAAAACCTGGAAAGATCAGGGAAATTTGAAATCTGATTTGAGTGGCCACCCTGAAAGGGCACTGCTAGCTTCGGGTAAACAAATCCTGTGATACACAATATTCTTTTCTTCTTTTTTGAGTAAAACTTAATTTATAACATCGTTTAATCATAGGTATCGTTTGGTTTCGTATCATGTATCTGTATCATATATCTTTGGAGTTTCTTTTTATAGGAATTATAATGATACCTTTCATGGACTCTATGTAGCCATTCAAACAAGCACTTTTGATAAGAAACGCCTTACAGGACTTTAAATAATCAATGAAACAGTGCTGCTAACCTCGAGTAAACGAATCCAATTATCTACAATATTTGTCCCTCTTATTTTTGCATCAGACTTTGTTTATAGCATGGTTTAATCAGCTAACCTACACGTCGTAACTTCATATATCTTTGGTGTCATTTCGTTTCGGTCTTCTGTGCCAGAACGCTTTTAGAATCATTGTTACCGATCAATATGTTTCGTTCAAAAAGAACACTTTTATACCATTTTGAATGAAACATCTCGAAATACTGTCGACGCATCGTGTCGTCTTTGTCGAATAATGTTGTAAATCGATTTCACGTGACGAATCGACATCTTCTAACATAATTCATCTTCAAACCAATAAGTGTCAGCGTTTGCTCTTTCAAAATATTTTAGAGCTGTCTAAACAAAGTCACTGGAATATCATGCGTCGAGTGAGTTACAAAAGTGTCAATAGATAATGATGCTACTCCTCATTTCAATAATATGTGCATAGATGGCAGATTCTAATGACTGAGAGTAATCATTGTTTATTCGAAATCATATGGGTCAAATAGCGAACGCAAGTCATTAAGAGGAGTGCACTCATATTATTGCATTTCGATGAATGCGTGAGTCAAGTATATGGGAATTCCAATAATAAGGGACAGCTCGTGGATTGGAGAGATTATGACAACATAACTCCATCTCTAATTTATTCATGAGTCATATGGTGTCCAATTCTAGATTATTTTGTTGTGCTAGGAAAATATTCTAGATCTGCGGTTTTTTCGACTATGGAACCTTATGTAGTTGACGTACTTTTTGTGGAACCACGGTTTTATCAATGAAGTTTGTCAAAAATTATGAATTGTGAAGCAACAACAACAAAAAAAGAACACTGATTAGTTTGGAATAATTTAAGAAGAAGAATTTTGTATTTTTCTTAAAATCAGGTTTTATGATCGACAATTGGTCTGAAGAGGCATTTAGACCTGTTCAAAATGTTTTTTAGAGGATACATAAACTAGAAATGAACAAAATGAGCTAAAAGTTTTGTTAAAAGGAAAATAAAAAATCTGTTATAATAATTTAGAATGATTATCAGAGAAATACGTTTATTTATTTTTTGAATTCGGAAATTTTATTTTGAATTAAAAATTTGATGGGTAATAGTAATGCAAATTTTATAAATTAATTTTTTATAATTTACTTAGTGTATTGTTATTAGATTTTCTTTCGTTTTGCTTTTATTTCTATGTCATTTAATAATTACTGAATAATTACTTAAATAATTTCATAGAAATATTGAATAAATAATGGGCTATAAAGAAAGCTTTTACTTCTTTCAAAATTTAGTACAAGATTTGTCCTTTTTTTAAAATTTTTCTAAATTGTAATTTAGTTTTATGAAATATCCACAGGGAATTATAAAAAATCCTGTATTTGTTTCAATGACTTCGTCGACTTTTCGAAAACAGCGAAGGTTACTCATTCTCTGACCTCCATTTTACCAATTCATAATCCTGAATTAACTCCATATAATTTGAATTTCTACACATTGCTTTCAAAAACTGCAAATGAAGAGAGAAAATAAAAGTTGGAAAGCTTCAGTAAAATTTCTTGTTTCAGACAGATATTCGTTTATTTTAAATTAACTATTTAAGAAAATGCATAATGAAAATCATTTGATCACTTATCAAATTTATCGAAACATTTTGTATATTATTGCTAGAAA
The DNA here is from genome assembly GCF_982258835.1 of Parasteatoda tepidariorum. Lineage (NCBI taxonomy): Eukaryota > Metazoa > Arthropoda > Arachnida > Araneae > Theridiidae > Parasteatoda > Parasteatoda tepidariorum. The sequence goes on from NC_141756.1 coordinate 32,390,425, forward strand.
TAAAACATTGCGTTTCTCAAAAGAGAAGAAATCACAGTTTATAGAGTTGAATTTATAATATTTAACTCCCCTGAATAGAATGGTACGTGTGATAAACTGTTCTGTTCTATACAAAGTTTCTGCGTATATTTTATAAAACCTTTGTAATGGAGAAATTGCATAGATTGAAAATATGGACTCCCATCGGATAAAAGGCGATTTCGATGTTTCCGAATAATAATTTTCATCGATTTATAAAATTTTATGTTACTGAAAGAGTCATCGGTTAATTTTAGAATGAAAACTCCGCCATTTTTTTTTTACGATCCAAAATAACAGCTGCAAAAGTCGGTACCGCTTCCATATTTTTCCAATTTCGAAAATTTTCCATTTCCGAAGTAAATGGCGCGAAGAATCCAGAATTCGATTTCCATTACGGGCTATTCCCCCTACGTTGTAAAAGTTTGTATTGAAAAGCAACAAGAACGAAATAGTTTGTTTGTAACACATGCCTCTTTATAGGGGAGTGCACTTGTCTCTTCCATCCCTCTCTTATAGAAAATCGATTTTCGAAAGGAGAGACTTATGAAATGAAATGATTCTTAAAAAGGCGCTAAAAGAGAAAAATTTCGGAAAGCATCCGTTGTTGACAGGCCAAACCTGGGTTTTCAAGAAAAATCTGCCATGCCATGGACAATCTACTCCTAAAATCTAATTTTTCCAGGGAGAAAGGCGTTTTTTTTTTCAGGATCTGTCAGGAAAAGGTCCTGAATATAAGATTGATAAGATTTGATATAATTGACAGGATTGATAAGATTTGATATAAGAAAACAATATAATATCCCTAGCAGCAAAATAACTCGGACCCTCATTGGATCAATATCCACGAATCTTGGCTTTATAAGGGATCAAAGAGCCGCTATTTTTTCTATATTAACACGATGTAGAATTGTCAGATTTTTACAGCCACTCTACAACCTATATCGATCCTGTATAGAATTGTCAGATTCACTCGATATTTTACAGCCACTTTACAACCTATATCGGCCTTATACAGAATTGTCAGATTCAACCGATATTTTATATTCATTAATCAGCTAAGATAGGCCCTTGGTTATTCTAGGACCAATGTTAAAACATCTGGATATCCCAATATTGGTCCCTCTGTTCATGTTCTTATAGGACTCATATAAATTGTCTTACAGGACTCGTAAAATTGTCTCTAGGGATATTCTGAAAAATATTGCTCGATTATCGACAAAGTAATTAATAAAAGAAACAGTTATGAGATAATGACGAAGTTACTGGAATAATTCTTTGTAAAATGTAAAGCATAATATATTATGCGAATCATTTTAAATTATAAATAAGCACATGATTTGCTTTGGAGTTAAAGAATAAAATTTCTAGAAGTAGTGTATACATTCATGAAATAAACGAAACATCATGTGTATTTTATTTCTCATTTCATGAAATAAAATCCTTATGTCTTTTTGTAGCTCATTGTATAGTCATTTGCATTTTTGTATGTATAAATTCTTTATTGTACAGTAGATGGAAACGGGTACAGTCTGTAATACAAAAATTTTAAAATAAAATGGAAATATTATCGTCTTACTTTCTTACACACTCATAATGTTTTTTCTTTTTTAACGGAAACATTTATTTCCGCTTTCTTTGTATAAAAATATTATATTCATTTTGAAATATTGTATATATGTCATATATTTCGGTTAATGTATTTTAACGAAACATGAAGAGGTTACCATCCAAGAAAACTGTCTAAGACGGAGTCAAGAGTAATATTCATTTTCAACTACCGACTCCAAAGCTCTAGTTCAGAGGTTCTCAAATAAGGTTCCGCGAGTTAGTACTTTTTATAACCAGTGAGAAGTTTTGAAACCTCCGATTATATTGGAATGTAACCTATAATTCATAACTTATTTAATCTTTCGGTTGCCTTTGTGAAATTAATTCAAGCGAAATGTCAATGAAACAGAAATGGCGTTTTTTAGAAGAAATTATGATATTTCGAATAACAATATAGTGAACAAATTATGAAAAAAAAACAAGCATTTATAAAATATTTCATTAGTATTTCCTATCACGCCTTTTTAATCAAAATAACTAAATTCTTTAATAATCTGGGTTCGAATCTCGGGCAAGGCATGGATGTTTTTTCATTATCTGTACGTTCTGTCCTTTCTGTGGGGGCAAAGTTGGCCCACCTAATATGGTGCCCCTGAAAGAGTGGCCAACAAATCTGCCCTGTAAATGCCTGAATTGACGAAATGTTAACACAGGTGGGCATTGGATTAAAAAAAAATTCATAATGATAATAAAATAATTAAAAAAATAATAATTAATAAAATAATATTTAATAAATTAATAATTAATAAAATAGTTAATAAATTAATAATTAATAAAATAGTTAATAAAATAATAATTAATCAAATAATAATAATTCTTTAATAAAGAAATATGTTTTAAAAATAACCATTTTCATCGTTAAAAAAGTTCTTTTAAGCTTAAATTTTGCAGTAAACCATACTTCGACTTATTTTATTTATTTTCAGTTTATGTATGTACACCATCAATAAATTCATAACTAGACTAGACATAGTGCAAAAACTGAAATTTAACTTTTAGACACAAAACCTAATTTAAGATTGTTAATGACAAGACAGTGAAAAAATCCACATTCTTCTTATTAAATATTTTGAAAATAGTCTTCTATAGGTTATAACGTTCACAATTATCTTAATAAACTTTTTTCATAAAGTCGGAGTTCCGTTGAAAAGTGGTTGATTATTTATGGTTCCAGAACTGAAAAAAAAATTGGTAATCGCTGCTCTAGTTAAAAGTTAATTCGATAAAAAGTTTACTGAAAACAGCGATTTAGACTCGCTATTCACCGAGCAAAGTAGAAATACCATCCAATGAATTCAAGATGGCCGAAGAGAGAGTACTTGTGTGACATTTTTAATTAAGTTTCCCTGCTTTACCTTCAAATCCAGACGAAGTTCCGTTCATTTCGTTTCAAAAGAAAATGAAAGAAACTTATTATTTTTCGAACGAAATTTTGATAAACGAAGAATTGGTTCAGAAAAAAATGTCCGATCCTTTCATTTTAGCTACTAATTACTCTTTTCACTTTTTATAGCGAGGAAACTCCTTAATTGGATATTTTCGAAAAACGTCATTAAAATCTTTTTAATTAAAATGCTTCTTTTTCCTTTTGTTCATTTTCTCGAGATTTCGTTTGAAAACTTATACTAATTGGCATATATCTTCGGCTTAACTGCAAATAAAAAGTGAAAACTAATATTAAGAAAACAGATTTACTTTAGCTTTTTTTTTTTTTTAATCATTTCTTCCATAAACTCAATTGAAAATCACGTGATGCATTTCTTTTTAATACTAGTAAAATTCATTTTTAATTGCAAATATTGAAATGTAATATTTTTATTTATGTTTCTATGATTTGTTTCCACTCGTCGTCTCTCTCCTTTTACGAGACAAATCACGAAAAGAAATGAATTACGACGAGTAAAATGTTTAATTTCGAAATATTTCAATTAGATTTAGTTTTGTTCAATAAATAATTATAGATGAGTATTTAAAGATGTGTTTGTTTTTTAGCGTTATATGCTTTCGCTTTTTCGGAGACTTTCTTATTAATAAATCATATAACAAAGAATTAATTTGAGACGAATTGTAATGAAAATATAATATTAAATAAATAAAATGTCTAAAAGGAAAGGAGGATGTACACTGTACTAACGTCATGATATAAGTAATGTGGTTTGTACGATGTGCAAGTAACTTTAAATTTGTAACTGTACACTGTAAAAAAAATCCGGATCTAATTGCAGTATAAATTAGCGGTACTTTATGCACCTCTCATCCTTAAAATAAATTTTACCGTAATTTTTGCAGTAACATTTATTTAATTAAATTTAAAGTGATCTTACAGTAAAATTTCCGGAGATTATTTTTTTTTGTTTCGTAACATGCTCCGATAAAAGTGGATTTTTCTGTAAAAAATATCTGTACCCTGAGGGCCGGTACTTCTTACCGTAATTTGATCCGGAATTTTTTACATTGCATGAAATATGTGCAAACTTTGAAAATCTTTGCCAAAATCGTAGCAATGTTCTTTTTTTCGAGAGTACCTGCACTTTTTGCGCATCATCTGTAAAATCTATTTCACCATATAATCCATTTTTACAGTAAAATATGACACCGTAATTTTGATATTTATTGAATAGAGTCAGTTAAATTATGGTAATTATTACTGTAAAAATTATAGTACAGCAGATTTCATGTTCCGGTAAAAACAGATTTTGCAATAAAAAAGTACCGGTACTTTTTACCGAAATTCGATCCGGAATTTCTTACAGTGTTGATGAACACATATTTATCAAAATGAGCTTTCCATACGCGTTTGCTAAAATATAATTATGCGATACGTATGCATAAACTTATATAACAAAAGTGGAAGTATTTTATTTATTTATTCACTTTTTTAGTTTCATTTTATGCATATAATTATAATCAGATATCTATGTAAACATGATTGTAACATTATCTGCATTGTGAGCTTGTATGAAACAGCAGAGAAAAGGTGTATCGAACAATTATTTTGAAAACTATACACTCTAAAAAATTTCTCGGAAAATTGGTTAAACAAAAATTTATTCAATTGTTATTTTTCCATATTCAACCAAAACAGACAAATAACCATAAAAAAGATGTTAGTCAAACTGTTAACTTTGGGGAAAAAAAACGTTTTACTAACCGTTTTCACCTAATACGGTTACACAACCAGAATTTTATCGTACGAAATAAGCCCACCTACTGAAGTCTCTTAGTTCCTTGCAGCTGAGTACATTTTGGAGCTGAAAAGGCTAACCTGTCAATCTCATGACCGATGGAACGGGGGTTTGTGTACCAGCATTGATACCACAATATTTCCACCATTCCCTTCAACGCACGGAGAGTTTCCAGTGTTCTGTATTCTCCAGTTTGTGGCCCTGGACTATTTAAATACTGTACTGTCATTCACGCAAAGATGTCAGCAGCACCATTAAGTTGCTTAACACAAAAATCTGGTATTTTCCGTCTCTTACGATAGCTGGTACAAGAAAATAAACTAATTAAATCACATTCCTCGCTTCATTTGATAAAACACAGCTTAGTCACAACCTACCTCCTATACCTAGTTAAATTTATTTTTACGGTTTTGAAACCACACTAGTAGTAAACAGTTAAAAATCGTGCAGTTTCGTAATCATAATTTTTAAACCATACTAGTTGTAAGTGGTTTCAAAACCGTAACGATAAAAAATGCTCTTTATGGTAAACTTTACGGTTAATTGGCTGAATAGACTGTTGCCGGTTATTATACCGTAATTTTAGAATGAAAATTTTAATAGGAGTAGGAGTAGAAGTTTTAAAATCAAACTCTTTTATTTGTGGTATTATGTGCAATTGGTAATTACTGTTGGTTTTTTAAATTAATTTTATTCAACATACACTATATGGAGACATCTCAAAATTAAAACATATTAATACTTGATACATATTAATATTAATACTTGATGTATTAATATTAAAACTTGACATATTAATACTTGATTAACATTTTATCAGAAATCAAAATACATCATCGTTAATGATTTGAACTCTAACGCTAGTTATTAATTCATCTAGTATTTTCTAGGAAAGTGACTACTGCTTCAAGAACGATAATTTTTGAACTGATTCTCTTTTATTGTTATCTCATATTCAAGTGAAATAAAATACCTCAAGGAATGTATACCCTAAGGTTTTGTTCAATTTTTTTCTTTCTTTTACCAAGTTTAAAACTCGATGTAAATACTTCGAAAAAGGTAATACGAGTCGAAAATAAATTGTGTAAAATCTCCAAAGAGAAACAAATCTCATGTAGTATCAAAAGAGTAAAAAAGAGATTTAACTCAATTTTAAGAAGAAACTGAAACAAAACAGGGGTAGCACTTCGCCTTATTACCTCCTTTTTTTTCCTTCTTGTATCTTTACAATAAGAAATACAGCAGATTACATCTGCAGTTTGGATTTGGCTTCTTTTTACAAAATGAGTTGTCAGGTTTCAGTAAAGCAAAAGTTCTCTTAGAAAAAATAAAAATAAAATTCGGTGTTCTTGCGAATTCCTCCCAGAAATGATATTAAAGTTCTTTGTGAGAGGATATAATGAAATACTTTTATTTGCATAAAAAGAAAATACCGGAACTTTTTGGGTGAAAAAGAATGGAGTAAACAGTACTTCAATAACAGAGACTGAATAAACTTTACATTTAAAAAAAAAGAAAGATTTTTTTTTATAAAAAGGATCTTTTTTAATTTTCTTATAGAAATCGGAGACTTTCGTAAAAGAAATTGCTAAGTCAACATTTTTTAAAAAGGGGAGTTTAATTGAATTCATTCAAAACTAGTAATTTTCGATCGAAGTGTAGAAAAAATTAATCATTGTTAAAGTTTAAACTTCAAAAACATTTCATTGAGATACCTTTTGTTTTTTATTAGGTTATTTTTATGCCATTTGAATAAAAAAAAACATTTAAAAAAAAACATAGACAGCTTTAAAATAAATTTATGGGAGTCAATTTTTGGTTTTAAATGCAAATATATGCTAGACAGTAATATGAAAATTACGGTAAAAAGCATCAGCACTCTATGCGCCGGTACTTTTTACAGTAAAATAAATTTTTACCGGAACATGTTAATGAACAAAAAATCTGATATACCGTAATTTTTGCAGTAATAATCAACGTAAAATCACTGAATAATTCTAATTAAATAAATATTATTTTAAAAATTGCCCTATAATATTTTATGGTAAAATGGATTTTACGGATTTAAGGTAAAATGGATTTTACCGGCATTTTACACCAAAAATGCCTTTACTTTATATACAGTAATTTGTTTGGAATTTTTTGCTGTGTAGTGATCTCTACCCTTTACTCGCTCGAACATCCCCCTAGAATTACTATACAATCTTATACGATGCACTTTGCTTACTTTTTAATTAGTTTTGTTTGAGATGTGTATTAATATTCAGTTAATAAATAATTTCAGATAGGTAGGTACTTTATTTACGTCGCACTAGAGCTGCACAGTGGACTATTGGCGACGGTGCGGGAAACATCCCTGAGGATCCGAAGGCGTGCCACCGCATTTTTGATCCTCTGCGGAGGGGATGGCTCCCATGATTTGGTAGCCAGATGACCTGCGAGCTAAGTCGAGCACTTTACGGTAGTTTAACGAGGACCGATACCGTGCACCCTCGGTACCTACGCAGGCTGATCAAAATGGTCACCCACCCGCTTACTGACCGCAACCAGTGATGCGTGACTTCGGTGTTCTACTAGGAACCGTGTCTTCACGATTAGTCCACTGCGGGACTACTCCGTTTAGAAACCATATTAAAACAGAAATAAATGCTAGATGGTTGCATAATATCTCTCTACATAAAAAAGAACGTAAGTGCCTTAAATAGTTCAAGATTATTAACTGCTAAACTCAGTAAAAAACCATGCAAACTGCCAGTAGGAATGCTATAGTAAGGAGTTGAAATATGGCGTGCAGAAAGGGCCATTTTTATTTATGAACTTTACATGAGGGTTTTTTTTTCTCCAAAATTCCAATTTACTAAAAATTATTTTAATTTTAAGTGTTTGGCGACTTTTTTTCGATTTTTTTACGTTACAATTTTTTTGACTGTGGAAAAAATCTGTGACACTTCAAAACGTTAAATTAAGATGGATTATAAGAAAATGCACGGGGAATATTGCGGAATAAAAAAAAATAATAACATTCGATAATTTATACAAAAATTAAACTGTTCAAATTGTAAGAAAAAATACCATGCGAGTCGATCTGTTCTCCCTTAAAATGCAACTCTGAAGCTGATATTGGGTATACTGAAAGAGCTATTTTTATTTGCTATCTTCTGTCTTTTTCGAATTTGCAATTTGTAGAAAAGTTATTGGAATTCTAGGCACATTTTCAGTAAATTATTTCTTAGCTATTTTTCTATCGTTGTAGATCAAGTTATTTTTCAGCTTATTAAATTATTTTTCTATTGTTATAGATATTTTCTCATTGTGCCTCTCAAGATCTTTACTTTGTAAGCTCAAACTTGAGTTGAGGAAAAAAAAAAACGTATTCTAGTTGAATTTCTTAGTCTTATAAAAGAGTAAAACTTCTTCTCATTGAGTCATACCTCTTCTTATGAGTCATGTCTCTTCTTATTGAGTCACATAATCGGTATATCTTAGGTTCATTTTCTTCTTACCCCTTCTTATGGGTCATGTCTTTTCTTATTGAGTCACATAATCTGTATACCTTAGGTTTATTTTCTTCTTACCTCTTCTTATGAGTCATGTCTTTTCTTATTGAGTCAAATAATCTGTATACCTTAGGCTCATTTTCTTCTTACCTCTTCTTATGGGTCATGCCTCTTCTTATTGAGTCACATAATCTGTATACCTTAGGTTTATTTTCTTCTTACCTCTTCTTATGAGTCATGTCTCTTCTTATTGAGTCACATAATCTGTATACCTTAGGTTCATTTTCTTAAGAACAGATTACTATTTATCGGATACAGGTAATCGTACATTTCGTTATTGAAAAAATGTTCTTGCATAAAACTACAGAAATTGTATATTTTGTCAAGAAAATGTTCTTTGTTTTCGTAAAAATTACTGACTTTTAAGAAAGAAACGATGAATAAGAATTATCAAAATCATTCAGTTCATTAGAATCATTCATCAAAATCATTCAGTTCAAAAATTATTCGGTTCATTAGAATTATCCCAAAAAACTGCGATCGAATAAATTTACTCTTACCCTTTGGTTGTCTTACACGGAGAATAAAAAAATGGAAAGAAAAAAAAATCGAAAAATATATGACTTCAGCAGTATCCGAAAAGAAAAAAATGTTAAAAAATAGTTCTCCAGGAAATAACGTTACTTGCACCTGATACGAAAACGATTTTTTAAGAATAAGTTGACATCGATTACATTCGTCCAAGAAACACCCCCTACAACCTTCTGCCAATGTTAAGATGAAAAAGGATCCGCGTGATTAATCTGTAGCCTTTATTGATTGTTGTAAGGGGGGTTAAAAACGATCTTTCCAGGAATTACATTCGAACATGTTTGCATTAGTTTGTAGCTTAATTTAATTCCATTTTAAATTGGAATTTTAGAATTCATTTTACACTTCGTTTTTAAATAAATGATTATAAAACATTTTTTTTTTGCTACTCTTTTCGTTGTGAAATAAACGAATCATTTGCTTTAATTAACGATCATATATTAATGTTCACTCTTGCAAATCAAGTAACAAAAATATAAATGAAAGTTTTAACTTTTTGATTGGAGCTAAGCTTTTAATCAACGTTTGATTCAAGCAAATTTGTAACATTCGAGAAACCACTTTTGCTGATAAATTAATAAAATTTGAATCTGTCTTTATAATTTCTTCTAAAAAATACTTAAAGTAAATTGTTCTTTGCATAATTTAGTCATATATTTTCTTCTAAATGAGGCAAAGGCATAGTCAGCACTTTTACTTTCTAGAATGTTTTTTAAAGGAGTAATTTATTTCAATAAATTATAATTGTTCCGTTACTTTAAAATTGTTACTAAAAGCTAGGATTTGGTTTATTTAGTTTCAGATAGAGAAATAAAAATTAACTAGGCTGAAAAAGGAAAGAAATTAAATTTTAAAGGTTGGACAGTTTAGTGAATTCAATTTGTGTTGTTCTTTCTTTTATTATTTTATTTTGTTACTTCTTCGAGAATTGTGGATAATATTCAACCTAAGTAACATGTGCGCATTGTGCTGCCAAACGTTAATGAATCAATGATTTTTTTTTTTTTTTTATCAGCGTCGTTGAACAATTTTCAGCGCCGATCCAATTTTTGGATTTACGCCTACTAATGTTCAACTCCGCGAATATTGGCAGAAATTTGCTTCGTGGAGGACTTTTTGGGTGGAACAAACCCACATTTGGACCACGAGAATCTCCCACGGTTAGCCTGACGGCAAATGGACTCTAACTCATGATCCGTCTACCACTGAGGATATTTCACTTCAGCACTGTGGACGGTGCAAGCTGGATGCGGAATCGTATCTACCAGCCTTTGCTGGCACCACATTTTGCTATCTGCTAGCTAAAAGGAACTCCAAAAAAGTTTTTAAAAAATAATAAAACGAGGGAGACGAGGGATCGTTTTTATTATTTGTGACTTAAAACTTCTTCTGGTTGGAAAATTGTTTTACACTTTTGTATTAAATCAATTGCATAATAACTCATTTGATTGTTAAGTTGCAAAAAAAAACAAGCTTTTTATGGTGGAAAAAGCTTTATCATTGCCCCTTTAAATTATTTTTATTCATTATTTATAATTATGAATCTTATTTATATTGATGAATTATTAAAATAATTCTTCTTCATTTATAATTATCATCATTAGTTATTCATCATTAGTTATCATCATTTATAATGATTAATTATTATATCATAAATAAATACGTTTATTAAATATTCATCTTCAGTTAGACTTTAATTTGACTTCTTTTAATTAACCTATGCTATTCTTATAAAAATAAATGGTTACAAGGGGAAAGTATGAACACTCTGCAGTAGATATATCAATATTAAGCTCCCTGAGCTGATAATGTGAGTTAATAAATGGCACATTACTTGTTCGGATGGGTATTTATTGACTAATTCGGATTGATTTTGTAAAGAACTTAATTTACTTACAATTTGTTTACCGCATTTGAAATTTTATTTATCAAACTCGATCGATTTCTATGGTGAAAAATTTGGACAAAATTAATTTCTTTAAACATTTCAAGTTCATTGTTTATTTTATTTGTTCAAAATTGTGATTATTTACGAAATTTATTTGCTTTTTTAGTAACTGTAAAATGCATATTTCCAAAATTCTATTTATTCCTCTGGCACGCTGAAGTCAGTAATCGAATACCCTAAGAAATAAAAAAATTAAATTAATGTTTAAAACAATATTTTTCTTCTATTAAATAAATATTAAAAATTGACTTCGAATATAGTAGTTTGCTTTTGTAACAGTTTTCTAGATAATTAAAATAAAGCTTATTTTCTTATTATAAAATAACATTCATTGATTGTTACATAATATTAAAATTTAGTTAGGATTGTAATTTCAGATTAAAATAAATCTACCTACTTTAAAAAATTTTTTTAACAGCTTTTACAAAAAATTACTATTAATTTATTAGTTGATAAGTTTACCAAATTAGCTTATATTTCATTTAAAATAAATAATTTATACGTTCAAATTATTATAACAACCCCTCTTAACTTATCTTTTAAATATAATTAACTTATTAACTAAAATTTTAATATTTATTAAGCAAACACAATTATTTTTTAGCATCTGAAGACTTACATACGCTATGCTATGAAAGCTACACTTCAAATTCAAATGATGAATTTAAAAGTTTAGTGTATGCACAGTTCGTGAGTTGTTAACAAAATGCTTAACTGACTTATTAAAAATATAAACAAAGGCCTAACTTTGAAAAACTGTAAATAAAAATGCTTAAATGATTCAATTGACACTGCCATGATATTTAGAGAAAGAATATTGAAGCAAGACTTGATTTTTAATTAAAAGGACAAAATCTTAAAAGAATTATTGTGATTCAAAACAAGCTATCCGAATAATTAAAAGTTTTTAATAAAAATTTAAAATGTGTTCATTAATTAAAAATGCATGTGTTGACATAGGACTATAAATGTATGTGTTGATATACGAATTTAATCCAAAAAAAGTAATTAATTTTAAAATAGCTTTCTAAAATAAATGAAGCTTTTGCTATTATCATTATATCATAGACAGTAATACTTTTTTAAAAACAAATTTTGCGGTATAAAAATGTGGAAAATTTGCTTGAGATTTTATATTTAAAAATGTCGCCAACAGCAAATGACCGAATAAAATATTATATCTAAAATGGTCATTCAAGCTCATAATAAGAGCTAATGCTGACTTGATTTTAAAAGAATAAAATCTACTGTAGCGTTAGGCTTCTTTTTATAAGTCGGATGCATTCCTGCTTTTGGCCAATTACGAAACCTAAGCCAAGAGAATATTGTTTGGCGAAAATGATCAACACCATTAACGTCTATGCAACACATAAATTAGGTCCAGGGGAATTTTAAATTCTACGAACTCGATAGAAAATCGTATATCTCCTTTAGCTTTAAGCCTAGAAGTTTTCGTAAGTCTTTACGCATTATCCCTGATTTCCCGTGAGAAGTAGGGAAAATATTAGATTAAAGGGAAAACTATTTGGCAAAGAGCGAAGAAGAAAAAAAAACTTAAGGTATTATTTCTACTTTATCCAGATGAATTTAAATTTTGTCAGTCGAACTCTCTAAATAATAAAAGATAGAGTTTCGAGAAAGAGGATTAAATAGGAATTTTAGAATAAATAACAAAAAAGGAAAAATATTGTATTAATTTATTCAGCTCTCGTTCGTTCGCCGTCGATATAATTTTAATTTAAAATATGCATCAATTTTTTTAAAAATATTTTTACGATAAAATTGCATTATGGGGCATGAGCACCGAGATTATAATATTATTTACTCGTTTCAAGCTTCGTAGAGTAAAATAGTTTTATTTTAATAACAAAATATCTCTTAAAAATGCATTTTTAATGTTATCATATTTTTTTAAAATTAACTTATAAATTTATTCGAATAATAATTTCCGTTACTCGCAATTCTTTTACTTCTCGCTTTAAGAATCTTCGTTACTCTTTACAATCTTATAGTTTGCAAAATAATTTTCAATCTTTTTAAAAGTTTGTTGCTTGATTTAAAAATTAAAATTTACTTAGTATTGAGTATGGTAAGTTTAAACAAAATTGAAATTGAAGAGAGATGAGATAGCTGCGAATATCTGCAATATTTTTTAATACATTGCAGCAGATGCAGTTTTGCAGGAAGCAGTTTAACTTGTTCATTAATTTAGACTAAGAATAGTTTTTTTGTGACTGCAAAACGTATGTAAAGATGTAGCGTTTATATTTAGAGGTCTAATATTTTTCGTGAATTAAATATTTTATTTTTTTCCAAAGCGTAGGTTATGCATTTTTTCAAGCAACTTGGTATGCGTAGGTTATGCAACTGGACATTTAAAACACATATGTAGTCCATTATTTTTTCTAAATAAAACGCTGCGGAATAATATAGTAGTGCGACGCAAAAAATCGGTTGTTCATCTCATTATCAACTTTAGGAGAGATGGCAGCATAAAATCGGGGAAAGATGGCCATTTTTCATTAATACGCTTTGACATATCAGTGATCACATCATCCTTGAATAATTTTTAAAAAGAAATAAGTAGAAAGAAAATAAGAATAAGTAAGAAAATAATGTGCATTTTAGTAAATTAGTCTTCCCCACCAGGCTGTGGGGAAGATGTGGGGATCTTTAAACATATAGATATTAGATATGAGATATTATTTGGGGGTTGGTTAATGGTTTTCGTTTGGTTTGGTCTTATAATTTTAAAAAGAAAGCTAATCAAAGGAAATTCGTATCTTTTTTATACAATATTGAAACTACTTGTTTTAAGTTTTTGAGGACCGCACGAACATTACATTCCGATTCTACATATCTAACTTATTATCCTTCAGAGCCCTATAACCGACTCAATAAAACCCTACATATTATCCGATTCTACAGAATCAGAATTTCGTTAATGGTTTTCATTTGGTTTGGTTTTGTAATTTTAAAAAGAAAGCTATTAAAAAGAAACTCTTAGCTTTTTTTGCCATATTGAAACTACTTATTTTAAGTTTTTGAGGACCTGAGCACTTGAAGGAAAATAGTTTTGCTCGGCAAAATAAAAAATTTGACCAAAATCGGTTGTATAGTCCTTGACAAACTGAGTTTCAAAATAGTCCGAAATTTAAAATTCGATTTCTCAGGAACTATTCGACCAATTTTGCTAAAATTTTACATTTTGCCATGTCAAATTATATTCTTTAAAATCACCCAAAAATTCGTTCATCTTACAGTTCAAGATTTTTTCGACCATTATTAAATAAAATACTAAAAAAATAATAAATGTTTACTAAAATTTATTTTTTGTATGAAATTATCGTTGGATAAATGAATTTTATAAAAGTGTGTAAAAAATTTTCAGTTCGCTCCAAAAATTGTTTGAGATATAGCGAAATATGCAAAAAGTAAAGCTAACATTAAGGGGTCCAAACTTTATAGCGCTTTCCTGACCAAATTATTGGGTTCATATATACCAGATTGCGGCTATACCCAGATTGCGGTATTTTGAGGTTCACAAGTTCGAATTCGTCAAAAGAAGCTATGTTTAAAGTGCGTTTTGATGTCTGATTTCGTAACAAAGAGCATCGACTGCCTTTATTAAAATTAGTGCACTTGAAGACAGCCCCTCGATCTATCAAGATAGAGTCTTAAAATCCGATCATTAGATCAAAAGTTTTTCAGGGTGCTCCGTTTTTTTCCTTCTTTTTTTTTCTTTTTGGATCAGTGAACATTAGATTTTTTAGATTCATTTTACTTATTTTCCAAAATAAAATTCATTCCTTTCAGTTCATAGTAAATTTTTTATGGTTAATTGTGTGAAATGTGCTATTTTCCATAATTTAACTTCACGTTCCTTTACTGTATTAGATGTCCATCTCACCTCAATATTATGGCCACTTGTTAGTTTAATTCCAAGCAATTTTTTTTTCATATTTTGCTCTCAATATTTAATTATTTTTTCCCGAAAATGTGTTGAGTACCTGTATGAGAGTTTAAAACTATGCATAATCCTTTCTTATATCTCTGTTATTATTACTTTTATTTCGATTCGAAAAAACTATGGCCAACGATCCTGGACTTACTCTATATGAATTTATTCTATATTTCTGTTAAAACGCACGTTTTTTCAAAGATGTTTCTTTTTACATTTTTTTTAATTTATTGAAAACATTTTCACTATCGCTTAAAAATGTCTAGCAACATATTTAATTTTAAAACTTAAAGATGGAAAGATGGTGAAAATGTATAACTGTATATTTTACAAACTAGAAAGATTTTAAAAAAGACTTTTTTTCTTATTCTAAAATTGCATATCTGCATGTCTTCATACGTATCGAATATTATTTTGTATAAACTGATTTGGGTGTATAAACTTTACAAAAACTGAATCTCAGTTTAAAAACTTGATTTAAACTATAGATATTAATCCTCTAAGGACATCTGAAAGTTAAAATTTATTTGTTTAGAGAACTTCATTCATGCAGAATTTTTCAACTAAAAGTTCATGCATCATTTTTTTAATTTGTTGTTGTTGTTACTTATCTCCGAAGGTCTGGCGGTGTCAGACCAGGTCCATAAAACCGTTGACGAGTAAAAAGTCGGAAACAAGGAGAGGACAAGTGTAAATTTCCCTAAGTAAGAAGTCCTAAGCAGCCTAAAATATGCTCGGCTGAAGTCTGATGTTGGTGGCATTTCGGGCAAACAGGGTAAGATTTTATACCCTGAGAAAAAGTAAGAAATTTTAGATGTCCACTGGCAAGGCGTAAATTTGTTTAATTTGTGCAATTTGTTTACATCTCAAAAGATTTATTTATTAAGTTATGATTTATTTAAAAACTTATAACTATTCCTACCAACAAATTTCATTCATTTCAAAACAAATGAAATAATCCATTTATTAACTAAATTAGATTATTAATAATCAAAGTTTATATAGATATAATAGAAAAATATAGATATAATATTAATTTAATAAGTGCTTATGCATTATCGAATGATTTATATGTATGTTTTTATATATAATGACCGAAATTGGTGGTAGTTGACATATCCACCGGTATACATTTGCCCAATATGCTCTACATAAATGTTTTCTTAAGATCAAGATCAAGTGCCACTGCACAGTATGTATTTAATCAGTATTCCGAATGTTCCACTGATGTTTCACCGAATCTATCCTCAGCAGAAATTTAAATATCGAATAACATCAACGAATTAATTAATATCAAATCGGATAGATCAAATATTTTGGACATTCACTAAGTGATTGTTGACATTTCAATATATATATATATATATATATATATATATATATATATATATATATATATATATATATATATATATATAGTAAATATATATAGTCAATTCATTATGAGATAAACTTCTATTAGTTTTAAATTTATATCCCTTTTTATGTTTCGAATCTTTCTATATAACATTCTTTTGCAAACAAATTAAACTAAAACAATCAGTTTTTTTAAAATAGTTTTTATAATTTATTAATATTTATTCTGAATTCTGTCACAAATAATTTAAAGCTAGTTTATTTAAAGCAAATAATAAATCTTTCCTCCTCTCTTTTTCATTGTCTCCAGTGTTGTTTTCTGAGTTCACTAATTACAATTCCGAATGCTAGCAACAATGGAATTCTTTAACTGCTGTTAATGATGCGACAACACCGTTTAAATGTCCCAAAACTTTCGGAATGCCTTATTGTAAAATAATAACAAAAAATTTTTCCGTTAAAGAATGCCATTAAATGTTATAAAAGGAATAGTTTTTAATTCTTTTCATTAATAAATTTTTCATTATTTCCTTTTTTTACAAGAGATAAAAAGCACGATTTATCTTAAATTCAATACGCGTATAGAAAAGAATAAATTTTTTTCTGAGACACAAAAAATTTATGTTTTAGCTTTCTCACATATTTTTAAAGTGTTGTTCTTAGATATGTAAAGATATTTTAAATTGAAAATTTTAAAGAACTCTTGTGCATTATTATGAACTATGCAAAGTAAAAATCAAATCGCTTTTCACCTTAAAAGTAATAACCAGTATATTTGTAAGTTAAAATTATTTTATAAAACCTTTAAAGTACTCTGAGAAAAAAAGTATAATAAAAGTTTGTAAAAGTTTGATAAAGTTAACCGTAAAATATGGTTTTATAATATGTAATGAAATTTCGTAAACTATGTAAAATTAAGTAGTTTAATTATGATGCCTTAGAGCTTGTAATAAAAGCAATTTATTCAATTGATTTTACTTTTCAGTCTTTTATTTTTTACTAGATTTGTATTAATAAAAATTATAATTTTGAAAACCAGAATTTTCTGTTAACTGTAGAAAAAATCGCCTAATGAAGGGTTTAAATACTATATATTTTGGTTTTATTAACCAGAACAATGATTTCTTTTAACAGGAATGCATTACCATACAGTACGATAATTTTAGCAGAATTTGTTTTTTCGTGTATCATTGTAGCTTGTCATTTATTTTAAGACAATAATTATTTAATCAGTTTAAACAGAATGTTCAAAATAGGGTTGGAAAATCCTGATAATCTCTGTCAACACACTTGAGAAGTTCATTTTGAAATTAGGAAAATTGAAATTAGGGGAATTGAAAATGTTTTAATCGCTGTCTTATACATATTTTTTTTTCGAGATGCAAACAAACGGGAAGAATTTTACGTTTTGCAATTCGAGGTAAAACTTAGCCCAAGTCATCAAGGTGACTACTCAGGGTGTGTAATAGAGTGGACCTTTTTAATTCTTTCCAATAGTATTTTGGAATCGGCCATCGACAAATATGTCGCAAAAAATCCAATGGTCATCTCCACGGAAAAAAATAGACCATTATTGTCACATCAGCGTAAATGATTGCGATATATGGAATCGAAATACAATCTCGACCAGCATTAAAAGAAGTTGCAGCGGATGAAGCAAGCTTGTACAGATTCAGAAACGGTGTCGATTCCTTCCATAGAAATGAGTGAGTAATCAAATAACTGGCACGGATTCGAAAAAACTCCTCATACATTGTAGAAATATGCTCTGTTATTTTAGTAGACGGAATTAGCTCGGATGGTTGAAAATCTGAAAATCCTTACTCTATTAGAATAAAGGAGCACGTAAAATCATTGACAGCACTAAGAGTTATTTTTGAAGCTGAGCTTTTACTTTATCTGGTAGAACTAAAGGATACCCATGAGCAGGTTCATTACATTTCCTAGTGCTATGTCCATTATAGTCCATTTATTTCAACCCAACTGATTACATTCGGTTTTTGAAACGTCCAATATAAATTAAGAGGAACAATTCTAACAAAGAAATAATTGTTATTTATATGATGCAATTTTTTAAAAGCTTTTTTTCCTGAAACATTAGAGGTTCTGTGTTATTAACAGCTTGGATACGTCTTTCTTAAACGTGTCTATTGCAAATATTTCCTTGAAAATTGCCATAATTATGTTTTTATTGGTCAACGAATGAGTTGCTGTTCTTTGTATTAAAAGGAAATAATTACAATCGGGGCTGTCCAAATAATATATATATATATATATATATATAAGTTAAAGATAAAGATAAAACAAAGAAAAATTATAGACATATGGAGAAAAAAGGGGAGGGGAAATAATAAGTAAAAAAATAACAAACAACAGCTTTAAAAAAAAAGAAAGAAAAAAAAGGATGAAATTTTATTTAAAAAAAAACGGAAAAAGAACGATTTTTCTTAACTTTCTTCGTGTTTTCTTGTATTTATTTATTTATTATACATATATATATGTATATATATATATATATATATATATATATATTATACAATTTCTTAGAGAAAAACTGTCGAAAACATAATGACTGACCCATATCAAGGCCAGGTGTGCACAATCACATTATAGTAATTTGCATTTAAGTAGGTTAAAATAATTATTAAATGATCTCTGAAGCCGTAAAATTTTTTGGAAAGGCTTATAATTTTTGCATTTTTTTAGATTTTGAGAAGGGTAATTGAGGAAAGCTAAGCTAGCCTGTGAAAAATATAGAAAGTTTTTCGTCTCCCATAAAAATCTTAAAGTGTCAGAGCTCCTAGGAGCATAAAATGAAATTAGAATTGATACTTAATGAAAAAGTGAAAAGATTTGGCGTACAAGCAGCATTCCTTACCTCTCTTACTCTCTTTTTTTTTCTCAATAAAATAAATGAAATTTCGAGATTCAGGAATTTTTTTTTCTCTCGCAAAGAGTTGCAATCGTCTATTTTGAAATATTTCCCCGTCGAGACGTCAGACGGGGAAAACCGCAAAAAAGCAATGATTTTAAAAGTTCATCTTGCTTAAACAATGACTCATCCAATACCTCTGAATGTCCGTGCAAAGACAGACACCTCATTCCCATTTCTTAATGCCAATCACGTACTCAGATTGACTTTTATTTGCAAAACACTTTCTCTGCTTACACATTGCGAACGACGTGTTGGGTGAAACGTATACTGTTTGGTTGGGTACGCTCTCTAAAGTTTCGAACCTCAGATGAGGTGTGAAGGCCGGACCCTTGTTTGACCTTCTCAGGTGAAGTTGTCCTTCTCGCAAAAAAACCACAAGAGGGCTTTCACTTTCTCATCCTCGGCGATTCATAAAAGAGAGGTCAGTGCACTATTTGGTATCGTACATTCCGTCCTCAACCCCGGCTTTTGACGTCGCTGTGAATAAAAAATTTAAAAGCCATATACCTTTCCCAACTGGCTGCTGATGTAAACGTCTTCCAAGTTGGAGTGTCACGAGCAATTAAATGAGTTGGTGTGGTGCTTGTGTGTTATAAATTAAACACTATTTCAGAGGTAAGTTTTTATAATTAATATAACGCTGAGTGATATAGCTATTATTATTCTGAGGTTTTCTCTTATTTTTATTATTTATACAATACAGTAAATTATATGTAAGTTTATGGTCATAGGTAATAAACTTTCGCAAAAATGTTTGTTTAATAACAGCAAAAAACATTTTCCTAAAATGTAATATTATATTTTGAGAAAAAAAATATTAGAAAAACTAAAAAGAAGCTTACTAATTAAATATTGCGTTATTCTGCACTGTTAAAAATATTAATAGTTTTAGGGGGTGACCTCCTAATTAATTAGCGCAGAAGATATTTTAAGTTGCGAAATTAAACACAAAAGCGCACTTTCTCTGAATAAAAAAAAACATACCTTTTCTTCGAATTAGATTTCTGACCCTCAAAATATAGATGTTAGTCGCAATCGGGGCAATAGGGTCCTAATAGTTTGGTCAGGAAAACTGTCGAAAATTTGAACCCCCTTATGTTAATTTCATTTTTTGCGCATTTTGTGCTTTCTCGAAAATTTTTTAAGTGAATTGAAACGTTTTTGCAGCACACAGTTGTAAACACTGTCTATCCAAATAGACAAATCCAAAAGATAATTTCAAGCAAAAAATATTTTTTTATAGTTAGTTACTATTTTATATTTTTTTTATTTAGTAACAGTCGAAAAATGTCTGCGTTGTAAGGTATAAAATTTTTAGCATCATTTTAAAGAATATAATTTTACATGGCAAAACCCAAAATTTGAACAAAGTCAATCTTATTGTTCCTGAGAGCTTGAATTTGAAATATACACCCTCTTTCTCAGTATGCGGAACTATTCGACCATTTGCGTTCAAATTTTGTATTTTGCCAATAAAGTAACAGGCTTTAAAATGACGTAAAAATTTGTATGCCTTACTATTAAATAAAATAACAAAAAATAAAAAATACTTAATAAAAAATATTTTTCTCTTGGATTATCAATGGATAAGCACGTTTTATAACTGTATGCAAGAATTTTTCAATGTACTTAAAAAATTCTCGAGATATGACGAAATACGAAAGAAACAAAATTAATATTAAGGAGTCCAAACTTTGAACCGACCTCCTGAACAAACTATTAGGACCATATTGCTTAGATTATGTTTTTTTTTAGTGGCAGAAATTCGTGGAAAAAAGGTAAGTTTGTTTAATCAGAAAAAGTGCGTTTTTGTGTTTGATTTCGTTACTTAAAATATCGTCTGTACTAAATAATTAGCACATTTGAGGTCCACACCCAGATTGAATCCTAGTACGTGAAGATGCGATCATTGGATCAAAAGTTATTCAAGGTGATTTTATTCATTGTATGTATATAAACACAGTATTCTATAAGTTAAAAAAAGCTTTTTATATGACTAAATAGTTAATAATCGCTAGTTATCTAGTGAAATTGTACAGCGACTTTGTTCAAAATAACACACTCTACATCCAATGTGTATAGCACACTCCGAATAAGTTATTAGTATCAATGATTCCTAGAAGGACCATTATTTTAAATCCCGTAAGTAAAGAGCAAGTTGTAGTATTGTTTAGGTTTACAAATGCACACATTAATCTAACTCCGTTCGCATTTAATACAGCTTCATTAAGCGGAAAGTACTTAAATATTTCTTCTTTTACATTACTTAAAATTTACAAATGAAGCAGAATACGCAATTCCCTATTTTTTTCTACTCTTCATAATTTAGCGTTAAAATACTAATTTATGAACATTCGTATTAAAGGAGAAATTCGCCTTTCCTGCATCAAATGCTAATGTGATGTTCTCACGAAAATTTCTTATCTCGGCGATTCAGAAGGCACTCTTTCAGAAATGCTTTGCGTTTTTCTCGAGTTGAGTAAATGTTTAGCTGCATTTCGTTTACTCGAAATATTCTAACGGCACGAACCTTGTTTGTGTATTGAAGCTAAACACCGACATGCTTCTATGTTGTGCACTAGTTTTGAAAAATTGCATTCTTTGCAAACTTATACGACTCATATTGATGCGAATAAAGCAATCGTAAATGTCATTATTTGAGCGTATAATTTTTTAAGGCAATTAGATTAAACTTTATTTAAAATACTTTAATTCATTCACATTTTAAATACTAAATCATCCTTTTTTTAGAAATTGTTGAACCATTTTATGACCGAAATTATATCGACTTGACAAACTAATAACTTCTCAAGGCAAATTGAATGCTTCTGTTTTTTTTGTTATTTGCTTTATTCATTTATGTAGGCCTACAGTTTTGTTCTAATAGTAATGACATTCAGCGTGATATTAGTTTAAAGATAAGAAAAAGTTATTGAATATACGTTTACCTTATAACACAGTGACAGCCATAAATAAAATTAGCTGCTTCTTGAAATGAAATTTACTAGAAAAAATCATTACGATATCAAAACATGCTAAAACTATCATTATCGCCATTTTGTAAGATCAAAATTGTGTAAGACATATATTTATAATGATGAAAAGTGTACTGTAAATAAAAATATATTTTTTTCAATTGTAAGAAAATTCCGGATCAAATTAAGATATAAAGTATGGACTTCTTTAGTGCATCATCAGAAATTCCATTTTTACTTTACTATATCATAATTTTTACAGAAATATGTATTTTATAAGAGTGATTAATTGATTTTACAGCAATTATTGCTATAAAATTTCGGTATATGGGTGATTCTCACGAAATATGACGATTCACTGTCCCTTGCTCCAAGATCTAATACTATAATACTAAGAGAACTTTTTTAAAAGAAAATTAATAAATTGCATTGCTGTTAGCTTTTTAAAATGACTTTGCACTAGCATTGACTGTTTTGTATAGTTAAAAAATTCAATTGAACTTCAAAATTTCATGTTTCTGGCATGTCCCAAACAATGTTTCCAATAATAACTAGCTTCAAAACTTCCCATAAATTTCTCAATATCCAATTTTTTTTTATCTCAACCGGTGTAAGCGTTTTTAGAATATACGCAGAGCGTATTATTTACAAAAACTTCGTTTAAAATAATATTTTCTGTCAATAATTTGCTTGTCCCAAGAAAATCAGTAATTTTCCTGGCTACTTTTATTTAGTGGTTTATAACCAAAATAAATAGAGCCAGCAATCAATATCTTATGTTAATAGATTGATTAGATACCCTCCTATAAGAGCATGTCTTGTTGCATGAATAAAGAACCAAATTTCTGGTTCAAAATCTATTTCAAAAAATGTTTCAAGATGAGTAGGTTTTTGTGTTGTCATTTTCCTGGCTTCTTGAAATTATTAATAACATAAACTACATAGATTTAACAGAATTATTTCAAGAAATCCTGTTGTTTTCTGCAGAATGTAAACGTCTTAGGACAAAATATTAAATTAAATTCAAAGTTGTATCTGATTCGCCAACAGCCTCTTTCCTGTACTGGGCCAAAAATATTTCTAAGAATCTTCCTTTCAAAAACACCAAGAGTACGCTGAGTGTCTGTGTTTAGTGTCCATGCTTCACTTGCATAGAGCAATACAGGTAGAATAAGAGTCTTATAAATTTTAATTTTGGTTTTTCGACTGATTAGGCTTGAAAAGTAAATTTAAACGAATAAATGGTTTTTTATGCCATGTTTTAAGATATCGCATGATTAACTTGCCAAATTTTAACGAATTTACAAAACTTTATCACAGATTATAAAAGCATATTTAATTGTTAATTTTACCAAAATCATAACCAAAGCACATTGGTAAAAACTACCGAGCTTTTTGGTGCTCCCATATTGCTAGAAACACGGTAAATTTAACCATATTCCCATATCATGATTTAGACCGTACCTTTTTTTTCTCAGTTTACTTTACTTTTTGTTAAAATAATGGGGCGTTAATTTTTTGGACATGCATAAAAAAAAACTCAATTGCTTTTTTAAAAACACTTTCTCACAGTCAAATATAACTTATCAATTCATTTGTTTAAGATATTATCAAATAATCGTCATATTTAAATTTTATACTCATATTTTTTTATTTATTAGCATTAAGACGCTGTTAATATTTTTTTTTAAAAATTGAAAAAATTTAAAAAAAAAACTTCGTTAACATCATTGATGTTCAAAATAGACTCTTTAGGTAGAAAAAAAAATAATGATTCAAAAGTATTTAAGAAAAATTGTTTTGCAATGACACAAATTTATGTCACTTGACCAAATTACAACTTTATTCAAAATTTTTACAGTGAATTAAATGCAAACTTGATTGTTTTGTTAGAGTTTAAATTCTTAACCTGTGTTATATTCTCCCCATTTTAGAACTGCCCTCAAAAGTCGTTCTCGCCAAAATCTAATATTCCGTTCCAATAAAGAAGTAGGGAAACGAAGCTGTCTTTAATACGATGGCGACATTTCCTTCAATACATTGACTAGTGGATGAAAATATTCTAAATTAGAGATGGCACTCCTTCATTATGACCCCCGGATATAGCCCCCTGGATACACTGTCCAATAAGGGACACCTCTCTCAAGATTGAAGAGAATTGTTAGACCTCCCTTTTATTGGTCTGCAAAAGTATTAAATATTAATCGAGAAATTATGTCCCAAACACTTATCAAAATTGATTTGAGCAGAACATTCTACGGGGTGGAATGAAGCGACCGATATCGATAAATATTTCAACCTTTTACATCTAGAATAAATTTAAATCGTATTTAACTAGTTCTGTGCATTCATTTAAGGGTTATAAGTTGCTGTATTTCATAGATTTGTTTTAATCAAAACAGTAGTTAACTGTAGTCTGTATTATTATATCATATTAACTCAGTTCGTTTAGAGCTCAAAAAACGTGCCATCCTGAATAACCTTTGATCTAATGATCTGATCTTCATGTTCTAGGACTTGTTCTTAATGGTTCAAGGGAGTGTTTTTAAATTTGCTAAGCGCAGACGTGGTTTTAAGTTACGAAATCAGACTCAAAATAGTACCTTTTCTGAACAAACATGCTTGTTTTTGATGGATTCGGATTTCTGACCCTCAAACTATAGGGGGTAGTCGCAATCTAGAAAATATGGTCCTCATAGTTTGTCTTGAAGAGCAGTCCAAAGTTTGGATCCTTTCATGTTAATTTTATTTTTTACCTATTTCGCCATATCTCGAGAAATTTATAAGCGAATTGAAAAAATTTTGATACCAATTGTAAAATTGGTTGATGCAAAGATGCATCCATGCAAAATATCAATTTTAGTAAATACTTATTATTTTTATTATTTTATTTTACAATATTCAAAAATTCTTTTGAATTGTAAGGTGATTCAATTTTCTATATAATTTTAAAGAATGTAACTTTACTTGGCAATATACAAAATTTGAGCAAAATCTGTCGAATAGTTCCTTAGAAATCAAATTTTAAATAAATACCAGATGCAATTTTCATTTTTGGAGTTGCTTTCGCAGCTCCATTCGGATTGCTTCGCACTTCGAAGTTGTTTCACAAGATCATTGGATTTTTATGTTTTCTTAAATTTGTGTGCATGCCCTTTTTAAAATGGATTTCTGAAACTCAGTATCCTGTCATATACGTTAAGATTCTAAGTAAAAAAAATTATAAATTTCAACTTTTGATTACACAACTTATTCATTATTCTTGCGACGATCTGTGCTTGATAAGGTACCTGCCCTCGTAAGCGGGCACCAGACCTCTTACTCTATGTTATGCCCTAGGAATCTACGTTATGCCGACTGGAACTAATGGCGTAGATAAGATAAGGAGTTAGAGGCAGTTGGCGGCTGAGATAGCTTGCTGCATGGGCAGCTCAAATCATGATTTATAGAAATGTATGATATAACCGTAAACTTAATATAAACTTAATAGATATGAGTAGATGGCTAATATAAAATAGTGCACAGATAAAGACGATGAAAAGAAATATGTACAAAATTATGTACTGATCTGATAGTAATGAGAAATATATAACATTATTTCCAATTTATGTTCCTCTGTTAAGACGATGACCCGGTCGTTCCGGTGCTCGACCGCTGGTGCCGGATTGCTCATCGTGCTAAAGTTAATAGCCCTACAGCTTGCCCGGATCGGACCCTACAAGGTTGCTCCTTCACCGGGTTCGCCGTAGGCCTAGAGTCATAACTGTGAATGTCTGTGTTATGTTAAAATAAGGGGGCTTATCTATTAAATCTGCGTGAAAGAATCCAATTGGAGAGCAGTAAATTTATTAACGGATTATGATTCCTACTATCTTGTATGAGTTCCTTATCCATTATTTGTTTGAAGTTCACGGTATTCGTATTTTTTGCATTATGAAAGAAGCTGGCACTCAGTTGATTAATGTATTCACTTACAGTGTCTATATTTAAGTCTTTACGTATATATTTGTTGGGTATGTGCCAAGGGGCACCAGTAATTCTTCTTAAAAAAGCTTGTTTTGAAGTGTTTCACATTTCTTTGGCTGCTAGTTAGGCAGTTCCACACCGGGCAGGCGTATGTGAATACTGGCCTTATACAACTTATGTAGAGATGTCTTTTTATATGCAGTGGGAGCTTTGAGTTGGACATTATTCTTGCATAAACTCATAGTGTCTTTATATTGTAATATAAGCTGGTGGAATGAATTAAAACCAAAATAAAGTATGAGAAAATAAAAGAAGAACATAGTCGATCTTATTTTATAAAACGCATCTCTCTCCGGCATTGAAGTAGCAACGTGACTGCGGCGGTAAACTGGTGATAGGACGCAAGTTCATGCGGGAACAGCAGCACGGATTATTAATGCTTTGAAGTAGCATCATTAAAACTAAACTAAAGCTCTAAGTTAATATTGAGCCTGTGTAACTTAATAGTTATAACATAAATATGGAACAGTTAGTTTATATTAACTGCTCGCTTTTGATTTTTCCTTTCTGTCCAGTTTATAGTTCAATATGTTTTAGCTTTTCGTTGACCATGCGAGAAAAAAAATTGTCATTCAGAAATTTGTGGTACCATGTACGTTTAAGTGTTCATGTCTATAATTGCTCATTCATTCGATATTTTCAGTTCATTGTTGCCAACACGAAAAAGACATTTTAACGGTGTTTGAACAATATACTATTTATTTAATAAGATAAATTATATCAAATTCATCCGCACTTACAATGCATTTGAAACTGACTTACGTAAACCAGTGCTATTTATTTTAGCCTATAGATTTACGCTAAAATAAACGAAAATATTAAAAATGTTGGATTTTTCTATTCCTATTGGATTATAACTGACTGAAATGCATTTCTCATAATGAAACTGTTCATTCGTGTAGATTTGCTTTGCTTTAATGAATAGCTGGTAAAATTTGTGATTTAATATATCTGAAAAGGCTTACAATTGTGTTTTCTCCTTTCAGAAAATTCAAGTTCAAACATGGGCACTCCTGTTCATATGTATGCATTCCTCGCTGCTATGCTAGTATGCTGTTTCTCTCAAGTAAGTCCCCTTTTTAAATACTCTGCATGCTCTAATGACAATAATGCATAAATTTTTGAAGAAACTGGGTTGGCTCTGAAAGGATAAATC
Organism: Parasteatoda tepidariorum; assembly: GCF_982258835.1. Classification (NCBI taxonomy): domain Eukaryota; kingdom Metazoa; phylum Arthropoda; class Arachnida; order Araneae; family Theridiidae; genus Parasteatoda; species Parasteatoda tepidariorum. The sequence continues at coordinate 32,417,684 of NC_141756.1, forward strand.
TCTTTTGATGCAGGCAATCCACACTGTTGTTAAACTGAAAAAAGATGTAAATTTGCAGAGACAAGGTAACTCAAGGTGCCAATACTCTTTGTGATAAAAATTTAAGAAATAAAAAAAATAGAAACATGCACAGGGGAATGTGTTCACTGTAAAAAAATTCTTGATCAAATTAAGATAAAAAGTACTGGAACTCAGGGTGCTGGGAAATTTTACCATTATAAAATCAATTTTTGCCGAAGCATGTTGCGGAACAAAAATTTGATATACCGTTATTTTTACAGTAATAATTACCGTGAAATCACCGAATCACTTTAATTAAATAAATATTACTGTAAAAATTGCGGTATTTTACGATAAAAATGGATTTTACGGTTTATGCACCCAAAATGTCAGTAATGTGTAACGTCATTTGACATGGGTTTTTTTAAATTCGTATTCAACCATAACCGAGATTCCATACCAAAAAACATGCTTCAAACTCTGAGTTTTCTGCCCATTACATCATCCAGTCAACATTATTAATATGGTTCTAGGAAAAACATAAACAGGAACTTTAAAAAAAATCATTCATAATGTCAAATCAGACTTGGAGAAAGCTGCAGTCATCTTCTAGTTAAGCTGAGCTCTAATTTCCTTGTATCGTTGAGCTGCAAAAGATTACATTTTACAGTCTGAATTTCCGAAATTTTCTGCAGTGTAAGTCAAAATCTTATCAAATGGTAGGTTTATTTGTGTCTTGAACCCGGCTGCACAGAAATGACCTAAATCGCAAACAGATCATGGATTAGAGGTATATTGATTTCGTGTCTTTCCTCTCCAAATGTAATGTTAATTCAGGTTAGTTTTGTTTGAAGCATTCTCCACAAAGAGGAATATTCCTCAATATTTGACTAGAGTGGGCTAACATCGTCGAACATTAGACTACATCTGCAAAATTAATGCTATTTATGGCAAAATGGAACGAATGGATTCTTTCACAAAAGTTCAGGAAAGCAAACTAATCCAAGAAGTTACAAAACCATAACAAAACAAAAAAACTTTCTATATTAATACAATTTCCGAAACTTTCAAAGCACCAACTTTCTTTTTCGACCATCTGACTCTATCTCCTTAAATCTCCATGGCCATCGTCTGAGGAGGGCAAAGAAATACCCCTTTGAATTGTTAATTTATGATTGCAACGAATTCATATTACTGTTTAATACACACTCTCAGAAATAAACGCTCACTTTTAACGATTCAACTGCATTTCGTTAATTTTGAGAATCATTTCGTCCCAAAATTACGTGATTTGTGACGAAAAGCGAACTCTCAAATTTATGACGAAAACGTTTCCTCAACTCGAATCCTTATCGCCTTGCATTGTGGGTTATTGTTAACTACAATGACGAAACTAGAATGAGAACTAGACGATCGAAACTAGAAAGACGAAATGTTTCTTTTCTTATGACGAAATTCATTTCTTCGAAGAAGTGACGAGTTTTATTTCGTCACTTTAACGAAATGTTCACTCGGAGCACGTGCAAGGATACGGTTTCGTCAAAAACGGAGTAAGTTTCGTGAAATTTGAGTATTCATTTCTTACAGTGTAAAGACATTAACTGTTATGAAAGTAGAAATAGGTGAATCGAATCATCAATATAATTCAAATGATTCTAATCAGTTCATTGGAGTAAAAGGATTCCAGTATGATGATTCGACCAAACAATAATGATGAACCAAATGATACTGATGATGATGTAGGATGATGAACTGAGCCCTAAACACAGATAATTTTTAATCTTACGCAATATAATCAGTTATTAACATATACTTCCAATTATAAATTGATTCAATTTTGAAACATAGTAAAATTGAATTCCTAAGTGTATATTTTGTTCTGTTCTCAAACAAATATTTAAAATAGCGAGACAAATAATTCAATGTGATGTTCTACTATACCCCAGAAGGAATTTCAAAATATTTTATTTGCATTGCTAAGCGTGTTCTTAATAAATAATATGTAAATCAACCAATTTTTTTTTGTTTCTTAAAAATCTACTTCGAATAAAATACATCTGCTTTATTTTTATAAAGGTGGCCTATAACTAACAACCTCGAAAAAACAAATTGACAGCCTTATATTTTTTTCACTTCTTTCACTGTCACTTTGCAAGTGGAAAAATAAACCCCATTTCGGAAGAAGAAATAAATAAATCGAAAACTTCGAGAACTTTCGAATCTCTCGGGTAAAAGCGCAGGCGATTTGTTTGTCAGACACACTCCCATTTTTTTACATTTCCCCGTCTTGCCTTGAATTTTCAAATACCAGTAACACTTTGAAGTTAGCTTTTTTTTTCTTTCCTTCAGTGCGAAAAATTTTATCTTGTTAAAAACAACTAAATTAGAATCGCATTGAGCAATTTTGTCTACATAAATTGAAATTTAAATAACGTTTCGGAATGCTACGAAAGACAGTTGTTTTTTTGTTTTTTTAATCATTCACTTTTTCTTACCCCGTTAGTTCGAATGTAACATTTATTTTCAAAAATTTAAACAGATTTTAATGTTCCATTTAGATTGACAGAAATTAAACATATTAGCGCATCATAGCAAAGACTATTGCTCAACCACTCCAAGGGCTTTTAATTTATGGTATAATCTGAAAATATAATTCCATGCACATTAGTGAGTTAGTCAAGATTCGCTACCAATTTTTAGGTAGCCCACGTATAATCTGATTAACTGTACTAAAAAGTTCACCTGAGATAGACAGACAGAAATTAAATACATTAGCAAATCAAATCAAAGAATACGTTCATCCATTATGGCTTTATTTTCGGTTTACGGTATAATCTGAAAATATATTTTCATACATATGAGGGAGACAGTCAAGATTTGTAACCAATGTTTAGATAGCCTACATATAATCTAATTAACTTCACTTAAAAGTTCACTTGCCTACGACAGCAACAAAGAGTTCACGTGAGCAAAATAATTCAAAATATAGTTCGCAGTTCAGGAATATGTGATTTTTGTTTGTAAGGCCAAACCTAAATTTAAAATAGGTAGGCAAAACTCTATTTAAGGAATGAGAGTCAACTTCAACTTAAAATATATATACCGCAGGAATCCTTGTTTTTTTAAAATAAGAATTCACTCAAAACAAAAACAAACAAACTGAGATTCGGATTGTAAGGAATATTTACCAGAGTAGTCTCTCTTTGAACTCTTTGACGCACAATTTTTATTAAACATATTTTTCAAACTTTTTCATGATTATGCATTAATTTAGGTCAAAGCAAGTGAAAATATTATATTTCCCATTTCAATAATTTATGGTTAGGATAGGTATGTCTTCTTCTACGTAAAAGGAAAAATCTTCCTAACACGGCTCACTTCCAAAGAATAATTTTTTAATTTTGCATTTATTTGCTGATTTAAGAGAAACAGTTATTCACAATTACAATTCTTTTTAATATATAAAATCAATTAATGATAAATTAAGCGTAAAAGGTAAAATCTTCCAAACACGGCTCACTTCCAAACAATAATTTTTTAATTTTGCACTTATTTGCTGATGTAAGAGAAACAGTTATTCACAATTACAATTCTTTTAATATATAAAATCACTTAATGATAAATTTTTGAATATGAATGAAAAAAATTCAAACTACTTTTCATGAATTTCATATTTTAGTACAAATATAATACCGATCTAACATATCTAACCGTTAGATATGCCGATCTAATAATCTGACCGGTTATTTTAGTAACTATTATTCTTTTTTTTTAATTAAGAAATACCAAAACGTATTTTTGCTTATAATTAGAGAACCAGAAAAAATTATATTAAAGGCACACCGGTGTCCCATCTACATCAAAGCATTAGAGACTCGAATTTCGAAGAACTGTCTTCCAGTCATCAATCAATAAGTGCCTGTTTTAAAATGAAATAACATTTCAAAAAACTTATTTTATTTGTCATATCAATAAATGTATTAAAAAACTTTGATGCCAGTTCTCTTTTCTTCAGTCAACAAATAATACTTCGAGAAAAAAAACTAAATTCAAACAAAAATCCATTCCTTTTTTCAAAAATCACTCTCAGGCAGTGCCATTCTCTTTGATATCTAAACAAAGGTAATTGAAGTTGGCAAATTTTCAAAAATTCATCGGTATTTTCATTCTTGTGTCAACTTAACTTTGATTTTGTGTTCAATTTGCCGTGAAACATATTTTATTCAATTTGTATTTCAAAGAAACTTTTTAAAGAACTCTCGTGGAAAATTGACTTCGAATTGACAAAGATTATGTTTTGGTGTATAAGTAAAGGCGACTGCGTCGTACATTATGAACGATGCATTTAAAAAACAAACAAAAAATATGTAAATATGCTTTTATATCTTTGATTGTTTCGATAAATTATTTTCATGTTTTAAATAAAAAGATAAATTCTTTGTGTGTTTTTTTTATGCTCTTCACTTAACTTAACGAAACTAAAGTTATCTGACTTTGAAATGGGTGTTTTTAAGAATGATAAAAACGCAAAATATCTCTAAATATACCTTTAAATATGTCAGTGCAACTGAATAGAAGAACTTAATTTTTTTTTGAATCAAACATAAAATGATCGGGTTGAAAAAAGTAAAGCACCAAGATCAACTCTACGAAATCATTCATAAAACTGAAAGACGTATACAGACCAAATTAATAAAAAAAATAATAGTTCGCATATTTTTATTATTTATTATTATTTGTTGTCCTTTTTCGGCGGCTGAACGCTCTTAAATTAAGAAAAATGCATTCTTAGAAGTCCACCTCATTCTAAATAAAGATTAACTGGTTACAGTCACTGGTCGAGGGCAAGTCATGATATTCAAAATTTACCACACTCAAGAAATTGTCTATTGTGCTTATTCTTCAAGAAGGGGGAAGCGTAACTAACATCCCAAAACAGCTCATTTTCTTACGAATTTGTAATAGACAAAAATTTACATAATTTCATCGCATTTTCAAATTTTCCGCTTTATAAAGTTGATTAATAAGTGCCGTGAATAGCTCACATATACATTATCGACTCGGCTTAATTGACAGTTAGTACGTAACTTTAAATCTTTTTGTACTCTTTATTTATTATTTTTAGTTTATGTATTTATTATTTTTAGTTTATTTATTTATTATTTTCAGTTATTTATTATTTTCAGTTATTTTTTAGACAGTATTTTATAATGCTGATTTGAGAGTCGAGATTTAACTGTACTATTCCGTTTCAGATCGTCATAAAAAATCATCAAACTATTATTGATGCCGGTAATGCTTAATTTCGGTGATAAGTTCTGTGATAATAACTGCCTAATAATAACACGATAATAACCGTGATAATAACACGAGCTACAAGGAGGCCTCAATCTATGATTTATTTTATAAGAAGATTCCCATAAAAAAAGATTATAATTCAAAATAACTCACAAGCCAACTGACAAGCTGGTAGCTTGACCCATTACAAGTGTCCTGTTAGAGGAGTAGGATTTGCGTGAATTTAAAAGAACCTTGGGGTATTTTAGGGGAATAACATATGTGATCAAAATCAACTAGTACGTGTATGAAAACCTTTAAAGTTTTGGCTCATTTCAGAATCTTGTGGAATAGAGAATGAGCATTCTAGTAGAAATTTTCTCACTGTCCAGAAATAGCTGTTCGAAATTAATTACCCACACTTCATTTTATTTTCAAATGGAAAAAAAGTACTACAGAGCTTATTGAATTTTTAGACCAACCTTGCCCTATGTCACACAAAAATTTAGAATTTTCTAAAGCACTTCTTACTCAGGTAGTTACATGAAAAATGTATGAAAAATTAATGAATATTTCTCAACACGCTTGCATAACCATCGTTTTGATACGTCTCTCCGAAGGATTGTTATTAAGGATATGTATTGCTATTTTCTTTATATTGCTGTCCTTCAGAGATCGTCCTTTACGAATCAGATCTGCAACCTCTTAACTTTAGAAGGCAGGCTAATTTTGTGAAATATTTTTATAAACTTTCCAGTTTAGACCAAGGCAATTTAACTACTATTTATCTAAATAATTGAACCTGCAATCAAAGGCTAAAGAAAAACAGTACTTTTAGTCATGTTAAATTACAACTGTTAATTGCTGAAAATATTGAACCTCATTATCTTCACTGCAATCTCAGTACTTGCTTGGATCTTTCCAATGTTAGTTTCCATGAAAGCCTCCCTACCATGCTTGATAAGAAAGACTGCGTGCCTGACTTCCTCAGACAATTGTCCCTGGAAATCATCAATAAAATCCCTCCAAACGACTTCAAAATATACTCTGATGGCAGTAAAATGGATAGACAGATAGGCAGTGGAGTGTTTATTGAAACACCTCGAGAGAACTACACTCTTCATCAACGCAACCCCGATTCTTGTTCCGTCTTTCGAAGCAAACTAATTGCAATCGACAGGGGACTAAAGAAAATCTTGAGTGAAGGGCACTTTGGAAATACTTGGATACTATCTGACTGCCGTAGTTCAATTCAACACCTCAAAAATTGGGCTCTCATTGGAGATAAAACCAGTTTTTCGATGTTACAAACAGTAAAGTTTATTTCCCAGCAGGATGAAGTCTACTTTCAACGAATCCCGTCCCACGTTGATATCCACGGAAACGATTGGTTGACACTCTTGTTAAGAAGGGACTGGACCATCCAGTCCCCTCCAACTCAGAGCTTACATACCTTGAACCTTTCGCAAGGCAAAAGCCCCAGAATAAACAAAAGTGGCTGTTTCCACCTATTCACTTCTGGTATAGAGCAAAAAGACCAGGACTCTCTCTATCTCTTCTTGGTGACAGGCAGACCAACACTTGCTTATCCCGACAGACCAGTGGACACCCGAAAAGCCTCACATTTTCTGCTAATCAACAGATTTTTCCTCTTTTCCCCAAATGCCAACAAAACCAGGCATCACCTGAGCACATCTTGAACTGTTTAGGGCTGAACTGGAGCGACATTCATTCCTCTCCCCTTTTAGCTTCGGACTTCCTAAATGTGAACTGATTTATTGACAGCCAGCAGATGGGAATTAGCAACAACAACATTGCTATTTTCTAGACATAATTTTGTGTAATGAAATTATATACAAATGAATAAGTTGCTATAATTTTACAGCATCCTCTATTGTATTATTTTGAAACGATATAATTTGCTTAATTGATTGTTAATCTTTATTATTTTCAGGTGAGCAGTTATACATTGGCAACGTCAGAATGCCGATCTCAAGCAGATTGTGGTCCAGGGGAGTGCTGTGTACTTGGTAAGTTTTGTTTAATTATTTTTTTAATCGTTTGTGTGAAAATGGAGCGAGCCACAACATCATTTCCTCTTTTACTCGTTTTTTTTAACCAAAAGACACGTATGAACTATTTAAGTTTCAAAAAATAAATTTAAATATTAATTTTAGTTTCTTTCTCTCATAATTTCCTTTCTCTAAAAGCAAATTTTGTTTGCTTTCATTTTCGTTGATCTCAATTGTCTATAGTTTCATGAAGCAATCCATAGTATTTAAACTTAAGCGAGATATTTGAAAGTGTCCCCATACGAAATTTATTGTGAATCCCTTACGAATTCATAGTATAAAAACAATTCCCTCTTTTCCTAATCGTTAAAAAAATTTTAAAAAAAAGACCTTTTTGTTCTTAACGTAAAATTTTCAGTTTCGTTTCAAATTATCAACAAAAAATCTCATTTAATTAAATTTCTATGGAACGTGCCTCTAACAGTATTCTTTTTATGTGAAGTGACTTACTTTTGTTGATGCATCGTTATGAGTGAAGTACATTAAAAACTAAACCAACTAAATATGTGCTTTAATGAATAAGTACAGAATCATTATCACCCGAAACAGTAGTTTTCATTTTGCACAAACAGCTCATCTTTTGACTTAATTGCTTTTCGTGAGATCGTCAATGCACCCTCTCTCTTTTGATCCACTTTCGAAAATCTTCTCGATTTTATGGGCGTCGTCCAAAAAATATATTTTCTGGAAGGGATCCTCTTAAAAGCAAGCAAGCGGCCCCTTTGAATTATTAATTATCCTCTCTGTTTCATTCTTTCGCAAATAGGGGATAATTATTCTTAGAGCGATAACTTCATTAAAGAGAGAGAAAACTCATTAATTGGCGGGTGTATCGTTAGAAACTTGGCGATTAAGAATAGTTTGTCGATCAATGTGTGTGTAATAAGAGAAGAAGGATTTTGATGGAAGGGGCTGACACGACCACATGTTCAGTTCCACCAACTAGAGATTTATTTTCTGTTCGGGAAGGGGGAGTTCTGTGTGAACGAGAAAGCGGAATGAATAGGTAAAGAGATGGCATGCATAGCTTCGAGAGGATAATGACGCGTGTCTTGTTTATGAACGGTTTTAAAATAGATGGGTATTCAACTTTAATAAATGATTATAAGATAGGAACGTCTCACTTCGCTTTTCAACGGCGAAAAAAGCATAACTCAATGGAGAATACTTTTAAGCGTCCTGCAGTCAGTTTGTTTCGCTGTTTTTTGAAGCTCCGTCGCCAAGGAAAATAAAAAAGCCAAAGTTTAAGTGCCGCCCTGCACTGCGATGATTGTAAAGTATATATATAATCTTATCGTGAAGAATTAATTATCTGGGCTTTGAAAAAGATAAGTAACTTAAATATTATAAAGTTATTAAACTTTTATAAAAGTCGCCAATTTGGTGATATTTTTCCACCTAGCTGAAATTAATTTTAATCACTGCCTTATTCTCAGTTTTACCAAATTTTTATGAGACCAAATAATGCAGCATATGAGTAAGTTTTTAAATATTAAAAAATTAGATCACAAACACTTTTCATTTTCACAAAACTGAGGCTTTCCTCCATATTGACATCTTGTGCTAGTTTCAAAATAAGCATAGACAGAGCTGGCTTTAGATAGGTTAAACTTGACTAAACAGTCGTGAGTAACATTTGCAAACTCCCAGCACTTATAAAAGTAGCATATAATTCGCAAAAAACATCATTTGATATTACGATGAAGCCTTCTGAAAACAGCTTTAAGGCGTCGTTCAATCCTCGGTTGGAGAGATTGAGATCGTGAATTCAATCCTGATAGCTGTCAGAACAGTAACAGTAGTAGGAGCCGACTAAATAATAGTAGTGTGAAAGTTTAGAGAGAGAGATACCAGCTCAAGCTTCGTTCACGTCGTTTGACCAGGGTCAAAATGACCTGGCATTATGACCATGGCCATTAAAATATAAAGTTCTGGAAAACGGGCTAGGTGCTCGGCTGTAGTTGGGTGATGAGTTGAAAACGTTTTTATGAAGGTTATTAGTTTTTTTATGAATTCAAAAACATTGAATCATGAATTCTAGTGCACAAATGCAACAACACTGATAGATATTAAGGCTGAAAGTTCAATTTTTGACCTTAAAATTTAATATTAATCTTAAATTTAGAAAACTTAAACAAATGTTTGTGACCATTTTGAAATCTCACTGGAAGCTTAAAAATTTTAAACACGACCCATTTCTTTCCTCCTTAAAATGTTTCCTTTAAATTTCTCCTTATTTTTTATCTCCTTTTCTTAAACGGCACATATTGATCACAATAATTTAGGTCAAAAATATTTTCAATTTTTTTTTCATTTTGGGAATCTGAATTATGAGCTCCATATTAGTAATTTACAGATGAAATGAAGTCTAACCAAAATTATATCATTTAAACGTTATAAATGAATTATTCTATAAACCGAAGGAAAAAAAATATTAATTCAGCTGAATAGTACAGGGATATAATAATAATATAGTATTTGACCAAGGCGATTATACGATAGGTTGAAAAAAATTGACATTCGGTATCGGTGGCAGAATAGGCTGAACACAGAATAGTAAATGATATTCAGAGTTTTAGAACATTAAAATTTTTTTAAAGTCGTTTGCCATTTCAATAAAAAATCGTCTGTTGTTATTTCAGGTATGATGCGATACAGCATGGCGCAGTGTATGCCTCTGGGTCAAGTGGAGGATTACTGCAGGGATGACAACCCGCCTGAGAATCGTACCCTGTACTATCCGAATGGCGAACCCGTAGAAGTGTACGAGATATACACGCACGTCTGTCCATGCGACGAATCTCTGCAGTGCACCGACAATTTTTGTGCGATGGATGAATCCTACGAGAACAATTATCTCTACTAACACAACTCATCTGTTTTCGTATCATTTTTATTTATTTTGATGAATCGAGTGAAATACAATGCATTATAGACTATGGGCCGAAGCCATTTATCCTTTCGTTCGTATTCATTCGAATGAACTTTTTTTAATTAATAAAAACTGCGTCATAATACTTCTGAAGTTTTGAAGTATCACATTATTCTTAAAAAAAAAATACCAACTATTTTTAATAATATTTCATTACGTGAGCGACCAATTATCTAATAGAAATGCTCATTTTACATCACACTTAAAATAAATTTTAAAGTTACATTCATGCCTTGTGAGTGCATCTATGAAAAAAAAAGTTGGACTCAACTATTTAAGCATCAAAATCAACCGAAAAATGTTATTACATACAAATATCTAGATCAATTGGTTGGTTAAACTTACAAATTAGGAATTATTGAAGAGCTTACCCACTGTATTTGGATCATACGGTATAACGATAAAAATAAAAAGCTGCGAAAGTTTTTTAATAGAGTACAACATATGTGGTTAATTGTTTTTAAAATCCAGACTGTGTTGACAGAATATAAATATTTAGACTAATTTTTGATTTTGAGCATTCGGCCCACAGCCTATTTTTCTATGATTATGCTTGATGGTATTTGTATAACCGAAAAAGTAATGTGCTTTTTGGAGCCAGCTTCAAATTTTTTTCAACTTTTGAAGAGTTCGTCGTTTAGCGATTAACGGTCGCTAGTAGTTTAACTGTTGGGTTTTCGATTTGTTCTATTCATAGTTTTAACATGACGTCATTATTTTTAATTGATTATTAATTTCTTCATTAATTTAAATATTTCTCTCAGAAAATTAAACTTCAGATAACAAAAGTTAAACTCTTAGAGAATAATAAAATACAATTCACGATTTTTTCAAACTTAAGGAACATTCCTACTAAATGTAGTTTAATCGTTCTACTTTAAATGCATCAATCAAATTCTTAATTTCTAAATATATATTTGATATGAATTTTTACTTTGATGAAAAAATGTCCCAAAATATATTGTTGGAGCAGTATGGAAAATAACTTGTATCAAAATGAAAAGCTTATTTAAAAAAAGTCATTAAAGAGAAGGAAAAAATATATCCACTCTACTCTAAAGATGACAACCGATTAAACTATTCATTTTGTTTACGAACAGCATCATCAAAACAATTTGGAGCGGCCGCCAAAAGCTCCGTGTCGGGGAACAGGTATCTTATACTACAAAAATTGAACATTATAAAAAATATCGTTACTTTTTTGTTGTTGAAATGTGACGCATTAATAATGTCATTATTGTCTATAACGTCTTATTGTCTATTAACGCGGTATTACTTCTAATGGATAAAATCTCTTTTATACTTGATAGATATTAAAATAGCATTGAGATTCGAACATTTGTCTGAAATTTTGCCTATAAACTTTGCACAATAGAAAACCTGCATTACTGTATTCTACGGACCGCCTTCTATGAACTAGAGATTAAAGCAGACTTTTGTTTAAACTGAGTAGAATAAGTTCCTTAACACAGACAGAAAATCAAGCAACTGAAAAATAAGAATGTGCAAAACTTCTTCATTCAATTTAAACAGAAGTTTAGAAGTTTTTAGTTCACGCATTAAGTGCAAACTATTGTCTGTGCACTAAATACTCAAAATAGAAAGAAAGAGACACTCTAAATAACTTTTATTCCAAAGTTTGGATTTTCAGAAAAAAGAATCACACTTAATGGTTCACGAGGGGGACCTTAAATATGCTAATTAATCAGTGCAGATGTCATTTTAAGTTAAGTTACCTAAATAAATTAAGTTAATTTTGCTTTTGTATCTGATTTTGTAACTTAAAATATACTCCAGCAATTAAGAAGTCCTAGTTCGTGCAAATCCAGTCATTAGAACGAAAGTTATTTACGCTGTTTCGTAGTTTTTTTTCTTTTGTTTACTGTGCATTAGATTTGTAATAGTACAAATAATCATTGAGATTTGCAAGTTATACGAAATATGTCGCATATAATGTAAATCAGCATATCCCTAAGAAAGGAAAGTGCCATAAAAATGTTTCACTACATCAAATTCTATTTCACATCTTTTTTAAATTTACAGTAAGGACCAAGTTAACTAGATTTTCGAATATTAAATGAGTAATCTTTTGTTTTCAACTGAACTGGATCCTTGCAATTCTCTATCTCTTGCAAAGCAATATAATTTAGTCTTGATCGAGCAGTTTTCTCCGATCTTTACAAAGTCGCAATTTGTAATGCACCATTAAGTAGAAGGAATAGTCATATTGCATTTCCAAATTGTTGTTGTAGATAAAATACCTAAAAACAATTGTACGAGAATAAATTGCTTTATGCTACGCTACGCTGTCTTTCAGTAGTTCGAATATTCCATTAATTACTTTCAAAAAATTTAGTTCCAAATTTAACAATTTTATTTTCAGAAAATTCTTAGCATATAGGAAAAACAAACTGTAGATAGTTCACCACGACCGCAGTGAATTCTGCTGTCAATTACGGATTTAAAATCCTCTGAGCTATGTTGTGTGTCATTTTATTGATGTACGATAAATAGCATTCATGAACACATTATGTGTAAAAAAACTCTGATGTTTTATTAGTATCATATCGAATATTAAAAAGCCATATACTATATATATATCATGTGTATATAAATTCATTTGTGGTTGTTCCATTTCATAGCTATGTAATATGCGACCTGTGTTTCGCCAAACCATGACATGATGTGTGGCCTGGTGCCCATATAATATATGTTTCATTTGTGTTGATATTTGTCATTAATAAAAAAAAAACATTTATGATATGAAGTGGTATTTTTCTTTCATTTCGTAAACGAACATTCAATTAAGTTGGATCATTCCTTATCATCCTATAATTATAGTCCCGCAGTGGACTGATCGTTAAGACACGGTTCCCCGCACATCACCGAAGCCAAGCATCACTTGCTGCGGTCAGTGTGCGGGTGGGTGACCACTTGGATTATTCTGCGCAGGTACTGAGGGTATGCGGTATCGTTCCTCGTTAAACTGTTCTGCCGTAAAGTGCTCGACTTCACGTGCAGGTCGTCGAGCTACCGAAAAGGGAGTGCAATCCCCTCTGCAGAGGACCAAAATTGCGTTGGCATGTGTTCGGATCATCCTCAGGGATTTTTCCCTCACCGCCGCCTATGGCCCATTGTGCAGCTCTAGTGCGACGTAAATTAACTACAAAAACCTATAGTTACAATTAATCAAAAAAAAAATACAGACTGTTGTTGTTACTCATGCCACCAAACAATCAGCAAGCCTGCTTGAAATCAAGCGAATTTTACAAACAGATGTTGCGTTTCTTGTTTTTCAGTAGCTCCATCTATGGCCAAGAATATGACCTCAGCCACAGCGAGAATCCATTCCTACTTCATTCGTAATCCCACCAGATCTTAATTTCGACTTCTACCAGAAAACAATCAATCTCCAATTCAGTACCCCCAGAGGTATTGATTTGTTATGGTAACTTGAAGAACTTTGCGACACCGACAGATTAAGTGGACCCCAGTCACTATTTAATATTCGAGGATTTTCACGAACATGAGCCCAACGTCCTACTACCAACCAGGCTATCCCGGCCTTTAAATACAGTCTAATCGCGCTATAATGAACCCGAGATGCTGAAAATGTTTTTATTGGTCTCGTCCAAACTGCTGTTTAATGCAATCTTAAACATACATAATAAACAACTGAGAAATTGGGAGTGAGAGTCAATGTGATACGTTTAAATGTATAGAAATGTAACTTACAATTAAAAATGGAATAGTGCATAGTTAAAGGCATGTTTAAAATAAGTTATTTCACAGGATTTACTAATACGAGTTCTTCTAAAAAACAGGCACAGGGAAGAGCAAATTGTTTGCACAGAAATAAATCTTTTTTTACAACCTTTTTTTTTTTTAAAAAAAAAGAGACGAAATCCAGAAGATAAACATTTTAAAAGATTCCAAAAATGACGAAATTGAACAAAATAAGCATATAAAAAATTCGTTATAGGGTGACAAGCACTTGGTCACTTGGAAAATATTTTAAATGTTATTTAATATCTTGATTAAATTATGCATATGATATTGCTTAAACATGAAGTTTTTATAAGCGTTTATTTCGTGCATAATTCAAAATTAATATCATTTGAGAGACGTTAAAAGGCAAAATATTCTATGCGTGTTCTATGCTTACTCTTAAGCGTTCGAACAATTATGGCATGACAGAAGAATAGTATATGAGAATAATTCCTTTTACAAGCAATTTTTGATAAATTTGACACAAAGCAATTTAAATCGGCAGGATCTATTTTAAACAATTAGACTGAAAATAATGTGCACATTTTCCAGAAAAAATAAGTAAAATAAATTTCAGATTCCTTTTTAAATAACAGCATTCCTCAGGATTTATTTAAAATAGTTTTAGTGAAGGGAAAAATAAAACTTTAATCTCAAGAATCCATATTGAAAATATACTCTAAACATTTTTCACTTAAAAAGTTAAAATAACATTTCAACGTCGGAAAAATCTTTTGTAAGGATGTTTTCTTCGAATAGATAACTCTAAAAAAACTATACTATATATTTTAAAATTAAAAAATAGAAAAAAATTGCAATTTTTTAGATTCATGAAAATCAAACGCGTGCTTTCAATTTTGATAAAGCCTATCGAATCAGACACATAATAATATAACATCAAAAAATACGTTTGTTGAATAATTATTTTGCGTGTAACAATTTATGCATTTATTCATTTTTTCAACATAGTAAACTCAGAATAATAAGAAGCTGTAAATAATAAACACATCTTTTTATTAGGTTACATTAAATATACATTTTAAAAATGTTATAGAAATTGAAAATAGGGATTTTCCCCACATTACTTTCAGTCTTAGAAAATTTTCTGGGAAGCTGTTATAGGTAGATTTCATCATAGCATTTTAA
This sequence comes from Parasteatoda tepidariorum, assembly GCF_982258835.1. Classification (NCBI taxonomy): domain Eukaryota; kingdom Metazoa; phylum Arthropoda; class Arachnida; order Araneae; family Theridiidae; genus Parasteatoda; species Parasteatoda tepidariorum. The sequence continues at coordinate 32,432,879 of NC_141756.1, forward strand.
ATCATTTTAAGATGTTCGTTACGTCTTGGTGGTTTAAGGAATACAAGGTGGTTTAAGGAATACAAGTAATTTTACGAATGGTTGAAATTTTTACACTTTACGTATATGTTTTTCGGGACATTTCGAAAAAATTTCGTACTGTGTGCAAAAGAAAAGAAAAACAGAAAAATGCAAAATAACTTACGATCTATTTATGGTATTTTCGCATAATAAGATGTAATCATTACGGTTCAAAAGGTAAATTCTAAACACACTAACTTATACGATATTTTAAGAAGCAAAATCAAACACGGCAAGCATTTTCTTTAAATAAACATGTTTTTTATTTTTTAAAAAATTTAGCTTTTAACTGACAAGATAGCATCTGTTTAAGCAATTCAAAAACTTCTTGCTCACAATCGCTGGTTTAAAGACAATTTAATGCAAAAATTAATTTTTGTAAGTATTTATCATTTAATTTAATAATGTTGCTAAAAAATTTTCGATTTTTTGCTCCGTACTAGATTGTGCCACTTAAAACAAGAAAATACAAAATTTGAACAAAATCGATCACGTAGTTCTAGAAAAAGGAAAATATAAAAATAACGAGTCACTTTGCACAACTTATTTATCTATGAAATGATCATTAGACTTGGTTCCCAGTGGATTACCGAAGTCAAGTATCACCGGTCAAGTATCAGTGGGCAATTGGATGACCACTTTGATCAGTCTGTGAAGGGACCGAGTTTTTCCTTTTTTGTTTTATAACCGTCGTTGAACAGCCGACCCAATTTTCGGGTTTACGACTGCTAATGTTCAACTCTGTAGCCTTGAACCTAATCCAGAAGACGAGGAAACTTCGGGATCAAGTATTGGGAGAAATTTGCCTTCGTGGAGGACTTTTTGATGGAGCTAACCCGCATTTGCGTTACATGGAGAGGACGACCACGAGAACCTCCCATGGTTAGCCTGACTGCAAGGGGACGCATGATCCGTCCGTCTACCACAGAGGATATTTCACGTCAGCAATGTGGTCGGTTAAAGAAGGATGCGGAATTTGTATCGACAAGCCATTGCTGGGATTCGAACCCGGTTCACCTCATTGGAACGTGAACGCTCTATCCCCTGAGCCATCGCGACTCAGGGACCGAGTTCATGCGGTATCATTCCACGCTAAACTGGTCTACCATTAAGTGTTTGACTTCGCAAGCAGGTCGCTGGGCTACCTAAGCCAGGGAAAGTCATTCCCTACGGGCCGATTGGTATCACCCGCCAAACGCTGTGCAAAACGTGGAGGTAGGGGGTTCGAAACCCACCGTAACCCTGGATGTCGTGATGTCGTTCTCTGAATTGTTCTATTTGTCTTTCTACTTGACAAAGGGTTATAAGCCTAAACTGAGCACATTAGCCTGCAAATGTATGTAATTTAAATAAAGCAATAAAACCATTCCCTCAGCAGAGGATCAAAATTGTGCTGTCATGCCTTCAGACCATCCTCTGGCGTGTATCCTAACCCATTGTGCACCTCTAGTGCGACATAAATAAAATTATACCACTACCGCTTCCACCGCTAAATTTTGAAACAGTTGATGTTAGACAGTTTAATAATTATTTTCTTAGATTTCCGCATCGATTTCAGAAACAAAATTCAAAATTTGACCGAGTTCGTTATTGTAAATTTCAAGAAATGAAAATTTTAAATACTGATCTTTTATACGCAACTTAGTTCAGAAAATTTCTAATCAAATGACTCGCTGCAGGCAAAATATAAATAAGAAGGGATTTATTTTTAAGTTTTTTTTTCTCATTTTATCACAAAATCTTAAAATATCCATTAGATAAAACCATATTTTTTAATTTATTAAAAGTGATTGTCAGATTGATTACAGAGTGCAAAGTAGCCGCCTCGTATGTCTAGAGGCGAACTCAAGAGAGAAAAGAAACTTTTGCGAAGATCCCCCTCTTCTCGAATCCAATTAACTTTTTTTTTGTCTTCTTTAAGGATTAAGTGAGATTCTGGTGTGCCCCCTTTTAAAATTGTTGAAGCTTCTTCAGTTCGAAACATTTTTAATAAAATATTTAGAAAAATGTTCCACGAAAAGAATCAATATTTTAAGAGGTTCTCGCACAATGAAGATTAGCACAGTTTTTCACCTTTCTAACGACACTCACCTCCCCCCTTCCTACTTTTGGGTGTTTTCTAAGTATTTTACTCGTGGCGATTGATTATTATTTTTGTTTTTTTTATCTTTTTATTCTTTTGGACTGATGAAAATTTCTAATTCATATAAAAAAAATTATCTATATACTTTCTTTGTTAGAAACGCAGTGGCTCCGAGGATGGAGCGTTCGCCTCCCAATGAGGTGGCCCACGTTTAAATCCCACCGGTGGCTGATTTTATATTATTTTATAACAGTCGTTGAACACTGTCCCAATTTTAGGCTTACGGCTACCAATGTTCAACTCCGTAGCCTTGTAAATTTGAACCCATTCCAGAAGACAAGAGAGCTCCTCGATCTAGTATTGGGAGAAATTCGCCTTCGTGGAGGACTTTTTGATGGAACTAACCTGCATTTGCGTTAGATGGAGAGGAAAACCTCCCACTGTTAGCCTGACGGAGAGCCCAAGATCCGTCTCTAACCTATGATTCGTCAACCTCTGAGGACATTTTACGTCAGCACTGTGGTCTGTGCGAGCAGGGTGCGGAATTCGAATCGACCAGTCATCGCTGGAATTTAAACCCGGTTCACCTCATTGGACGGTGAGTGCTCTATCTAATGTGGTACGAATTCTGTTCCCGACTCGCACCGACCACAGTGCTGATGTAAAATATCCTCAGTAATAGACGGATCACGCGTTGTTTGACGTCATGGGAGATTATCGTGGTTTTTCTCCCTATGTAACTCAAATGTGGGTTAGTTCCGTCAAAACGTCCTTCATGAAGGCTAGTTTGCCCCAATTCCGGATTCAGGAGCTTCCTTATCTTCTGGGTTGGGTTCAAACATTACAAGTGTACGGAGATGAACACAAATAGTCGTTAACTCAGAATTCGGTTCAATGTTCAAAGCTGGTTATAAAATTATACAATTTTCTTTGTTATTAGTTTTATTACAAGTTTAGATTTTGAAAAATAGTATTCTTTTATAGTAAAACTAAAGTTCTGTTTTCTACCAAGTCTGCTTTTTAGTCCAGCGGTTTCAAACTTTTCTCAGCTATAGAATCCTAAACAATCGAATTTCTTTTGGTGGAACTCTGTTTTTAAAAAACGTTCATTTGCAGATGTAAATAGGCTACAAAATAATAAATAAAAAAATTTTAAAAAATTTTCAAAATAATTTAGGAACATTTAAGGTGAATGTTTGATTAATAAGTCTTAAAATTGGGTTTTATGTCAGCAGTTGAATGTTGCAGTTACGTTATAAAACGAATTCGAAAGTCAGCAACTATACTTTTTCCTTTTACAACGGTCTGGGACATATTCATATTCGCAAATCTAAATAAATTTATTTAGACATGCTGATTTACTATCAGATAACAGAGTAAATCTGATCTGAAATTGCTAAAAATGCATATTACAAATTTTATGTAATTAACTTAATTAGTTTTCAAAATACATTAATTTAACATTGAAAAAAAATGTGACAAAAATTATAATGGAAAAAAAAATGCATGTAAGTTTCAACGTCAATTATACTAATGAAAACGCAATATTACAACTTCGAAAATAATACGAAATCTCCCACAGCCATATCTTTCGTTCTAATTAAGATAAAAACATAAATTTTGTAGCATTCAAAAGAGGAATAATAATATAATTTTTTAACATAATTGAAAAAATAATACGAGCTGAATTATAGTTTTTGAAAAGTTTTTGAATTAACGGGGAAAATGGTTATGAAAGAAAAATAATTTTGTTATTTTTAATTTTAAAGTTCGATGAGAAAAACCGATGCAGTCATTTGTAAATGCATATACTTTTAGCTATTCTTTATATATATTGTTATTGGAAAAAAATTTACATTTTCTGTATCTTTTTTATTGAAATTTTTCATAATTTCATAAGAATAACGTTAATATTAAATCAAGAATGGATTATTGGTCGGATACAAACCTATTACAGGTTTCAAAAATCATTACTGGCTTAAGTCATATCTCACGGTACCCCTGTGACCTTTCTACGGAAGCCTAAGGTTCGGTGAAATGCAATTTAGAACCACTGTTCTAATCTACCAACCCACTCAAAATATTTCGTAGATCAAAGCATTCTGAATCAAATGGATTGTGATCTTCCAAGATTTGAAGTAATGTAAAAAAAAATCTTTCACATCTCTAGATTTTCTAGCATCAGATATTTCAACATGTTACTCAGTGCTAATACTAGACGCATCAGTTGAGATTGTCAATAACTTCTTAAAATGCAGTGTGGTTTATCCACGCAGCTCGCTGGTTGACTATCACGCACGCATTCTTCCACGAGTTAATCCACCTCGAATTTTCGTAGATCGCATTAAAATCTACTACATAATGGCTACTAATATATGGCCATATTCCAGCTAGCTACATATGATGTCTCAACATCCAGCACTGAAACTATACACTGAAGAGCCAAAAAAACTGATATACCTGCCTGTTATCGTGTAGGGTCCCCGCGAGCATGCAGAAGTGCCGCAGCACTATGTGGCATGGATTCGATTAATGTGTGAAGTAGTCCTGGAGATAATTGACACCATGAATCCTGCAGGGCTGTCCATTAACCAGTGGGAGTAAGAGGGGGTGGGGATATCTTCTGAACATCACGTTGCAAGGCATCCCAAATATGTTCAATAATGTTCATGTCCGGGAGTGGATCCAAGAGCACTCTTCTGAATTTAGACACTTACGCTGGCCACCGAAATCCCCAGACATGAACATTATTGAACATATTTGGGATGCCTTGCAACGTGATGTTCAGAAGATATCCCCACCCCCTCTTACTCCCACTGGTTAATGGACAGCCCTGCAGGATTCATGGTGTCAATTATCTCCAGCAGTACTTCACACATTGATCGAATCCATGCAACGTAGTGCTGCGGTACTTCTGCGTGCTCGCGGGGGCCCTACATGATATTAGGCAGGTATACCAGTTTTTTTGGCTCTTCAGTGTATAAATGTCTTCATGTTTTTTTTTTCCTCTCCCATTTGTTATAGATGCAGCAACTCTTCCTGATATTTTAACGGTATATGGGTGTATATATATTTTTCTCAAACCTAGTGATTCGGTGACCGATACCGGTAGGTCCTATTAATTTAACAGCTAATTTTTGCTTTTTGTCATCACATTTTATACTGTGGTTTTTCGTTAATCTTAACGTAAAAATGCCCTTTCAACTTCTCATTCAACATATGCAGGTATAGTTAGTTTCTTATTAGCCAAAGGTGAATTAAGTATCTCCTATTCAGTGACTGTTACATAATAATGTATAACAGTGAAATATAAAGTTAAAAGAAAAACTAAGTAAATGTCAAACTGAATTTTGAAATTTAAATTAAGTGAATAGGTACTTGTCATGATATTTTAAAACTCCTTTTTTTTCCTTTATTGTTTTAATGCACATTCACTCGCTAACACTGAATGCTCCTGAATGTTTAAGTAATATTGATTGACTATATTTGGATATAAATAATTTTCCTCATTTATTCCAAATGATCCATAGATGATGCCAATGGAAAAACAAGAAACGCACCCTCTGCCCTAAATTCGCTTGATTTTAAGCAGACTGGCTGGTAATGGCAAATGCCCTAAGTAAGAACAGCAACAATAATACTATCTTACAGGTTCATCACAGATAAAGGACTCTTACTCGAAGAAACTTCTTTTTCTTCTTAGATTTTCTTGCTTGGGCTTGTATTTTTTTAATGTATATAGGTAAAAATACTGAAATTACATCCTTAATATAAAACATATAAATTTTTAAAACGCTAAAAGAGTCATGTTATTAACATTCGTGACAGAGGATTCGCAAACTCTAATTTAGAAAATGTTGTTTTTCAAATAATAATTAAAATTAAAAAAGCAATGTTTGAATGTATTAAGAAATGCACGAAGGAAAAACGTTTTTGTAATATTAGAGAAAATAACACAAATACGAATGCTTGTTAAGTTAAAAATTATTTTTCATATAAATACGTATGCAAATTACATTCTTCCAGTTTTTTTTAATGACAGAGGAAAATGGGATAAAACAAAAAAGCTTGCAAGCAAATATCATTTTTTCACAAAGGGGGATTTTTTATGTTAATCGAAGGCTCAACTCACCAACCTCCGCAGGAGCCTCTCATTTCTTCTTCTCATTTTTCCATAAAAATCTTTTTTTTTTTTCAAGGAGAAAATCATTTTATTTATAAAATATAAATTTTTTTATAATTTTAAATAAAAATATTTGTTAAAAAAATTAATCGTAAGATAATGAATGATTATTATGGCTTGGTTAAAAAATCAACAGTATTTGAAAAAAATATTTAAACTTAGGAATAGAAGTAGTATAACACAGTACGAAGTAGTAGATTGGAAGTAATTAGGTCTGTTAACAATCTATAACATATAACAGTTATTTTTTGACAGTTATACAGTACCTTATATTGTATAACAAATCGAATTGGAACCGATTTTTATCTATCTTTTGAAAAAATCTTGATAGAAATGTCCTAATTTATATCTGGCAACACATAATCTCTTTTTGTTATTTTTTTTTAAATTTATTCTTTTTTTCTACTTTATTAAAATCATTAACTCGAGCGAAATAAAAAGGCTATTAAAATGAATAACTATGCGAGCTATTAAAATGAATAACTCGAGCGATATAAATTTTTCGACAACAATAATAAAATAATATTAAAGCAAAACAATTTATGAAATTCTCAAAAAGAGCACTTTTAGTTGCAATAATGTTTTTAAAAGAAGGAAACTTTGAAAAAACAGCTGGCAATTATTCATGTTAGCATTATCATTTCCAAGTCTTGTTGATTTTGGGGATCAAAACGCAGTGGAAAAAAAGTATGCTATATATATATATATATATATATATATATATATATATATATATATATATATATATATATATATATATATATATATATATATATATATATCAGAGTTGGCCAAAAATGTAATCGATTACATTTTTTGATTACAGTAATCAATTACTTGTAATCATGATTACAATTTTCAAAAATTTTGATTACAGCTGTAATCATGATTACAATATTGATTACAGTAATCAATTACTTGTAATCGTGATTACAAAGTTTGATTACAGCTGTAATCATGATTACATAGTCGATTACAGTAATCAATTACTTGTAATCATGATTACAATTTTCAAAAAATTTTGATTACAGCTGTAATCATGATTACAATTTTGATTACAGTAATCAATTACTTGTAATCATGATTCCAAGTAATTGCGATTACAAGTAATCACAACAAAAACGATTACAAGTAATTATGATTACAAGTAATCAAAATATATGATTACATGTAATTTGATTACAAGTAATTTGATTACATGTAATTTGATTACATGTAATTATGATTACATGTAATCTAATTACACGATTACAAGACTATTGTATTCTTATAAATGATTATATTTTACAGTAGATAGTAGAATGTATTTTATAATGATACATTTTGCACGTATTAACATGTACTGCATTTTGTACGTATGTGTATACGTACAAATGAATGTAACTGAAATGTATGTACATATGATTTTATCTAGTGCATATGTTCAGACATTTTAGTATCACACACCTGTACATACACTTATATTGTAGGTATAAAATATATGTACGTATGTATATAGATAATAATTACGTATGTATGTGCAAACAATGTAGGCATGTACATTTATACACAATGAATATATGCATTTTATGCAAATATTTGTGTATGTAAAATGTATATCTATGTTCATGTACGCATGTATATACAAGTACTTGTGTTTGTACGAACATACATACATTGTCTGTACAATGTATGTCCCATGCATGTATGTGCAATTTATTTATGAACAGTACAATATATGTATGCATGTACAATATAGGTATATCTGTAGGATGTACAATATAGGTATATCTGTAGGATGTACAATATATGTATGTATACATGTACATGATATGCATGTCCAGTGTATTTATGTACATGTACATAATATGTTCATGCTCAATGTAAGTATCCAAATATGCATAATACATTTGTGAACTATTTTACGTACATTGGGCGTATTTATATTTCACATATATTCATACATGCATTCGACATGCATAACGTACGTACATACACACATTTGAGATGCATATATTGTACAGATGTATATACATATAGCGTACAGATGTATATACATATAGCGTACAGATGTATATTCATATAATGTACATATGATGAAATGAACATATAATGTTCATATAATGTACATATGTGTGTACATATACAGTACGTATGTGCATAAATATATTGGGCATAATTCTTTCGTACAAATTTTACATGTGTACATGCATGCTATCCCTATCTATGCATATGGTGCAATGTATATATGTCCAATGAATGTATCCACACATTACAATACACGTATGTTCCATGTATGCATATCCATATGAACTATATATGCACGTACAATACATGAATGTATGTACATACATTGTACATGCATACATACATTACACGTATACATATGTACATTGCATTTATGTCTAAATATGTGTACAATGCAATACATAAAATGCATGTAAGTCAACTTTTAATGACTCAAGCAAGTTAAATGACAAAATCAAACGATATTTAAATTTAGTTTTCAGCTTTAATTGTTCTATATCATTTTGAAATTCTCTGAATAAAAAATTATTTTCAGGTATTTTCATGAAATGTTTGACAATACAGATTTATTTTTTTATAACATAATGCATGATTCATAGAAATTTTTTAAATGGTAAGAAAAACGGTAAATTATATGTGTGGAATTAATATTTAGAAATTCCAAATAAAATTATCGTTTGCTTTCTAAAAAATATGAGGTCGAGTTTCATATACCTTAGAATAAATTTTAAAAAATTTTTTACTAACTTTACTTATATAAACTTTTTTAATGTATGCACAATGTATGTGTATATTGTAATTACATATATTTAAATGTACGCACGTATTTGTACATTACTTGTAATTATGTACATGTATACGTTGTATGCACATGCATACATTGTGCATATAACTATTTTTTTGTACATCCATGCATTACATGCGCATAAGTATTAACAAAGTATGTAGCTATACAAGTACATACGTAAGTTGTACATAAGTACATACTTTGCGTGCATATATATCGATGTACATATAAATATGCATGCATACATGTACGCATTTTATTTACACAACTATGTGCATATATTGTACCTTTAAATAACATTCTTACATATTGTACGCAAATACGTACAATTTTATATACAAACGTACATTGTATATACGTGCTATTATCGTAAATTTATACAATATATGCACTTAAGTACATAAAAGCATGCAAACGCATAAACATTATTTTCATATACGTTCATACATACATTGTCTATGTATACAAAGATACAAAACATTGCCTTTTTGTACAAACTAACATACATGCGTACATGTATCATAAATGCATAATTATATGTACTAAGCATATGCGCATTGCATTAAGTATATTACAATATAATTATGAATATTGTACGTACAAACAACGTTTGTGCATACATTGTATGTATAGGAATCGCAAATTGTACGTTCATGCGTGCGTACATTCTATGTACATAAAAATATGTAAACACATGAATACTTACATAAAAAATTTGACTATAGTATACAATCGTAATAACTTGTAATCGTATAGTTTGATTACAAGTAATCACAATTACTTGTAATCAAATTACATGTAATCATGATTACATGTAATCATATATTTTGATTACTTGTAATCATAATTACTTGTAATCGTTTTTGTAGTGATTACTTGTAATCGCAATTACTTGTAATCATGATTACAAGTAATTGATTACTGTAATCAAAATTGTAATCATGATTACAGCTGTAATCAAAATTTTTTGAAAGGTGTAATCACGATTACAAGTAATTGATTACTTGTAATCGTGATTACAAGTAATTGATTACTGTAATCAAATATGTAATCATGATTACAGCTGTAATCAAAATTTTTTGAAAGTTGTAATCACGATTACAAGTAATTGATTACTTGTAATCGTGATTACAAGTAATTGGTTACATAGCTGTAATTATCTGTAATCAATTACAGTTGTAATCGATTACTGTAATCAACGGCCAACTCTGATATATATATATATATATATATATATATATATATATATATATATATATATATATATATATATATATATAACGTCGTTGCCGAGTGAAAGGATTAAAACAGGTCATAGGTCGGGAAGGAGGGTACAAAATTTATTTATTAATTATTAGACAAGAGCAGTCATGAGAATGAGTAAAAGTGCACACGAAAAGTTGCGCTCCTTGGTTATATGTTAGGGAAAATCTTGCAAAGTAAAATCCGTAAAATGTCTTAATTTAGGGAAAGAGGGAAATCTTAATAGTTGCTATTGGTTTATGAGATAGATCGAACGTTTCCCACACAAGAGCAAAGGGAAAAATGTCCTGCTCTTAATTAAATGCATACTTGAGCCAAAAATAGATTTAAGAACAGGATGTGGCTTTTAAAAGTGTGAGAAAGTATTTCGTTTAGAATAATTAATTAAGATGAAGTTTTATAAAAGAAACTAACATAAAAAGATTAATTGAAGCTTTTTATGTTACATCCCCCCTCGCCAAAAATGTTTAGTTACAATCCAAAAATTTTTAAAATTATCCATTTGCAAAATCTTCCCTTTGGTAGAAGCACAATTAAAATAATCAAATTTGTAATGTTGACAATATATAAAAGTAATATAAATTATAAAACATTTACATATGTTCTCATTGTAAAAATTTTAACACAATTAAAAACCTGTAGTAGCTTTATCAGCAAATTTAAAATTTTCATTTTCAACAGTTTTTTTTTTCTGAATTAACAGCTTTTTCAGTTTCAAAAATCTTTTGTTTAAAGATCACAACACAGCTTTTTCACTATAAGAATTCTTCATAAAAACACTATTTAAGTTAACTCTTCAATCATGATAAAAATTTATAAACATTTGTTAGAAATGTATAATTTAAAATGTAAAACACAAAATACAAAAAGCAGTTTTACAGGAAAAATTTCATTCTGAAATTAGACTTGAGCATTATTGTTTACTTTGTTTGAAAACAAAATAAATAAAGAAAAATGACAGTGGTTGTTATTCTGAAGTCCAAGATTTCAGTATTGTCTTTATTTCACTTTATTATTTACCTTTCATATTTATCACTTTAATATCAAAATATCCGAAAAATATTTTTTTTTTTTCTCTATGTCCAAATTTTGCCTTCTATAACATTTTTTCTTTTCTTTTTCTCTCTTATTTTTCTTTCTACTTTCTTTATATTTATTTATTTGTACTTTTATTTTCTTTCTTGGTATTTTTATTGCAATTATTAACCCGGATTTCAGGAAAAATGTAAAGACAAATTGCTTTTATAATCAGAAAAGGTGATCAGTCTTCTCAGATTTTGCATTACAACCTGTTTAACACAATTTATCGCTAATTGAAATCCAAAACAAAGCTTTCAAATTTAATATGGTATTAAGGTAAATCAGTTTTTAATTTTTGACTGATCTAGCTATTTTCCTTATTTTAATCTGAAGTGCAAGTTTGGTTAATTTGCAAATTACCTTTTTTTTTTTCCATTTCTATCTTTCTTTCTTTCTTTTTTCTTGGACATAAATATTTTTTTTTTCTTTACAAAATTTTAGTTTGGATATTTTTTAAAGTAATTTTTGTGCAGAGATCTTAATTGATAATTTAATTTGTCACAATTGTTAGGGAATTCAAATATTTTTATTTCTATTTCTTACGTGTTTTTGAAGTAAATTTAGTTACTAATACTTTTCAATTTTTGTTTGATCATTTTCCTATCTCTATGTTGTTTGTCTATGGAAATGTCTGAGCTAGAACTGAGCTATGAACTATTTACCAACGTTGAACTAAAGCATTAGTGTCTGGTTGTACTTCAATTTAAATTCTATCAACAAGTATTTTATTCATTTTTCCAAACTATTTGCATTAGATTTAACATTTCTTGATTTAATTTTTGCCACACCGTAATTGCATTCATATATTAAAAGTGAATCTCAATAATTATTGCAGTTGCATTACGAAGAGAAAAAAAATTTAAATGGCATTTTCATTTAAATCCTAAACACTACAATAAAACAAAAACATAAATTAAACTAATCAATAAATCATAGAAGCTGTAACACATAGAACAATAAATTTGAAAATAATTTCTCGAAACAATTCTTATGACAATCAATTCACTGAAAATAAATATTTCAAGCAAAAAAATTTCAACAGTAAATATGATTAATGTATAAAAAGTAGTTTCACTTTGAAATATCAAAAATGATAAAAAATTTAAAATCATAATCATTTAAAAAATTGTTTTATGAGAATTGCTAAAAAAAATAAACTCAAAGGATACGTGAAAAAGTTCGAATTAGTCCAAGATATTTTGAAAACCACAACATCAGAGATGTAAGTACGATGAAATTCCGTGAACACAATTCCAAAAGCCAAGACGAGAGCTGCTAGGGAAAAAATTTGTTTCTTCGTTAAGATGAATTGTAAATTAACACCAATAGTGACGGAGAAATTGAAGCTTATTTTTCTTTTGAATGTCGAACATCTAAGGAGACCATCGTAAACCATTCATCGACGATAAGATCCAGCTCAGCACTTAAGAATGGTAAAATCAACGCTTTCTCAAAGGGATAGGGTTTCAATAAAACATTTTAATTATCAGGAGTTCGATGCAGTTTTTCTTTTTAGTCCAAGGAAAGAAATTGAAGGTCAGCTTTCTAGTAGTCTCAGGAACGTAGACAAAATATGCAGCATAGACATATGGAAAACCGATGATCGTTTTGTTCCACTGTGCGTAGGTATCATTTATAATAAACAAAAAGTTTTGAAGAGTTTATTTTTTTGAAGATACTGGGTGAATTAATTATTGCCATAAGTTGAAGAAGAATTTGACTGCTTATTTACCAAATGTCCATTTGAAAAAATGATTTGAAGTTATTCCATATTTTTGATGTACCCTCTTCCGTATTTATTTTCAAATGAGATATTTAATATCTTTAATGTACCGTACGAACTGTACCCCTTCCCGACCGTTCAATCCTGGCGACTTATAACGTCGTTGCCGAGTGAAAGGATTAAAACAGGTCATAGGTCGGGAAGGAGGGTACAAAATTTATTTATTAATTATTAGACAAGAGCAGTCATGAGAATGAGTAAAAGTGCACACGAAAAGTTGCGCTCCTTGGTTATATGTTAGGGAAAATCTTGCAAAGTAAAATCCGTAAAATGTCTTAATTTAGGGAAAGAGGGAAATCTTAATAGTTGCTATTGGTTTATGAGATAGATCGAACGTTTCCCACACAAGAGCAAAGGGAAAAATGTCCTGCTCTTAATTAAATGCATACTTGAGCCAAAAATAGATTTAAGAACAGGATGTGGCTTTTAAAAGTGTGAGAAAGTATTTCGTTTAGAATAATTAATTAAGATGAAGTTTTATAAAAGAAACTAACATAAAAAGATTAATTGAAGCTTTTTATGTTACATATATATATATATATATATATATATATATATATATATATATATATATATATATATATATATATATATATATATATATATATATATATATATATATATATATATATATATATATATATATATATATATATATATATATATATATATATATATATATACAGAGAGAGGCAAAAAACAAAACTTAAAATTGCAATAACTTTGGAATAAATTGTAACTTAAAAAGATAGTGTTCATTTCATAATCAATAATGGCTTTTCCTGCACTTTGAATTTCAATTCTATAGTAACATTCCTGAAGCCTGTAGAGCAGCCCGCTTGGTATTTTTTCCTTCGCAAGTCTAATATTTAATAATTCTCAAACTAATTATCGAATGTCAGACTTTTTTATTAAATCATATACTCTGTACTTTTTCCTACGCACCTACGAAATTTCAAGTATTCTTACGGTTGCAAACTCAAATGAACGGTGTCGGGGTTTACGATTTTTCACTATAAAGAGAGAAATTTCAATCTTTTAAATTAACTGTAGTTCTTTTTTAAAATCCCACCCTTTAAGTTACCAATCTTCCAATTATCGATTTTCAGAAAGCAATACAGAATAATTACATCCACTATCTGCGTATATTTAAAAAAGTATTTCTGTGATTATAAATCTTTTCTCATACTTCAAAACTCTCTAAGGGTTAAAAATTATATTTTACTGGTCAAAAAAGTTTGAGCAATTTAATTTGGGCGAACTAATGGAGGGATTGAGAAAACTGTTGTAGATCAAGGAGAAAAAGAGACATTATGAACTATCAAATGAATTGCATTAAATTCCTTAACAAAAGTAACAATGGCATTTTGCATGATAATAATGAAGCTTCATTATTCTTTCGTTTTGCTTACAATACATGTTTGCTTATGTAGTTTGCATTTCACACGACCCCTTCAACACCTGAGTTCAATTAAACTGAAGAAAGAAGAGCATTCTTTTGGGTTGAATGAAGATGATGGCGTTCCATACTTTGTAGAGCGGTCAAGGTTTGCATCCAGTTGGTTACTCTATTCGTATTTTTCAATATCATTCAGCGCTATTCTCAAAATGGGAAGGAAGAAAACTCGGTTTGGAATTTCCATACAAATATTTCAATAAATAATTTTATAGATAAATTAAATAATATTTGCAGAACTTATGCTTTGAAATGCAATTTCGTGCTTAGTTTAGTAGTATTCTCAAAATGGAAAGAAAGAAAACGTGGTTTGGAATTTCCATACGAATATTTCAATAAATAATTTTATGGATAAATTAAATAATGTTTGTCGAATTTATGCTTTGAAATGCAATTTCGTGCTTAGTTTAGTAGTATTCTCAAAATGGGAAGGAAGAAAACTCGGTTTGGAATTTCCATACAAATATTTCAATAAATAATTTTATAGATAAATTAAATAATATTTGCAGAATTTATGCGTTGAAATGCAATTTCGTGCTTAGCTTAGTAGTATTCTCAAAATGTTAAGAAGGAAAACTCGGTTTGGAATTTCCCTACAAATATTTTGATAAATAATTTTATAGATGAATTAAATAATGTTTGCAGAATTTATGCTTTGAAATGCAATTTTGTGCTTAGTTTAGTAGTATTCTCAAAATAGGAAGAAAGAAAACTTGGTTTGGAATTTCCATACAAATATTTCAATAAATCATTTCACGGATAAATTAAATAATGTTTGCAGAATTCATGCTTTGAAATGCAATTTTGAGCTTAGATTAGTAGTATTCTCAAAATTGGAAGAAAGAAAACTCGGTTTGGAATTTTCATACAAATATTTCCGTAAATAATTTTATAGATGAATTGAATAATGTTTGCAGAATTCATGCTTTGAAATGCAATTTCGTGCTTAGTTTGGTAGTATTCTCAAAATGGGAAGAAAGTAAACTCGGTTTGGAATTTCCATACAAATATTTCGGGAAATTATTTTATAGATAAATTAAATAATGTTTGCAGAATTTATGCTTTGAAATGCAATTTTGTGCTTAGTTTAGTAGTATTCTTAAAATGGGAAGAAAGAAAACTCGGTTTGAAATTTCCATGCAAATATTTCAATAAACAATTTTATATATAAATTAAATAATGTTTGCAGAATTTATGCTTTGAAATGCAATTTTGTGTTTAGTTTAGTAGTACAAAGCATTAAATGATTAAACTATTTTCACATTACTTAAGCATTATAAACAATACCAAATGGCGAAACGGTTTATTGGGTAGTCATTGAAATGGATATTGTTCTTATTACCATGAGGAAAACTGAAAACAAAGTATGAAATAATTAAAATATTTTCAAATTGCCTAAGCATTGTAAGCAATACCGAATGATGAACTAGCTTATTGAGTTATCATTGAAATAGTTGTAATTGTTAACTATAACCGTAATAATTGTAAGTAATAACCAAAAATGTCGCGTAAAATAAGATTTATATTTCATAAAAATATGGTTTATGGTCTGAAGAATATGTTTTTTTTTCTTATGTCGTGAACTTAATAATATTTTGAAACTTAATAAAAAAATAATAATCTTTTTCTCCATTCATCTTTCTTTCTCCATGACTGTATCGTTTTATTAATTTACTTAAAATGTTTTGTATTGTATACAACGCCTGGTGATTGTATGTAATAACAGCATTTCCCACTTTGTCGAAAGCATGTAATAAAAACACAGGTAGAAAAATAAAAACTTGTTAGACAACCTGTTTCTTTCATATCACGATTCCTTTTATACTTAAAACATCGTACAAATAAAAATAAATTCCACTTTTTCAAGAAGACTAATTGACATCCAATTCAATGTGAAGTTGTTTCGATTCTAAAGAAAATATCTTGGATTTAACCATCAAATAAAGAAACTTCTTTTAGTCTTTAATTACAGCTTCGTTTGATTCTTTTCAATACACTATTATTTTTATACGATGAATTACTTCGTTAGAAAGAATTTCTTCCTGTCAGTTCTCTTTTTTTACTCGGTGCTTATAGATTGTTACAGAAACCCTTAAGGTTAAGAAAAAGATTTCAAAATGTGCATTAAGTAATATTACCCTTTGTCTAAAAATAAAAATTTATTTTAAATCTTTAAGCAAAATTTAAAAAGATTTTTAATCATTATTTTTTACAAAATAATGATGGTGGAAATAACAAGTAAAAGTATGTTTTCTTTGCCTAAACGCAAAAGGGGGATCGAATGTTTGGCATAAATAAAAGTAATAGTTATGCTATTGAAACTGTTCCGATGTTAGAATGTTACGCTCAAAGGCATGTTATAAAAGATAAAAGTCGAAATGAGGTGTATAGTTGTGTTATGATTAATTAAGTTTTTTTTCTAAATTCTAATTTATGAATGTCAGAATAATTTTATACGAAAATTGAGAGTAATGAAATAAATCTCCGTATTATTTCAATGATACAAAGAAACAAACTAAAGCAATAAGGGGGATCACGAAACAGTTTCTATCTTATTACAGCAACATCCGTGCAAAACGTATGCAATTGCCTTAATTTTATTTTAGTTTATAACCATCGTTGAACAGCCAATCGAATTTTCAGTTTACGAATTTTCAATGTTCAACTCCGTAGATTTGTAATTTTGAACACAATGCAAGCGACAAGGAAATTCCCGGATCAAATTTTGGGATAAATTTGCTTCTGGGGAGGACTTTTTGGTTAAACTATCCCGCATTTGTGTTACATGAAGAGGAAAACCACGAAAACCTCCCATGGTTAGCCTGACGGCAAAAACACTTTAACCCATTATCCGTCTAGTCTTCGCGCTGAGGATATTTTACGTCAGCACTGTGGTCGGTGCGAGCCGGGTACAGAATCAACCAGCTATTGCCAGAATTTCAGGATCTATTCGAAAAAAGATAATATGTCTCCGTGAAATAGGAAAAAGTTATCGGAATGTTGGAAAGCAGTCAAAATTGAGATTTTCAACAGTTTGTTCCATTGTTAAAAGTGGATGAAACCGGTTCCATCAAAAATAAACCCCGATCTGGTCAACCAGCCAAAGTAAATAACAGAGAAAGAAGGCATGTTGTTCAAATAGCCCTAAAAAATCTAATTCAAAGTGCTCAAACTTTAGTCAAAGACTTTTAGTCAGCTTTTGGGAAGTCAGGGACACAAGAAACTATAAGAAATATTCTGCATAAGAGTGGTCTTCGGGGAATATAGGAAAAAGAGAATTGAGTTTGCTTTCACGAATAATAATAATAAGGTTTTCATAAATAAGGTAATGCAGTTCTGGAAACGACCTATTTTTTTCTGACAATAGTAAATTTGAAACATTTTGACCTAAAAACATTTTAACGGTTTGGAAGGGAAAAAGTACTGCTCTTAAACAGGAAAATACTTGTCAACAATTAAACATGGTGGAGAAAATGCGATGATTTGGGGCTGTATGTTGCATAATAGGGTTGGAAATTCTGATATTATTAATGATAGGATGACAGCTTTGTTTTTGTGCTGGAAAACTAAGTGATTAAGGCACTTATATATTCCAGCAAGGTATTGACTTCAAACATTTCGCGGTGTAACAAGGGAATGATTGCTTTATATTGCGTCAAGAACACTACGCACTCCTTCGCAATTTTCTGATCTGAACCCATTCAAACATCTTTGGTCCCATCCAGAGCAAGAGGTAACAAATAACCACATTACGGGTAGAAACTCTTTAGACTCTGCATTAATTCATTTCTAGAATAATATTTCACCAGATGTCACCAAAGAATTAGTGGAGTCCATGCAACAAAGATTAGCAGTCATTAAGGCACATGGACAGCTTACATAACATTAAAAAGAATATCACTGATAATGCAAAGTGTTATTATTTGTTTCTCAAAGTAATCTAATACTTTTTTTATAAAAACAGAAAAATATTAGTTTTTTTTTCCCTTTGAAATTCTCTTAATGCAAGTGTGCTTTTTATTACCATTCACTTCATTCATACAATGGTGAAGGTAAATAAAAACATAATTCGGATCAGGTTGGTTGATTTGTCTTGTAAAAATTTCAAACTAGCTTAGTGCGCTAATACTTTTTTGTCAACCGTATCACGCTGTAACTTATACATTTTTGCAAAAATCAATTCAATATTTTGGTATAATAATCTATTATATATAATTCTCTTACGTGGCTCCCAAATTTTGGCTGTATTTCTTTTCCGCCGGTGGCAACGTTTGCTTTGTTTTGAAAACACCAAAGCATTCTGTCTTTAAATGATGTGTTTCTGATCTAATATATATAATTGGGTATAATATGAAAAAAACACAACTACTTCGATTTAGTAGGAACAACATATGACGCAATGCTAAACGAATGGAATTTAGTTGTAGTTTATTTAGTTATTGTTATTAGTAGTTGTTGTTATTTGTTTTAGTTGTTGTTGTTTATTTAGTTGTATTTAGTTTCAATAACTTTTCTTTATAATGCAATAAAATCTGGCGAGCAGCTATTTAAACGATCGAACACTTCGTTTGTTTATTTGTGGCTTGAAGTTAGGCTCGCAGAAAATGCCGTTCATGGGTTAAATTTAGTAGGAACAGCACAACCTGTGACGTAGGCTATATTATACCCAATTGGGTATAATATGAAAAAAGCACAACTACTTCCACTTACTAGGAATAACATTTACCTTTTAATTTAATTAATAAACTGAGTTTTAAATATGCTTACTAAATTCATAAACTTCGGTAAAACAACAATATAAATTATTTCCAAAGGAACTAGACTAATACAATTCCAACCTGGCGAGTAGCGACTTATAAACAAGACACTTCGTTTGATGCTTTTACTTGTTGCTAGAAATCAGGTTCGCAGAAAATGCTGTTTACTAGTTAAATTTAGTAGGAATAACACGATCTGTGACGTAGGCTATAGTATACCCAATTCTCTTACGTGGCTCCCAAATTTTGGCTGAAGTACTTTGTACAACTAAATAAGATTCTTTTCACAACAGTTAAATATTTACTTTATTTTCTTCATTCATAGAGAAAACAGTCGGCAAAGAATTCTGTTAGGTTAAAAAACATTTCGCTAAAAAAATAACGAATTCTAAAAGAAATAAAAATAAACAGCTTAAAAAATAAAAATGCTGTTGCCAGCCATAGAATGTTTTGAAAGTTAACTTAGCAACATAAATCTAAATGACATAGAAGCGCAACTAGATCAAAATTATGATACCTGAGCGCTTGACGTAACAAATCCTTCAATTCTAAAAGTGTTGTATCGCCAAATGCCCAAATTAACAATTGTGTTCTTAAAGAAATTCTATAAAAAGTTTTAAATAAACAACCTACTTCTACAACTGCTTCTTGAAGATTTTGGCTCATTGATTAAAAATATTGTTTTAATTTTACAGTACTAACTTTAAGAGGTTAAGAGTTGCCTCAGAAAAATTTGAATTGTTGACATTGAACGTAACAATGGAAACAATCGTTTTTGTGAAAAATTGAATTGTATTGTTGACATCAAAACTAAAAATATTGTGTTTCAACTTAACAATACTACCTTAATTTATACTTTAGAATTGCCTCGGAGAAATTTGAATTGACTCAAACGAAACAATGACTTAAACAAAAAGTTTTATTTTAACTGTCAAATACTATATTATAATTTTAACTTTTTCTTTGACTATACTCATTTTCTTACTCTTTTCTTTGTTTTTTATACATTTTATATTTTTGTGATAAAATAAAAAACTTATAGTTGTTCTGCTTCTGAACACTGATGAAAACACAAAATGATGGGCTTCATCAACAATCAAAAATATATACATTTATTTTACAAATTCCATATTATTAGGGTGGCGCCCTTCAGAGAATTAAAAATACAAAATTATCTTCATCGAAGCCGATGCTTTACATCCGGCGTTCAGTGGCAGACTACTATTTCATATTGTTTTACAACACATGGCTTTAGCCCTCTGGTGGGAAAGACTTTAAAACAAAACTTACAACAGTTACTTTTCTCAGCAACTGAAATTTAGAATAGTGTGATTAAGAAAAATATGTGAACTGTTTGCAATTTCAAATTAATATTGAAATGTACAGGTTTAGATTTTTCTACAGTTAAAAGTTTTCGGAACTTCAGTATTCAAAAAAGTATACAAAAACTAGACGTTAAGAACGTATCCAATGAGGGAGCAAATCGAGCATTGGATTGCGAAGCAATCCGAAATGAACTGTGAATGCAGTTCCGGGGGTTGGTGAGCGCCAGCGAGCAGGGGGCGAATCCTCCTAGTGTTAAAAGAATAGGCAACCAAAAAATAAATGACAATTTTTTTTCCTTCATTTTTTGAAAATTTTAATGGGTTGTTCCCCTTTAGGAGTTCTTCAACACCACTTTGGATAGATATTATTTTACAGTTTTCTCAGTATATCTTTGAACAAGAATCACTGTGACTGTCTCAATAATGATCTAATTACATTAGTACTAGCTGACTAGAAAGACAAAGTCAAGATAGGGTCACTTGGTATCAAGATCTGAAGAAGGCTAGCTCGAGCCCACCCTGGATTGTTCCGCGGCTAAGGAAGGAATAATAAGACGGTAATTGTTGGCAAGCCGACACAAAATTCATGTTTTAGTGTAGAATTTTTGTTTTTAATAAATAAACTGTTTTTGTTTGCATTTACATTGGTTTAAAATATTGGGAGAGTTCAAATATGTGAATGGATGCACTTCTTTTAACGTAAGAATTGTATTTTTAAACTTTCATATGTGTTTATCAATGTAAGTCCGAAATATAAAGAATCACATCGTTTCCCCCTACAGACATTCTTCTTCCAATTTGGCAACAACTCAAAAGTATGTTCCTCAACCAATTAAACTAGTGCTTCTCCCAAGAAAAATAAACAAATATTTAAGAATCATGCATCTCTTTCTTAATCGATTGCTTCCACATACCCTCTCGCCCCTCCCCCCAATATATTAACAGTTGAACAACAAATTATAGCTGCAAGGCATTCAATAATTATTTTCTTTTTTTCGGGAAAATCATTGAATAAAAGAATTATATTCCATCTTGATTCCGTTTCTTGCAAACACATAAAGGAATTTTCTTCGATATTTGTTTTCTCAAACAACAAATTAAATTCATTTCTGAGAGAAATCTTTTCTAATTATTCTGAGAACTGCCATTTTTTTTAATTAATCACTGAAGCTTTGATTTTAAAAAAATGTATTAGCATAATAATTTCGTTATCTTTTTATTTTATTTTTAATTCTTAATGTTTGAATAAACAAAATAATGAAAACACAAACCGCTTAAGAGAACATCCATAAACAAAAATGTTTTTTTTTTCAGAAAGAAAGAAAAGAAAGAGTAATTCGTAAAAAGAGGAAACACCTCTTTAGCTTGTTTATTCTTTAAAATCAAAGAAAAATTGTTATTTCCATTGATATGTTAATTTTTTAATAAAGAATTGTACTTTGTCTTCCAACAAAATTATTTCGGAAGAATAAATAGTATTTAAATAACATAAAAAGTTGAGGGTCGTTTTTTGCACTTTAAAAAAACCTTTTTTTCCTGCAAGGACTGATGAGCTTACGAATTTTGCTTTAAAAAAATGATGTTTTTTTTTTGCTTTAAATGCATATATTTAATGAGCTTTTAGCGATTTCATTTGCATTTCTAGCAGAAAATTCATAATGTGGATTGAGATAAATTATGATAGTCGTTTTATTACTACGCTTCTATTTTCTCGTTTTTGAACCTGTGAGACTGGAGTCTTGCTATCAAAACGTTGACCACATTTTTAGAGCATTTAAATTATCGCAGTTTCGTGTGTCTGATGAAGAATACAAGTAATGATCATTTCCTGACTTCTCATTGAAACTCCAACCACTTTCTGATTAGCTAGAGGGCTCACTTTCAAATTGGATATCTATGCCTCACGTCCATAATAATTTAAACGTTTTCACTGCTGGAAGCAGTTATTACTATTTTATCACCAAATGGTGTTCATTATGAATTGATATTTCGACATATTTCGGACGGAATGCTCACATTCCAGCTGGATCTTAGAGTCTGATGTCAATTCTAAATACTTTGGTTCCTTAAATGATGTAATCAAATTTTACCACCACGTTAACGCTTATCAAAATTTCAATCTTTTTCTGATGATGATGAAGATAAATGATAAAATAAAATAACTTTTCAAATAAGCTAAAAAAATTTTTTTTTGTCATCTTTAATAATAAAATGAAATGTTTGTGCCGGTGCGTTTGTGTGTAAATGTTGTGTGTTTATGTGACTTTTTTTTAAGATACTGCTAGTTAAATGGATGAAAGTGTACTAACATCGCGTACGATTATTTAATTACGACCTCAATTAGATACAAGAAGTTACAGTAGACTTGTTTATCTCGCTTTGCAAGTGGTCACTTGAGGTGTCTCTCGTATGTTCAGGGGCAAAAGACTTTTGAACTTTGCACTAAATGTAGGACTGCTCAGGCTTCGCCCGAGCATATTCTAAACTGTATCGATTTTAAGATCGACGAGGTTTTTTCAAAACCTCATCTGTTTTTAGACTTTTTGGACATTTTCGGACTTATGGATTTGGTCTAATTGGGATGGACCTCTAGGGGATTAGAAACAACAACACAACAGAAGTTACAGTTTACAGTTCCATAAATGTCTCAAGTAACTCTAGAACAGTTTGTGCTAAGATCATGAAGTTCGAACAACGGCTGTTAGGAGTAATTTTAGCTCCCAAATATCGTTAAAAAATTGCTCTTACTTCATTCAGAAGTAGCTTGAAAAAAAAATTTCTAATTGGTTTTATATTAGGCATTCTTATAAATTAAGCTTTTTATAATTCTGCTTTTCCAACTATTTTATTGATAACATCATTGATGTTTACTATTAAAAAAAAGTTTATTCCCCATTCTTCAACATTTAATTATTTTTTAATTATGTTAGCTCGTTATGTAAGCTCAGTCAATGCTGATGGCATATGAGGGCTACGTTACTAAATTAGCATTTTAGATTTATTTATTCAGATTTATTTAATAACAATGATAAGTTCTGCTCCTAACTTTAAAAAAATGCATACAAAAAATAACAAAAACACACAATTTCATGTTGTTGTTGACGTATGCCTGTTTAGGCAAAGGGGGTGTGATTGTTCTTGTTTTTCCAGTGGCGCCATCTATGGCCAAGAATTCGACTTCTGCCAAACCATACGTTGCATCATAGGGCATTATAGGGCGGGACCATTCATACATCCATTCATTCATCCACAGATCGTAATTTTGACCTGAATCAGAGAACGGTCGATCTCCAATCCAGTACCCCCAGAGGTTTTGATTTGTTATGGGAACATAGAGGACTTTTGCGACTCGACAGATTTAACCTACATCAGTCACTTTACTACTCAGGGAGTCTTCGGCCGGCGGGGTTCGAACCCACGAACTCTCGAGCATAGGCCCAGCGTCCTACCGACCAGGCTATCCCGGTCTACACAATTTCATGTAATTAAATTATACAAGAAAAACACGTTTATACAAGAACATGAAACAAAATAAAAACAAGAAGAGTCTAGATTTGTACAGAAAAAGAGTATTCTCATACATGCAGGTATAAAAATTTAAATTTAAACATTTAGCGTAAAGAAAAAAATTAAATTATTATGATGTTATATGGTAAAAAATGTAGAAGTGATGAGCTCATTTACTTCACAAAGGAATTTAATGAGTTAAGAAGTAAAAGAAATGAAATTTTCTCTGTCATCAATTGAAGAAATAAATTATTTTAATTATTTCTTGTAATTTAAAATAGAGGTTTCTGATTCTATTAGTAGAAATAATTTATTGAGCAATTTAGGGTCCTAAATATAAGTGTTGTTCTGCAGAATTTCCTTATGAACAAAAGGATTAGATACACTATTGGTTACTCTAAGACTGTAATACTCTTGTTTCATAAATAACGGAAATTTTTCTAAAACAAATTAATAGCTTATAAACATATAGATGTCTTAATTGAAAATATTTAGATTGCTATAATTAAACTGAGATTAAAAAATCTGAACTACACTTTAAAAAATTTGTATGCGTATCTAAACAATTTTGGTAATATTATCTGTAAAGCTACACTGTAAAAAAATCTTCATGTATAGCTGTCACCATTTATAGTGTTCAGGTAAACTAAATACATATTTAAGCATAGAACTGCAACTAACTGCAAAAAATTCCATAAAATTTACAAAATAACAATTGTTTGAAAGAATTAGAACAAATATATTACAAAAAATGCTCTTTTAATAAAACGTTTTAGTAATGAAGACTTAAATTCATTCTATTGCTCATGAAAATGTCTGTTATCTATAAAATAATGAATAAATTAATAAAACTATAACAGTGAAAAAGTAAATAAAAAATGTGACTAAATGCACTGCGAAAATTATAATTACTGCAATTTTATAGTGCATAAGAAAAATTATAATATACTGCAATTTTAGTTAACCTCAACAATTAAAAAGGTAGCAACTATGCACCAAAATTTTTTAAGGCGTACGTGTTTATTTTATTCATAGTTATGCTTTTGAAAAGTGTTTCGATAAAACTGAATAATTTAAAAACAGCTGATCAAAGAAAAAAAAATCAGTTATGCACTAAAAACAAATTGACAGAGAAAAAAATACTTCTTGTTTTAGGAGTCCAGAAAGATCTCCAATGATTAGATTGCTTGATTAGTTTTGATAATCAGTACTACCGGCATTATTAGTAAGCGTATGCTTCTGAAACGTGTTTCTATAAAAACAAATAACTTAAAATTTACTATAATGGAAATAAAAAAAGGTTATTAACTAAAAGTACAATTAATGAAGAAAAGGTACTTATTCGTTTCGAGGGACAGTAAAAAATCGCCTACTATTATCGATGCCAATGAGACTTAATTAATTTATGTAATATATATTACTAGTATTCAAGTAATAGATGTTTTAATGGGTGACATATATTATCTATAGATATTGTGGTAATAGACTTTTTATGGACATCTTAAAGTGATAAATATAGGAGAGAATTGCTTCAAAGGGGTAAATTTTAACTTTCATGAGATGGCCTCTAGCAATAACTTTACGTCAAATGACACTAAATACAAATAACTTATATTAATGAGATGAACATTGAAAAACGTGTTTTGCCCATCATAATAACGTTATATTAAGGGAAGTCCAAAGAAGTAATATAAATTTAAAAATATTGGAATTCTTTTATCTTAATAAATTGTACTGATATACGTCTTTCATGTTCGAATACGATTTTGAAGAATAGAGGGAGCAAAATAAAAAAAAAACGGACAACCCTGAATAACTTTTGATCTAATGATCGGATCTTCACTTTTCAAGACTCAATCTTAATGGTTCAAAGAGGTGATCCCCAATATGCTAAGTAGTTAATGCTAGCGATATTTTAAATTACGAAATCAGACACAAAAACATACTTTCACTGAAAAAACATACCTTTAGTTTCTTGACTCCTGAAATATACGGGGATGAAATATGATCAGGGGAACGGTCCCAAGTTTGGAACCCTTCATGTTAAATTTATTTTTTGCATATTTCGAGAACTGCCGACCAGTCTGTGTAGGGGGCAGGGAACTGTCCTTGCATCAGAAAGGTTCTGGGTTCGAATCCCGGGCAAGGCATGGATGTTTCTTTCCCTCTATCTGTGTTCTATGTCCTTTCTCCTTTGTGTGTGAATGTGACCCGCCCTATAAACGGGTTGTGGTAGTGTGACGTGGGCGACGCTGTTCCACCGCCGTGGCTTCGCCACAGGTGCCCACTGGGTAACGAAAAGAGAATTAGCAGTTCTGGCACTTACTGTGGCCAATGGACAATAGCTCCAAGTGCCCGCCAATAAAATAAAAAAAAAAAAAAAAATATTTCGAGAACTTTTTAATCAAATTAAAGAATTTCTACAAACAATTCTTAATTTCGCTTACCCAAACATAATTTTATGCAAAAAAAAATAACTTTTAGTAAATATTTATAGGTTTTTTATTTAATAATAGACAAAAAATGTTTGAATCGTAAATTATTAAATTTTAACGTCATTTTACAAAATGCAATTTTACGTGTCAAAATACGAAATCTATCGAATAGTTCCAGAGAATTTGAATTTTAAAGAAAGTTTATATATGAAACCCATGTCTTTTAAAAAGAAATCATTTCTTGACTCTTTAAGAATGATCCTTATTTGAACATTTGGAAGAATGGAGTGGGAGAAACGAAAAAGATGAGAGAAGCAAAGATAGCCGTAGGGGGTGCTTTACCATAATTGCAGACGAAAACAAATAAACAGTTCAAGGTAAGAAGGGCGTTTGCATCTTAACTACTCCTCCACACTGAAAAGAGAGAGACCGGTTGCACTCAGGATGACCTCTCTCCTGACCGGATGAGACGACCCTCTCTTGCGCAACAATTTTTTTATTTTTTTTTATTGTATAGTAGCTGTTTTTAAGCTGTAAGTTTTGTTTGTGGCAGAGATGTGAAAGAAACAATGTATTGCTTAAATTAATTATTAAGGAATTATTGTTACAAAATGTGCATCAAAGCAAAAAAAGCTATTGGATGCGGTTACTAATAACCTGTATATTTATTTTTTTACTACTTCTAAATGCGCAATTATATACTTCGTGAGAGTTCATAACAAAACAAAAATAACTAAGCTTTTAAATTTGATTTCTTTCCTTTTCTTTCCTTTGTTACCATTATTCATGTATTTATTTTCTTCTTTTTCATTAATTATATTTTTCTTCCCTTATTTTGCATCATTTTAAATGGTAGTCTTTTCTTGATGATATTTGGTTTGTTCAATGAAGAAATTTTAACTAAACACCGTTATGTAAATACGCTATGACTAAATAATTTGCCTTTCTAATGTTCTAGAAACAAAATATATAATTTTATAAGTAATGTTATGAAAACTGATAAAAATGCATTTATGAAACAAAGTCTAATCTCTAATCAATTCCTTATATTGTTTTTACTTTCACTTTCATGTATTCAAAATGTCACTGATAAGTAATCTTCGGTGTTTTAATAATGATTTCATAATAAAATTAATGTGTTTCAATAAGTGAAATAAAAATTCCCATTAAATATAAACTGGACTAGACATCACAATTTCGTGATCAATGACAATGTGGCTATGCGGTAGAGATTGCGCACCCACCACTTGTACTTCCCAGACAAACTGATATCCATCAATTTGAAGATGGGTGATCTTCAATCTACAATCTACCACCGGATATAGATAATGACGGCTTAGTGCCTCACAATGACGGCTTAGTGCCTCACAATGACGGCTTAGTGCCTTAACCACTTTACCATCACATTTTTTGTATGATTATATTTCGATTATAAGAGTTATTTTATAAGAGTAAAACACTAATCGCTCCACTGTTATTTTCTAACCATGCCAACTTCCAAAATAGCTCGTTTCATAATCATTGCTACCAATTGCAGTGATAAAAAAAAAAAATAAATAACGGTTGAACCAAGAATATTCGATACCGCCTTTTTTTCCAGTGCAATTAAAGAAAATCTTGTAGCAACTCTGTTCGAAAATTGTTCGAATCTTTGTTCGAATTGTTGTTTCGAATCTTTTTTCATCAATAAAAAAACAGGCCAGGCCATTAAAATGTTTTTTCTTCTTTTTTTTTTCTTTTTTTGCAAAAGTATAACCCTTTGACGCGATGGGACACGGGTGTCCATTATATATTTTTTTCTGATGCTCTAATTGTAGGCCAAAATATATTTTATTATACTTTAATCGCAAAAAAAACACTCTAATAATAGTTACTAAAAAAATATGTCAGATTATGGGAGTTATATTTGTACTAAATTGCATCAGAAAGGTTCTGGGTTTGAATCCCGGGCAAAGGCATGGATGTTCTTTTCTTCTCTGTACTATCTGTCCTTACTTGGGGAGCAACGTTGACCCACCTAATATGGTGCCCCTGAAAGAGAGGCCAACAAATCTGCCCTGGAAAATGCTTGAATTGACGAATGTTAACACAGGTGGGCGTTGGAAAAAGAAAAAAATTATTTGTACTAAATTATAAAATCCAAAAAAAGCAATTTAAAAGTTTTTTCCATGATGAATATTTGTTTCTCTTAGATTTAAACAACTGCAAGCAAGTGCAAATTTGAAAAAAATTGCTGCTTCGAAGTGATGAACGATTCGTATTTGGAAGAGTTTACTATTAACGCAGGAAAAGACACTGATGTATTTCAAAATCATATTTTATTAATACGCTAAATATATTATTTTTAACTTATTTTGACCTAAATTAAAGCAAAATAATGAAAAAGGGATGAAAAATATGTTTAATAAAAATTCTGCCTGAAAAGGTCAAAGTCAATTCATTAAGAAAAAGAAGCTGTGGTAAAACACTTTGGAATGGTTAACTTCTACTAAAAAAAAAAAAACATGTTTTTTAAAGTAGCTGTTATGATTCATCTTTACCTCCCACTGGATTCGCATCGAAATGGCCCTGATGTCGAATGACTAAGCGATTAGATTATTTGAAAATGATTTTTTTGTAAAAAAAAAAAAAAAAAAAAAAAAAAAAACAGGAAGTGAGTTTATTATTAAAGGAATTAAAAAATGTTTCTTTAATATTTGTCAAGTGAAGGTTAATATAACACCATCTTTAAGAAAAAGATAAAAAGTTTTATGGGTGAATGATTTTTATCATTGCTTTCCATTATATTTCTTCCTCATTTTGTTCCTATGATTGACTAACGACAAAATTTAGCTTACAGTTAAACTTCTTAGTTTTATAATAATTTAAAGAAACAGATTTTTTTCTTAATACTTTGACTTGGGTCTCGTTTTTATTTTTATCTCTTTCAAACAACAATCATGCATATAATCACAGAGAACCTAAACATTTTATAAACACTTACTTTAATAGAAATTTTGAAATAAATTTGTTATATTTTTAAGACAAAACTCTATGAATAATATTGAGAAATTTCCACTTAAAGAGATTGGTAATTCGTTCATTAAAAATCAATTTTTGTCCTATTTAAAGATTAAAATAATATCTGATCTCTTAAGTTTAATCGGGATCACCTACATTTTAAAATAAAAGAGTACAAATTTCATTTAAGTAAAATCTGATAATAAATGAAATAGCACAATTCGAATATTTTTTCTGTTAGCCGAAGACCAGGTTTTTATTTCCTTAGATAAACATTAAAAAAAAAACACTTAATATTTAAAAAAATTTTGTTTCGTGCCATTCAAGGGCATACAGAGGAGGGGGGAAGGGGACAATGGCTCCAGGTACCCAATCAAAGGGGTTCAATCCAACAACGATTCATCACACTGAAACTTAAAACGTGCTACTAGATTACTAATATCATTTCTAGAAGGTAATTAAACTTTTAATTTGTAAATATTAGGCAAATACGAAATGTTTTGTACAGAAACCAAAATTATGACTTCAAAACAAATCTATTCTTGAACGTTATTAAAATTTCCATAATTTTAAACAGTTAAGAAATTTCAAGAATATTTTAATGGAAATAACAAAGTTTTACAAAATAACCTATGCATACATTTATAAAAACTATTAAAAATCGGAATTAAAATTACTTTAATGAATACATATCGTTCTACGATTTCTTCGTCTTAATTTAATAAAGTTTTTTTTTCCCTTTCCAGAGATTACATTATACCACTCCTCTTTTAAGTGGCATCTAATCGAGGAGTTTGCGTCTACATACCTTTGCACGCCACAGCTGGAATATCTTACGAAATTCCTTAAAATATATTTTGAAAATTATCTTCCTAATGAATCCTCATAAAATTAATTTTTAAATTTTTTTTACATTTTAATAAATTTTGATGCTTAAAGTTATCAACAATGCATGTAGCAATGTCTAATGAAGTTCAAAATTAGCATAGAAAATTTACTGTTTTTTATACGTCACTTTCTCCCTTTCCCCTTCTTTTTTTTGTTGTCTTGTTATTGATGTCTGCAAAATTAATTATTTATCTCAATTAAAAAATAATGATTTTGTCATTTATGAATTTTTTTTCAAATAAAATTACACGACAAAAGAATCACTTTTAGGGAAAAAAACATAATATTTACTTAATAATCGCTGAAACAGTCTTTTAATATGCCCTATTTTATTCAAAAACGTTATTAGTTATAAAAAAAATAATTCTAAAATCGAACTATTTATAAGATAGCTGGCTATAAAAAAAATATTAATCTGTAAGTGCTGCAGGCAGAAAAAAGGAAACGGAGCATACTAAATAGCTTTTGTTTAATTATCGAATTGTCACCTACTAGTATCACAAATGAAAATATCTTTGGGAAAACAAATTTTATAATTGTATGCAAAAAAATTTCAATTCGCTAAAAAGTTCTCGGGAAATAGCGAAATAAGCAAAAAGTAAAATCAATATTAAGTTGTCTGAACTTCGGACCGCTCACTTGACAAAACTACTGAGATCGTATATCCCAAATTGTGGCTACCCTCCATATTATGTGGATCAGAAATTCGAATCCGTCGAAATAAAGATATGTTTATTCAGAGAAAGTACGTTTTTGTGTGTGATTTCGTAGCTTGAAATGCCGTCTGTACTGTCATTGAGAGAGAATACGAACAGAGAGACTCTTGATACAGTGTAACGTGCGGGATCTCTGTTTTATCCATATTACCAGACAATAGACGCGTACTCAAATAGTTCAGGTGAACTAATTGATATGAGTATGAGAACAGAATCCCAAAACTGTTGCTCTACAAAGCAATGCGCGTAATGTTTATGAGTTGAAGTTGATCACTCAGCCAGGAAACACTAAATTGCTCATAATATATAATATCTTTTCTTATAAATAATCGTCAACGTCTAACAAATTAAAAATGTATTAAATTTGAGTGAGGACAGTCACTTATTGTCACGTCAAAAACACTATTTTGGCAAGAAGACGCACTTCTTTGTGATCGATTTTTCTTCCTGTCTTTTTTTAACTATGTTTTGCAAAGCTCTTTATAGTCCAGGAAAATATAAATCCAGTTAATACAGAGTTAGAGTCATTTTTTAAGCATTAAACAACACTGTGGCTTTTCTTCGTAGGGACATTTGCTCCATTTTCAAAGTGAGCATGGAGGGTGCTTGTTAAGGAGAGGTTAACTTAATTAGCAAACAAAAATAACCTGTTAGTTACAAAAAAAATGCATTATTTCATGCGATTACACTTTGAAAAACAGCTTAAGTTATCAAGTGTGTATCTGTCGCAGAAAAATTATAAAAATGGAGATTTGATCTAATCCCTAAGGTAGATGATCAATTCACAGCAAAACATGTTAAAAAAAACTCTGTGAAGTTATTTTCCCAAAGAAAGTGAGTGGTTTAATCGAATTCCTGAAAAGATGAAATAAACAAATCGAATGAATGCAACAAAAAAATGAAATAAAAATGAAGTAAACATACAAATTTTTTGCGTATGTTTTAATTTAAAATAATAAGTTTAAGAGTTCAGTTTTTCTTGAATATCATTATACCCAACGATAAATGTTAATTTTTTAAATCTTCAATTCATAAACTTTAATATTGTTTCAAACAATTAATGAAAACATTAGTGTATATTGACAATAATCGCGTTTTATAATTTTTAATAATCGAATTAAACAAGGGAAGTGGGTGCCTTTGCATCGATCTTTTTAAGTTTAAGTGCCAATGCTCGATGCACATTTGTCCGGTGTACCATACACTGATAATTTTTAAAAGTTAACTGACTTGTTCGGTTTACAATTTTTGGAAAACCCAACACTGATGTGATTTTTTATGGTTAAGTATCTTTACAAAACAAAAATGTATGAAAGATAAAAAAAAAGAATCAAATCTTTCAAGCTCAAGGTATTCACACAACAGATGAACAACGCATATAAAGTGAGGGCATCTGCATCCAAAGTAAACAAACAACTGATATTGTCTAGTTATTTGTTCGATATTGTTGAAATCCCCATCACTCAATATTATATTGGAAATCTTCAGGCAAATAAGATGAAAATTATTACATTGACAGAACTTTCTTGATAATTACTAATAGTAACCGATAAATGTGATAAATTCTGGCAGATTATTCACTTCAACTGACATACTTCTTTATTATTAACTAGCCGCCTAAGGCGGCCAGCTGTCCGCCACGCTGAAGGTTTTCACAAATAAAGTTTTTTAAAACATAGTGGACAAAGATTAGAAGATTTTAAAGATTAGTGGACAATTAAAGTGTTCCTGTCCAGCAATTTTGTCTTCATATCCAGTTCTGCTGCTGATGTGTTATAGCTCTTGAGGATGTTTGAAATTACATAGCTACAACGCTTAAGAAAAAAAAACTAAAATGCTAAATACATGAAAAGAACACGAAAACGAATAAATTTTTTATGGTATCAATTTCTATTTCTATATAATTTTTTATGGTATCAAATTCTATTTCTATATCTGTACGTCAAGCACTCAGGTATTATAATTTGATCTAGTTGTGCTTGTATAATTTTGATCTAGTTGCGCTTTCTACGTCATTTTGTTAACATCGTTTGGTTTGTTATTTAACATCGTTTGGTTTGTTATTTCTAAGTTAACTTTCAAAAAATTGGCTGGCATCAGCATTTTTATTCTTTAAGTTGTTTATTTTTTCTTTTGGAATTCGTTCCTTTTTAGCGAAATGTTTTTCAACCTAATCGAATTCTTTGCCGACTGTTCTCTGTATATATAAAGAAAATAAAGTAAATATTTTTAAAGTGTTTTAAAAAGAATTTTTAGTTGTACAAAGTACTACAATATCGCTATAAAAATTATCGTCTTCGCTTAAGGAAAAAAAATAGAGCGTGGAAAGAAGAAGAAAAACTTATTATAACAATTATGAACAGCGACAAATATATCAAAGCGAAGCGTTCTATTTACGTATCGAATATGTTGCCACATTTTTAATACAAAAGTTAAACTTTTCTCCACTTTAATAAATGAAAACTAATGCGAACTTTACAATTAAATTATTAATTTCTTCGTATATTATTGGTTTAAGTTGTCGAAAATTAATATTTCAATTGTGAGGTTCGCATTAGCATACATTTATAAGAGTGGGGAAAAGTATATGCATTTTTTAATAGTTTTTTGAATATGGCTCTTTGAAGACGAAAAAGCAGACGAAAAGCATAGACTTACAAAATGACTGATAACTAAATAACTAATCAAAATTTTTGAAAAAGAAAAAAAATACTTCTTCATTATGTCAAAACACAATTATGGGCCGAGTTTCGTGCCCGGGCGAGGCTTCTGGGGCGATATATTGTGATTACAGACACACACACACACAGCCGCGTTTATTATTATGTATAGATAATATCTGGCGATTGTTAGTGTTAACCGACTAATTACATCTAAACGATATTATTTGATCTTTTAACTAAAATAGTAAAGGAATTCAATCAAATCTCTTACTTTCTTTAGGAAAATCACCCCTCTGTTGTCATTTTAATATTTTTCTTGAATTGATGATTTACAGTATAAATTTGATCAAATCTACGTGCTTATATTCTCTCTGCGACATATATCCTAGGATCATCAAAATAAAAGACATCATGCTCAAAAAACACTCGGAAATAAGCAGCCCGGTGTTTCCGAGAAGATTTCGTAGAATTATCTGTCCAGTTTCCCGAATTCCATGGTTTTGCATCACGGAGATATTTCTTAGAACAGAATTTACAACCTAAATTGTAATTTTTTTAAACTTTAATTTTCATTAATTCTACGGTTTTGCACCACAGAAATATTCATAAGAACAAAATTTACAACCTAAACTGTAATTTTATTCTTAACTTCCCCTGTCGACGGCTTCCTTCGTGGAATATGTTCCTTCTCTGTGGAATCCAGTAGCTCAATTTCCTGAAGCTCGCACTTTTCATAACCGTTCTACCAGATATAAACTTTATCCCGCGAAATAACTTATCATACACAGGAAGCATTTCATTCTTGCTGTTCTGGTTCAAGCCAACTTCACGAAAAATAAATGGACAGTTTTCTTAGTCCTTTGATACTTTATATCCCACATTTTTCCAAAATTTAGAGTAGGTTTGAAAAAATAACTCACTCAATGAAAGATAAACAAAATTATAAGTATAAAAATAAAATGGTATTACATCTCTACTATAAATATTCGATTATATCTATTTTGTAAATAATTACTACTTCCTATTAAAACCAAGAATGGCCGTTTTCATCGAATAGTTTTCATAAAAACAAAGTTTTTAAAAATTTCACTAAACTATATACTTATGAATAAATGGCGATAAAATGGATACCTTGTTTTCGAAGTCTCAGCTTCATTATTTTTCTTTCTTTAACCATTTTTTAGCAAATAAAAGTTTTTTTAAAGGAAAAATATCCCAAAGAAAGAAGAGTGCTTGTAATGTTTTTATTCCTTCCTTTTTTTTAAAAAAAAAAGATGATTAAAAATACACAAAAGAAGAAGTCGTGATTTTACCAAGGAAAAAGATCTCTTCAAACTTATAACGCTAAAAAAAATTCTTTAAAAAAAAGGAAAAGAATTTTTTTGCTTTTATGTGGGATTTTTATGCTTAAAGCCATGCAACAATATTTTTTCAGTAAGAGCATAATAACAGACAGGAAATGTTTAATGAAGCATTAAAATATTGTTACACAACAGAAAGTATTTTTCCAACTAAGCAATTTTCATATATACTAGGAGGCTTCGCCCCCTGCTCGCTGGCGCTCACCAACCCCCGGAACTGCTTTCGCAGTTCATTTCGGATTGCTTCGCAATCCAATGCTCGCTTTGCTCGCTCATTGATACGTTCTTAACGTCTAGTTTTTGTATACTTTTTTGAATACTGAAGTTCCGAAAACTTTTCACAGTAGAAAATTCTAAACCTGTACATTTCAATATTAATCTGAAATTGCAAACAGTTCACATATTTTTCTTAATCACACTATTCTAAATTTCAGTTGTTGAGAAAAGTAACTGTTGTAAGTTTTGTTTTAAAATGCTTCCCAACAGAGGGCTAAAGCCATGTGTTGTAAAACAATATGAAATAGTAGTCAGTCACTGAACGCCGGATGTAAAGCATCGGCTTTGATGAAGATAATTTTGTATTTTTAATTCTCTGAAGGGCGCCACCTTAATAATATGGAATTTGTAAAATAAATGTATATATTTTTGATTGTTGATGAAGCTCATCATTTTGTGTTTTCATCAGTGTTCAGAAGCAGAACATCTATAAGTTTTTTATTTTATCACAAAAAAATAAAATGTATAAAAAACAAAGAAAAAAATAAGAAAATGAGTATAGTCAGAGAAAAAGTTAAAATTATAATATAGTATTTATCAGTTAAAATGAAACTCTTTGTTTAAGTCATTGCTAACAATTCAAATTTCTCCGAGGCAATTCTAAAGTATAAATTAAGGTAGTATTGCTAAGTTGAAACACAATATTTTCAGTTTTGATGTCAACAATACAATTCAATTTTTCACAAAAACGATTGTTTCCATTGTTAAGTTCAATGTCAACAATTCAAATTTTTCTGAGGCAACTCTGAACCTCTAAATATAATTTTTTTATGTACACATTTCTAAATGTCAGTATTCAACCACAAAACAACTTAAAGTCCTCAAATTTAGCATGAAGTTGTAAAATGTAATGAAAGAGGGTCATAGTAATAATGAAAGTAGAAGTAAAGTTAGTTCTGTAAAATTAAAACAATATTTTTAATCAATGAGCCAAGTTCTTCAAGAAGCAGTTGTAGAAGTAGGTTATTTATTTAAAACTTTTTATAGAATTTCTTTAAGAATACAATTGTTAATTTGGGCATTTGGCGATACAACTCTTTTAGAATTGACGGATTTGTTACGTCAAGCGCTCAGGTATCATAATTTTGATCAATGTCATTTTGATTCATGTTGCTAAGTTAACTTTCAAAAAATTCTATGGCTGGCAGCAGCATTTTTATTTTTTAAGTTGTTTATTTTTATTTCTTTTAGAATTCGTTATTCGCGATCGCAACGAACTATAGGGGGCGTTGTTGTATGAGACGCTTACCTGCGATTTCTATATGAACCGTCATTCAGTTTCTCCGGAGACGTCATTAATGTAGCGTGTAGCATTGCAACGTTCCTTCTTTAATGCGGCTTATTAAATTCAAAAAAGAAAAATGCTTGATCTTCTTTCTGGTACAACCGAAAACAAAATGGTATCGCTTTTTATTAGAGAAGGAACATCCAAAACACATCGGAAAAATATTTGTACATTAACAGAAAAAAGTATGTACTATATTCTTATAAGAGTTTAAACCTAATGCCCGAGAAATAGTATTACTAAATTTAATGATATAACATGAAAGGCCCATTTAAACTTTACATTCTATAGTTTTAAGAATCATATTAGTTCAAAAATTAAAATGAACAAAAAGTATACATAAGCCTCATAATTTTATGAAATTTAATTTTGTAAACAACGTTTTTTGACAACAATTTTTATCAAAAAATTTCAAGTTTCAATAAAAATCATTATTTAGAAACTAAGAAACGTAAAATAAAGAATGCTGACGAAACAAAAACAAAAAAAAAACAATTCTTTTTTGTCGCCATTTTTAGTGCTACGAATATTCGTCTTTGGGGTTTGCCAAAAACAAAACAAGATGCAATTTTATTTTTTCAGGAGGGAAATATTTTACCGAAAAAACGAAAATGTACCAATTCCCACAACATAAAACTTTATCTTGGTAAACGTACGTTTTGGAAATGTTATTTCATTTGGAATCTTATTCATCAGAGTTCATATGGCGATATGATTGTTTTGAATCTATGCTGAACTCTATATCGGCTCATTTTCCACCGAAATCCGATTAACTATTTTGATTTTAAATAAAGTGTTTTATTTTATGAATTGTCGCAAAAATTTTAAGTGTAGATTAGCGGCACTTAAAAACCGCCAAATCTGTAGCGGCGGTGGCGTTAATACGTTAGTACCGAATTTTTATTCCATACTTTTCTGAATCATATTACTTCAAACATTGGAATATATAAGAAGTATACATAAACACATAATGTTATACCATTTAATTTTTCAAAAAAAGTATTTTGAGAACAATTTTTATCAAAAAATTATAAACTAAAAAACGGAAAATAAAGAATTCTTAGGATAAAAAAACGATTTTAAGAATTCTTTACATTGAAATAAAAACTTTCATATTGTTTCTTTTTTTATTATTCTTATAGTTCTTAATCAGACGTAAAAACCCATTCTGTAGTGTAGAGAACCATCATCAAATGAAAAAAAAATATTTACAAGCAAATTTTTTATTGTTAAAATCATTGCACTTACCTGATTTATGATTCCCGGAGAATTCCAAAATGATAAGTTCCTTGTTTGAAAACTTTATTCTCAAATAATAGATACATAGTTTATACCTTCATTACTTTTAGATAACATACTACACAGCAAAATTTTATAATTGATATGAATTTGAATATGTAGCTAAAAACAGAATAGCTGAATTCTAGTTGAACTTATTCTTTCAAAATTAAAAAAAACTTACCAAGAAAACGATTTAAATTAATTAAGAATCAGCAGAAATGGCACTATTTCAAGTAACTTGGATAATTTTTTATTGTTGTTTTCCGAATTATATGGATACAGAAATATATACTATTCTATAACTATTACAATTCTGTATGTTCTGAATTCATATTTATTCACTGGAATGACGAAACCAATGTTGACTTCACTTTAATTCGTAATGAATTGAAGACAGAAGAAATGCATTTTACCTTAATACACACATCTGTAACAGTATCCGAAATCGGAAGTCATCAGTTGCAAGTTTGTTGATAATAGAAATTAAAAATTATTGAGGAATTTTTCTTCAAATGTTTGGCGTGTTCTGTTCCTGAAAGATTTACTAATATTCTGGAGATTTTTTTCAAGTTCTTCGGCCTTTTCCTTAGGGAAATTTTGTTTCCTATTTGCTGCTAAAAAATGGCGTCTGATTCAGTCAATGACTTTGATGGAACTAAATGAAAACGTGATAAATTAATGTCCGATATTTACAGGCTCCCGCTAGACGGCGTACTCGAGCGTTGCGATCGCGAATTTTTGTAGCGAAATGTTTTTTAACCTAACAGAATTCTTTGCCGACTGTTTTCTCTATGAATTAAGAAAATAAAGTAAATACTTAACTGTTGTGAAAAGAATCTTATTTAGTTGTAAAAAGTACTTCAGCCAAAATTTGGGAGCCACGTAAGAGAATTATATATATTAGATCAGAAACGCATCATGAAAAAGGCAGAATGCTTTGGTGCTTTCAAAATAAAGCAAACGTTGCCACCGGCGGAAAAGAAATACAGCCAAAATTTGGGAGCCACGTAAGAGAATTATATATAACTAGGAGGCTTCGCCCCCTGCTCGCTGGCGCTCACCAACCCCCGGAACTGCTTTCACAGTTCATTTCGGATTGCTTCGCAATCCAATGCTCGCTTTGCTCGCTCATTGGATACGTTCTTAACGTCTAGTTTTTGTATACTTTTTTGAATACTGAAGTTCCGAAAACTTTTCACTGTAGAAAATTCTAAACCTGTACATTTCAATATTAATCTGAAATTGCAAACAGTTCACATATTTTTCTTAATCACACTATTCTAAATTTCAGTTGTTGAGAAAAGTAACTGTTGTAAGTTTTGTTTTAAAATGCTTCCCAACAGAGGGCTAAAGCCACGTGTTGTAAAACAATATGAAATAGTAGTCAGCCACTGAACGCCGGATGTAAAGCATCGGCTTTGATGAAGATAATTTTGTATTTTTAATTCTCTGAAGGGCGCCACCTTAATAATATGGAATTTGTAAAATAAATGTATATATTTTTGATTGTTGATGAAGCTCATCATTTTGTGTTTTCATCAGTGTTCAGAAGCAGAACATCTATAAGTTTTTTATTTTATCACAAAAAAATAAAATGTATAAAAAACAAAGAAAAAATAAGAAAATGAGTATAGTCAGAGAAAAAGTTAAAATTATAATATAGTATTTATCAGTTAAAATGAAACTCTTTGTTTAAGTCATTGCTAACAATTCAAATTTCTCCGAGGCAATTCTAAAGTATAAATTAAGGTAGTATTGTTAAGTTGAAACACAATATTTTCAGTTTTGATGTCAACAATACAATTCAATTTTTCACAAAAACGATTGTTTCCATTGTTAAGTTCAATGTCAACAATTCAAATTTTTCTGAGGCAACTCTGAACCTCTAAATATTATTTTTTTATGTACACATTTCTAAATGTCAGTATTCAACCACAAAACAACTTAAAGTCCTCAAATTTAGCATGAAGTTGTAAAATGTAACGAAAGAGGGTCATAGCAATAATGAAAGTAGAAGTAAAGTTAGTTCTGTAAAATTAAAACAATATTTTTAATCAATGAGCCAAGTTCTTCAAGAAGCAGTTGTAGAAGTAGGTTATTTATTTAAAACTTTTTATAGAATTTCTTTAAGAATACAATTGTTAATTTGGGCATTTGGCGATACAACTCTTTTAGAATTGACGGATTTGTTACGTCAAGCGCTCAGGTATCATAATTTTGATCAATGTCATTTTGATTCATGTTGCTAAGTTAACTTTCAAAAAATTCTATGGCTGGCAGCAGCATTTTTATTTTTTAAGTTGTTTATTTTTATTTCTTTTAGAATTCGTTATTTTTGTAGCGAAATGTTTTTTAACCTAACAGAATTCTTTGCCGACTGTTTTCTCTATGAATTAAGAAAATAAAGTAAATACTTAACTGTTGTGAAAAGAATCTTATTTAGTTGTAAAAAGTACTTCAGCCAAAATTTGGGAGCCACGTAAGAGAATTATATA
Organism: Parasteatoda tepidariorum; assembly: GCF_982258835.1. Classification (NCBI taxonomy): domain Eukaryota; kingdom Metazoa; phylum Arthropoda; class Arachnida; order Araneae; family Theridiidae; genus Parasteatoda; species Parasteatoda tepidariorum. Next base: position 32,473,570 of record NC_141756.1, read on the forward strand.
TATTAGATCAGAAACGCATCATGAAAAAGGCAGAATGCTTTGGTGTTTTCAAAATAAAGCAAACGTTGCCACCGGCGGAAAAGAAATACAGCCAAAATTTGGGAGCCACGTAAGAGAATTATATATAATAGATAGATAATACTTAATAAAATGGTATTTCCATAAGTTGTGGAAAATCACTTTTTATTCTCAAGGTCTTCAATTTGAGTTTGGAGTCCGTATGTCTTCTTCAAATCCAAATTTTTGGAAGTAAAATAGTTTTTAAAAAAAGAATAATAATAGATGTTTTAAAAAGGTTTTATTTATCGAACAAAAACATCTTCTATATCTTTGCTATATTTGAATGAAATTATTGGAAAAGAAAAACTTTTAAGTATATTGGTAGTATAATAAAGTTGACTTCTTTTTCTATAATTCCCATATAAATTGTTCTAAATGAACTCTTAATTGCCATCTGTACGAGTAGATGCCATCCTAGTAGAAGAAACGATTTTAGAAAGAATTATGTTTCCAAATGAAATGAAGAAATTAATTAAGAAACATAATTTTAGGCTTTATGAATACAAGATGATTATACATATTTTTTAAATTTGTTAAACTGATTTCAAATTTTATTTTAAAAAATTCACTAATGAAACTAAACACCAAAGTACAAATCATGTAACTTTATTTTCTTTCTGCAGGAAAGAAAAAATGATCTTAGTTCTATTTAGGCGTCACATACAGGGGTGAATAAATTGATTTGAATGTTCGCAACGGACCTACCCCAATCGACAGATGATCCTCTTTATTGGTGATCCTAAGACAATCTTGGCTCGTGCTTTCAACAATTTCGATTGCATTAGATATGGGGATGGAGTTCATCATATCTCCATGCCACACTCAACAACCTTTTAATCATCTCATTGATAATAAAACGAAATGTAAAGGAGAAGTTTTGAAACGACATCATTAGAGTTATTGATTGTTGAAACGCTCAAAAAGTATGCCTTTTTAAAAGCACAGTTATCTCGACTAAATTAACTTTAAATAAACTTTGTTTATTGCGTATACATAAAATGTCAGAAAAAAATTATGAATGTTTTCCCTGTATTTTAGCAGAAAAATCCACTATTACATCTTTCATTAAAATATCATTCATGTTTTGTCCCAGGAGAGTGATGAACAGAAAATCTCCCATATTACCTGTTTCCATGACAGCTTTCACATCGTTCTCGGGGATATTCCGGTATGTTGTTCGAAGCATGGTCACCCTCAGGGACGGAAAAGAGAACACAATGAGCCTGAACAGAATGGTGAAGAACGTCAGAACTCCCAGAGAAACGAACCAGAACCACAAAAAGAGGAAGATCTTTTCGTTGATGACATTGACGGCTAGCAAGCAGATGACAGACGTGCTTCTGACCATTCCGGATTCGCCTAGATACCGGTAAGTGCAGCTAGTCACTCTCGGAAACATGCGAGAAAACGGATCAGTCTGCGAATCCCACCTCAAGTAGTTGACCGCCTCGATACCGTAATAATAAAACTGTCGGTCAAACAACTGGTCCAGCAGTTCCATCTGAAGTAAAATGTTGACGAAACAAGCGACTTCGCAGCCGAAGTATTTTACACTATAAGTGTTGTCGACACTCCAGCGTGAATGAAGATGCTCGACGATCAAGTCCTTTTTACTGTATTGTTGGTTGTTGTAGTAAACCTTGGTCTCTCCCCTGTCCTGTAGCAACCACGAGATCTTTCCCTTCTCAAACTCCAGCCATGCCCAGTGAGGAAGGTAGAACGCTATGGACTGGATGAACAGGATGAATCCCACCCATTGATAGTACCTGTGGTACTGGTATTGGGTTTCATCCTGAGTTGGAAATATGCCCGGATGTGGAGCTCCTTCTGCGGGCTGTAAAGAAAATTATGAAAAATTAAAAGAGATTTTAATTCAAATATTCTCCTAATAGAGAAGAATTCCATATCCTGATCTTTGGAAGAATAATCGCCAATTCTTGGCAAATTTCGGGCAGTGGCCCACTGGAAATTGAAAAAAAAATCTTCGCAGAAGAGGGTCAACTCAAAAGCTATAACTCGTAATCAGCTCCGATTAAACCTCGATATGTTTTTATAAAAAAATTGCTAGATTAAAATCTATTTGGCGCATTTGCGATTGTAGTTGGTGCGACAGATCACGATACGGAAATATCTTCTCAAAGTATTCAAACAAATTCACTTAGAATTTTGTTCTTCTCTTTCAATTAAATTCATATTACTTTTATTTTGATATACAGGTAAAAAAATTAAACTAAGAAATAATTTAAAAAAACGCAAAATACACTGATGGCTATTAAAATTTTTACACCAGTTGTTGTTAGTGGAAAATGAAGGAGTATAGATCCTTAGAAACCAAACCAGCAACCAAAGTTAACCCACCAGACACCAAAAACATCATTTGCCCTCCCCGATTATTAGTCACACTGTCATTTTAGGGGATCTACACCTTCAGGACAATGACGTAGTTCATTGACAATATTAATTGGTGAGTTGTGGTAAGTCAGTTATTTGATAGCCATTAACTATAAATTTTCAATTGTTCAAAAATCTAGAGTACGTGCTGACGACGATTACTTCTGGACATTTTTTGTATGAAGGAAGGTCAGTTCAGTTCGGAAAACATTAGTAGCATATTATCCTGCTGAAAAATAACATTAGCGAGGTCGAAAATAAAACAGAGCTACGAGTAACGGTTGGCGTTCAAAGAGCCAGAAATGCAAACAAGACGGTATTGACTCGTGTATTCATTAACACTCAACATAATCACTGCTAGTGATGGACCAGTATGGCGATGTCGAATGTTAGTTTGAAATGTGCGTCCTCTATTGTTCCATCAAACACGGGAATGGCCATCTTGGTTTTATATACAGAACCGCTGTGCCGCCATTCATGGTGTATGACGCAGCGTCAAGAGTAACAGAAGACTTGGTTAACACGTAAGTGGCTCATACTGCTGCAAACGTTGTTGATCTGTTTGATCACAAACACATTGTCTTGTAAACGACTTCAATTCCATTCTCAAGTTTCATATTGTGGTTCCGTAACCCCTTGAAGATATGCGGATAAAATGTCAGTTTTCTTGACTGTTAGTAGTAGGGGATCGATATTCAATTCCATTCTCAAGGTTCGTATTGTGGTTGTGTGACCCCTTGAGGATATGCGGATAAAATGTCAGTTTTCTTGATTGTTAGTAGTAGGAGATCGATGTTCAATTCCATTCTCAAAGTTCGTATTGTGGTTGTGTGACCCCTTGAAGATATGCGGATAAAATGTCATTTTTCTTGACTGTTAGTAGTAGGGGATCGATGAAATATACCATGACGTTCCATATGATCCCCCTGCTCCTATCTATTCCATATTGTGGGGACAGTTAAGGGGTCTCGGTCAACGAAAACAGCAATAATGCTGTATTATAAACCGCCACCCTGATAGACTATTATCATTCCTTTTTCAAAGTCAGGCACGTTATTCTAGACATTTTGTAATGGTACACATTTTTCTTACACAAGGAGTTACAACAGCTCTTTAAGCCGAAAATAACATTTAAATGCAAATTTAGTATGATAAAATTTACCGAACCTCTGCTTCAACACGCATAAGTTTCCTGACTGCCACCTGCTTACCGTGAATGATCTAAAAACCTAATCGTTTACATTTCACACCATCACATTCTATCTGTCACGCAAATTTCAAGCGTGTGGCGTGCTATTTTCTTGGCTTAGCATTTTTAATGGTCAGTAGTGTATATGTTACTGTAAAAGCCTGGAGTCTGGTAAATCCTAAGTCTCACTAGTAAGACATAAGATTTGCCAAAATTGCTTGGTAAAAGTTCGAAGTATGATTTAATATGATATCGTTTCGGACTTTTACCAAGCCTTAATGGTAAAACCTAGGAGTTTTCAACTCCTTCTTTTTAAAATACGAAACGAAGGATTACATGGAATGGGATTTTTCATTATCAGAAATATTGAGTACTGTTCTGTTAAAGGGAAAAACTCGCAAAATCTCAAAATCATGGCGGGTGAAGTTGTGATAGTAAAGGCAAACCTTCCCCTCAACTGTCGTACCGTCAGCAGTGAATACTGGGAGGCATATGGTATTTGAGCTTTAAAAAATCAATGTTGGGTACACCGGGTAAATGTACATCGGACAGTTGCATTTAACCTTTTAAGGATATCAGCGTAGGGTATGCAACAGTAATGGCACTTAGCCTTAAAAAAATCAGAGTAAAGTATACCGAGAAGGGGCATTTAACCTTCGAAAAACATCAGTGTAAGATATACCGGGCAAATATATTCTGAACAGTAGCACTTAACTTTAAAAAAAAAAAAAAAAAAAAAAAAAAAAAAAAAAAAACGTCAGTGAAGAGTATACAGGGTAAATATATACTGGGCAGTGGCACTTAACCTTAAAAAACACTAGTGAATGGTAAATCGAGCAATGGAACTCACACCTCTTGATTAATCAGATAATTGAAAATTATAAGCAACTAGGAGGCTCCGCCCCCTGCTCGCTAACGCTCGCCAACCCCCGAGAATTGCTACGCAATCCTATGTGGTTCACGCCGTGAACCATGACTCGCTGCTCTCGCTCACCAATGAACACAATGTTCTAGCACAAAGACATAATATATTATCATCAAAGACATAGTATTTTATCATCAAAGACACAGTATTGTACTTAGAAGAATTCTACCAATGTTCTTATTGGCTTTTAAAAAAGTATATTAGCTATTTAGATTGTACATGGTGAAAAAATCAAAACATTAGCTAAATAAGAAACATATTAGCAAAATAAATTATCAAATATTGCTTCACTAATGTTCTGCATTTTAAAGCGTGAAAATTCAATGCATAAATAAACGCGAAATATAAAAAAAATTCAATGCATTCAATACAAATACTTAAACGTTTTTTAGACGTTTAGGTAGCTCCCAGTAGAAAAATATCAATTCAACAGCGGCCTTTTAAAGCATTCTCACTTCAATTAATTAATTAATTCCTAATTGAGTTTAAATTAAATATTGTTATGTTTTTAGTGCATGAATCTGAATTGAACAACCTGATAATGCTCACTCTGGTTATTGTTATCTGGTAGCTCACTACGTGCTCTTGCGCGCCGAATCCAATCAATTAAAAATGAAAACTGTTGCCAGCACGAGAAAAGAAATATCATCGGTTTTATTGATACATACATACATACGTACGTATTAGCGTTTTATATAATATAGATGATTGTTTATTATGTTTAGTGTTGGATTTGGCGAAAAAAAATTAACCATCAGCAACGGCCCCTTTTAACGGAAGAACTCTATATATTGAATACAGTGTGTCTCAAAAAAGGTTAAAAAACGCTTGAATTTTTAATTGAAATAATAAATAATAAAGGTAATTTAAATAAGGTATGAATTAAGATAATGCCAATGGAACTATCTTACAATTAATTTTTTGAAAAATTACTAGAAATTTTAAAAAAAGCAACATTGATGTCATTTTACAAATTTAAAAAAAAAAAAAAAAGCTAAACTAATGTTTATAATTCTTTCGATAACTATTGAAAAGATTTCAATAAATTTTAAAATTAATTTTGGCAGTAATTAAAAATTATTCCTCGTTTCGAACTTTCACTGGTAGGTGTTGGTAACTCCTAGTTTTTACCGCAAAGACTTGGTAAAAGTCTGAAATGAAATCATATTAAAGCATACTTCAGGCTTTTATGAAGTCACTCTCTTAAGTCCTAAATTTTTTAAATAAAAGGTAGAATTTACTACACTTAAGTGAAACAAGCAAGCAAAATATTGCAAGTCATGTCTTGCCTAACTTAAACTAGCATTTTGATGTTGAAAATTTTTTTTGCCTGTTTCTTTGTTTAAATACCGATTAGTTTACGCATGGTGAAAAATTATATTCTTCATGTTTATTGAAAAATATGTTTCATTTTATTTCATTTGTCGGTAAATTTAAAACAAAACGATTTGAGGAACATTTATTGTACAAAAAATGAAGAAAGAACAGAATTTCGAAAAATAACAGTAGAAAATACTGAAAGAGAGCTATATAATAAATCCTTAAAAGTAAATTTGTGATACTGTTATATTCTACTTCAAAATTGTTTTCAAAATATTACATTAATGTTTTTTAGAACGGAAGATGAAAAAAAAATTGAAAGGAAAAGAAGATTTAAAAAAAAAGTTATCAAAGAAAATCAATATCCAAGCAAAAGCTATATTTAAATCAGCCCATAAAGGGAAAATATAAATTTCTGTAAATGGATACAATAAGAAAAACTGAAAATATTTAAAATCTCAAAAAAAATTTTTAGGAAGATAATTCTGAGAAAATATTCTTATTTTATTATATCTTATACTATAATACGAGGAATGGTTGCCAAGTCGAAAATCGCCCCAGAATTAATAAACTCCGGTAAACTTGGGGGTCTGGGGTTTTTGGCCACGAGGAATCGATTGGCGCCGGTTTTGAAGCGCTACGGTCGAGCAGTTCGGAGTTACAGATAGGATATTTTCAAACTTTATTAGTTCGCCATAATGGCTATAGATACTTTTCTCCACTCTTATAAATGTATGCTAATGCGAACCTTACAATTGAAATATTAATTTTCGACAACTTAAACCAATAATATACGAAGGAATTAATAATTTAATTGTAAGGTTCGCATTAGTTTACATTTATCAAAGTGGAGAAAAGTTTAACTTCTGTGTTAAAATCACCGTCAACAAAGTCCGACATTTCAACATTCGTCAGATTTCAAGCTACATTTTCAACATGCAGAACGCACCTCTACATGAAATTCTTCAAGGAGTCGGAATTTTGGAACAACAAGCGATCAACTCAATTCTACCAGCAAATGGAGAACTAGAAGATACCGTCATTGTCAGAATGCTTCTCCATTACGCCGAACAAGCTTACCCGACCGCCAAGGTTGCCGTACTTCACCCTGAATTTGTCGCACGCTTCTACGTTACAACAGCGGATGGCGCTTATGAAGGAATGGCTCTTCTCAACGATATCAGCGACCAGAACAAGGCTTCCAACTATCTATACGGCGTTCAACAAGGATTCGACGTGCTACTCATTCCCATTCACAAGAGAGCTCAAATGGATAGAGGCGAGCACTGGATGCTAGGAATTTACGAAGCAAGCTATGGAGAACGTCAACTATTAGTCTGCGATCCAGTCGACAACCCGCTGCCCATCGATGCTGTTTTGAGAAAAATACTGCGACACGTTTTGAATACCGTTGTTACGAATGAAAAGCTGAAAGGATGCATCGTGAAACCTCGCAACGCTTACAACCACCAAGATGACGCGTCTTCCTGCGGAGTTTACATCGTCTTTTATGCTCGACAATACCTCTCTCATCGACGCCTTTTCCTGGACAAGAATTTTCAAGAAGCGGATGAACGGAAGCAAATTTACGAATTCGTTGTGAACAGCGTCTTTAATTGTATAATTTTTTGTTATCAATTACATTTTATTTCCTATGACTTTTCAAACTTTACCTTTGTATAGAATAGTTCCCTTTCCAAACTTTGTTTAGATAGTTTACAATGGTGCACTTTAACCGGTTATCTTTTCACCAATGGTTTCACAAATTTTCTTATGGCATGTATTGTTTTGATAAATCACAATTGAAAATTTAAATCTTCGAGTTAACTTCGATACCTGTTTTCTCCGAGCGGAGCTCGGTCACCCGCTGGTAATTTAAATACTTACTTAGTCACCTATACAAAAACATAATATATGCGAAATAAAAGTTAAACAAATTAAAATTGCGAATGAACTTTAACCAATGTTTCTGAGGTCTTTTCTTTTTATTGAATTATGTAATAAATACTTATTTACGAAGGATGTAAACAAAATAGTGGTAACGGAGCCCAGAAAGCTTCAGAATACCGAGCATGCGCAAATTGACATCAGAATAGTGAGGTGTTGTTGATGCGCAGAGTTCCATTGATCTAGTTCTAGTTGAATGAAAGACGCGTTGAGTTAGCATATCTATTTTAAATAATATTTACAAAAACAGATTAGTGGTCGTGGATTAAAATCATCGTTGTCCATCGCACAAATGTATTCCCCATGTTATCAAGGGTTATCTTAAACCTGTGGCGAGAATGCATTGGCTTAGAGGACTGTCGCATGATGGATCAAAGTATCAAAGAGCGCACTATCGCATTGACATCATGATTGACCTGCTTTCCATAGTCCTGTCAAATAATTATACATTGAAGATTGGTTCGATTTCCTAACGTTCTGTATGTAGACGCAACCTCTGTTAAGCAATGGACGTAAAGCGTCTTTTCTGCTCTGCTTAAAGTCCCAAACTAAACAACGAAGATAGCGGCACTTTCGCAAGATTGTGCCTGGTACACGCTTTACCGACAAAATCCACTGGGCCATTTATTTAAATGGCTTGGTTGCAAATAAATTTTGATTAATTAATCTAATGACCATACAATTGCAAAAACTACAAAATACTTCGTTCATTGAAATGGATTTAATTTTTAAGCGCATGAAAATCGATTTCCATAAACCTAGTTCTAGATACGACATAGCCATAACTGGCTTTCGCGCCAGTACTCAAATAACTGAACAAATCATTGAAGTGGAGAGAAAACCGTTTGCGGACAAAAGATGATTCAAAAATATATATTGAATACTCACGCTCATATTCAGAGCTAAAGTCACAGTGTATGTGGTGGTTATGTAGCAATATATTTCCACGATGGAGTAGTGGTCTTGAGTGTTTTTAGAACACCTGATGGGTTCTCCTGCATACTGCTTTGTACTCACTAGAAAACAGAACATCAGTAGGATATAAACTGTGGCACGATAATGAAGGCGAAACATCCAGTGATCCAGTTTGAATTGCTCTGTCTCAGAGAATATATTCTTCCAAGCACTAATGATGTGGAGCATATTCTTTTATATATCCTGAAAGGAATGATGATAATAATAGATTAGTTATTTCAACAAGTTTAAAGTTGTGCAAGTTTTAGTTGCAAAGTTGTGCAAGTTTTAGTTGCAAAGTTGCGCAAGCGGATAAATCCAATTTGCATTCATGTGTTTATGTAACAATGTTCTCTTATATAAATGCATTAAAATATTTAAATGTTTGTGATTTTACTTTAAATTAAAACTGTTCCAATACAAATTATGTAACCGATACAAATTATTTTTAAAATATTTATGACATGTAAACATTTATAATATTTCTAGTCAGCATTCTTACAAAAATAACAATAATTTTAGATATTCAATTTTGGTTAAACAAATTTCGATATTATGTTTAAATATTTTTGCAAAAAATACTTATACTTCAATAATTATAATATAATGCTTCTATTCATATTTCAAAGTAAAAACTTTTGTCTAGGTATTAAAAATTTTTATTCAATGAACTAATTATATATTTTTTTAATTTTTTTAAAAGTGTTTTACTGTGCAATACAGACACAGATTTTACAAATGTTTTATATGCTTATAAGAAACAAAAAAAGAATACTTCTTAAATACCATACCTAAAAGAGTATTTATACCTCAAACACTATAAAGTTTTCTGTAAACTAAATCATAATATTTTATATAAATTAAATTTTATCATATTATTTTATATATTATGATAAAATATGACGTATCTTACATAATATATTTTACACAATATAGTGATTATCATATTAAATAATGAAATCTATTTTTTTCTCTATTTTTATTTCTTATTGCATTAAGTAATATGTTTTAAAAATAATAAATAAAACTTAAAAAGCTGCAAAAGTTGGAATTTAGAATAAATCAACGTTAGCATATTTGAATATGAAAATATACAAAGAATAAATTCTATAGACAATTTATGTGACATTGAAACTTGAAATATTTTGTAATGGCAATGTAAAGAATCATTGGCGCATTCACATTTCATTTAATTAACTACTGTAGCTCAAATTATAAACACATTACCTTTGTTATATTAGTACCATCAATAATTACACTTCATCGAAAACAACAAAACATACATCAACTCATTCATATGTAAAATGTTTTTCTACTTACGAATGTATGGAAACCTAAAAAATGACAAACGATTTTGAAGCGATTTGATGTTTGTATCGAAATTTTTAATATTACTATGCAAATGCGATTCGAGTAATTAGATAGCTTTAGTAATTAATTTTAAATTAGAGTATTCAATATAAGGACGATACATATCCACAATACTAAAACTGCAATATGAAAATAAAACAAAAATTAAATTTCTTAAAAGTTCTAATCAAAGTCCAAACGATTTTTTAAATATGCTTTTATTATTTTTAAACGATTTAATTTCCAAAAAAAATCGTTTGAAATATGTACTTTTACGCCTACTTTTTTTAATGAATAAAAATAATTTTATAATATTTAATGCTTTGTATTTAATAAGACTTGAAACTAATTTAAAAATGAATAAAAGTAATGAGTCGTTAGATAGAATATTTAATACAATTATTCTATCAGAACAAGAATCCAAAGCTCATCAAGAATATTTAGCTACATGTAAGTTTATTTCTACAATTTATTCTTAAAAATTTTTTTTCTCTGTCTGAAAATATGTACTAGTCTTAATTATTTTCATAACATCCGAAAACTTAATGGTATTGGTAAAATGAACCTATACATTTAATAAAATAAATATCGAATTAGTATGTGTATGTATGCCTGAAAAAGAAGAAGGATAGCAAATATACTGAAGGCAGTAAAAGTAAACTAAAAGTAAAAGTATTCACAAACCTAAATGCATACAATGGGATGCCTGCAAGGAACATAGTGTGGGTATTTCGATCCTGATTATTTGTTGAAACGTAGCTTGTGTTTACGTTAGCAACTGTTCTTTCCATTCTATTTCGAGTAAGCCAAAACCATCAAGTATCAATTCTTTCAAGTAACTCATTTTATATTCTTTCACAAAGATTCCAATCCTTTCAATATATATATCTCATCTAACACAAAAATAGGCAAGAAGCCATGTAACACATAAACAAGCTAATTATGCATCGAAGTTGCCAGGTACACAAGACAAAAATATATCACGGTTACAATAAAATACATAAACAAATTGTAAATCTAAGTTAAATAAAAAAACGTAGACAAGAAAGAATTATATTTCAATAAATTCGACGCGTGATACGGCCCTGTATTTAATTAGCATCACGTTAATTAACATTCTAACTTATGAACTTAACTCAATTTAAACAAGCTATTTCGCTTACAAACGATCAGCTGGCTAACTTTATAGGTCACATGCGTGGGTGTCCGTGATCTTCTTCTCCTTGAAGTGAAAATACCCTATTAAAAACATATTATGAAGCCCATTTACGATTTCTCAATTATATTTTTAGTTTAAAGACATGCAAAAACTGGAATTTTTTCAATTGTTTAGCGGAAGACGATTCAATTTTGCCAAATATTTTGAATTTTTTCATGTAACATCAGTGCTTAAGTATATTTTTAGTTTAGAGACATTTAAAAACTGTAATTTTTTCATTTGTTTATCAGAGGACGATTCAGTTTTGCCAAATATTTTGAATTATTTAAGATAACATCAGTGATGCTTGCTAGTTTATAACTCTATTCAAAAACTTGTTTATGGCGCATTTTATAATACTAAATTTTCTTTTAATCCATTATGCCAGATTATTTGAATGATCAACGTAATAATGGTAGTAAAATCGTATTACGTCACCATATTAGTATTTCGAGTTATCTGAAATCACGTGTTTATTTTAGTTTTTAGTTATGCTCTTAGAACGTTAAACTATAAAATTAATAAATTAAAATAAACTGTAATTTAAAGAAAATAATACGTAAGTTATGTACTGAAAAACAAAATTAATGGAGAAATGGTACAAATTTGTTAAGGAAAAACTTTAAAAAAAATTTCAACATTATTACTGACCCCAATGATAAGTAATTTTAGTAGTAGTTACTAATTGAAATTTTGAAAAAAAAAACGAGTTATGTACTAATTAATTGCAAAGATGATGGGAATATGGAACTAATTTGTTCAAGAAAGTGCAAAAAAATCGATAAACTGTTATTGACGTCAATGATGCCTTATCAATTTTGGCAATAGGTACTAATTGAAATAAAAATATAATCTTTGTACTAAAAAGCAAAATTAATTGAGAGAATGAATTTATTCTTTATGGAGAACCGTTAAAAGTCGTCATACTAATATTTTAAACAAGGATGCTTAATGTTGGTATAATTATAGTACATGGTGCACGATTACCTGTGTAAAAAAACGCGATTTTCCCTTCTATTAAATTAAATCCAGTTTCCACTCTATTGAGTTTAAGTATTTATACTTCGATTTTTTTTAATCTCAGTATATAATATTCATCTGACTTGCTTTTGTTTTCTATCTTTATCTATCTTGCGGCAGTCAGGAGTATGGTTGTTCGCGGTATTTTAACGCCAAAAGCTGAAACTGCTCTCACACTGATAACCTAAGAATGTGGGGCCTCCCTGGTTGAGCGGTATCGCCCGTCAAACACAATGTGAAGCGTGGGGGTGGCGGGTACGAATCCCGTCGTAAGCCTGGATGTATTCTTGGTGATTTCTTTGGGTTTGTCCTTCTCCAAATTGTTCTATCTGTATTGTACTTGACAAAGATTTATGAGCCTAAATTGAGCAAACAAGCCTGCAAATGTATGTAATGTCAATAAAGCATAATAAAACATAAAAATGCCACCCTGATGACGCTGCCATGTCTGTTAGTGCTGCACGTGATAGGGATTGCTTGTAAATGCTTTATATTGTTTCTTTGCTCCAACAAACGTTGCGAGTTACTGCGTTGCGCTTCTTGTCGCCAAGCTTTCGGCCGCTGCAGGGAAAGTTCGTGATGTGCCTGGTGTGTTTCAGAATGTTCGCCTATCTTTTCTTCGCCGTTGTACTGCGTGCATAGCCGCTGCCGGCCACTGTTTTGAACACTTATTGTAATCACATGCCATTAAATTTGCTTTTATAACTTAACTTCATCGTTCTTTGTGTGTTTTTGCCTCATATAAGTACATAAACTTTGACACCCTCTAGCGGTTTTGCGTTTCCGACCATGCATTCTTTGATAAAAATTGTTTGCTTTGGTGTGTACTATCACTTCCTAAAATTTTGCCCATCTTTTTAGAATCACCCTGTGTATATATATATATATATATATATATATATATATATATATATATATATATATATATATATATATATATATATATATATATATATATATATATATATATATAAATTTCTTTGTTAATTTTTGAAAGTCATATTAAAAATAATTGTTTAATTTTTCCATAAAATATGCAACATTACATTTCCTCTTTTCAGTAGTTTTCCAATTTTAACTGATTTATTTTCGTGAAATATGCATTTAGTTTTTAAAATTCTTTTGGTTCTTACAGAGTAGAAAGCTTTCTTTATCAACGATATCCATTTCTTATCTTTCTTCTTATTTATACATCAGAAGTGGCTTGACAGATAAACAAATATCCTTTTTTTAAAGTTTATTTGCATTAAATCCTACTTCACCCCGCAATTGTCCTAATCAGGTAATAAAAACTCAGATAAGGAAAGTCGGGAGAAAATAAAATGAACGATTTACTGCGTTCTGCGAAAGGAACCATATTTTATTTCTCATTAGTAAGAAATCTTTTAAAGATATTATCAAGAGAATTATTGTTTGCCACAGAAAATACAAACTCGTGAGAAAATATTTGAGCTGAAAACAGTTGACATGAGAATGGCGGCTTTTTTGTAGTTTATTTTTCAGTCAGTAGCGCCACTTGTTAAAGAATTTAGTAACTAATTGTGAAATTAGGTGATAATAAAGTCTCAGTTTCTGAAGTAGAACGCAGCAAACCAACTTTTCGCTTTTCTTATACTGATTTTTCAAATCACCAGGTCCTTTAAAAACACTCGAAATAACTACATAAGTGATCCCAGCTTTCTCTCGAGCAGGAAGGTAAAAGATATTTTTTCTTGCCATTGTAAATTACTTACAAAATTTAATGGTTTAATATTTTCTGAGGCTTTAGACTTTTTAAAGAATGCTGAATGTTTCAAAATATTATTCAGGGCTTTGAACTTGTACGAGGGTTGCTATTTATATTTCTGGCCTAATAATGAAAAAACAAACATGTTGGATGAAATTGGTTTTATTGTTTTTCAAAATATTTTCCATGATGATCGATACACTTTTGCATGCGTTTGAACCAATTTTCAAAGCACTTTTTCCAGTCCGATTGAGGTAACTCCAAAACATGCGTTTTGAATGCATCAACCGCTTCTTCGGGGGTCGAAAATCGTTGTCCACGTAATTTATTTTTGATGTGTGGGAATAAGAAGAAGTCATTGGGTGCCAAATCAGGGCTGTACGGCGGATGACCCATCAGTTCGATCTTTCGCTCCGTCAGAAATGCCTTTGTTTGAGTCGATGTGTGAGAGCTCGCATTGTCATGATGAAGAATGATTCGCCAGTTCTTCTGCTTTTTTCGAATTTCTCCGATGACTTCTGGCAAACAAATGGTCGTGTACCATTCAGAATTGACCGTCCTGCGTTGCTCTAACGCCACTGTTGCCACATGACCGTTAATTCCGAAGAAACAGGCAATCGTTTGTTTCGATGTGCTTCTTCCTCGACAACTTTTGTTGGTTTTGCCTCGGCTTGGAAGACCCATAAAGTTCATTGCTGTTTTGTTTCCGGCTCATATGCATAGATCCATGATTCGTCACCTGTGTAGATGTTATACACAGCCTTTGATGTACCTTGAACGTATTTTCCCAACATTTCCTTGCACCAATCGACACGAGCCTTTTCTTGAGCGTTTGTCTGATTATGCGGGATCCAATACGAACAATTTTTTTTTACGCTCAAATGTTCATGCAATATTTTATTGATGCTAGTCATACTTATGTCCAAAGACGCCTCTATCTCACGGTATGTCACATGACGATCTTGCTTTATCAGTTCATGCACAGCATCGATCTTTTCTGGCACAACAACGGATTTTGGACGACCTGCACGGGATTCGTCCTGGATCGAACATCGACCACGATTAAATTCGTTATACCAATTTTTTACAGTGCTGTAGGATGGCGCTTTATCGCTGAATAAAGAATTAAGTTCATCGAAGCACTCTTGTCTTGACAATCCACGTCGAAAGTTATGAAAAATAATGGCACGAAAATGTTCACGATTCAATTCCATTTTTTGAAAGAGAAGAACTTTTCAATTTACTGTCAACAACACAAATGAAGCTATAATGGTAAATCGTCTGCTGAATTTATGTTTAAAAATATCAAACTTTCGATTAAAATCATCTGCGGTCGCTTAGCGACACTTACTGTTGCCAAGGCCAGAAATATAAATAGCAACCCTCGTAGTAATATAATTATATAACAAAGCGTCCTATCCATCTCTATTTACACCCTTACTTGTTTAACATAAAATCCAAAACCAATGTTGTGAAAGGTACACCACCTTTCAAAATCGGAACATAAATTTCATAATAGGCACATGAAAGCAAAATGACTGTCACAATAACAAATGGAAAAAAATATTTTGAAAATACGTACAGAGAACGAGAAAAAAAAGCATAAAAACAACCGCAGCGTTGTTGTATTTTAATATAAATAGGTTTTTTTTTATTTATGACAATTGTTTGCTTTTTGTATGTTCACACTTAATATTTATTTCACATTTTGCTTAGAAATTGTATCACAATTTGGAATGTTTCATATTAGATCTCATTAAATCTATGCTAAAAAATAGCGCTTCTGGTGTACGAATTACAATAATAAGCCCGTCCAATTTTTTTTTTAAATGTTTATACTCAAATGATATTATGCAGATATTCAGGGATAAACATTCCCAAAAGATTTAACCAGTTTCAAATTTCAGTGAAGCAGAAAAAAGCTGATATGGAAGCAGAAATCCGAGACATTGAAGTTAAATACGAAAACATGCAAGAAAGTATTGCAAAAAAGGTATCGCACCCCCCTCTTTAAAATGGGACATTGTGTATTTAAATATTCTAAATCATGTTTCACAAATATCAGAAGAGTAAATTATTTAATACATGAGAGCTCACCCCCTAAACAATGTAATACCGAAGTTTCCTAAATGGGGGCTCCAACCTAGAAGGCTTTTGTCGAACGAACCATACTAATTACTCAGTACTTCCTCGTAAGAGGACCTATAATGATAGCCTTCAAGAATAAATTCTTTTATAAAATGAGATAAATTTTTAAAAAATTATTTGATTATCCAGTTAGCTCCTAAAACAATCCAACTATACAAAGAAAAAATTATTCTAAATAACTTTTAATTTAATAATCAGCTTTTCATTTGTTAAATTTCAACTTAAACGGTTCGAAAGGTAGAACTAAATATGTTAATTACTTAGTGCTATTTCTGAATAAATTTAGTTATACTTTCTGAGAACAAATAAATTTTTTTTATTAATTATTTTTTAGATGAATGCCGTTCTCTAAGCATGGGGAGCTGCCACAATTTAGAAAATATGGTCTTGATTCGATAAAATATGGTTTATTTGAATGAGAGGACGAAAATTTATTTTATCCTATCTCTAAAACTATCTACGCGAATCAAAACAATTTTTGCGTTCATCTTAAGTTAATCCTATGCAAAAAATATTTTTTAACTATTATTTAATGTTTTTTAACATTTTATTTGATAATAAAAAAATTTAATCATAAATTATGATTAGTTTTACGTCGTATTAGCTTATTAATTAATTTAAATTAATATTAAAAAAAACCGTAATTTTTATGAAAATACAAAACCGTATATTTAACGAAATCGACCGAATTGCTCAAAAGAAATTAAAATTCATATATGCTACTCTTTAAAATTTTATTGTTTAAAATAATTTAAAATAAACACTCTTTGCCTAAAAATAACTTTTCGGATATTTTTTTTCGAATATATTATTTTTGTAACAAATACTTTATATATTACATTATTGTGTCACATGTTTTGGTTCGCAATATGATAAAATAAAATCTATATAAAGTGCAAAAATTTTTCTCCTTAATTTTAATAATTTGCTTAAAGTCTCATGTCTCCTAGTTAAATTTTTGAGTCATATTTTAAGTGTCATAATCTTAATACGCTGTAGAAAAAAAGTGCAGTGGGTATAAATGTAAATAAAGAGGCAAATCACGAACCTAAGTAGCCTCTCTTAACTTCCACGGTTCTTCTAGATTTTTTTTCTTCTTTTCTACCTTTATTTTATATTCCTTTTCTCAAATCAGTGCTGTTTTTCTGGTTAGTCTTGATTATGAGTGTCAATTTTCGAGCTCTCAAAACCCATCTATTTTTTAACCTAAAGCTAAAGAAGGTTTTACATTATCGAGCATATCTTTTCGTTTCAGTTTCTTGATATTATTCATTATATATATATATTTATTAACAGCAAAGAGAGTTATAAATAAAGTATTCCCTGGTGATCCATTAAAATTCCTATTACTTTAAAATTAATCAAAAATAGTTGTTACTATTTAATTTTAATTTATTTTATCATACTTTAAATCATTATATGACACGCAGAGGAAAAGACTCGTCGAAAGAGAAGTGCATTTAAGAGCAACTCACTTACGGCAGGAGATATTGCAGGAGAGAATTAGAGAACTAAAAGGTGAAAAGAAAATGCTACAAAAACAGCAGGTAAGTTTTAATAATTGTTCTCTTCTTGATTAAATACAAATACATTCTGAGGGAAGAAACATTTTCCTTAAATTCGAGGCAATTCTTCTTTATTTATTTATTTTCGTTATCAAACTGAATCAATTTTGCATTCTAGATCAGCTGTTCCCAAATGGTATTCCACGGAACCCTAGAGTTCAGTGGAAGGATCATATGGGTTTCGAAAGTTAAGAATTGTTTTCTAACAGTTTTGATTTTTGAAATCTGTAATTAAATTTATATCCATTTATAAATCCATTATTTATTTAGTATTTCCATTATTTTTATGAAAGCATTTAATTAAAACGCTGCCGACCGGCCTGTGTACGGGGCAGGGAACTGTCCTTGCATCAGAAAGGTCCTGGGTTCGAATCCCGGCCAAGGCATGGATATTTCTTTCTCTCTCTGTGTGTGTTCTATGTCCTTTCTCCTTTGTGTGTGAATGTGACCCGCCCTATAAACGGGTTGTGGTTGTGTGAATGGCATGGCAGAAGTCAATCCTGGCCATAGATGGCGCCACTGAAAAACAGGAACAATCGCATCCCCACTGGAAAGAAATACGCCCATACGCCAAAGGAAAATTATTTGAAATGCTTGTACAGAAAAAAATTTCAAAACAATGCTTTTCTATTAACAATATAATTAATGAATTATGAAAAGGATATGCATTAGTTAAAAACTTTAAAAATAACCAAGTTCAACAAAGAAGAAGTACGTTTCTCTGATAGCCATTCTCAATGTTTATTTTCTTTCGTTTCCGTTTCAATGGAAACCATTTTCTAGCACATTCATGTTCAATTAATGCATGCAGACTTGAAATATTTGTGAAAGAATATAGAATGTGTCACTTAAGAGAATTGATACTTGACAGGCTTGGTTTACTCGAAATAGAATGGAAAAAGCAGTTGCAAACGTAAACAAATGCTACGTTTCAAAAATCTATCAGGATCAAGATACCCACATTGCGTCATTTGCAGGTATCCCATAGAGTCCTGGAATAAGAGGAGCCTTATCCCATTGAGAATCCCGAGACTTTGCAAATCAAATAATCGGGACATAGCGGAGGAGGAAAACAATCATATTATTCCATATTTGGCTGGTGAATTAAAGAAAGAGACTAATAAGATTCATGCTTATTAATCTATTTTTACAGACTGATAAAATGTTTGACTAATAAAATTCTTGAAACTAGTTTTTATTCAGAGTTTTTAATTTTATTATTATGTATTGAAGTATCCTCCAATTTGATTTATTTATATATTTATTTTGAATGTAAATTTTGTGGTTTAGAAAAAATGCTTTATCGGAATTTAGAATCATTCTCCATTTGTGATGAACACTAGTGCCGTAGGAAGAAATATTAAAACAGGCTAACATAAACTAGAATGAACGAAATCTCGCTTTGCAATAGTATTCCTGCAAGTGACGTCATCTTAAGTAAATTTTAATAAACATTTGTCGATTCAGCAACCAATCAGGTTCCACACACACGCGACCGTCGCCAATAGCCCATTGTGCAGCTCTAGTGCGACGTAAATTAACAACAACAATCCACACACACGCGTGACGTAGCTTATCGTTATCCAATTAAATCTAATTTAAATAATATGGTTATACCTAATCACTTCACTTCTTCTCGCGTTGCAAGTACCCAATTAATAATTTTTAATAATTGAAATAAGAAAAATATTTACATTGACGTACTATGTGTTTTCAATGATAAATAATATATATTATATGTTTTATATAAAAAGATCTTTCACATATGCATTAAAAGGATTGTTTCGATTTCAGCAAATTAGGAATGATAAGGAGCTCAGTTATTTGCGTTGCAGTGCATTTCAGAAAATCTGAAATTGCACTTGTCACTGAATTAATCCTTTTCGAAGTAGAAATGTTCCGCAATGTTGGCCAGGGGTCCCCATTAGGGGGGAAGGTGGGCAAACGATGCGCCCACTTAAGGCTTGGGGGGGATTTTTACACTAAATAAAACGAATAGTTTGGAGTTTGGGGGGGGGGAATTTGGTCGAGAGAATTTTTTGTTTTTAAGTACATAAATAAAAGAAGCATTGTCATGTTATGAGTAGAATGCAAGCAAAGTAGCACTATTTCGAACAAGCTAACATGGAAGGGGAAGTTAGCAAATTTTTTTTTTTGGGGGGGGGATGAATGCGCCCAAGAGCTTGGGGGCCACTGATGGTGGCTTACAAAGATGATGCATTCTTCATTAGAATTACAAAAATCTATGTATTGAAATCTAATATTTCTTATTCATATGTACAGGCAAAAATGAAAGTCCAGCTGAGTTCCATTAGGAAGGAGATTTGTTCTAAAGCATCGAACTTCAACGAAGAGTATTTGCTGGCCAAAAGAAGTGCAGCTCCAAAACCACTACATACATGCACATATGGTAAGTACCCAATTGGGCGCAAAGTATATATATATATTATATATATATATAACCAATGTTTTGTGTGTCCAACTTAATGTTACACTTTGGTTTGGAAAACCTAGAAGACTTAGAAACGTGTACTTCCTAAAGAAAATAGAAAAATATACAAGGGCTACTACGAAATAAAAAAAATTGTAACATTTGATAATTAAGTCGAGAATTATTATTAACCGTTAAAATTGAAGGAAATAATACCATACGAGCCAGTGCCCGCCCCCCCCCAAGCTCTTGGGCGTATTCTTGGGCAAATTCTCCCCCCCCCAAACTATTCGTTTTATTTAGTGTAAAAATTCCCCCCAAGCTTTAAGTGGGCGCATCGTGAGCCCAACTCCCCCCCCCCCCTGGTGGGGGTCCCTGATACGAGCAGCTCTTCAGGTCACAGAAATGCAACTACAGAGCATGCTGAAAGGGCTATATTTGTTTAAGAACTTAACATAAAGTTGTTTTTTTTTCTTTGAAATTCTAACATTTTTGAAAATTATTGCAATTTGTGCTCATTTTTGGGAATTTTTTCTCACTTTTTTTTTAATTTTAAGTTTTGTTTAATTTCACCTCTCAAAAACTAAGAAACGTGAAAAAACGGAGGCGTGTTGTAAAGAAATAAAAGGATTTCGATGGAATGAAAAATTTTATTCGATAACAAATGCCGAGGAAAAACATACTAGCTGATCTACTTTCCGCTAAAATACATAGAATTGAAATTTAACTTAACTGTTAAAACCATTTTTAACGAGTAATTATTTTTTCTTCTTCCAAATTATAATCTGTTTGAAAGTGATCGCAATTTTAATTTTTTTTTCTTCAAATAATTATTTATCCATTGTTGTAGAAAAATTTATCTCTTTAGTGATTTTCATTTTATAAGTTTGACTTCAAAAGTAATAAAAAAATGAGAAAATGAAAAGTAAGAGAGAGATTAGATGTAGCAAGATATAATTTTTAAAAATGTATTGAAATTTTTCAAAATAATAATATTGAAGAGTGATAAAAGTTTCCAATGCGAACTGTTATGATATACCGTTATCGTTACAGATTGTTAACAAGTAAAATTACTTTTCGTTTATTACTTCGTATTGCGTCACACATTCTGAATTCCTAAGTTTATTATTATTTTTTTTATAAGTACAGCTGATGATTTTTCAAATCTAAGTACCAATCTAAGTAAGTACATTTCGTTACGTTTAGCATACTAATAAAATAAGACATAAAATTATAATAATTAGATATTTTACAAACAAAATTATCTTTATTATCAACTTAAAAAAAATATTGTATGAAAAACAACAACTGGGTCTGATTAGCATAACGAACAAGGGAGGAGTCAGCTAGAGATTATAAAAAGTTGTGATTTTGAATGATGGGAAATTCTTATTACACTTTTTTATTGTTCTTTTCATGAAATTTTTTTTAAGATCTTTTTTTTTTGTCACATCTGGCACACTTATTTTCCTACTTTTACAAAAAAAAAGAACAAAAAAAATATTTTAAATTTTTTAAATTATAATATTTTTATAAGCAATATATACTTTGGGGAATCGTCTGCCATTTATTTATTTTTCAGGTTCAGCGTTCAAGATAACAACTGCCCATCAAAACGCAGAAGCGGACAATTTTTTACCGTAAGTAGACAAAAAAAAATTTCACATGTTCATAAAGCCTCAAAACACATTTTGAACATTAACTCTCACTTTCAGCTTAACTGAGAAACCAGAGCTTGAATCAATGGAAGCTTTGCTATTCGATGTCGACTTCAGCAGCAGCCCAGCCGAGTAGACATAGCGATACATTTGTAATACGAAAAGAATTTAGTAAAATAAAAGTTTGCTGCATTGGAGTTATTCTTGGTGTATAACTAATAATGTATGTATGAAAATGATTTATTATAGTCCTGTTACAACTCATTAATGGCTATTAAACACTTTTAGGTTATCCAATAAGTTTATCAACTAAGTACAAGTGAACCACAGCTATACTAAGCATTCAACCATACAAAATAAAAATTATTTATAAACAAATTTATCATAACTCAATTTATTATTGGAAACTTATTTCGTTTATTCTAAACAAATTACTTTTCACTGCCAACTTAACCATTATACATTGAGACAGCTGATATTGCAAGGCTTGGTAGTGATTATACTCAGTAGTTTTTGGTTGATGCCCTTTCAAGTACGAAAAACAGCATTTTGCCATAATTTCCTCTTTAAAATTATTGAAAACAAATTTATCATAAACTCTAAGTCGGTTTACCTATTGGGCTGTTTGCAAAGTAATTTCGTTTAGTCCAAACAGAGGACTTTTCTTAGCTAACTTAACCTTAATCTGCATTATCATTCTATATTTTGACAGCTGATATAGCAAGGTTTGTTTGAGAATCAACTCAGTAGTTTTTGGCTTGTGCCCTTTCATATATTTCCATACTTGATAGGGCAAGAGAAAAACAACATTGTGGCATAATTTCCTTTTTTTCTAATTGAAAAGGTAAAAATGCCTTTCAAGCGAGAGAAAAAATTATCTGAAGTGCATTAAGAAAATGCATTGACAGTAAGTCGAGTAAGGAAAAAAGTATTTAAACCAAAATTTTGAAATATTTTAAATAAATGTATGCGTTTATTCTTATTTTTTTGTATGGAAAATAATTTTTTAAAAGTTTTTATACTTATCGTAAAATAATTACTTTCAAGTCCTTTACTTCTTAATTACTTTTCATACATTTTTAAGTTATATAATACTTTATGTTGACCCAAATTCATCGTTTTCCCCCTTATCTAGCAATCGTATGAACTGGCCCCATGAAAAACAATTAATCGATTTCCTATTGTGCATATAATTTACTGCATTTTAAATTTTATAACAGATCACTGTTATTTTTATTAAGCTATGAAATTAAGTTACTATTTGTAGATACAAAAATAGAATTCATTGAGGTCTGTTATCCCCCCCTCTTCAAAAAAGATTTCTCTCTATTTAGCAAAAGGAGATTTTTTTGTAATTTTGAATTTTTATTAATATTATCAATTCCTTAGAATAACAGACAAGAAAATAGTAATTTAAATAGCATACTAACATGTACTAAAAATGTAACTCCATTCTTTTATGAATTATAACAACTTTTTATGAATTATAAAATTGTTTAACAATGATCATAATATAAACAACATTCATATGAAGTATTTTCCTTCTACATCAGAAAAATATTTTCATGGAATTTTACAAATATTTCCATTCACTAAAATGACATTTTTAAATATGAAGTCATTTATTAGCAGGACAACATTTATCGCAAGACACATTAAAAATACAATACAATTTTTTTTATTTACCTTGAAAATAATTTAATAATTACAGTCAACACTGAAATTACATATTTTATTTAGATATGATTTTCAATAATAATATGTGATACACATTCATGTGAAACTGAAAGAAAAAAAAAAAGACATCTCTTAAAGAGAATATCTTCATAAATATGACAAATAAATAAATATATTTTTTTAACAGGAAATTAAAAATAGTAATTTTTAGATTTGGGGTACATTACAGTACTGAACTTAATAGTTTCTGATGATGTTGTCACTATACACTGTCTCTATTTAAATCATATTGAAACTAGATACAAAAAATTTTCGTAAGCTCATATATTTTCAAAAAATAGATCACTATTTTTTAAAATTATTATATTATATTCATTAAATGCAATAAGAAAAACGAAATAAAGTAACAATGACATACATTAATTCAACAAGGAAAGAAGTAATTTTAATAACATTCTAAAAAAAAAAGGGGGCAACTCCTATTATTTACTTAAAAAAAATATGTTATCATCAGCCCACCTTTCTACAGTTACAAGTATTTATGAGTATTGTCTAACTCTATTTCTATATAACTGAACAGTGAAATATTTAAATACATAAGATGAGATACGTCAAAAATAAAGGAAATAAAACAAAACAAATTGGAAAAAAACAGAACAGAATGAGAGACAGAAGAGCTTACCCATGTACAGAAAAAGGCTAGATAGTAAAAACTTTATCCCCAATCGAAATTCCAAAAACTTTCTGATTAGCTAGAAAACTCACATTTCAACTGGAGCTCTGTGATTGGTGCAGAAGTAAGTTAAAATTGCTTCCTAAATAGTACCAAATTTTTAACTTCGTAAAAAAAATTTGTAAAAAATTATACACTAATTAAAGTAACAGTTTTAAAAGATACAACAGCAGTATGAACTGTGAGAATTTTGAAAAGATGGTATTTCCAGAATTTTCAGGAAATATATATATACTTTAAGCAAATAGTAAGTACAAGTTCAATCAATTAAAATGATTTCTTTTTCTCAACTTGCTGATGCATTTTTTTTTTCATTCAGCACGTAACAAGTTGCGCATGTTTAGCAGAACTACAAATTTGAGCAGTTTTGACAAATATCTGTTAAAATTTCTTTGTAGGTCAAAGCATGATCTTTTCTACAGCTACATTATTGATTGCAGACATGTGTGTTTTATTAACATATAAAATTATAATTAGTAATTTAAAAGTAAAAAATAACCCTCTAAGTATAGTTTTAATTCATAAAACTAAATGATTGAAGATAGAGTTTGATAATACAAGAAACGTTAAATGTTATGCTGTTCTAAATCTAAACAACATTACTCATTTACATTTCATGTAAACTTTATTAAATAGGGTTTGAATTAAATTTGATGGGGGGAAAAACAAAGAACTATCTATTGGGTAGCCTAAAAGAGGACAAACTGCTTGAAAAATTACTTGCAATTGTAAATGCAATTTTTACTGGTTTAATAAAATACAATTCAGTCTTTTGTAGTTGAGGCACAAATTCCTAGAGCTTTGATAATTAATTTACTCAACTTATTATTCACACAACATTAAATCCACAAGTCTGCCTATTTGTCACAGAGCTGAGGCTATTGTTTGCTTCAAACATATGTCAGTGTTCTCCCTAAGTGTTGTTTGAAGGGCTTCCTCCACTGCCTGCCCCTTAATCCTATAAATGTGCCCTCTTTGTAAAAAAAGGCACCATTATTTTTACAATGAATATTTATTCATAATCCATTTAAAAAAATTAATTCACTTCTTAAATAATAATTACACACTGGTAAAATTAGCTATGTTCATAGGTTTAATTTTGATAACTGTTACAAATATTTACTTTGATAGGATTATTCTCAACAAGTTAAATTTTTATAAGTTTCACTTTTTTCAGAAGAGGGATGTATGAATAAATTTTGCAAGAGTTTTTAAATTTTAAAATAATTTTTAAATAAATACCTTTTCTAAAAAAAAATCGCCTTTAAATGTTCAGTATGTTATAATTTTCTGATATAGAAAAAAGTTGCTTATTAATTAATCATTCTTTGTTTACTTTTTTTAAAAAAATCTTTAGACACAGAGATTGTCTTATAGCATGTATTCAATTATTTTTTAAAAACTACAAATATTTCTCTCAATGAATGAGGTTTACGTTTTGAAATATACACATAAAACAGTATAAGATGGTAATTAAAAAATTGTTGAGGATCAAATTCAGTTAT
The DNA here is from genome assembly GCF_982258835.1 of Parasteatoda tepidariorum. Lineage (NCBI taxonomy): Eukaryota > Metazoa > Arthropoda > Arachnida > Araneae > Theridiidae > Parasteatoda > Parasteatoda tepidariorum. The sequence continues at coordinate 32,499,367 of NC_141756.1, forward strand.
TGCATAGTATTACACATTTTGATAAATTTTACGGTGGTTAAGTGAGTGCCTTTTCAAAATTTAAACTGCCTTTTTCTGTGAGAAGCACCCTGCCCTTATTAATACCTAGAGAGAACTCTGTGTATGCAAAGATATTTATTTATATGTAAGCATTTTTTTAATGAAATACTACATAGCTTTAAATTTAACCAAGTCAACACATTGTTCACATCATTTCAAAAACATGCATCTGTCTATTTGCACTTTTGTCATATTCATGCTTTTGATACGGCCCAGAGGATTGTAGTTTTTTTAAAGGTTGACAAGATATATATATATGTATAAACATAATTTTTTGTCTAGATATATATAAGAAGAATATTCACTCATCTGTTGGATGAATCATCAAGATTTAATGCTTTTAGAGTCCACAAAATATGGGATTCCTTGTCTTTGGGTGGAAAAAGAACCCCACAATCGAACAACTTTTCATTCATCACTTCTTCAAACTTTTCAGTGACAGTTTTCTCAAACTCTTCTTGAACCTTCTCTATTCCGTGTGATTTCAAATTGACCAACAGTGCTCCAGAAAATTCTATCTCACCATTTTTAATTAACGACAGCACAGTGTGGCGAACACCAGCAATGAAAGATGTGAAATTGGCCAGGTTTTCTTCTGGTATTTGGTCTACGAAAGAGAAGTTATATTTAAGAGTAAACTATCATATTAAGAAATTATACAAATAGGAAAAAATAGTCATTTTACGAAGTTTAGTAGTAGGCAAACACAATTTCAGTGATAAAAATAAATGAAATGAAAAGATACAAATAGGCTAAAGAAAAGATAAGATATAAATATGTTTATATTACCTCTATTTAATATGAAGTATTTTGTATCAAGACACAGATCCCATGCAAATTATTTTCATTTTTAAATAGTTCATTATATGATAAAATTCTATAGATAATGCAAGGTTTCATAACACCAGGCTCTATTTACTTTCAGATGAGAATTCCACAAAAGTTAAAAATGTAAAATAAGCAGAATTAAAAAAAAAAACTTTTTAAGGATCTTAATAACATTTCAAAAATTAAAAATTATTTAATGCTTTTTACGGGGAACTATAAAATTGTTCGGTATTATTAGTCGAGCAACAATGACACAGTGATTAAAGCACTAAGCGGTCATTGTGAAAGAATAAGGCTCTATTACCAGAGATGGTTCGAAGCCCAAACTTTTTACATAAATGGACACTAATTAGTCTGGGAAATAAAAGCGACCGGTTAGCAATGTTGAACCCATTACCACCAATGTCTTTGGTCTTTAAATTCTGGAGATTTAATTTCCTATGAATATTATGAGAATTTGGAAAACCAAGGACTATTACAGGAGTGCTATACTTATTGTATTGATAATATACTTAATTAGATCTGTTCACAATATTTTACAACAAATTACATTTCATCACTATTTTTTAAAGGGAGAATTAATTGGAGAAAACAAAATATTCCTAATAAAAGTTTTTAATATCATTACAGCAGCTTCACTCTTAAAGTAATGTTGAAATAAATTATTAGCGAAATATAAGTATATTTAAAGGCATCAAAACTATTGTAAAAAAAAATTAAACGATTTTTTTACATATCTAATTCTTTTGTTAACAAAAAAGCTACTAAAGAGTTAATGAAATCGTTGTAAAACCTTTGCATTAATTTAATAAACACTGTGTAATTAATAACTATTGAAAATTTCTTTTTTTAACTAAACAAATTGTTTTTTTTTCTAAACTAATATATAGAGTAATAGGTAGAGGATAAAGAACAATAACTTTTTATGTTTTAAATCTTTAAAAACCTACAGATATTTTAAATTGTATTTAAAGCAATTCTATCAGGATATGGGAGTCAAAGAAAAAAAAAACTTTAAGTCAGAGGAAAAAAATAATCCATTGAAGTAAAACTCTATCAAAATTGTAATACAAAACTATTCAATACTGTTTAAATTTACAAAAAATTATTTACAAATAAATAAATAAAGGAATGACCTCGTTTTGAAAACACTACGTTCGAAACAGACTTTCGAAGAACTTTATCAGCTTGGTGAACAACATTTTTTGAACATATGGATCGGGCTTCAATCTAAACACAATAAAATAACTTATATTCATTAAAATTATTAAGTAACATGGTAATAAATTTCACATTCTTAAAAATTTAAAAACATGAAAAATAAAACTTCTAAAAAAGTTTAGAAGAAAATCCATAATAGACATGTAAAAAAAAGTTGGATTTACCATTACAAAAAAAATTAATGCCAACAAATTTAAATTCTTAATTTATATTACACATGGCAAGGTTTTATCTAGCAGTTTACAAAAACATTGCAACAAAATTATGGTCTCCAATTTAAATTTCGAAAGCAAAATATTGGAAAATAATAAGTTCAATATTAACTAAACATATGATAAACAAATTGACAAAGTTTAAATCATTTGAATCTGACGGGGGGGGGGGGGAATTAAAAGAAAGAAATCAAAATATAGGATATTTGTCCCTTTAATTTTTGAACCAATCTTTATAAATAGATTTTAAATCTTCCCAAGTTTTTTTACTGCACCTTACTATATCACATATTATGACACATTACTTTTTTATGTTACTTGCAAAACAAATAAAAATTTCTAATTTCTAAGAAATTAGATTTTTTACCTTCAGAAAAAAAAAAATCTTATTAGATTTTCTATTAACTCATTGAAATCTGAATGATAAGTTCCTAGAGTTCTGAGAATTCTTACGCATAGCCAAGAGAATTATTGAGAAACCACTTTTAGATTTTTTAATCCAAAAAAAGTCTAATACTATCAGAAAAAAATATTTGATTGCCCAAAAGAGTTTTGTCTAAAATTTGCACATCAATAAAGAATAAAAAGAAATTATATTCATGTGTCTTGAATCTCAAAAATAATGGCAATTCTAACACATGTTGCTAGGCAAACAATTGAAAAAATTCTGTACCAAATTTAGCTCAGTGAGCATGTCATTGCCCAAATGATTACAATATGTAGAAACTGATGGAAATGGGAAAAAAAAACAATTAAACCACCTCCATCTACATAAGCAACATGAAGTTCTCGGGGATATAACAAATATTTTGGAATTAATAAACATTTGTGATAACCTATTTCGTACAATGCACGTCATATGTTAATTGATGCATGTCAATTGACTAAAAATAAAAGAAAAGAAAATTACTTCCATCAGTTTAGTTAAAAGTTAGGTATTTTTAAACATTTTCTACTTTATTTTTGAACACAATAACTTGCATTTGTGATAACTTCACCCAACTATGATTTAATGAGCATCCTGACTTAACACAATAAAACTTACATTCCTGCTATAAATGTTTTCGACTGTATCAATTTTGCCAATTTACAATGATTTTTGTGAACTTTTGCAATTGTTGTTTAGTACTGCATATTCTTTACATTTACTATGATTTACATTCTTTTAGATTAGTATTTTTAAATCTATTTTAAAAAATGTATATGAATTTAAAGAACCAATTCAATACATTATTGCATAAAACTATAAAAATAACTATAGAAATTGAAAACTTATTTAGATTCTGAAATAAAAGCTAAATAATATTAAACTTTAAACTGAAATGATGATTCACAATTTTAAAGAATGATAAATATTATTTTCAAACAAAAGTAATCCAAACATATTCTGATTTAAGAGAAACTTTTAAAAAATACTCAACCTTTTGATAATTTTTTTCTTTTTGAATCAAAAATGATGACTTCATCTGATAAAAAAATATATGATGCCAGCTTTAAGACACATTATCAGATGGCAATATACATACTGTGTCTATAGAGACAAAACATGAATATGAGAATTAATATAGGTCTAAATGAAGAACAGGTAAGCTATTTTGTTATGTATGTGCAAAACAAGAAAAAAGCACAACCTTCCTTTTTGCCCTATTCATATTGTTTTGCTTTAGTCCATTAACATATACTTTACCTATGCATTGTATACAATGACAAATACTTTTCAGGAAAGAAAAGAGTGGCCACCGCAAAAAATCCCTCACGTTTCCAAACTAATTTTATCATATTTCCGTTTTCTATCACCAGTGATATAAATTTTATTAATTTTCAGCAATGCCTTAGTCTTATACATAATATGTATTACAAAACATTTATATTTGTTATTAAAATAAAAAATTAAAAAAAACATTTAAAATATAATTATTTTTGAATAAAATATAAGACAATTTAAATGAATTAAATTTCTCTCACTTTTGGGATAGTATAAAGTGTCACTTATAGTCAGGATAAGATACGATCAATCAATAAAGTGTTACTTATAGTCAGGAAATATTATTAAATATTTCCTGATATTTCCCTAATTTTTTTAGATTGATAAAGTTTTTAATTTTACTAATGAACTTGGTAGTATGACTTAACCCGGTTCTGCTCGTTCTGTGACCACCCTAAAAGAAGAATGAAAATCAAAGAGAACAGAACAGTGTACTACTTATTTATTTGCTTTCTTGCATTGAAAAAAGTATTACTGATTGATGTCCAAAAAAAGATTTGCTGTTAGCATTTTGTGGAAAGAGTGCTTGCGGCTAAAGAGTTTTTACTCAAAATTAAAAACATTTAAATTAGAAGATAAAATTAATTTACTAATGATCATCGCAGCCGAATTTTGGGAGTTGATTCTAAGCACCATCAATTTTCATAAATCCAAATTTGTCTGCAACATGAGACAAAGGTTATTAATGTAACTATACAGATTAATCTAAATAGTACCCAAGAACTTATGAGTGGGGTGTTGTTTGGGAAATTTTAAACAAAAACTGCCATTAGACAGGGATGTGTCATTTCTGTGCTTCTATTTATCATAACTTTAGACTGGGTTTCAAAGACCACAATGAATTCTGGAAAAAGAGGTAAACGATAGGATTTCAATAATTGCTTTGAAGACTTGGAGTTCACTGACAACATTGTTCCAATGTCGTCAAGATTTAAGGACCTTCAAGAAGAAACTAAAGATCTTGAAACAATTGCTAAGAAGATTGGTCTAAACATAAATGAACAAAAAAAAACAAACTAAGTTATGAAAATAAACAGTAAGACAAATGGTAAATTATTGGTCAATTCAAAGGAAATTGAAGAGACAAATACAATATTTTTAGATACCTTGGCACAATTGTTAGTACTCTTGGTAGCACTGAGGAGGGAATATTAAGGGATTAATAGATTAAAGATAGGACTAAAAGAAGGATTAAAAAGGCACTGGACCCATTCAGATAGCTTTTTTAAGTATAGAAATCACAATGTACACAAATATAAAATTAAAAATGCAAATATTCAACACAATAGTGAATTCTGTTCTGCTATATGGCAGTGAAATTTGGATGCCAAAAAGAATGCGAGAATAACATTGACCTGGTCACCAGTTGGAAAGAGGAGGAGAGGTCGACTAATTGGTCAATGAGAGAAAGCAGAGGATGAAGGGCCTTATGCACTTTTCAGTCTAAAGGTAATGCTTATTAATCTAACATGTAGCAAAATTTGCAAGTTTGAGGTCCTTATACTTGTTTAAATTTAAGTTTAATATTATACAATGACACTAAAAAAATTGAATAAATCCTTAAACAGTTAAGCCTGTAATCAAGTAACAAAAAAAAATCTTTACTTTTTGTTTTTGGCTAAGTTCTTTCAATTGAACTTTTAAAATTTTTATTAGAAACGTTTAACAAAGGGGTCACAGTCGTTTTTCACCATTTCTTTGTTTACTTTTAAAAAAAAAGATAAAAAAATAACTTGCAGATGCTATAATAATCTGCAGTGCCTGCTGTCATGCTGTAGGGTTTCTGCAGCTGAGCTAAGAAAGTCTCATGTAAGTCACAGTCGTATCCAATCATGAGAAAGAGAGATAACATTAAAATATGGTTCTCACTCCAAATTCTCTTTTCAGAAAAGTAAGAGAGAAAATATTTTTAACCCTCCCAAACATTGAGCCTTTGGGTCAAATTGTATGGAAATTTCTTTGCTACGCACTACTCTTCCATTGAATAACAGGGAGGAAACTGTACTTTTGATGCAGGAAAGCTTGATGCTAAAAGTTCGGAAAAGCCAGAACTAACGTTCAGAGGTATGAATGCCTAAACCTGTTGTACAATTTTTACTATTTTTAAGTCATAAACTGAATTTAAATGCTTAAGATTTTTGTTGGTCCAATAATATTTCAATATTGAGAATGTGAGTTAGAGTCCCCTTGCTGGCAGGCTAACCGTGGGAGGTTCTCGTGGTCTTCCTCTCCATGTAACACAAATGCAGATTAGTTCTATCAAAAAGTCCTCCACAAAGGCAAATTTCTCCCAATGCTTGATCCAGGAGTTCCCTTGTCTTCTGCATTGTGTTCAAAATTACAAGGCTACGGAGTTGAACATTAGTAGACGTAAACCTAAAAATTGGGTCGGCTGTTCAACAATGGTTATAAAATAAAATATTGAGAATTGACAGAATGTATGTAAAAATTACATACTTGTTATTTGCTTTTTCAAAAACGGTGAAAAACTTTAATTTTGATACAAAAAATACTTGCCAGAAATTTTATGATTTATAATACAGGCTTTGATAAATGCATTGGAGAGAGATTTTTACTGAAAGATGAGAGATTATTGAATATAGATAATTTTAGCTACACATTTATAATTTCAAAAATTATATTTCTCAAAAATAAATAAAATATTTTCTATATATTTCAATGTATGTTAAAAAAATGCAGTAACTAAAATAACAGTAAGCAATGGAAAATTTTTATTAACCTTATCAGACATTATCAGCATTTCAGCAGGATTTTTAGAAGCTTCCTCCATTATGGAAATTATTGGTTTCCTGCAAACATAAAATAAATAACATAAATACCTTAGAAAAAATTTATAAATATAACAGAAAAATTATCTTTCAATGACGAAAATCTTTTAGTTAAGTTTTATAAATTGTTTTTAGTTTGTGAATGTAGATCTTAGTGAATAAAATTAAAGCAAAGCAGACACAATAGGAATGATGTCACGGAAAACAGACAGGCTATTGTTTTAGTGCTATAACGATGAATCTTCTTTAGTGTGAAAACAAAAAATAAAAGAGCAACTCAGAAAAAATTACAAATAAGTTACAATTAAAAAGAGAGAGAGAGAGAGAGAGAAGAGATACAGAAGAAAATGGTTTTTCCAAATGTGATAGGTATCAACTAAATAATTAGAATTTCAAAGGATTTCCAGAAATCCTTAAGTGTTAATTAAATTCAGCAGAAAAAAAACTCAAAACTATAAACAGTAAAGCATCATAATTTTAAAACAGGTAATTTGAGTGAAAATTTAAGAGTACTACTTTTAGTTTATTCAGAATATGCAAGATCACACTAATACAAATTCTATAATTGAGGTATTTACCGAATTTCTCACCAGAGTGATCAGGCATACCATGCCTCTTGAATTTGTACTATAAGAAATATTCTCAGTGAAAAGCTCCTTTACGTTAAAGCTATAACTGTTGACCATGAGTCTAACATTATAGATTATATCTGCAGTAAATTAATCATGTAACTCAATACTCTCTTATTTGAATTTTAAATAATTTGATGGTGATACTATATTATCACAAAATAAGTCACAACAGTTTAAATAAATTTGACTAAATAAAAATAAACTAAACTTCAATGTAATTGAATATGATCTCCCACCTGCTAATCAAATTCTTTAACTACATAATACAGTGCATTCCTGAATTCATGGACCAAACTTCGAGGGGACAAAAGACAGAAAAATGTTACCATACGCTGCCAAAGGCACCTTCTAATTGTTAACTGGCAGTTCATGTTCACTTGACCTGGTACTTTTATTTATTTAAACTATTTAATTTTATATCTTCGAATGATTTGTTTCAAAATACAAAAATCCCTGCGTCTCATTATCATTTAATGATTGGGTGGCCAACTTAGAAAATTGGTTGGTACAACAGGCAGAGAATAGGCCATGGCCATCTCTAAAACATTTCTCTATGTCATTATTCTTTTGGACGGTTCAATACCCTGGTTGCTTTAAAATCTGATTTAACATAGTCCAGTCACTGAAAATTTGCACGTCCTTTAGCTCTACTACCAATTCGCCTGTGTTTGAATATTTAATGTGTGAGGGCTAATTACATTTAAACAGCAAATGTGTTTAACAAATTTCGTTCTGTTTAACTTTAGAAATTACATTATGTCAATGTCCTTATAAATTTTCTAATTTCTGTGTTTATTCTTTTTCTCAAGAGATTGTCCTCGTTGATTCAGTCAAAAATGGTTAGCAATGGTTTCTCAGACAGCAATATTAGCTCCTTCTTCTTTTGGCAGAGTCTAAGTTTCAGGTGCTTGGACCAACATAAATAGTTTTGTAAAGTAGTTAAACATTAATAAAACGAACTATTTTTATGGCTATTTAATTAAAATTCTTAAGTATAATCATTAGAAAGAAAAAAAACATAAAATGAAGAATCACATAAAATAAAGATAATTTACAAAAATATAAATATATATCAAATGAAAGTGAACGCCAGTCCATAATAGGAAGGCATCTCTAACTGCATTCAATAAAACTTCAGGTCTCTCTAATCTAACTGTTATGTGCTAAAATAAAATTAAATCAATAAAATTCATTAAACTGTTATACACAAAAGGGAAATATTTACAAAGATTCATTTTCTAGCTTGCCTGAAGAGTTGAAAGTTAAGGAAAATTTCTCCCATTTATATTTCTCAGGTTCAGGAAATTCCATAAATGTCAGCATTCTCTTTATTTTTTCCTCAGGAATACTGTATCCTCGGCTGGCATTCCTTGAAATTGCAACATCAAGAGGACAATCCAGAAATATCAGGCAGAACCCTACATTAGCTGAAAGGAAAAATTTCACATGTTTTGTTGAACATGTTAATAGTATATAAATCTATGTTTGGGAAAATTAGATAATGCAATATTTATTTTATCTCTTTTTAAACTTTTATAAAACAAACAATGAATTTTCAAAACAGGATTAAAGACATTTTACAATTAAGCATTTTTATATGGATGAAATTTAATGCAATGAACATGCATGACATAGAAATTGGATTTTTAATTTAGAAGTTGTCCAAAACTATAATTTAAATTTTCAAGAAAATGATGAGCTTTTTTGCATGCATAAATGGTTGCAATTTTTTTCTGATACAGTAAATGGACATTTTAGTTTCAGAAAGTTGAAAAGATATATTTCAGTTGAGCGCCCTAATAAACGCAGGTGACCTATGTAAGGCTCTTTAAAGTATGTACATTGTCACAAACAGTCACATACATTGTTAAACTTTTAAATTGATCAAATGCCAAGCTATCAAGGCCAAGGGTGGGCTTCTTGGTGAATGCAAACTTCCTCAATGATTCTGTATAAATAAAGACCAAGTAAGTATTCTTGCTTCCAATGTTGATTACTTTGTTAACAGACTAATAAACTTGATTTTAGATTCATACAGACTTCTAAAATTTCTATAAAACCAGGGGTGTGCTCAGACTTTTAACAAGGATGCTATATATGTTAGGGCCACAAGTCAATTTTTATAGAATAACAAAAAAGCATGACATAAAATAGAAATAAATAACATATGATTTAAAACAAAAAGAATCAGTTTTTAATAACAAAAAAGTCCTCATCTTATTTCCCAAAGATTAATTAGCAAAACTCTGGAAGAAATTTCAAACACATTTTTAGATATACATGGTATTACACCATGTCACATATTAAAAAATAATTAAAAAAAATTGATTCAATCAATTTAAGAGTTTTCAACCACCTCTAACTGTCCTTTAAAATATAAGTTTTGTACTTTATTTTTAAAAACCAATTTTTGCAATTTGTTTTTTCAATAAAAATGAACAAAAAGATTATCTGTAAAACTTAAACTGAAATGTGTGGTTAAATTCAATTTAAAACTTAATCTAAATTGGTAGAAATTAAAAATTTCATTAAACGTGCAACATTTTCAACCAAAGCTATGGGCAAATCATCCTCATATATATCCTAAAATTAAAATAATCACTTAAAAATGAATTTCATCAAATCTCAGAAGTAATTAAGAAATGCAAATAAACCTCTCCTGGATAGCTGGAACCATTCATACCGCATACTTCTGTAGTAAAAATTATCTTCCACAAGAAAAACAAAATTGCTATTTTTTGCTAAATTTTTATTCAAATTATTCAGCTTTTCAAGCAAAAGGTGGCTCCTTTCAGTCAAAGGCCCATGTATGATGAATTTTGAATTGAGTAATGAACTGATGAAATGTTCTGCTGCCATCAGGAGATCAGCTCTAAAGTACTTCCAACCTTTCAAAGATTTCATCTAAAATAAAAAAAAATATCTTAAACATTTTTCATTTAATACAAAACTTGTATTATAACAAAAAAGAGGAGAAAATCAACAGTCAAAATTCCCACATCCTATCCTGCGGTCAATTTCACAAAATTCGGATACAGCCGAAAATTTTGTAAATTAATAACTAATTTTATAGCTTCAAATGTAAAGAAATATATGCAGATATATTTAATACAGTGTTCTCCCTAAGCATTTTCAGAAGGGTGGTAGGCCCTGTCTGCCCTTTGATCTCTACAAATGCACCCTCTCTGACTTTTCTGTAAAAACAAGCTGGTAAAGCTTTAAAAAATTTTAACTTTTTTCCCTTTCAAAAAATATAGTGATTTTTGAGCAAATTTTGTCAGAATTAGGTGATTAGCGAGTTGAAACTAGCTACAATAGTCATTAAATTGCACGAAGAAAGTTTCTCAATTTATCTGCTGTTCATGTAAACTAAAGCCGCCAAAGCGTTGAAGCGTTTCTTTAAGTTGTAAATTTTTTTAAAAAAACATGTTGAAGTCTGTCTAGAGTTGTCTATAAGTTTTACCTTCTCAGTTAGTCCCCTTTCATGATTTTTTGTTCTTTTTAGCTTTTCGCACATCAGATGCTGAGAAAACATCAATTCGTAGCAATATTTTGACACAGGTACCAATTTGGAAATCTTAACATTAATTTAATTCTTGTTTCACTTCAAACAAACATTTTAAAAACTTTTACATGGTTATGCAAGTGTATAGCAATGGTGATTATCAAGTAACAAGGTTAAAAAAAAATAAAAAAAACAGTTAAGGATAGCTATGTATGTATATATATACATATAATATATTTTAAGGGTTCTTGCAACAATAATCAAAGGGGTTCACTTGTCTCTTTCTCTGGAACCCAAAAAAGATAAAAATTATAATTTGCTTTTAAATGTTATCATCGAATTTTTTAATGATGGACATTTCCATATAAATGCATACTCGCAACAAATGTAGCTGATTAATTGTCATTAATCAATAACAATATTGACACAAATTGAATAATTAAATTTTTGTTTAACATATACAGAGGTGATTGTGAGCCCAAGTCAAAATTCCGGAAAATTTCCAAGTTAAAAAAGAAAAAAATTTAAAGTGAAAAATTAGAAAAAAATTTAATCTAGGTTTTTCTAGGAGAAGTAACTAAAATTTACAAATATGTCTTACTTTCTTGAGTTTATGATTATAACTATTTACTGATAAAAAATGTATCTGGCTCTCCCTTACAAACAAAATAAACTGTGTTTTTAAGTTCCACTTTTGAAAATTTGATTTCCGGAAACTTCTGTGATCAATGATTTTTTGAAACGTCTGGACCTTCGATCTACGGAAACTTCCGGATCACTGTTAGCGAAAAATCCGGATTTTTTCCGGAGCACAATCAGCCCTGCATATAAAAAATTAACAAAAAACTAGTTTACAACATTTTCAATTTTCATAAATAACAAAATTTTGCTTAAGAATTTCGCATCAGTTCCTAAGCTAATATAATCACTATTTTTTGGCTTCTTCTGGGTAGTGACCTACAAGTAGAATCTAAAATAAAACAAGAATAGAGATGCTTGCAAATCCGTACCTGTTTGTGGAATTTAAAACTGCTATGGTGAAAAAATTTGGCAGAGGTAGTAATATGAAAATCTCGCAAACGTGAAGGGGGTACTTTAACACTCCTTAAGAAAATTTTTGTAAGTTAAAAATTCTTTCGTTTTTTTGGCAATTGTAGTTGGTCTGATTAGGTAGTGGATACTTAAGTATTGTGCCAATTGCCACTGAGCCATATGCATTTTAAACTGGCAACTTTTTACAGAATAATAGTTTCTCATTTTTGGCGATTTGAAATAAACAAATATAAATAAATCAAGAACCAATCACATAAAGGTAAGGTCATAACCCCAAGGTGATGTCATTGAAAGCAAAGACTGCAATCATGGTAACCAGAAATCGGATTTCAGCAAAACTGAACAAAAACTATCGCCAAATCAAGGGGCAAACGATTACACACTAGAGGCACTTACAACTTTTTTTTCCCCGAAATACTCTGAAGTTTAAACCAATTCTGGTATAAAGTAAGAAAAATCTATTTCGGAGGGTATAAGCCTTTAATTCTTTTTAACCTAATATGTCACTCTAACTGTAATTCAAAGTATCTTTCTATTAATGTCAAATAAATCTCACCATTTCTGCCTGTTCTTCAATCGGGCAAAGTTCATCCAGTATTATTCTACATAGTGATTTATTAACAGAAGCTATCGAATTCGATGTGTAAAGAGCATTTTTATTTTTCTCTATAAAAGAAATTAAAGTGCTTTTACCAAAGCCTATGCCTCCAGCAATTAACGTAACACAAGACATGACAAATATGTTTATTTAACTATCTCTAATGATTTTATTGACAGCATATAGATATTTATGTGTGACCGGGGATTACTTCTGCCCAACTAAATAATGATTTTTTATTGGAACAAAAATTTAAAAGTGCAAGCTTAGAGCTTTTTAAGAGGACTTATGTCATCCATGTTGGTATTTAATCGAAAGTATCGATATATAACTTTAATATAAATCGTAATTGTAACATTCATGTCTGATGTATCTAAATAACAATACGAAAACTGCATTTTGAATATTAATTAATATACGACGTAATGATTCCATTTGAATTTTCGTATCCAAGATTGAATTTCACAAACCTTGATATCACTTGCCTTTTGCTGAGTTTTCTACATTTTCAGACGATAAACGTGTAAATTTCAATGATATTAAGGAGATGATATGCAATAGTTTCCCAACTTGACAGACTTGATAAATAATCATACGATGGTAGTCGTTGTTATTTTCGCGTTATTCATCGCATCCCTTGGGAGATCTTTAGGTTTACATGACAGTTATGCTAAACTGTTGCTGAAATTATTTGAAGTATGTCTTATTATTTCCCCCCAAAAATAATAGTATTGTGTTTGTGTGCATAACAGTATCCGCGTACTTTATCCTCCAGTATTTTTTTAAAGTGTTGATTTTATTTTCATTTTACAGCATACTAAATTAATTTGCGAACCTTTTTTTTGGATGACATTGCTTTAATTGCACGAATACCACACTTACAGAGTGACAGACCGGCTAACTTGTTACGAGTTTATTTTTGTGTTTAGCAAAATTGAGAATATATTCAATGTAACACTAGGAATAAATTTCATTATTTTAATTACAATACCTTTTTGAATTTTGTGAAAAATAAAAACTAATGTTTTACGTACGCCTTTTTCTCGCCAATACTCACAGCCATAAAAATTTATCGCGATCTTATAATGTATCAAAAAAAATTCAGTAGGAACTTTTTTTTATTCAAAAATTTAGCTTTTATAAAAATAGCGGAACAAAATATCATTTAAAATAAATCTTATGGATGGTTTTAAACTTTAAATATGGAGTGCTTTTATGTTGTCACTTAACATTTTTAGCCTGAAAGCACTATAAATATATTATTACGCAGGGTTGGCATTTCGTGTAGAAGAAACCTATTTCTTCCAGGTCACTAAAAAGGTGACGGAAAAAAAAACTGAAATGAAATGATAGAAACTGAAATAATTGTTTGCTTACCAGTATTATGTATTAATTGTTGATCAATATTGTTTAAAAATAACTAACAAATGAATAGTTTAAATTTAAAACAAATTAAATGAATGGTTCAAAAGATAGAAAATTTTTTGCATTTAAGTTTTTTAACAATAAATTATTTGTATTTTATTGAGAATATTTGAAATCTTAAGCTTATATTTTGATTTATGTAATTTTATTTTTCGGAATATATATTCAATTCTAAATATGTACTTGTGTTGTTTACAATTTACTGAATATTCTAAGTAAAGGGAAGAATTCTGTATCGCTATCTACGCTAAAATAATTGCCAAGTCTTTGCAACTTCTATACAGTGGCCAGTAAGAAACTAAAAAAAAACGTCATAGAAGGGGACTAACTCAGTTTTTTTTTTAAAATTTGCAGGATTAAAATCTATTTGGAACCTTTGTGATTGTAGTTGATGTGACAAATCACTATCCAGAAATATCCAAATGGATAGAATTATCATTATATATATATACTTAATGAAATATTAATTCAAAAGTTATTTTGTTAAAATAGTTTTCAATTTATTGAATTGGTATTGCAAATTTTTTAAGACTTATATATTTTTTAGTAATTTCAGATATCAATTTTGTTTTTATTTATATATTATTAAAAAAAAAATGGTTTGTTTAATAATAAAGTTAAGCTTAGTTTTTCTCCCTAAGTTTATAATTTTAGTAAATCCTGAAGAAACTTCAGTAGTTATCAAATTGTTAAAAAAAGAAGTTTTATGTTTGATAATGTGTTGTGTAATATAGAGTTGTATACTAATGTTTGTGTTATGTTGTAATGTTATGTGTTATATTGTATATAACGTTTGTATTTAATTAAAAATTTGCCAGTATTCTTAAAATAAGGTTAGTTAATAAAAAGAAACATATATATGCAAAAAACAATTGTAGGAATTTAATGTGCACTTTTTTTTCTTTTTTTTTTTTTTTTTGTTATTTAAGATTTAAAATACGTTAAATCATCAAAATCTGAAAAAAGAGGGATGGGTCAAAATAAGAGGAGAACCCTTGATCTACTTTCAACAAAGTTATTCTTCTATTGTAATTTGATGTAGTTGATGTTTTGTAATTTGATTACCTTTTCTTAATCATGACCTTAAATTTTCCATTAATGTATTTTTCCCCCCTTCAACAAATGAATTTCGTCATGGATTATCTGTCCATTATCTATTTTATATTTTAACAGTTTTGTCAAAAGAAAATTGAAAAAGCTGAGAAAAGAAATTTGGATGATTCAGATGAAGAAGAGGATTCATCCAACGGCAATTCAGGTATCAATTATGTTGTGTCTTCTTTTCTCACTAAAATCCAGTAACTGATTATAGTATTTATTTAAATCCTTAAATTTCTAATCATGCTAATTCTTTGACCTTAATAGCCTTTTTTCCTATTCTCTGTCTGTTTACTTTTCTATCTATCTTTGCATCAGACATGGTTTCTAGCATCCATTTGATTGCATTGCAAGTGAATTCTGATTATTCTCTGTACCTTGAAGAAAAAATACAAATGTGTACATTTTTGTTGTATTCTGTTTGTTTTGAAACAATTAAGGAGAATCTGCTAATAGTGAACTTTATATTCAAGTTTCTAAAGAAACAGTGTACATATTAATGCAACTTTGTTGTACATATATTTTACTCTGATTATTTGTAATTAAATGGTAGCGTATTAAAGTCAGAGTTTAATATTAATTTATCAAAATAAATAAATTAATGTTATAAAAGAAATCATTACTAATGTAACTGCTATGTACTTATAATATAATTAGGTTATTATGTCCAGTTATGAAAGTTCATAATTTTAACTTTGTTTATGTGCAAGTATGCACTTTTATAAATATATATGTTAAATTGTTTTGAAAATGCAGATTTGAAGCTGCAAATAATTTACATTACAATTTTCCCATTTATGCTTAATTTAGTCAGTTACCAAAGTAAAAATGATTGAGTAAATGCCTGGAGGAATATATATGGGTTCCTCTATCCTGAAAAAGCTCAATGATTTTTATTTTACTCTTATTTTTTGTCTTCTTTAATTTGTTAATTTTGTTATTCAAAGATAAGTTACTTAGAGCTAGCACTTTTGTGATTAAATTCCATATTCAATCTGATCCTTTAAAGTTAAATTTTAAATATATACTTATATAAAATAAAAAATGAAAGGAAGTAATTAATTGGTAACCCAAAAATTATTTGCCTTCACTCTCAAACATCTTGTCCCTTTTTGTTATAAATGTCCTAAAGCTTTTTTGAATATAAATAATTTAAAACAATATTCTTGAAGTAGCTGCAAATTTAGTAATAAGTATAATTAATAAATTAAAATAGCTTTTCTATTCTTGAAGTAGCTACGAATGTTGAGGAAGAAAGAAATCATCTAAGTTGTTGTAATTTGTCTTGACCTTTATGTAATTTGTCTTGACCTTTAAAATGTTAGTTCCTGATTATTCTCTTAAAGTTTAAGCTTTTTCTTTTTACCGAGTAAAAAGTTTTTTCCTTATGCTATCAAAAGGTAAATTAACATGTAGCAAAGAAAATTATGTACTTTACCATGTCATCGATGCAAGTATTGTATAGAAAAATAGTCAGCTCTTTAAAAAGTTTTTTAAAAAAAATTTGCCTGAGTTATGGTGTTCAAAAGATTGTAAAATAACGAGACCGTAATATTATGATTTCTTACTTGGGTTTATGTTTTAAGAGAAAAATGGTTGCAATTTTTCTCTTAGAAATAAATTTTGTATTCTAGGTTATGAAAGTGTTATTTCTCTTAGTATGACATCTCAATTAAGAGAAATTTACTTTCTCATTTTGGTGTTTGAAAAAACTTATTATATGATATATTATTTAGTGATATCGAGAGAAGTAAAGTTGGTGCCGGAGCCTCACCCAGAGGGTAACAATGGTCATTTGGAGGATTCTAAGCTTCCGCTAAACAGGACAGAATTTCATCTTGAGCACATTTTTGATTTTATTAAAGCTGGTGTCGAGGTGAGGAATTTTTTTTTTTACTAAAGAAAGCAAGTGTATTTATGTTATTTCATTATATTTTATCTAATGTGGGTATTAAAATGTATTCTGCTTATTTTATTACTATTTATCTATTTAAACGATCTGATAAAAGATATTTGAGTTAAAAAAATCTGCCTTTCTTAAATGACACGTTTTAGTTTGAAACAGTTAATAAAATAACTATTCTTTCAATGAGAGTATTTGAATAAGTAATGCCATCATTAGAGGCAATTAGAATATTATTGTATCATATTTCGGATCCATCTCCCTTATCAGCAAAATTCCAAAACACAATACTCCAAAACGATGTACCAAAAACACAATATAACAAAAACACAATATAACAAAAACACAAACAATGTACCAAAAACACAATACTCCTCTTTGTTTTTTTGTACTATTACTGCAGTAATCTTATTTCAGGATGCAATTTGAATAAAAGATAAAGCTTTGCAGAAAACAAATATTATGCTCGAATCTGTTTTACAAAACTTTGAATAAAATATTGTTAAGGGATGTTTCTATTTTCCATTTGGTATACAAGCTTTTAAACCTTGAAACTATTGGATAAAATTTTCTTTCAATTCTTTTTTTCCTCAAAATTTTTTTCTGAATCTATTTTTTCCCCCTTCATTTTTAAAATAAAGGGATTTTACTATATTGCTTTACCCTTCCTCTCACGACTCAGATGTTCCAGTAATAAATGAATGGTTAGTTAAGCTCAAAAGATGGAAAGATTTAATGTCAGATTCAACTATCCCTCCTACCCTGTTTCATTATAAATTTAAAATTAGATCCTGCCAACTTGTCTTCTACTTCAATTTTTTAACAATAGATTAGTCTTGCTAATTAATTTTTTTTTCTTCCTATTAGTCTGTTATTGAAGATGAAGTCACTAGCAGATTTGCTGCAGAAGGTATTGAAATATTTTGTTTTAACATTATGAAATGTATCCTAGTTATAGTACAATAAATAATCTGCTTTGAATAATAAAATTTTGTTATTCATTAGTTCTTTTTAAATTTTAGAGCTACCTGTTTGGAACCTTTTAACTAGGACTAACAAAAACTATCAATATATAAGGTAAAGTTATATCATTGGTCTCTTATTCATTTAAATTCAGCTTTTTCAAAATTCAATTTTTGTTTATTACTAATTTATTATAAAGCATGGACTGTAGACTCTTGAGTTTGTATAAATTTTTTCTAGAATATACATACGTATATACAGTAGAATCCTGATTATCCGAGTTACTGTGAACCACAACTAACTTGAATAACAGAAAAACTCTATTAAAGCAAAGAGTATAGCAAAAAGGAGGGGGGGAAAAGTAGTTATAAATGTAATATTTTTAACAAATACAAATTTATACGAGTACAACCACATACAGTTCATATTATAATTAAGAAGCTTACTTGAAAATACTTAAAGAGCATTTTTTACTTAATAAAGTCCTTAATCGATTTTTGTTTTAAATTACTTTGGCACTTTTCTGCAGCAAAATTTGGCCATTTTTTTAGGGATAAAAAAAAGTCTGTCTCTTCTTGTTCTATATATTCAATAGTACTTTCGATAGCTTTTAGTCCAATCTGTATGAGATAATTTTATATGTTGATTTTCATTGTCTTCATCATCTTCGCTAGATTCATTTTCATTATTGACGATATTAACGATCATTTCATTGGATCAAGTTGTTCAATTTCATTTTCCTGAGATAAATTCAGGAAATAATTCTCTGGAAGATAAATTCAGTTTTTTTTTCACTGTCCGTAGTTTTAAAAATAAAAAATAAACAAGATCAAAAAAATCCTTGAAATATTTTATAGCTATCGGATGAAGCTGAAACTCGGATAATCGGGACTCTGTATATATGTATGTGTTAGTGTATCTTTATATGAATTTCTTTAAATCCTATTAAAGGCAAAATATGACTAATCCCCATGTTTTATGTACCCAGTGTTTACTCATCAGACCTTAAAAAAAGTTTAAAAAAATTTTTTCTTTACTTATTTAAGAAGTAGAATGACTATCAAATGCTGAATATTTTTTATAGCTTTGAAGTCTTTTATACAATAAATTTTTAAAATCATAATTTATACACATAGGTTTGTTTGTAGTTATGTAATTTTGTAATTATTAATAATTTATTTATGACATTATTTCTGATGTTTTTAACTGTGAAAAAATAGAATTTACCTAAAACTTTATTTACATTTTAATTTTTAGTGTTCGACTAACATGCATTTGGGGCATAGGATTCTTTTTGAGATATTGTATACTTTTTCCATTACGGTAAGTGTAGATAATGGATGAATATGTTTCAATTGATATGTTTCTTGTTTTTAAACTTCATTTTTCAATTTCAGGTGTCTCATAACACTTTTTGGTGTTTGCTGGCTTCTCACTTGTACAGCCATCATAGGGTCACTTCCAGAAGGAAGGTAAAAAGCATTTTGGGATAAAAAAATGTTTCTAAATGCATTAAATTTTCATTCAGCCTATGTGTTTAAATTCATTTATGTTTTATACTTAAGTGCAATATATTTTATTTTGTATTTTTAATTATTTCATGTTTCATACAAATTAATCTATTTTATGTTTTGTCTATTGATTTAAATATTTTAAATGTTCTCAATAGTTTTTTTTTTTTAATTTAAAAAAGTTAATATTTATTTCTTTCTGGACTTCTAATTAGTTCGGTAACATAAATAATAGAGAAATTAACAACCAAGAAAATTCAGTTTTAGTTCAAGAAATCAGAATATATAAGAAATTAGCATGGTTAAATTCAAATGAAGTATTATAGGAATTAATGTTTCATTCTTCTTCTTAAGCACTAAAGCCGGTTACCGGCTAAACCCATCTTTACCCCCTCTAGATCTATTCATTGCTATATTTCTCAATTTGTTTACTCCGAAGTCCTTTAATCAAAGAATGAAACTGATTTAAGCAAATTCAGAATAAGACAAAATAAGAAAATAACATTTAAAATAATAAGAATAACATTTAAAATAATAAGTCGAAATGGAAACACGCTAAAAGCAGCTAAAACCAATTTTGTCTTATTTTAACAATTTAGAAAGTTAGAAACACAAATCAAGCAAGATAAGAATTTCTATAGATATGTATGTTAGCAAAAACAGCACTTCATCTGGAGACACACTGTCGTCAGTGGTTAAACACAAAACTGACTGTGCCCGAGGCCCCATAATAGATGAAATAAATAAGAAGAAGCAATTAAAAATTCAAAAATTGAAATGTAAATGCAGTGAAAAATTTATGATACACAAACACAAGTCAAAAGTACACAGACTTTAACCAGAGCTCATTCTAGGTATTATTATTCGAAAAGGGCATATAAAACTATTTGTCTCTCTAGTGTCTTGTGCAACTGTATTTTTGTTTCACAACTTGTGTTTTTAGATTTGAACTGGTTTTTCAAACCAATCCATGATAACATTTGTAAGCAAAGTTGATTCTATTTTTTATTTCAATTTTTTTTCATTGTTTACTATTGTACCTAATGATTTAAATTGAGCCACTTGTTTAAACTCACATTCATAAATTTTCTGTTGTTGCAAATTTGTGATTCTATTTATTATTGCAATGGATTTAGTTTTTTCATTTTTGACTGACAATCCTATGTTTTTTGCTGCTACCTCAAAATGTTTAAAGATGTTCTTTGGAATTTTATTTCAATTATTAAATTACTTGAAGTTATCAAAAGTTAGTTTTTTTTCTTCCTTTAATGACTCGTATGTGTAATAAGATTTTTATTGCACTCATGTCTTCTATTTTCATTTTCTTTCTTTTCCAAGAGGTTAGTACTTGTGTGAGAATTTTTTAATCTTTAATTACGAAAATTCAAGACCTTTATACAGCCCTAATCTTCTATTTACTTTTTCCCAATTTATTGTATTCAAATGGAGGACTTATACTCTGTCATCTGCAAGTAATTATTTATTTCATTAAAAAAAATTCTTACTCTTTTTATCCTGTTTTATAGTTAGGGCTGAATATTTTATTAGAAAAAAATTCTTCCTGCAAAATCAAGCAAACTTTTAATACTTTCCTTCATCTATCAAAAGAGAAAATGGTGCTATTGCAATGACATCCTTTTTCAAAAAGAGCAGACTTCCATAATTTCTTTTTTAAAACAAAAATGGTTTGAAAATTTG
This sequence comes from Parasteatoda tepidariorum, assembly GCF_982258835.1. NCBI lineage: Eukaryota > Metazoa > Arthropoda > Arachnida > Araneae > Theridiidae > Parasteatoda > Parasteatoda tepidariorum. Next base: position 32,520,628 of record NC_141756.1, read on the forward strand.
ATATATATCTTATAATAAATTTAATTTTACAGGTTCAAACGATGGATCTATTATCATACGAGCATTTTGTGCTTCAGAGTTTTTTCTTGCGCTTGTTCAGCTGTTGTTACTTATCATGATAGGTATAAAGCATCTAAAAACAATTTTTTTCTCTCTCTTTAAATTGTAATGTTTGTTTAATGAATCTCTTTTGTTGATTTTACAGAGAAAATAGAGCTGTAAATGGAGGTATATGCGTTGCTAACCATACTTCTCCAATCGATGTTGTAATTCTGCATAGTGATAATAGCTACGCATTGGTAAGTTGACCATATATTCCAGTGTATATGTATACTGCTGAAAATTCAAATATGAAAATTTCTAACATTAAAAAAAAACATACACAAAATTAAGGCTGCAAATTTTCTTAAGTTAAAAATATTTCACATTTTTTCTCTGGATATCATATATTTGTCCTCAGGTAAAAATACTATGAAGAATTTCAAATAAAGATAGCACCAAAGATACTAGACTTTTGGCAAAATGTGAATCAAATGTTTAAAATCTTTCAAAAAGAGTGGAATTTTGAATTCTCTAGATGTGGGAAAAGGATTTTTTGTAGGACTCGGCAGATGAAGAGGAAATAGAATCCATTGCTGAGTCCATTGCGGATACTTATGTCAACACTGCTAACATTTTTGAATCCGACACAGATGTTCTGGAATCGTAAAGTTTGTACAAAGAGAGAGAAAAAAAACTCTGGTAAAATTACCATACAGTGTGGTAAAAATATTTCTGATTAAAAAAAAGGATAATTCTGGTATAAAAATCAAAATATATGATATTTAAACTGTTCATGTGGTAGAGGTTTCCTGGAAACTCTGGTTTTAAAAATTATAGTTCTTATTACCACACATTCAATAAAAATGCAGATCATGTAAAAATTACCTAATTTTAACACATGTAAATAAATATTTTATTAATCTACCGAAATCATTAACAAAGGGCTGCAGTCAAAATTAACATGCTTTTTTTCTGTTCCATTAGTGCCAGAAACTTTGTAAATTTTACAATATTCTGGACCATACTTTCTTTCTAAGTGTAGCTTGATGGTATGTTTTAAAAGTTTTCAATGTGTTAAAGGTTTTGAAATATCTTTGAATAAATTATCTTAACTTTTTTATTCTTAATTTTTTGTTGAATATAATTTAGAATATTGCTTCTAAACAAACTTTTCTATGCAAAGGAAATATGAGAGAAAATAAAAAATTAATTATATATAACATATTAAAAATAATTTTAGAATCTGGTAAATTGATACAGAATTATTCATATCTATTTTGTTCATAGCACATTGATATTTTATATTCAAGGAATGTCCAATTTTATTATCAGTCTATAAGTGGATCTCATCTTTTTTTAACTTTGGAAGTTTGAAAAGTCTTACACCAGTATATACAGTAGGGAACCGATTATCCGGAACGATCGGGACCATCGCTATTCCGGATAACTGATTTTTCCGGTTTTCTGAATCGCTACAAAAAGCCGTTTTTTTATTGTTAAACCCAACTAAAAAAAAATTTGAAAATCTTAAAAAGAACAAAAAACGATGAAATAATACACTAATGATTATTTTTAAAATGATGGTGTGGTAAACATCTTTCAAAAAAAGAAAGAAAAATCCTAAAATCTTATGGGGAAAAAAACATTTTTTTTTTAAATGGCGGGAAAATTTATCGAACTTCGTTCCGGTTATTTGGTTTTCCGGTTTTCTGATTTCCGGATAACGGGTTCTGTACTGTATAATAGTAAAAATATGTGTTTCTTCTAAGTCTATGTTTAATGCTAAGATATATTTGGACAACTGCTAAAATCTTTGTCCATATAGTTTTATTGCACATGATATAAGTAGAAAAGCATGACTATTTGTATTAGATATAGTTTTTTATCTCTGTGCTCGATAATTTATACTTATTACAGTAAACGTTCTACTCTTCTGAGTGCTCAAAAATGAGCCAACTCTAGATTCTTGTGTACTAAAAATCTTTATTTTCTGTATAACCTTGTTTTCAGGGAAAAAAATTCCACATCTTAATTATAAAAATTTTATCGGAATAGACATTTATTAAAATAAATAATGATAATAAAAGGGATAAAAAAAGCTGTTGTCCATAATATTAGCAAAATTAAAATTTTATTTTGTAAGATGTAGAAACAGAAAATGTTAATTGTTTATCCTGCTGAAATTACCATCCATAAAAATCTTCATTAAGCACATTTAATATCAGTTGATTAAAATAAAATTTTGCATGATTAATTTAAATTTTTTTTTTGTGTAAAACCTTTAAATAGCTGGGCCATCAATTAAATTATTTTTTCTTATTTTGGTGTAAAGTATGCCTTATGCGTTATATAAATCCAGCAAAATAAGTTATCAATATCAGATGCAGTAATCACTTTAAAAGAGAGGTTTTCTCCATTAATTTCTAAATATTTTAATGAAAATTTTGAGGCATTTTTACTTCAGTCATATTTATTTCATGTAATAACTGTTTAAGTTAATTTATTTATCCAGCTTAAGGAAAAAATATGAAGGCTCTAAAATTATGTGAACCATAAAAAAAAGGTCATAGTTTGTGAATGACTTTTTGTTAAAAATTTTTTTATTATTTTTCAATAAGTTCTTATATATGATCTGTAGAAGTGATGCTTTAATTTTTCTAGGTTGGTCAAAGTCATGGTGGTTTTCTGGGAGTTCTGCAGAGTGGATTGGGAAGAGCCACATCACACATATGGTTTGAACGGGGAGAAGTGAAAGACAGAGAACTTGTACAAAGAAGGTTTGTACACCTTTTATATTTAAAAAAAACACTTGTTCAGTTTCTGATGACAAAAGAAGGTTATACTTTTATATTGTCTGGAGTGCAATACTTTCAAAATTATATACATTATTTATTGAATATAACGAATAACAGTTTCAAGTCTTGTGGCAAATTGTAATGCATTATATTAATTGTAAAAAAAAATCTAATTTTTTTATAAACTTTAAACTTGACTTCGTTTATCATAAGTTTGTGTATGGATTATATTTGGGTTTGAGGACAGGAATATTTAGGTGAGGTAATAATATTATATTCAAATAAATTGATTTTAAGAACCATGTTGTAATCTGCAACCATAACTGCTGAAAAAGCAAGTGATAATACCACAAGGATTTACAATGAATACTAATTCAGCCTGTTGAAAGGAGATTACTCTAATGTGTTTGTTGTAATACTATTTTAGTATTAAAATCATCAAGACTAAGGGGGGGGAGAAAAAAATCCCTAGATCAATTAATCAAAATCACTTGGATTTAAGATGAAATTGGTGTGAATGGAGCACCATGTTGAAAAGTAAGTACTCAAGTGAATAATTTGATTTCGCAAGTTCTAACAATAAAGTATTAAAAAATCGTAATTTTAAAAAATTTGTTAAAATTCTTACAGTAGTTTCCAAAATAAAAATAAAAAAATGGGTGAAAAACCATTAGGATTTACCATAAAATCAAATTTATAACTTAATAGGTCTAAAACTTTGACATCTTTATTGGCTTAAGTAACATCAGACATCTTGACTTTACAGGTTAAACAGTATGCTGGGTATTTATTTTTCATTTGTAGTAGTCGGGAATGTAGGCCATTTTAAACCATCCAAGTATCCATGCAACTTTTCCAAATTTCAGGAACCTTTATTATCAGGATATTTTTATGGTGTTTAAATGTCAGTCTGTAATTAGAATGAATTCATATTTTCCATCCTAATGTGTATGTGACATTCCCTTACAACTTTCCTATCTTGTTAGGATTATATTTCTAATCATAAAATGCTATGTGATTCTGGATTGTCTAGATGTAACCAACCTGTCATTGGAAATTCTGTGTTTTAACATTTTTGCAGCTTAAAAAGCATTTCATTATTTCTTAGCAGCAAAATAACTTAAATCCTCATTGGACTTTTATTCATGAATCTTCAGTCAATAAGAGCCAATATTTTTCCATTATTGGCTTTATATAAAATTGTTAGATTAACCTAATATTTCATATCCATTATTCAGCAAATGTCATTCCTAGATTGAATTGTCAATTTCCCCCTATATTTTACAGCTTTTTTTCATCCAATATCAGTCCTATATAGAATTGTTATTGCCCAATATTTAAAAGCCATTTCAGGACCAATATTAAAAAAATCTAGCTATCTTAATATTGGTCGCCCAGTGCATGTTCTTATTGCCAATTTTGAGCCTCACTGGCTCAAGGTAAGGATTTGTCGCTAGTGTTGTTTTGTGAAATATTTAATTTAATATTGACATTGTTTAATTATAATTTTCTTAGGTTACGAGAGCACGTCGAAGATGAAACTAAACTTCCTATTCTGATCTTCCCTGAAGGTTTGTAAGATTGATTAACATTATTTTCATTTACTGTGATTATTTTTAATATTCCTTTTTTGTATTTATTTAAAACATATTTCTTAAATCTTATCGATTTTGTGAACTACTAGGTGTGAAAGTTATTTTTAATAGGGTATATTTTAATAATGTTTCATCCTTTATTTTTTTTTTGTTGATATTTTTGGTTTTAATAATTAAAAAACAAATCATAATAATTGCTGATTTTCTTCACATTTTTATAAAATTATCAAATATTTAATTTTTAAATTTTTATGGCAAGGTTGTAATCTTAAATAAAACAAGAAGTTATGAAAATAGGGAATATTTTTCCTATTTTGTTATTGTTGCTCTTCCACAAAGACAAGCAGGGCTAAATGAGGTTCATGACTTTGTACACCCTAAAAATTCCAAAACCAGCAATGTATTGTGTTAAGGTCTTTATCTGAGGAGCCCTAGACTTTCAAGAATATGATCAGGTGAAACCTACCTGGTACAAGATTCAAGGAACTTAGTAACCCCAGTATGTATGGAAGATTTCAAAGGCCCACTGAAAAAGCAGTGAGGGTGGTTTGATCCTAAGTTCCAAAGAGCCTCCGAGATTATTTACTCTGATGCCAGCTGTGTGTTGGTGGAACAAGACAGTTAGTCTTATTCATGAGTTTACTTTTGGAAAAGGCTCCAAGTAAATGAGAAGTGTAAAAGATGCTGAGTCTTCACCTGCCTGAAACAAGTTGTCTGCAATATCATTGCCTACAATGTCAGTGCGATGAATCAACTGAAAGTGAATAAAATAGGACAAAAGGCATTTCAGTTTTTTTTAATATTCAACAACATTCTCTCTGATGTTGGATCAACTGGACTGGTGTTTAAATAACACTTCTACTCTGACTGCACCCAGATTTAATTTATTTCAGGACTTACATAATTGTGTCTATGCCTTCATGTCTGGCAATAAGCTCGCTTCATAAAACCAATCTGTTTATGATTCTTTCTGTTTTTCTTCTAACCTGATGCAAATTGCATTGCCAGATCGATCATTATCCTTTTTTCCTAGTATTCTAAACTATACAACTATTTTATTTAAAAAAAAAATGTTTTTTAATTCATTGGAATAGGTGTTGCTGCTTTGTCAGTGAATCTATTTCTTCTCTCTCTGGAACAAATTTTTTTTTTCTGTGTGTATATTTTATTGATTCCACTCCCTATAGGGTTGCTAATTGTCAATCTCAGTTTATCATTCTCACGATTTCAAAGTTTAACTATTATTTTTCTTTGAGTACTGTTTTGAGAACAGAAGACTAAATGTTTAGCTAAAAAAAATGTCCTATATGTCAGACATAGTTTAACACTAAATTGTTTTTACTTTGCACTTGAATGTAAGTTTGATGAATCTATGTTTTAATTATCATTTTCTTCCTTACTCATTGCGTAATAAAAACCGGGGGTAAATAACTTGAATGTACCCTTCCCCACAAGATTTTTAAGTGTGCCTAATCTTAGACTTATTACAAAAAATGTAAAAATTAAGCAAAAAAATCTGTGGTTACATTAAGTTATTTATAATCATTAAGTTTAAATAGCAAAAATCGTAAATGCAATGGAAAGGCAGAATTTAGACAAGATACTGAAATGAAGCATTGTATGTATTTACTACATTTAAATGAACCTCATGTCTTTCTACCCGCAATGCTAGAGTGTTATTTTCGCTGCTGAGTAACACATTGCTTTAATCTGTTTCATGAAACTGTCTCTTTTGCTCATTTCATATAAGTTAATTTTAGGTTATTCATTTGTATGTAGGCACATGTATAAATAACACATCTGTGATGATGTTTAAAAAGGGGAGTTTTGAAGTTGGAGGAATTATCTACCCTGTTGCCATAAAGGTAAGAAAAAAAACTTGCTTTTTATCCAATAGTTTTTCCTTACCAGATATATTTAATTTCTTGTTAAATATTTGCTATTTAGTATAATGAAATCATTTTTCTGTCTATTTTTTCACCTTCAAAAAAGTATCTTTTTTAAGGATGAACAATTTAAGGAAATTTTTTCTATGTATTATATTTAGACGTGAATAAGTAGATATAATGCTTATGGAAGTTTTCATAATTATTTGAGCTTTATTTTCTAGAATACATTAGTTTGTATTATTTAATGTTGTAATTAACTAAAAATGCATTATTTTTAAATAAAAAAAATTAACTTCATTGAGAGAAAGTACATTGATAGCCAAAAATCAAATCTAATTTTCCAATTTTTTAATGAAAATGTTTTTTGAGATAGAATTTCGGCAAGTTATGTAGAATTTAAGAGGTAATCAGTGAGCTTTCGTGCTTAAAAATCTGAATTTGAACGCTGTGAATTAGTGACCAATATTATAAATTTAGAGGACAAATAACAGCCTTGTTAAAATTACTATTGCCTCTAAAAGTCTTTTTTAAAAAGTAATTTAAAATATTTATTCAGTGATTTAGGCAAATGGATGACGTCACATTATGAATTTATTTTCGTTCATTAATTTTTCTCTTAAGAAAAAAATATTATAAAGAAGATTAAAAAAACAAAATTAAAATTGTCTAATTTCTTAAGTAGTTATGTCTTTTTCATATATACGTATTTTTTGCCTTGCTCATTTTGAACTATGTCCATTACTTAAACACTCTTTTTTAGGTGCGTCAGGATAAAAAGCTCACTGACGTGCTTTATAGAACCAAATATGAAGAAAATCTCTTTTTTTGGGGGGGGGGGAGTTAAATTCATGTTTTAAAAGAAATGAGAACTAATAATTCGTGCATAAATGAATGAATGTCTGTTACAGTATGATGCAAGGTTTGGTGATGCTTTCTGGAACAGCAGTAAACAGAGTTACATGCAGTATTTGGTGATGATGCTCACAAGTTGGGCTGTTGTCTGTGATGTCTGGTATCTCCCTCCTATGATTAGACAGGTACTGTGCAAACACATTTTTATGTATGAGTGCCAACTTCTCCAGTTTTTACTTATCATTTTATGTTTGATTTTGTAAATTTGTTTTACAATAATTTTGGTCATGAAATTTAAACAAATATCTAATACAGCACTAAAGTCCCTTGTGAGCCTTACAAGGGTGATTGTATTTTGGATGTACCCCAGAATTCTGGGTTTTTCTTATTATCCTTCTAAGTCTTGAAACTTGGAACATGGCATGTGATTTTTTTTTTGTGGAATTCCGCCTATCTCAAGACCATTGGTTTAATGACTGCCAGTGAGAGAAAGTTAGTTTGTAAGATGACAAGAATTAAAACAATTTTCTCGTCAAATAAAATAAAATAAAAAAATTTAAATTTTTACTTCCATGTATCATATAATAAAAATTTCTTTGCTATGTATTATTTATCTTTATAAAAATTAATTGTGAATATTTATTTTCAGAAAAATGAAAGTGCCGTTGAATTTGCAAATAGAGTTAAAGCAGAAATAGCTAGGAAAGGTGGATTAGTAGACCTAATGTGGTATGAATTTTCTTAATACTAACTATTAACAATCTAAATACAATAAAACCTCCTTTAACCCTAGGGACCGAAAAAATTGTTCGTTTAGAAGAGTTGTCCGCTTACAGGAAGGGTGTTAATGTGTTTCGGGAAGGTGTAATGAAGTTTAACACAGTTAATTGTTTTTAGAATATTTTCAAAGATGTAGATATAATTAAATAATTTACAATAAGTACAATTAAATAATTATCTACAAGGATATTTATTTAAACTTTAAGAAAGATAGAAAAGAATATATAAAGAAGTTAGGTGTAAATACATAATTCTAGATGTAGCTATTGATAAATTAATATAATTTTCCTATTAGCATAGATACTCAAGTCAGACATATGATACTGAAAAGGAGCTTTCAGTCCTCAGTCGATTTCAATTATTAGGTTTAGATCCCCTTACACCTACCTATCATTTGATAGGGAACATGATTAATACCTTCTTGAAAGTTAACCTCCCTTGATTCACTGTTCAGTCATGAGGACCTATGAAGTTGATTATTCACAATTGATCAGCTATCAAGTGTCTGAATAAGTGTTTCATTTATATGAACACATCAAAGACTATCTTCAAATTGATAAGAAAATTAAAGAAATTTTCAATGGGGAAGAAGCATTGAGAGCATTTTTAAGATGTCATTTCAACTCCAGGGGTCTCATAACCTGTGTGGTCCAGATGAAAAGATCAAAAGATGCCGCTGTGCGAATTATTTCAGGAGAGCAGTATCATTTTCTGTCCTTTTTTTTACAAGGATATAGGAAAGTGACAAGAGAAAGATTGATTCGTTAGTAGTGAAATAGCTTAACAATATTTTTAGTTATGGATAAGGCAAAAAATAAACCTGTTTCAAAAACGGCTAAAAGTTGTATTTTTTTCCTTGCAATTTATAGCAGAAATAGTTTTTTTTTCTTTAATTTAGAAAAGTAGTGTCCCGTTTGAAGAAATAGAAAATAACGTTTCAGGGCCAAAATGACTGTCCGCGTCCAGTTACGGGAGTGTCCGCTTTGCGGAGAATGTACATAATGGTTTATTTATAGAAGATTACCGGGGAATTAAAAATATGTCCGTATTGAGAGGCGTCCGTTTTGCAGGAGTGTCCATAACAGGAGGTTTCACTGTATATCAAACATAAAAATGCTTAACAATCCTTCAAATGAAAGTACTAGGGATGCTAGGATTAAGCTATCAAAGTATCCATTTCAATACCTAATAAATATTAGTTTGCTGAATTCTAATTACTTAGTGTTGAGTTATGGATTAAATAATTTTTGAAATTTCTGTAAAAAATCGAGCTATATGTATATTTTTATCTTCCAAGCATTGAGCCACTAGATATGCACCACTTTCGCAATGACTAAACACTCAGAAAGTTGTACCGTAAATTATCACATTTTATATAAACTGCATTAAGTAAAATGGATTTTTGTTATGTAGTTCATTAGCATAAATTATTTTATTTATGCTAATGAATTGTGAAAAATAAAAGTTTTATCTTTCTCATAAATCTAGATATTTTAAAGGGCAACAATTATTCCCAAGTGAATTTATAAATGTTTTGTTAATTAACTTAAATTTTACATAAAGCTAAAAATTTAGATAAGTAGTAATAACTTGTTACTCAATTTAGGCATAAACTCTTGTGAATGTAGTATTTTGTTATGTTATATATTTTATTTATAATTATAATATTTTGAAAGATTTCAATATTTAGAGTTAAAAGATAAAATCAATAATAAGCAGTATTACACACTAAGTAAAGTATTATGAAATTAGTGATTCAGATTATTTTCGCTTCAATTTTAATACCTTGTAAATGGGCAGTTTTATATAAATTGTTTAAAAGAGATTTTTATGAAGTTTTTTTGTTTTTAGAATGAAGGATTTTTTTCTTTTCTATTGAAGATTAAGCTTTGGGGCAATCTTTTTATATTCAACATGCTATGTTTAATAAGACTGCCAATTAGATATAGTACTTTGAATATAAACTAAAGCATAAAAATTATTAAATTTCCCAGATCGTTTCATACCTGCTTGATCAATATTTTTAAAAGTTTTTCATTTGAATTTGCTCATAACTAACCTTAGAAAATATTTTAATTTATGTATAAGCAAATGACTGCTTAGAGCTTTGGCAGTGATCATTGTACTCATAAAGAGAAAAAAAATTTAAAAATATCCACACAAAAAATAACACTATTACAAAGTTTAAAATATTAATTATAAAGCTGTCTAAAGTTATTTTACTTTTCTTTGAAAAAAACTGTCCTGGAAGTATTTAAGCTCTATAGGATTTAGTTTTTAAGCATTTTTCAGTACTCAAGTTCAAATTTCTTAAGTTAAATTCTATTTGTAAATGTTGCATGTATAGTTAGCAGCTTTCAGTATAACTTAAGTATAAAAAAATGATACCCTGAATAAATTTTGACTTAAATCAAAATGTATGTATTGATCTACAATTTTTGTTGAGTCCAAATTATGCCCTTTAATTATATACTGATACATATGTGTTCAAATTCTAAAAGTGAATACTTGATTTCTATTCAAGGGATGGACAGTTGAAAAGAATAAAAGTGAAACAGGAGTGGATCGAGAAACAACAGGAAGAATACAGTCGGCGGCTTAAATTTGACTGAGGATCTCTCTCTTGCCATTCTTTTTCTAAAACTAGTCCCCTCCCCCCTTCCATCAAGAAACCAGCCATTTGTGTTCACGATTGTAATTTAACAACCTGATTCGTTTTGTGAATGCTGTTTATACATTGCATTTTTAACTTTAAAATGATGGACAATTTTCGTCTTTCCTGTTTAAATTATGTATGTGTGTGTTTGTAATAGTTATAACTTTTATATTTATTGCATGAAATAAATGTTTTCTGATTGGACTACAAAACACTTCCTTCGTTTAATCTTTCCTGCATGCACACTTTCTCGCCAAATATTTTTCAATTATGGTGCGACAGTGTTATGAATGCACATGCTGTTTGAATATCCAGCATTAGATCTGCAAAAACAATATACTAAAGTAGCAAAAGTTCTTTTACAGAAAACAACTCAGTGAGTCTGTTTCAAATTATATGTTTTCTTTTAAATCATACTGCTGTGAAAGGGCAGAATGTAATAAATCAGCAATTAATTTATTACTTCGAAAACAATTTATATGATAGATTAAAGATTCTAAACTACTTGGAAAAAGCGTTTCAACAATCAGATTTGACTTTAGATAAAACTGAAGATTCATAAAATTTCTAATTTCGATACACGAAATTTAAACAGCCCAAACTTAATTTCTAGTGCTTCACCAAGTCAAAACTACAGATCAAAATAGTAAAAACAGATGTTAGGTTTTAAAGAGCTTGGTCACTTTAAAGAAGCAGAACTGAAATGTGTTTTACTAGCAACCATATTTAAGTATCTTTCTGGCACTCTTACACCATGAACTAGTTTATCTATGTGGCCGAAGTGAAGTGGCAAGTCAAAAGAATGGTATCTTTATGTCCACTTTAAAGCTGCACAATGGGCTATTGGCAATGGTTTGGGAAACATTCCTGAAAATTATCTGCAGACATGCCATTATCTTCTGCAGAGGGGATGACACCCCTCCTTTAATAAGCCTGGCATTTCAGGGTAGAACATTTTAACGAAGACAGATGCTGTACACCCACAGTCCCTTCGCAGGCTGATATTAGTGATCCGCCACCGGCCAGTGATACTCGACTTCGAAGATCTATTGAGAACAGTGTCTTATGATCTGTGGATCACTGTAGGACTAATGAAAAGATGTTTTTAATGAACAGTTATTTTTAATACTAATTTTTCTCTTCGTGAAAATTATGCATAGTCAATAATTTTCTTTTTTACATCACAGTTTAAGTGTTAATTTAACTATCCAAAAACATCAGTCAGCAGTTCATAAGAAGTCTGAATCTGGTTTTACTTGAAATTATACACTTCACTGGAATGGCTGGGGAAAAAAATATTTTTACGGTTTATTACTTGTTATAATTTGATCCGACATATCTTGCTCAGTTAGCACACTTTTATGGATCTCATCATAGATTGTCACACAGTAAGGAAATATTCCCCCCAAAAGGTGTATGTACTCATTGTAAAACGTTTTGCAATGCAGAGTTCATACTCAAAAATAATTTTTTCCTGATTGTTTCAAAGAAAATTGCAGGTAAAAAATAAATTAAATATTAACATTTTGGAGTGATAAGAATAAAATCTGAACTATCTGGATTTTCTATAGGGGAGAGTTGGATAAAACGGGATAGTCGGACAAAACGGGATACGTCGCCTAGGGACTAGACTATTGCAGCAATCTAGTGGACAACGACAGAAACATGTTATTCGACCGTGATTATATCATTCTCGGTGCATCCCGTCTCGAGATTACTATTTGATAGAAAGTTGTAGGTCTCAGAACTTTTTTATTCTATTTTCTCGACATTTTCTACATTTACGTGCGTTGTTTTTTACATTGTACTGCCTACATATATGGGAATAAAATTCCGGTGAGTATTAAATTTTATTAACCATTTATTTACCAATATTTTTATATGCAGTCTATCTAATTTTCTTTTCACATTAAGGCAGCAGCCATGATTGTTTCAAAAAGTGTCGGAGTCGGACAAAACGGGACACTTATGAGTTGGATAAAACGGGATAGAGTTTTTTATGTCCCGTTTTATCCACCTATTTATATGTAGGATTATTACCTTTTAAAATAGCCATATATTAATGTAGGCCTAGGCTTTTTGAACAACTTATTTATATTAGCTATATATATTTTTGAAAAATTTAGTCTCTTTACGTAGTAATGCAAAATTTGTTTATTAACGTTCATTATTAAGCATTTTATTTTCGACTCTAGGATTTCACATTTTCTTTAGAACTAATTGTAATGTATTTCTCTGATGAAGACTTAAGCTTTTTTATATATAAACTTCTTAATTTTCTGGATTGCTCAATTCTATCTACATAAAAGGAATTCTTCTCATTGTTTACTGAAGAATTTAAATACTTGATTATTAGAGTCTCTCAGGGATGTTGCGACAACAATGGAGTGAATTAGAAATAAAAGTGAATTAGACATGGAAGAAAAGTAAAGGATGATTAAACTACAAAAAAGAGCCAAGAGAATTGAAGAAAAAGCTGCTAAGAAATCTCTCTTAAGAGCACAAGGCACATCTCGACAACGAAAATTGCGGAAATAAGCCTTCATGTTTGAAAACTCATAGTCTTTAAAAACAAATGTAGCATCATATTTTTTTGTGTACTTATCTATAAAACAACAATCTATATAAAAATGTTTGAACAGTAAAATCCCATGAATATAGTTTATAGAAATATTGCTTCGCAGTTCTCTGTCAGTTAATTATGCTTTTCACTTAGTTTTATGCAAAAAATTAAACATTGTAAATCCTATCCCGTTTTATCCAACCCAGGTATGCTAAAACGGGATATGTAAGAGTTCGCAAATTAATTTTTTTTTCTATTTCACTGTCATTAAAATTAGTTTAAAATATGTTTTTTGTGTGCTTCCATAAATGTTGTAGCTCCAAAAAAAATAATGTATGGTTTTTCTTAACAGATATTCCGTAGTAAATAAAAACAATAATGGTATCCCGTTTTGTCCAACTCTCCCCTACATGAAAAAAAAAAAATAAAAATTCTCCCCAAATGCAATGCCTTAAAAGAATTATGATAAACTGGGGAAAAGCTCAGATTTCTATAAAACTTTTTAAAGGTAAATGAAAACAGAAAAGAAAATACTTTGTACTTACAGGGATGAGATTTTTCCCGCTAATTTCCGCTGAAATTTTTTTTTTGCCCAAGTTAAAATATTTTATGAGGAATTTAATTTTCTGCGGAGCAAAATTATTGAAGTCCTTATTCCTCTCTCTAAAGCAAGGATGGGCAAACTTTTTGGGTCGTGGGCCAAAAATCTAGAAAAAAAAGTTTGGTGGGCCGAGTAAAAACTTCTGAAATAAAATAAAGTCAATTCATCATTGAGTGCATGTCACTCTACATCAACTTTGCGTTTTTTAGTTGCCATTTTGGGATAAAAAATGTTTACAAATAACTCAAAAAGGCAGTAGCCATTTTATACATTTAATAATTTCACCATTATTTACAATGACGTTGTATGTGTGTAACCTTTCCATACGCAGTAAATTAAGTTAGAACTAGAGCCGGCAAAAAAATCCGTTCGTTGGAACTTAAAACGCGTAGTCAGTCTCATGTGAAGTACAATTCACCTATATTAGATTCCATATGTCTGCTCCTCGAGAAAGACAAATACTAGTTGGAGCTAATCTACAGCTATTCTATAAAGAACTTTTGCTTTCAACATTTTACCAGTTAAAGCTGTTTGTGCTAACTATTTTGATTAATTTATGTTTTGTAGAACAAAAATAGAGAAAGTGAAAAGGTCATCAGTACTTTGTTAAAAAAGAAATCAACAAAAATAGTTTTAAACAAAGTAGATATATTCGCCACTGATCGGCTAGTTAAAATTCTGTCCGTGGGCCGGATAAAATCTTCCGGCGGGCCACAGTTGGCCCGCGGGCCGTAGTTTCCCCATCTCTGCTCTAAAGTGTCTCTAAGAATCATTTCCTTGGGATAAAACTGGTTGGATAAGATTTTTTTTGTCTCTCGAATTTCAGCCTTTTTATCAAAAACTATGATTCTCTAAAAGTTTCGTTTTTTTTTTTATAATAAATATCCCACTTTTCTTTTAAAATTCAGCCGTTGAAGTAAAATAATTATATTTATTTACGATTTTCAAAGCTAAACAGAAAATTCAAACTACGTCCTAGCTGCTAACCCCTCCGCATTTTTACTTATATTAGCTATTTTCTCCGATTTCACGCACAGAAAGTAAGATTTTCCGTATTTTTTATCCGTCGGCGGGATAGCTCGTATTTTCGTAATTCAGACGTCGCTGCTTCTTGAATTCTGGCGTGAAAACAAACAAAAAAAGAGAACAAAAACAATACAAACAAGCCTTTTAGAAATCCCAAGTCCAGACTCAGCAAATATCTCGATTTTTATTCATGCGATTTTAATATCAATCATCGATTTTCGTATTTACCCGATTTAAAAGTTGCGCATTGCGATTCTTATTTACGCTATTTAAATATCGTACATTATGATTCTTATTTACGAGATTAAAAAATCCAATATCGTGTTTTGTATTTATGCATTTTTAAAATCTCGATTTTATTATCAAACATCGATTTTCGTATTTACCTGATTTAAAAATTGAACGTTGCGATTCTTATTCAGGCGATTTCAATATTGTATATTGCGATTCTTATTTACGAGATTTAAAAAACCAATATCGCGATTTGTATTTACGAGCTTTTAAAACCCTATGAATGTAGCAATTCGTATTCACGCGAGCTTAAAATCCAATGTCGTGATTCGTTTTTGCGGTTGTAATATCGCGCGATTTAAAAATTATGCATCGTGATCTAAAAATTACGCATCATGATTTGTATTTTCGCATTTTTTAAATTCGATGTAGAGTTTCATATTTACGTTATTTAAAAGCCTCATATCGAGATTTATAATTACATGGTTTACAAGTTTAAAAATCGCACTTTTTTTGTCAAATTTTTTTTATATATATATATATTTTTTTGATTTCCTCTTTTTTACTTTCTGACTACTCTCATCCCTGTACTTAGTTATAATTTGTTTAAACGATTCTGTACTTACAAAAATTTTAATTGTAATTAATCTAAATTATAGCCACTGTATTTACTAAATAATGTGAATAACCAATCAAATGTGATAGGTCCACTCAATCCATACTTTTTAAAAATCTTATGAGAATATTGAGTTTTTTTTTTTCTTTCTTAAAATAATTTAACAGTACAGAATAATCTCAAATCACAGATCTAATAAGATAAACAAGAAAACTTAATTACATTGTACAATTAGTGGATGGTTCCTCAGGGAAAAACATTTTAACTTTTTTCTGGAAACTAATTTTCCTTGACTTTTGACAATTTTCCTGATATTTCAGAAGTGTAGGAACTCTGTTCTTAGTGATAGGACCCATAAAAGCAAAAAGTGAGTTTTCTAAATAGGAAAAAAAAAATTAACAATTCATACACTATGGTTCAAAATTTTCTAACATGTTTCTCTGATAACTGATCAGAATTTATTTTTGTTGTACGAATACAACCAGTAGGTTAAATATGAAAAATATTTTGTAAAAAGGAAAAATACTATTTCACTTTAAAAAAACTGTTAGAATTACATGTTTAACAACTTAAGTGAACAATGTTGTTTAATATCGTAAGTTAAGTATGGTTTTTGTCATCCTGCCAAAGCATAGATGTAGGCCTGAAAAAATCAAAAATTCTTTGGCAGCAGTGATTGAACACATGACTGCAGGGGGTTTAAAATTCTGAATTACCTCTTGATTCTAAGAAACTCAGAAATAACCAAGTAGGAATACTAAATTATAGCAATGCTTTTGTACTCCCCTAATGCAGACCTGGTAACATAGTAGAAAAGTTTTCAGAAACAATGATTAAAAACAGCATGAGTTAGGATAACAATTTCAGAGGTACAAAGTGAAATCAAATATAATTCTATAAATAAATTCAAAAACCAAATAAGTAGTACTTTTTAATATAGTATTGAAACTGTAAAATTAATAATTCTTCAATCATATTTAGACTATTTTTGATTATTAAATCATGTTTAAATTAACCTTAGAGAGTTAATATAAAATAAACAGAACTACAGTCACATATCAAAGAACTTATTTAGTTATATTTTATCAAGATTTATGAAATCAGCATCTGTAACAGACACAACTTCAATAAAGTGAAATATCAAAAAGAGGACTCGAAAAAGGCGTCAAGGCGAAACGTTAAGGATTCACACCTTACTGCAGAAGAAAAAAGACAATTTTATTTATCAATTAGAAAATTCTATACTGAAGTGCTTTCTCACATTTAAAAAAAAAAATTTGCTTTTACCAATGAGGTTAATAAACACTGTGAAACTGCAAATATAACAATTCGGCATGAAGCAAAATTTGCTCCTTTTGAATATTTTCTTTCTGTTTTCTATTTCAGAGAAGAAAAGAAGCTAAATTGAACAGAAGTTTGCTATGTATCAGATATTCACTTAGTGAAGCAGTTCTATCAGTTGGATGCTGTAAAGCAGCTTGGACTCTTATCTGGTTTAGTGGTACAAAAAGTACAAAGCAAAACCATCAAAAATGCAGGCTATGCTTTTATTGCCTCGCAGCAATGTTGCTTGTGAGTGTGTATTTTCCATAGCTAATTTAACAGATCTTAGGTTTGGCTTTGCCAACTTTTGGAGGCACTTTTATTTGAGAAGATGAGTTAAGTTAATGAAATATGCTGCTAAGATGCATCGTTAGCAGCATATAAGTTATTCTGCCCTGTTTCAGTTAAACTTTTGAACATTTCTCTCAAAAATAATCAAATCTCCAAATACGCGCATAAACAACGGACCTCCGTGGTCTGCGATAACAGGAAAATATGGGGAATTAAAAGATTCACAAAGAGAGATTCTGCTATTATTACTTTGATTGGTAGATCCCAAAAACATTTCTTTAATGCTTCTATACTGGAGGAAGAAGCAACGCCATTTGTGCAATAGCACAATCCTTCCATATGCTGTATGCAATAATTTTGAGGTCTATGCGCAATTGAAAAATTGCAACATACATGATGGAACGAGCAGATGGGTATAGTGGTACGAGTAAATACAGGATATTCTACTAAATATTCTTTCCAAAACATCTGTGAATGCTTTTTGGAAGACATGACCCGATTCAAATCAACAACTAGGACTAGCGCCAGGCAAACAAAAAAGTAAACTCGGCAGGTTTGGGAGAAACATTTGTCACTCTCACCGTAGTTAGAAAGGTGTTGCCACTTTTCAGAAGCTGCACAAGTTAAGTGACGTCAGCAGTATACGTAACAGTAAGAGTGCCGAAACAAAAACATTATTCACAATTGGGAGGGGAAAGTACTAACTGTGAAAGCCCACTGGAATATGATTTTGTGACATCATCAGCAAAAATTAGCAGTCTGATTTATTTTCTGGACAAAATTAATATCTTTGCAGAGTACACTGGAATTTCAGAAGATCCTTTGGAAATTCCAGGGTAGTTACCAGCTGTGCTCTAAATGCAGTTTAAAATATTCTTAAATTACATTTTTTTATCGTAACAAAAAAATAGTATAAAAATAAACATTGAATCAAAATTTTTAAAAATATAAAATAAAATTATTACAAATTAAAGATTTTTCTAGAGTAGTTCATTTTTTTTTTCAAACTAGAATCCATAAAAATGTTTGAAAATCTAGACTTCAGATGTAACTATTTAAAAAGTAGTAAGCTACCAGGTTTAACATATAAATAAAATATTTAAAAAAAACTAAATAAAATATCAGACAATCCACACAAAAAACATTTATAGATTTATTACATACAACAGTACAACAAATTCGAGTTTTTCTTAATTTATACAAGTCTAAATGCAAAACTGTAAATGGAAATGTTGTAAAATGAACACATACAAAATAATTTGTGCATATCCAAATTGGTATTTTGTTTTTGATGATATTGGCCCAAGATGCTTAACACAACAGAAAATGAAAAATGCTCCAAATGAATTCGATGAACGGTGTCCTATTTTATGAGGTAATCAGATTCCTCTCCTTGAGGTGCTCAGTGATACTAGAAGAAGAAAACAAATATTAACAGGGGAAATAGAGATACAAAATTTGTAAATTTTATGTTTAAAAAAAAGTGTCAAGATATCAATTTAAATACCATACTTGTTTCATATTTAATACAATTTATTTAAAAATTTATGACTAAATTAGCTACCAATGAAGAATATCACACCTTTATAATAACTTATTTAAGAAAAACTTAGTTCTTATAAGAATCCCCAATTTAGATTTTAAAATCGTGTGAATATGAAATGTGACTTGAATTTTATAAAACACTTAAGTACAATTCATGATATTCAAGTGAATACGAATCAGGTTGCATGGTACCAATTTGATATTGTATAATTTTTTGAAAATTAGATCTTTTGGGGATTGAAAGGAAAAAAAGAGATTTGTCTAATAATGAGAGAAGTTATCTAACAGGAATTTGAGAAAAATAAAATCTTTCAGGACAATAGATACAGGGCAAAATTACCGTGGAATGAAAATGTGGAAAAAATTAGAAAATACTTATGAAATCGCAAAGGACTGCCTTGAAAAATTAGTTAAGAGATTTGAGAAAGATAAGGAATTATACGGTCGGTACAAGGATGTATTAACGAATCAGATTTGCTAGGGGATAGTTGAACCCATTGAAGTAAATAAAAGGGTTGAAACGAAAAGAGAATGAATTAAAGACAATGGTCATTGAAGTTGAAGCTATTATAAACTTCAGGCCATTGATGTTTGTCTACAGCAATATTGAAGAGCCTGAGCATTAACACCTGGGCATTTCCTCATAAGCAGGCTTGTTGCTTTCCCTTCTTCAGCTTCAATTCGATTAATTTTTCCCAAGTCCAATTTGAAACACAGAAAAAACACTTTAGAAAGAATATGGAGAAAATGGCAATCTTAGTATCGATTAGAACAGAGAATTGCCTGCCAGTCAATGTGATCCAAGCAGTGTCTTGAACCAACAGAAAACTCAACCGTCCTAGTGTATGACAAAAAACTTCAACTCATGTGGAAAATGAGTAACACCCTCAGCATACATCCTTGACGTGATGGAAAGACTCGAGACTTGCAATATTAGACTTTCTATTGGAACTACTCTGAAATGACCAGCTCAACTGTTATATCCTGTTGAACTCTAAAACAATGCAAAGGGACCTAGTTAACTGTTTATATAAGGATCCTTTGGGGCTGGAGGATGAAGCAGATTGACTTTTATTCTTTCGCCCAAGAGAGGGCTCCCTGAACTTTAATGTTTACTTCTTTGAAGACTGCAAGAAGATTTTGCCCCGATTGTTATTTTCCACTAGTTTATGTGTTAAATGTCATCCTTGTCAAATAAAATGACATCCTTGTCAAATAATGTCCTAAAATGACTTATCTGGATTATTACAAGTAAATAGTAACAATCTCCAAAATAGAAATGAACCAGGTTATATAGAATTTTTATACCTACATTTCTTTACGGGCAATTGAGAGGATACACTTGCCAAATCAGTAACTTAAAAAAATTTTGATAAAATATCCGTGTGAGCATCTATTTTCCAGCAAGTAAGGTTAGTTATTTACTTTAACTCTATTTTACTAACACTAGAAAGCAGCAGACATTAAATTTTTTTTTATTTACATAATTAAAAGGTAAGTTATACTTAATAAAATATTATGCAAAAAAAAGAGCTATTATTCATAAAAAGAGATGATTGTGTGAGCGGAAGGGCTATACTCACAGACTTATCTCGACTTGCATATCTTCTCCTACTTTAGTTGCAATTCCACTCAGACACTGCATGGTGAATTTTTTTATCTCTTCCTCTATTCTATTTGAATCAGTTTCCTCATAATTGTAACCTGCATGAACCAAATATATATATATATATATATATATTAAATTCTTATGACAGAATATATTAAAGTAAAATAATTCTGAAGGTACTAAGTAATAATTTTAAAAATTATAAAATAGTTTCTTCAACTAAAACTTTATCAAAACAAATGATTAACAACAAATTGGATCATAAAAGTTTGACTCTTCTAAAATTCGCTGTTCGAGGAACTATTTAATCAATTTGAATTAAATTATGCCATATAAAGTTACATTTTTAAAATTATTTAAACATTTGTATACACCTTACAGTTCAAACATTTTTTTAACTATTATTAAATAAAATAGTATAAATAAATAATTATTAAAAAATATTTTTTTTTTGCATAATTAACTATGGATGCATGAATTTTATAATTAAATGCAAAAAATAAAATTAAGGGGTTTTAAGTTTTGACTTCTCTCCTGACCAAATTATATTTGAAATAAAACTTTAACATTGAAAATCTCAGCTTTCTATTGTACAAGTCATCTGTCTTACAATACAAAAAAGAAATATATTAAGTCTATTAAAAACACTCCATTAATATAAGTCATCTTATTTAAAACAGGAAAACAAGTAAAAATGAAAAAAAAACTGGCTTCTCCACGTGTCTTTCAGGTCATAAATTAACAAAATTTAGAACTTAGCAAATAAGTGTAAAATTATTTCTAATAATGGATAGTAAAACATACAACCTTAGATAATTCCTTATAAAATCTATTAAAATTTACCCCAAAACTTTGTCGAAAAATAATTTTTTAAATAAGTAATACTGTTTGTCTACGATAGGTACTCTGACTGCCACAAAGTCTACGGCAGTCTGGTGCTATGGAAACAAGAAGAGGGCATTTTAGGGAGGGTAGCTTCGATGATAGCTTGTATGGGTAGTAGTATACCATTGGCTGACTCAGCCACCAGTAGGCGACTTATTTAATCTGATTCAAGAACTTTTTTAAGATTCGCATGAATATTTCTTTCTTACTTAAAATAATTCTCTCTATTCAATCGGTTGTTATTTTTTAAATACAAAGGAAAAAAAGGGAACAAATTCTGACATTAAGGTTTTTTTAATGTTACTTTTTAATTTTACGATATTTATTATGAATGTTCATTGATTGTTAGATGGTTTAATTTCTAAACTTGCACATTTTTTAAAGCAGTTAATTGCTTTTATAACTTGAATTTTCTGGAAAAAGTGAAGAGCTTAAACTTAATAACTCTGATTTTAAAAGGAGATAAAACTTTTGTTGAAAATAAAAATAGTTCACGTTATCTGTGCCGGAGAAATATTAAATATCTTTGTTTTTATTATTAATTTTTAAATATTTATTTATTTATTTTTTCTTTTTTTTTGCTTAAATTACGTTTTCTTATTCATATTTTATTGTAACCTGTATAGTTTTTTTCACTATTTATTAAAAACAGTTTTTATTAGCAAATTTATTTATTTCTTAACAACCAATTTACTATGTATGATAAATTTATAGATGAGTTATTTATGAATAAAACATTGAGCTGCTTTAAACAATTTTATACAATTTCCATACATATCCTATTTATCAATCGTTATTCATAGAAATAACAATTTCAATTTGTCATTGTATTTGGACAAATAGTATCGATGAAAATCAGAAGAGAGCTGAAGAGAGCATTTGTCGAATTCATCCAGATAAGCAAGTCCACTAAATTTCCTTCTCCTGCTTTTTCCGGGAGTGCGCAACACACCGTCTTCTCCTAAACAAGAAACTTCTCTTTTAATTTTTCTAAGTGTGAAGTCTGACACTCCAGTAGCCAGACATGCTCTTTGAGCTGGTTGTTGGAGCTTCATTAGCAAAAAACTCAAACACATTGTGCACAATTTTACGTGCTTGTGATTTCAAAACTTCACCTTTTTTAAATTTAAAAGGCATTTCTCAATATTCAAAAAAGTTAAAAAGAGGAAAAATAAAATAAAAAAATAATAAAAAAAATTAATAACACAAATAAATTTGTTGATTTTTTTCTCTAAAACAGAAGCTTTTGAAAAAGAGAAAAGATTAAAAAAAGGAATCGAACGCTGTAAACGATGTTTCAGGCGCGAATGCTCATTTCTCATCACTCTAGGGCTAATACAATAGACCGAAGAAAGAAGTCTCCTTTTCTCCCACCGAAACCAGTCATAAAGAGGAACCCCGCACCCCTACTTGAAATAATCATACCTCGTTACCATAGTCACCGACACCCCTCCAGACAAATGTCTTTCAGAGTACCTATCGTAACAAAGAGTACTATGCCAAATATTTGCTACATCTCTAATTAAGATTGAGTCCTAGTATGCTTTTTGCACAATATATGTAGAGATATACTTGTACTTTTTTAAGTCTTTCTCAATTGTAGAAGAAAAATGCATTATTTGATTACTTTCTGACAGAATTAAATAGCCTAAAAATCTAAATTAAATATGAAATTATCTATATAAACATTTTCACAATTTTCATTTAACAATTAGTACTGAAAGAATTGGATTTATTACTTAATATGTAATATTGAAATATGTTCTACTAGATTTAAAATCAATGCTAATACAATTGTATGCATATATTTTTCTTTCAATTTTTAAGTTAATAATGAAATAAGTAAAATATTTTGGCATTATTTGTGTCATTGTAGTTATTCCTTAATTAACAGAATTTAATGTAACACTACTTTCAATTAGGAAATTAGAAGTTTTTGTCAATTTTACCATGATTTATTCTATTATTCCAGCAAGAATAAAAAACCAAGCTACAAATCATAGAGCGTTTTAAAAAATTTAAACAAAATTCTCTAAATTCCATAATTTGAACTTTAAACCGTTTGATGCAAACCCGGTCCCATGAACCTCAAACCATCAAGATGCTACAGTATACTTTGTAGAACCTATCAATGTGAAAATGGTACAGAACAAAACAAAACAAAAACGTTTTTAAAATCTGATGAATCAGTACAGAGGAAGGTGTGATTGACCACATATAAACTAGTTCAGTGGTCTAATGAAGCCAGGGCAAAGTTAATTTACTTTATCTTGGCTCCAAAACAATTAAACAGGACTCGCGTTTTTGTAGTTTTCCTTTCCAAGTTACACAAATGTGGGTCAGTTCCACCAGAAAGTCATTCACAAAAGCAAATTTCTCCCAATACTTGATCCAGAAATTGCCTTGTCTACTGGATTGAGTTTAAAATTATAAGGTTATAGAATTGAACGTTAGTAGTCGCAAACTCAAGATTTATTCGGCTGTTCAGCGACGGTTATAATAATTAAAATATAAAAAAATAACACAATACCAGTGAGAAGGCAAGGGTGAGTTTGTACTTCTAAAGACATGAATGCATTTGTCATCCTTCTCATGTCTTTGATGGAAATCTCCTCTGAATTCCCAAAATCCACATACAGAACTTCATAGTTTGGAGCATAGTCATTCACAATAAGTGCTCTGTACCAAGCATCTGCAAGAAAACAATAAAAACATGAATACAAGCAATTTAAAAACCAACAATAATAACTGACTCTTAATGATTGTACAAAAGGATATAAAAATCTCAGCTATGGAGAAAACGAAAGAAATCAAGTAGGCTTTACAAAATATTATAGTTTTCATAATAAATATTGCAGACTAGACTACAAATTTTATATATTTAACAAAACAGGGTTCATACTCTAAATTCCTGGAGAAAAAAGTTTCCTGAGTTTTCCCTGACTCTTGGGAGCTAGGAATTCATATATTGGAGTCCTGGTAGAATAATTTCCCTTCAGACCTACAATAAGAGTCGAGCAATTTTTTTGTGTGCACCTATGGCAGGACTCTGCGATAGTGATAATTCAAAGCTGTCAAGTTGAAAATTCGTCCACCTACCTCTTCTACTTCTATGTCGAGGGTACATTTTTTTTTCTCGACGCCCTGATAACACAGATGTGTCAACCAAGCAAAATTAACATTCGGGAGTTCCCCTAACAAAAATTCTGATTTCAGAAAAGGAAAAAAATTTTAAGATATGCGACATTTGATATTTCTAATAAATTCTAAGTAAAAAATTTTTTTTAAATATAGGAATGCAAAAAATTTTACACACTAAAAGGAAACAAATTATGGAAGAAATTAAAACTTTAATCAAGTATGCTTTTGTTTAAAAAAATTTTTTTAATATTAAATGGAAATAAAATTCCCTTATAACTGAATCGTCATCAATGGTAAAATAAATTTTCTTGTTACTTTATAAAAATTTCACTGCTTCTTCGTACTTTTGCCCCTTTATATGCCTCAACACGTCATTCTTGCCTCCGTGAACAATTAATATATCACATGCACAATCCATTTTGAAAAAATATATAAAGACAAAATGAATAATGAAAATCACTTTGGTTTAGTAAACAAACTAGTTAACAGCAGTTTGTCATCAACGGTTTAGAAAAGAAGAAAATAAGAACAATTGACTAATTTCAATAAATGTGGCTTGCATTATTCTTTGAAAATAATACTCATAATTTACAAGTAATAAATGATACTTAATTTAGGAGTAAGCAAAAAACAATCTTAAAAATTCAATTTAACAGATACTTTTTTCAAAAAGTTTCATAATCTTAGGAAATTTTATAAAATATACGGGGAGAAAAAAAAAGAACTTTCAATAAAACCAGTAGACAAGAAAAAAGTAGCAAGATCTGCTAGCCAACTGGAAAATCTATTAGTATTGGGAGCTATGAAAAGAGAGGCAAAATTGTAGAGATTTTTTTTCATTCCTTACAAATATTAAAAAATACAATTCAAACTCCACAAGCCATTTTCAATGCATTTAGTTAAAAAAGATTAAAATTAAAAAGCAATTGATAAAAATAATTTCCGTTAGTTTCCTGAGTAAAATTTTAACATAAAATCCAACACAAACACAAAATAATAATAATAAAATAAAAATAAGTTGCAAACATCAGTTGTTTGATAATAAAAAAGAAGAGAGATCAAAAACTCAATATATTACAAAATGGAAATGTCAGATATTTCAATTTTAAAAAAAAACTTATTTGTTTCTCTAACAAAGTATAATTATGAAGATTGCAAGTTACTGATGAAGCAAGTTACGAAGATTGCAAGTTAGCAAGCATACCATACATAAAATTGATGAAATTGAAAAGTATAACTCAAAAGACAAGATGGTTTGTTTATTCTTAACAAACTTGGCAAATATGATATTTAATTTACTTAAATCTATGCATTATGCATTTAAAAAATAATTCAAGACATATATTACCTTCATATTTTGCTAAGACTATTTCACCTTCCACTGGAGGATCACCTTCGTAAGAGGAAATATCAGTAAGTTCATTGCAGTATTTGGTAATTTCTTGAAATAAATCCGTTAAGGCAGTCAAATCTAAAAAATATATAAAAATTACAAACAAGAATATTATTTTGGCAATTTAAAATACTAAGAAACTGTATAACACAAAACTAGAACATAATATTTAATATGAATATGTATCATAATATTGGATTTTAAAAATTTGTGAACATTAATCACGATCTTGGTATTAAAAAAAGTGTGAATACAAATTTCCTTATTGGATTTCTAAATTGTGCGAATATGAATCATAATGTGCAATATTTAAATCAGGTAAATATGAAAACTGATGTTTGATATTAAAATCGTGTGAATAAGATTCGCGACACAAGTGGATTCCAATGCAGTTCCAGATATCCATAGTGGTGATAATCTGGTGAATCAAAAGTTACAAAACATCATTTCAGATTACGGAAGTCCGTTAAAAAAAATTTGCTTTGAATTATGAGTTTTTGATTTATTGAAGATCGTGAACCAATGGTCTTGAGGTAAGCGGAATTCTACTATATTCACAAAAAATCTCCATTTAAAAGGAGATAAAATATCACTTAAACTGATTTTTTAATAAATACTATATGCAGTA
This sequence comes from Parasteatoda tepidariorum, assembly GCF_982258835.1. Classification (NCBI taxonomy): domain Eukaryota; kingdom Metazoa; phylum Arthropoda; class Arachnida; order Araneae; family Theridiidae; genus Parasteatoda; species Parasteatoda tepidariorum. The sequence continues at coordinate 32,547,089 of NC_141756.1, forward strand.
ATTTCTATTTAAGTTACATTTTTAGGCTTCGTAGAGGGCCAAAGAAAAAAAAAATATATCAGGAAATTCTTTTAGTAACAGACTACTTAAGAAATAGTTATAATTTGCCCTATTTAAGTATAACAAAGGCAATATGTATCACAAAACAATAAAATATACTATTTTTGATTTTAGTATTACATTAACAAAAGAAAGATTTAACAATACATTTATAAATGAAGCACTGAACAACTCATAATAGTTTGAAAGAAATACACAGACAAATTTTTCTTTATAATAATGTTGCATAAAGAAATAAACAGTATTAATTACTAGTTAATATTTCTACTTACTAAAATTTATCAACTAAAATTAAAATTACTAAAATTTATCTAAATTTGTAATAAAGTTCAAAATTTTCATAATTAAATAAGTAAGGATTTAATAACATCGAAACGTGAGCACGATAATTATGCTGCTCAACATTCTGATAGAAAAGTGACTTAGTGGAAGATTTCTAAACTCAAGATTAAAAAATTTTATATCATTTCTGCATTGGAATCTATCATTTCTGAAAGATCAATAATTGTGAAATTGCAAAACTTCTTCCAACAAGACTTGATATAGCATTTGCTGAAATAATAAATAAATGTATAACCCCTGAATTAAACACCATAAAAAGTTGATAAGACAAATTAATTCATTGAACTTAGTATTCTTCGATTAAATGACTAAATTCTCAATAAGTCTGGCATAACAAATCCTACGAGTAAGGCTATTTGTCTAAACCAATCTTTACTAGCATTATTAATTAAAATAAAAATATATTGGACCTAAAATCCCAAACTTTTCGTTCTACAAATTTGAATTTGTATTGCTAGTAAATGGAATCTTCCTTAGACATACAAAAATCAGAAATAGCAGGACAAAATAATTTTCTTCAGGAAAATCAGAACTACGAACCCTGCCTCAATCTTGTGTTAGTAAACTGTTCAACTGTTATTTATTGAACTCTTTATTTAAATCTATTTTCACAAACAGGATTTAATATTCCATATAATGTTGTAAGATTCAATATCGTTAAATTTTTAATGAGAGTTTCCCTAAGTTAACGTAATTCGTTTTCAGCTACTATATAAAGAGCATAATAATTTTTTAGTTGGATAAAAAAAAAAAAAACATATATTTATAACTAACAGTACCAAACAGAAACTTTTTAATAAAATAAAAATTTATGAGGTTCTTACTTGCTTCGCTGAATGGAGCACAAAACACAATTTGAGGTGAAACTACAGTGTGTATGATAATGTCCTGCTCACCAATTGGGAAAGGCACAGGTTTCATGTCACCATAATTAAACTTCTGAGCAGAAACATTTATCTAGGTAGTATAAATAATATATTAATAAAAGGGTATATTATGAAATCTTTTAAAAAATATAGCAAATCTTCGAAAATGGATTTGCGCAAGGTAATGATATTATCCGACACGTTGGTTAACAAGGGACACACAATTAAATTAGCAGAGGTTCCTATTCAAAAAGTACATTTCAGTCTCCACCCAGGAGAATGGTGGCTTGAAGGCAATTGTCCGGTATGGTTCACCGATGGGTCAAGGAATTGGTTTCAAATCAGGGGTAGGTGTTTACTACTCCAACGATGGTACCAAACTTCACTTTCCTTTTGGTAGTCATGGCACTGTTTTTCACACTGAAGTCTGTGCTATCATTGTCTGCTGCAGGTGGTGCATTAAAGGGGTTATCTAAATATACCTATTCACATATGCTCTCTAAGAGTCAAGTTGCTCTTCTATGACTACCAAGGTGTAAATTCAGCTCTCATTTAGTGTAGGAGGGCTTCTCAGTCTTTTGTGACCTTTCTACTCATAACAAGGTATACCTAAATTAGAAGTAGCTGACGAAGTAGCACAGGTTTGCTCCAGTGCAATTTCCTGGGGCCCTGAACCAGCTTTGGGAATTTCTTCAACATTATTCAGGGCATCTATATTCAAGCTCTATGGCAAAATTGTCCATGAGCAATGGCGCAACCCTGATGGTCAGAGAAGAGCTAAATTGTGACTGTCCTAGCGTGTGTCAAAAAGAGCTTAAGCTAAACAGGAACAGTTTGAGGAAGATCATTGGTCTTCTCACTGAACACTGCTCCCTCAGGAGGCACCTATACATAGTGGGTATTAAATCTGTTTTGCTTTGTTGAGGTTGTCATCATTAGGAGGAGACTCAATCAGCTGTAGATCAATTATTATATTGAATGAAGGTTAGCTATTACTAAGAAGTGTATATAACAGGGCTTCCACTTAATTTTAAAAGAAAAAGAAAATCACCTTTTCCAGGTATTTCAATGTAAATCCAGATCATATGTTATCCATACTATGAGATTTTTGATCTGACAATTTTGACTTTTTTTTTTTTATTTGTTATGTGATTTATCAGATTTTGTGAGCAAAAATATCATTGAATAAGGATGGAAACATGGAAAAATTTTTACTTAAATGTGGAATTTTTATAGCAAATAATTATAATAAATGTTAGAATTATTTAAATTGAACCTCAATAACTGATTACTGGGATCGACAATTCTAAGACAGGTTATTTTGCAGGTTAGTGTAGGTATTTTCCATGTTTTTGTAATAAATAAATAAAAAAAAACATGCAATTTTCCCAGCTTTTTTTAGTGAAAATAAAATTCTATGACAATTCCAGGTTTTCATGATCCGTGGGAACCCTGTTCAAACTATTTTCATTATCATTGTGGTACAAAATTGAAGGAATAAAATGCAGGAGAGAGAATCAAATCATGAAGTGTTAAACTATGAAACTGCTACACAAATAAATAGAAATGTTATCTTATTTTAGCAGTTATAGATTGAAAGCTAAACTCTGTAGTTATATAAAATTCAACAATATATTTTCCATATCATAAATTAAACATTAATCACAAATTAAGTAACGAAAATAGTTCTTTAAATTATTTATTATATAAAATATACAAATTAAATTAAAAAATATTTTTATAAATATATTAAACTTATGTTAGTCGGTTCAAAATGTCATTACTTATTAAACTATTAATTGGAATCTTTTCTTACAAGTAGTCAATATATATAGTCATAGACTTAATATTCTGTTTACAATAAATCAGTTACAATGAATCAATTTAATCGGAACTAAATACTTATAAATGAAGTGTTTCATTAAATTTGAAAAAACATTAAAAAAATAATCATTTTGAGAACCCCTAGTTCAGGGATGGCGAACTAATGGCACGCGACACAATATTTTGGGCACTCCACCGATCACAATTGTTGTTACACTATGAAGAATATGCAACAATTAAATTAAAATTCACAAAAAATAAACAAAATAATAAACAATATTAATAAAAAAATTAAAAATTAATGCTAAAAAAACAATTAATAACCATAAATTAATAATTAAAATTCACAAAAAATAAACAAAATAATAAACAATATTAATAAAAAAATTAAAAATTAATGCTAAAAAAACAATTAATAACCATAAAAAACAAGCTAACAATAAATAACTAGCAAAAAAAAATTAACAGTCCTGCTTAAACTAACATCTTCAACCTAATATAAGTTATTTGTCATCTAATCTGCAACAACAGAAGTCACACTAATGTTACTTGAAAGTTGAATTATGCGTATAACTGAGATATTGCAAAATGTATTTTTTTCAATGTAAATAAAGAGTTTTAAGTTGATAGTATTTAGTATTATTATTTTCTCAATAATCAAGAAGTCAAAATTATTTGACGGCACGTCTATGACCTCATTAAGCAATTTTTTTTAGAGAAAATGGCACATTGGTGTATAAAGGTTCGCCACCCCTGCCCTAGTTTGTCATTGTTAAAATTCTGCAATCATTGAATTATTATTTACTATAACTAAGATTTTTAAACTAGCATTGAGTTTTGAACTTCAATATCTACTTAACACATTCAAAATTACTTAAAGAGTTGTAGTAGCCCAGTGATTAGAGAATTGGACTCCGATACAGATGTACCAGTCGTTTCTGGAATCCTCCCCCCAAGACCCATCTCGTACATGCAATATACATGTTCGTAAAGTCTTGTGGTGGGTTGCTGAGCAGAACCATGGGTACAAGCAAGCATCTGGAGAAAAGTTCCTTCTCCTTTAGATCTATGTCTAAATTGAAGAAATGGCCTCATAATTGAGATCCCCTCTGCAGAGAATCAAAATTGTGATGGCATGTCTTCAATCATCCTCAAGGATGTTTCCCAGACAGTTGCTAATAGCCCATTGTGCAGCTCTAGTGCAACGTTAATTAAATATCTATCCACTTCAAAATTACTTACACAATTTATATTAAAAATAATAAATATTCAAATTTACCTCTTTACACAGTGGTTGAATTTGTTGAACAGTTTCAAGAATTAATTCAACAACTTGAGGTTCATTACTCTCTGGTAAGTTTTTAGCCAGTACTGTATACTCTTGTTCTAATTCAATAGCTGCTGTTAAGTTAGGAATTTTAACGCCTCTGCAGAGAGGAGGATATTTAAAAAGCTTATCACTAAAGTACTGCATTTTTTCTTTGGAAACAACTTCACTGTTGCCATAGTCAATAAAGATAACTTTAAACATATCACTGGATATCACTTCTTCCACACTACAACGATATTGTATGTTATCGAGGCTACACCGAGCAACCAGCAGTTCCCCAACTTTGGGTTTGTGAATAATACCCAAGGAACAGGTTTGCACTTCTTGGGACAGTTCCTTCAATAATGGAAACTGATCAACAACTTGTACAAAAAAGACATCTCTATCACAATGGCAAAACCTAACTTTTATCGGAGTTTGCATTGGCAGATACAGTTTTTCAAGCGAGTGTAAAGTGTATTGAGTTACAACTCGAACCAGAGGAACATTATCTATTTTTGACTCAACTTGTACCACATACTCTTTTCCAATTTGAAATTGCGTATCAGAATTTATTAAAACTTTAATGTTAAAAAGGGGAAATGAATTGAATTGTTCAGACATGTAGCAGACATCAGAATAAGGAACATCTTCTGAAGTGCCTTTGTCAACAAATAAAACTCTGCAAAACCCTGGTCTAACATTTGTCACTTGAATGCAACCACGAGACCAGTTTTTATCGGCACCTTTTACAATTACAATTTCATCCACTACTGGAGCATCAAAAATCTCCTCGCCTTTAAATTCCTTTAATAATCTGTTCATTTCATTCATTCTATCAATATCTGAATTCTTTATCAAAAAGTAATATTTTTCACAGGAATTATGACAATTTACGAGTGTTAAATTTTCCTCTAACGTACAAGATTTAATACTGCTTATAGGAACAAACTTTACAGATGGCCGCACTTTTACAATTTGGATGTTATCAGACGCTGTACCAATGCACTTGACTGTGTACCTGGAGTCTATAGATAAGCATGTTGTGTATTTATTCAAATCACTTAGTTTAATTGGAATACTGAGCATAGGAAGAGAAGCATATATTGGAAGTAAATAACAAACATGTTTTTTGTTGACTTCCTCTGTGCTGCCATAATCAACAAAAAAGACTTTTAACAAATCATTCCCGCAATCCTTTTTTATAATTCCTCGATACCATAAACCATCCTTTGATTTAGCACATATAACCTCTCCTACTTTAGGTGAATGCTGTACAGCATCCAGATTTTCAGGATTCTGCAAACTGGTCATCATTTCTTTGAGAGAATCCTCATCGGACACTTTTTGAACATAATATAAATCACTTTCTTTGTAACAAACAGCCACTTCTGTGGGCAAATCGGACAATAATTGTGTAGGTATGGAAGTAAAGATCGGCTTTTTATCTTCCAGCTCTACAATTTTGACCAGCTGTATGCCTTCGTCAGATAACTCCACTGCCTGAACATGGAATGTGGTTGCTCCGTTTTCTACAAGCTTCTGCAATTTTTCTGGGTTAGAAAATCTAACAGGAATGGAAAATATTGGAAATGAATTAATTTCGGAGGGTAAAATTCTCATATTTTCAATACTTATTGTTTCTGTGTTACCGTAATCGATAAAGCAAATTTTACACGAACTTGAAGACGGGCAAACCTCTTCGACGGATCCTCGGTACCAAATGTCATCAGTAAATTTGGCACACACAACACAGCCGACATCTGGCAATTTACTCAGAGACTCAAATGCTGCAGCAGATAGCAATTTTGCTTCTAAAGATTTGATTCTCTCCTGCTCGCAAACAAGCCAGCAATAGTAGATTTCTTCTTCTATGTAACACAAAGAAACCTCAACTGTTTTATTTAACGGAATTAGTTGCTTCTCTAAACTAGATATTTTTACCCTTGAAGAAACTTCTGATGTTTGGATACTATCATCTGATCTACCAACATTCAAAATTTTTACTAACTGAGCTCCAGGTGACTCTTCTATCACTTCAACTTGGTACTTTACTTGCGCTTGCATTTGGGACACGCTAACATTTTGTGGAATAACTGAGATACCAAAAATTGGAAACTTAAAAAATTCTTCAGATAAGTCTTTAAGATTTTGAACATCTACAATTTCCTGATTGCCAAAATCAATGAAGGTGGCAAGATATTGATTGTTTTGCAAGTCCTTGTCAATCGATGCTCGATACCATAACCCGTCAGTAAAAAGAGCACAATAGACGTTATTTATTAATATTTCTTTTGCAGGAGGCATAGCAGCAACAGCAGAATTCATATTGTTGTCCAAATCTCTGATTTGCTGGGCATCTTCTATCTGCTGAACATAGACAACATTTTTTTCTGTGTGAAAAACCATAACTTCACATTTTTTTCCTTCAGGTAGCTTCTGTTGTGATAGGGATGCTTTTGTAGGAACAAATTTCTTCTTCAAGAAGTCTGTCACAGGTTTCTCGTTCTGATAGAGCATAATTTTAACAGGCGATGATGACTTATCAATTATCTTCATTTCCCAACACTCACTTGTTAACTTTGGAATCAATTCTTTTAAATCTTCATCATTAACTATAGGCAATGAAGTGCAAATAACTAACTTATGCAAAGAAAGGTTTGTAGGTAGAGCTCTCATTTCTTCCTCCACGACCCAATCTTCATTTCCAAAATCTACAAAGAATACTTTGTACTTTTTCCCTTTTTTTCCAATCACTTCACCTCGATACCAATTGCCATCTTCCTTGAACTTGCAACAAACTATTTCATTTTTGATAGGGGTATATTTATCAGATATATTTGAAGAACAGTGTTTATATAACTGCTTCATCAAAGCTTCAAGCTTAGATTCATTTTCTAGTAATTGAATGAATATTTTTGATGCACCACCACCAATAAAAACTACTTTTACCTGATATTTAATACTATCATCAAAAGGCATATCAGCAACAAGATCACTTTTGATTCTTTTCTCAGGAAGTTTTGTAGGCTTTGCTTGACCAATGACATGGTACCAAGGGAAGCAATCCAGATATATCTCGCAATTCTTATGGAGGAAAGAAAGTTTAGTCGAGTTATCGTCTGATTTATTTACACAGACACTAACAGTTTTAGTAAACACAGACTTGAACTCCTCTTGAGAAATAGAATTAGGTTTTGAGCAACACACCACATAGCAACACTTGCTCCACAATTCTGGAGTCAATTCACATAACTTTGAAATCTCTTCTTCATTTCCATAGTCTATGAAATGAACGAGGAATTTATCACGCATCCTTTTCAAAACAACACAACGATAAAACTCATTAAATTTAAGAGATAGACCAGCAACTACATCTCCTTCTTCAGCACTGAAAAACAAATAGAAAAAAAAACATGTTAACACTAGACTAAGGTGATAAACGAATGTTTAATTAGTTACAAATATAATAATTTATAATGAAAAGAAAGGGGTCAATTTTATAGCTTTGCTTTGTTTATCAGTTAAGTGCACGTTTAGAAAATTTAACATCCAAACAAAGTCTGATTCAAGCAGATAGTTCATTAGAAATGCCTCCTCAAAGCAGAAGCAGGTTGACTATGCCAAAACCAAAGAAAACATTTGATAATACTGCTCAAGTTTAACAAGCCATGATGGCTGAGTAGTTAAAAACATACTGCAATTAGGACTGGGCTATAAATCGATATATCGTGACATATCGTCCTACATCGGCAGGCTGATACAGCGACTTTCGCTCCAGACGATGCATCAGAAATCTGATTTAAGCCATTGAGTAAAGAAGACGAATGATATATGATATAGTGATACAAGGCACGCAAGGATCTCTTACGTTATGATGTTGAGACGGCATTGATTGATGAGCCGTCTTTCCAGACGATGCATCAGAAATCTGATTTAAGCCATTGAGTAAAGAAGACGAACAATATACGATATAGTGATACAAGGCACGCAAGAATCTCTTACGTTATGATGTTGAGACGGCATTGATTGATGAGCCGTCTTTCCAGACGATGCATCAGAAATCTGATTTAAGCCGTTGAGTAAAGAAGACGAACGATATAGCGATACAAGGCACGCAAGGATCTCTTATGTTATGATGTTGAGACGGCCTTGATTGATGAGCCAGAAAATCAAAATCAGTTCTGAGAACATATATCGTGATCTCCCATGTTCGTTTTTTCGCCTCATAGTTTTTTTTCCCTTTTTCTTTGTCGCGACTTGATATCGTTTCTTGTATATTATTTTCAGTGGGACTGACTTTGAGATCGCCATCGTTACCTTGTTCTGAACGTAATCTATTATTGAAAAGAATATATAAAGAAGTGTTTCTTAATTAATTAGGTAAAATATTCTTTTTTAAACAAAACTTTTTATTTTATTTTTAAATGTGAAAATTAATTTTGATATTATATGTTTAAGTAATTTTTTGCATTATTGAATTTATTACAATCGGAAATCTAATTTAAGGTGCCCATTAAGAATTAAATTACAAAGTAATTAAATTTGTTAGGCAATTTTTTACTTTATTTTAATTTATTAAAAACTTTTTGGATAAAATTTCCAATAATTTAATGAGTTTTTATTACTGATTTTAAATTTATAAATTTTAGTTGTTTTTGTTTTTATAAATAAAATTATAACAAAACTAGTTTTTCCTCTTTTGGATTTGGACATAAGTCAATCAACTTTGTTTATTCCAAAAAATTAGCAAGGTTTGCGACTTCTTTTTTTTTTCTTTTTAAAATCATTTAGCACTTTGTTTTATTAAAGAGTATAATCGTGTTTTTTAATTTTCTTTCAATATTGTTAGTTAAATATATTATCGAATATCATAATTCTTTTGTTTTTATTTTCAAGAAATTAAACCTTACTTTGTTTTTTCGTTCAGAATTCGATAATTATTCAATTTAACTTAATTATTTATGTGAAATAATAATGACAAAAAATAGGGTTGTCTTAAAAGCGCTTTTTCAAAAATTTATTAAGCACTTTATTTTAAGCCTGCAAATAATTTTTAACGAACTTATTTTCTTTCTATAGGTAAATATTATAGTTATATATATATATAGGTAAATATTATCGTTAGGTAAATATTATAATGATGAATTTCAATTTTTTTTTCATTATTTATTTTTAAGCTAAGAAATCTATTGTTATTTGCACGATCATTCTTAGAAAATATAACATTAATATCTTTCCTTAGCAGAACATATATATCTTCAAATTCATAAATTGATTTAAATCAATCTGAGTATGAAGTTTTGATAGAAACCCTACTTTCTGTGCCTTACAAGTAAATGCAATTCAAAAATACTACATCGCTGTATCGCGATGCAAAACTGACGATGCATCGAGATAAAAAATTTCTTATATCGCCCAGTCCTAACAACAATCATTGTAAAAAACTGGGACTTCATCCTGGCACAGCTGGCTTGTGAAGTAAAGGCAGTCAAAAGCAATTCTGAGCACATTGACACAATTATGTTGTTAATGACGTAATTGTGAGGCTTTAACAGTCATGCCCTTCCCTGGCTCACAACAGGCTGTTAGGGGCACAGTTAGGGTTTTTAATATAATTCTCCATGAAAATAGCGGTAGTAGCTTTACATATAAAAAATAGTAGCCTAAATAGTCTCCTCAATTGAAAAGAACAAACCTGGAATCACAATGGAACTGAACGCAACAAAAGACTATTTTTAAATCAATCCTTTACAAAAGATCATCACTGAAATTCTCATGTCATCATAATAATATTAATTAAAAACATTGGAAAAACATGTTAAAATGGAAGAAAAAAGAAAAGGAGGACAACATGGACTTTAGATGGACAACAGAATTGAACATGCCAAAAATTGATAACTCAAATTTAAAATTTTAAAATTCCCATACCATAACCACATTATATTAAAAATATCAGAGCTAAAAAACCTATGTGGAAAATGCAGAAAAAAACTAATATGAAAAGGCACAAAATTTAGATGAAATCCTTCTAAACTGAAAACATCAAAAAGAAACAATGTGAAGAAAAAAAGATGAGTGGAAGTGCACAAAAAATTCATAATAAATAATGAAAACAAATAGTTGTTACTTAAATCTCAAATTCACATACCGTAATGACATCACACTATAAAAATGTCAGAATTTGAAAAACAACGTAAGAACAATTGAGAAACGACGCAGATTTACATAAAAATTTAGAGAGTGAAAATAACTGAAATTTAAAACTAATGTTGTAATATAGCAATTATTTTAAAATTAACATCTCAAGACCTCCCAAACATCTCAGACCTGCCAAAAGAAATTATCAAATTATAAAGTATATTGAAATGGATGAATAATTGACAGGAAAACGACAAGGATTTACCATGGAATAGTAGTGAATCAAGAACATCTAATAGTGGCAAGTGAAACTTGAATATTGTTAAACTTGAACACCATAGTCACTCAAGGTAAAAAAGAAGTAGCAAATAGTTACTTTTAAGTCACCAGAGGAAACCTTATACAGCTTTTGATATATTCATACATTAAATTCAAGATAGAACATCTGTTAAGTTATGATAAGCTTAGTTTTCAACATTATTTACACCTCATTTCTTGTGATCTTGTATGTGATATGCAATTATTATTATTATAATTTCATATCTGATTTATAAAAAAATGAATTGTGTGAGGTTACCCTGATTATATTTAAAAAAAAAATAATTACAAAAAATAATGCAATATCTTAAAAAAAAAAAAAAACATTACATATCTATGAAAAAAACATCAGAAAAATCTTAAAAGTATGAATAACTTAGTATTATTCATCAATACTATTATAAAACTAATATCAAAGCCTCCACTGATGCTAGTATTAAAAAATAGCACACATAGAGTATCCTTAAAAATAAATAATAGTATCCCCTAATAATAAAAGTAGCATATAATGTTAAAAAGAACTAAAGAAAGAAAAGATAATATACAGAGTGTATCAAATTTGATAATATACTCAGTATATTATGATAATATACAGAGCAAAGATAACAGACCACAACATTAAAGACTAACGTTAATAGGTTTTTATAGGGAAATTATCACAAATGAAAACAAAAAGGTATACACATAAGGAGTCAATAAATCTTATTTAACTGGAGAAAAACAAAAAACCCTCATTGAAATCTGGCAAACTACTATACAGGAAGGCCACTCTCATAAACAAGATTTGTTTGATTGCATTAAAAAACATAAGATTAAAAGAGGCAATTTTTTTAGTAGCACCTTTGAATTTCACCCTTCAATTAAGCCTGCTTTGATGTCTGCCTTTTTCTACTGAACTGAAATCTGTCAGATTCCAATAGCGTTTTTGTTCATTTCTCACTTAAATATTAATCTGTAGACCCCCACCACATGTGTTGCATAGTTTTCTCGTTTAATAAAGAATTGAAGATTACATATTATGGGCGGTCTTTTTACAATAGATATTATAATATTAATAATCATTCAAGACAAAGTTCACAAAATGCCGTCCAGTTTGAATAAGAAATATTATACATTTACACTAATTCCCTCATAAATTAAAGCAGTTTTTTACTAGTTTTCACATTATATATTAATAAGCTGTTAATGATTAATGTTATTATGATTGAATTTTGAACTCGTTACACACTTGATTTTAATAAGTTCCATTGTATTCCGATTTCGTTTCGAGTTTATTATTAGTATTTTTTTTCGGCAATTATTTTTCTTTTTCCAACCATTTCCATACCTTTTTTTTTCCAAGCTTGAAATTTGATACCTGAGTATTTTATTAATTGCAATGCACCCCAGTTATCTTTTAGTTTTTTAATCCATTTCAGACATTAAAAAAAAATTTGGCATTTATTTACCATTTTTCAACCTATTCCACATGGTTTTCATCATTTCAATATTTCAAAAATGATAATAGGACACTTGAGTTTCGAATAAGAGTAACCACTTTCCATCTCACTTGACTTCCAGCATAATTCTGTAGAGTTTAAAAATGATTTTTGGAAAATAATTTATTGTTTTGTGAGCCGTTTCCACATCATTTATAATCAGGGTTAAAAAAAACAGAGTTTTTCTAGAAAAACCCAACCCGGGTGGGTTTTTCTGGGTTTTATTGGGCTTCTCTGGGTTCTATTGGGCTTTTCTGAGTGCTTCATGTTTTAATGGGGGTTTTTTCAAAAGAGAGGGCAGGGATAGGTACCTTATTTTAAAATTAATAGTTAAGTTTAATTTTAAAAATTGACTTAACATATAGGTAATTAATAATTTAAATTGGTGCAAAAGTCTGAAAAAAGTTTCTTCTGACATCACGATACAAAATTTTATATGTACTCACATACATCACACATTTGAAACTTATTTTTACACAGGATTACTTTTAATTTATATTTTAATCTTAAAAAATATTTAAGGAATTTTTTTTATTTGCATAGAAAGCTAATCAATGGCACTGAATAATCAATTGGCGTACAGTCAAATCTAGCCAGCAAGGTGACTCTCCAGTCTCCAACACAATTAGTTTTTTCATTATAGGTATTTTTTTAGGCTAGACTACATATATATTTCAATAGAATAGCTCTTTAATATAACAGAGGATAAAAAAGAAATCAATCTTAGTAAAAACCACTTTAGGGTGGGTTTTACTGGGTTTTTCAGAGTGGGTTTTACCCAGTAAAACCCACCCAGGTTTTACTGGGTAGGTGGGTTTTTTTGCAACCCTATTCATAATATGTCTTCAGACACATTCAGTTCATTAAGATTATGCAAAAAATTCATGTCATTTCTTGAATGTTTTTCAGCAGTTATTTATCAAAAATCTTTTCACCATTTTCATCAATCACCATTTTTCTGCAAATAGTAATTTTTCAGATAAGGTATATATATTTTTTTTATTAAAAAAAAGGGTTTGAAAAAATTTACTGTTAGATTAAAAAAAAACTCCAAAACAGCCAACATAAACTGAAACAATTGGACACTTTTTGTTAAAATAATTTGAAATTCTCATAAAATTGATAATAGCATCTTAAAATACTTATTCAAAGAATAGAGTTAAGAACTTTTCATTAAACTTTAATAGTGTGTTTGAAATTGAACAATTTTGTAGAAAGGTGTTTAAATAAAGAAAAATGAAAATTCTTTGAAAAAGTTCCTAAAATTCAAATCTTTCTAGATTAATTCCTTTTTCTTCTGGTTTTTTAATTAACAATTTCATTTCATCTGAGTGTAAACTGATTTTTTTAAAACTATTTTGAAACCCACTAAGTTTTCCGAGGTCAATGATCCCCAATTAAATATTCAGCACATCAAATGAGAATAAAAGCAAAGAAGTAAAATATTTAAGTAAATAAACAATGTGTGAACTTACCATAGACTGCAATCTTTAGTGTCGAGGGACTTAAAAATGCGATCCAGTTCTTCTATGCTTTTCTGTGCCCCACTTCCATTATCCAATATTCCCCAGAATTGATTCTCAGAGAATTCAAGTCCCAGTATTGCAACCTTATCTCCATTCTTCAGGGAAGACCAAACAGAAGGAATGGATGGCTGTTTTGACCTGTCAATAAAGTTCATTTATATATAACCTGACATATAACTCAATGAGGAAAAAATAAATGTAATTCCACAATGTAACAACATAATGATGCAAGGCCATAGTTACAAGGTAAAGATTTATAATACTGAAAGTGCGAAGAGTTTTTACAACGATGCCAACTTTTCAAACAAGCTGTCAGTAATCAGAAATACAATAACACAAAACATATACAGTTATTGTTCATAAAATTCCACTTGGCATTATTTTAAGGAGTATATAAGGAGCATTCCACACTGGTATATAATATCAATAAATTTATACAAGAATTTACAATTAAGTAATAAAAAATAAACATTTAGATAAAGGTACTAAATGAAAAATTACATTGAAATTTTATATTTCATCATGAAATTAAATTGCTTGCTTGAAATCAATGTTCTAGTTTTTAGGTTTAATTAGAATTAGCTCTTAATGTCTTTTTATCTTCTTATATTTGAACCACAAAAAATTATTAGCTCACATTTCAGATTTTCTTTCTTCTTTTCCTTGCAATCAGAAGAGAATATAAGGTTTCAGAATAGAATTTTGGAAAGGGAGAAGATGAGTTTTTTTATCACAGAGGTGATTGTGAGCCCAACTCAAATATCTTGAAAATTTCTTGAGTAAAATCATTAATGACCCTTTTCAAAAAATTAATGTCTTTATAAATTGAAATCAGCATAATATATGAATAATAATGTATAAGTTTAATGAATGATTACGTATAAGTTTACTTTTATCTTACAAATCTCATTTATTATTCTGCCAAAAAAATATTTACAAGTGAAAGAGATTCCAAGTATAAATTCTAGTTCTAATATTTTTAAATAAAATACACAAAAATTTTTATAAATAAATGTGATTGATAATTTCTTGAAACTTCAGGATCTTGGATTTCTGGAAATATCCAGATCGCGTTTAGCGAAAAATCCGGAATTTTTTCCGAGCACAATCATCTCTGCTATCAAATCATTTCGTTTCTGCATTCATTGTTTTTAAAATTGTTAAATAGTAAAAGAAATTAACATAGGTTAGTTGTCAACAAGATTAGTAGTTACGAGGGGAAAACATATTCTTAAAGACTGTAATTTTTATTACTTAACCAACTGTAGGATCGTAATCTTAAGAATGAAATCATAATAATTACAGAAAAATTTTGATAGTTGGCACCTCTGTAATACTAATACATACATTTAGAGCAAAATAAAGCATTACTTTAAAAATGGTAATGAATTACATTATATATATATAAATCAAAGTTGAGACAAAAGTAACTATAACTGATAAAATGCCACTGAAGTGAGGTCATTTTGGTCATTGCTTAATTATGTAAAAAGTATGTTTCTTTCCTTGAATAAAGGATTATATTTAAACAAGGGCTTATTACTTTGTATATTTCTTACAAAAAATCAAAAGGTGTAAAGAAGTTAATGATTGATAGTGTATATTTAATACAAAAAACTTGCCCTCCATAAAAAGCTGCCACCTAACTTAAGTTTTTTGGGAAAAATGTCTTCTAGTGGAAGATAAGTTAATGTTTTAATCTGCTATTTTTCATTTTTCTAAACTTGATTTAAAGTTATTTTCCGCACCACTATAAACAAATGTTTTGAAAGTTTATTTAAAATGCCATTTTTTTCAGCTGGCTTGTGGTGAGATTTTTGAAATGTCGGCAAAGTTACTAAAAATTCAGAAAGCTTTAGTTTTTAATTATCTATCACTTTTCAAAATGTTCTGCTAAAAACATAGTTGTTGGCAGGCCCGTCTATGAAATAAAAGGAAATTATACTGCCTAATATTTATTTTAGAAACAGCAATGAATTATACAATCATTTAAAAGAATGTAAAAAAAAAGGAAAAATTACCCAGCAGAATCAACAGCGCTTTCCTTTACTTCAACTGTTGAGAGGTTTGGGTTTAACACAGATAAAATTGAATATAGTGATAAACCTAAAAGTATAACATAAATATAAATATATAGCTGTTCAGAATTTCATTTTATATTTGTGTTAATACAACAGCGCCCTCTGCTAAGGAACACCTTTATTGGTCATTTGAAACTCAATTCTCCTGCTAGCCAGTTGTGGCTGCAAGATTCTCAATGGAGCTTACTATAGTGAAAGCTATTTGTAAATATGTATATAGATTACTAATTAAAAATTTCATAGCCATTACTATATTTGCCATTACTATATTAATTTACATAGTAAACCAGTGTAGTTTGATGTATACAGGGGTAGCAGCAAAGTTTTTTAAAATTTTAGGATAATTTTAGGAACTTTTTTCAAAAAATTTTAGGTAAATTTTAGGGGTAATATGTGATTTTGCTAGGATAAAAACAGATCACACGGTAGTTTATTACATAACAGAAGATTATTACAATTCATCCACACATATCATAAATAATTGCAAGCCATAAAATAAAGCTCTGAAATTTATTAAGTCATGAAAGAAATCTCTAAAGTGTAAAAATGAAATTTCAACTTTACATATTACCTATCAGAAATTAAGTGCATAATTCAGGAACAGGCAAAAGTGAGAATAAATCAAGAGAAAAAATAAATTAACACCAACTTGGATTTTCATTTAATTTTTACCTTCTTAATCAAAACTTTATTATTACCCTTTACCCTACTTTATTAAGAAAAACTATTCTGTGATATTATTAGATTTCAAATCAGCAATTTATATTAGAAGTTAGAGAAAAACAAATTAATTATGATCATTTTTCTAATATATTCTTGATATGATTTGTGAGATTCTTTTACTGCCCTCAATAGTGTTGTGGTCATCTTCAACACTCCTCCATAATTTCGAATGGTATTTTTGATTAGTCTAAGAGACATAATAGTATTCTCATGGTGACTCACATTAAGCATTGCTTTATTTATCGAAAAACCTCTCTCAGGATCAGAATTCCCACGTGGCAAAATTAAAACAGTTTTAATTAATGTAGTTAAATTCTTATATTTTAGATTATTGCTCTTTTATTTATATTTAGCCTATAACTCTAATTTTTTAGGAGCACCAACAAAATTTTATCAGATTTTTAGGAATTTTAGGGTTTGCACATAGTTTTAGGAATTTTATGAATTTTAGGGGGAATGCGACCCCTGTGTATAAAACAATAACAAAAAATTATAAATTCATAAAATACTATTTATAATTAGTGACAAGCTCATGTATGTTCTGCTAGTCAGAGACAACTAAAATGTTACGACTCAAATCACACAAAAATAAAAATCATGCAATAAAACAATACACTTAGTACCAAACTAAAACCAATTTTTAAAATTGAATGATAAACAAGGCAAAATTAGCTTTCATTGTATATTTCTGTGTCGTTTATAACTGATAATTAAAATGGGTCAATTTTTTATTTTTTTAAATTGTATATAGTAGTTATGCATTTTATATAACCCTTTGATACAAATGGGACATGCCTGTCTCTTTTATATATTTTTCTAATGCTCATATTACAAGCAAACAAATATTCTTGTATTTTTATTAATAAAAAAACAGTGTAATTACAAGAAAAATCTGTTAAGATTATCAGAAGTATATTTCTAATAAAATATTTTTTTAAAAAGTAGTTAGAATTATTTTTTTCTCATTCATAATCATTATCAATAACTGATTTTGAAAATTAAATTTCAATGAAGAATAACTTTTTTTAGATATAAATAACTGCAGAACCGTGTTAATCGTAAAAATTTTATCTTTAGCAAAAGGAGAAAGGAAAAAAATGGTGTGTGATGCTATATTTTATAACTATAAATTATTAAAATGCTAAATATATTTTTCACCTATTTTGACCTAAATTAATGCAAAATAATGAAAAAAAGTATGAAATTTATATTTGATAAAATTTTGTGTTGAAGAGTTGAGATTACTTCAACCCATTTAATAAAATTAATTAGCTATATTTAGCAAATTTTATTTTAAGAAATGCATGATAAAACCTTTTCTGTTAAGATTATATTTCAGTAATTCCCACTCAATTTAAAAAAAAAAAATTCAAGAACTTTTCAATGATTTTCAAGGACCTATTTGGTATTACAGTTACATGCTTAAGTACATGTCAACCAAATTTTTAAATTACGTAGAAGCAGAAATTGTAATTTTTAAAGCAGAAAGCTTTTTCGACAACAAGAAAAAATATTTATTAAATTTATCAGTTAATAATACAAGCATAGTAAATAATTGATAAAGTTGGTGTGAATGTATGGTTATTAAAATAAAAATACCATTTTATATAAATAGATATAGTACTTATTTACTTAATTATTTTTTGCAAGTGAATATCTAACTAATAGTTAAAAAGTACACATAAATCAATAGAAGTAATAGAGCATTGCAAAAAATAAGAAAAAATACTGATTTTCTTTTTTTTTTTGTACTGACTGACTTTTGACTTCCATATTATTTCTAATCTGTGACATTTCAATGCATTTAATTTTTTCTTAAATAAGACACAGAAATTTATACTTAAAAAAAAGGAAGTGACAAATTAGTCTTAAGGCTCACTGGGCTGAAAAGTTGAGAAACTCTCCTTCAGAATTTATAATATAGACAACATACTAATAAAAACTATATAAAGTTCCTGTTAAAATGTATTTCATAAACAGTAACTTAAAAAAGCTATAAAGGTTTAATCGTAAAAAGTAACAAAATATACTCAATAGGTACAAAGTGGACTAAGGCAAAGTATTTTTTTTTTTACATTAATAAAAGAGGTATTTAAATTTTTAAAAAAGATGCTGATGAAGGGGGGGAAACACAAAATTGTATTACCATCATATGAGAGATTGACTACATAGGTATCATTTCCAAGGACCTTGAGAGCACGAGCTGAGTAAGACTTATTGGCAAATTGCTTCTGGAAATATTCAGTGTCATCTTCACTCCAGGCAATGTCCTTCTCTTCCCCAATATCCCCTAATTTACACTGTATGGCCTACGGAAAATAATTTATTTTATTATACAAAGCAATAAATTACTACCAGAGAATACTTCTATTTTTTTATCATTTTGTGCATAAAAAGAGCAAATTCAGATGTACTGTTCAGATGTTTAAGCAGTTATTTAAAGTTGAAATCAGTGTTATCAACAAAAAAAAATCTTAAGTAATTTCAGTCCTTTATCAATATACAAAGAATGAAATAAGTTTGGGCGAAATTAAAAAAAAACTTATTTTATAATTTAGATTATAAAATAACATTGATTATGCAAAATTAACATGCTAGAATGTTTTAAAAAAATCCACATTTTTTACTTTTCTTAAACTTAATTACATTAAAGTTTTTTTTGAAAAACCAGCGCAACCTTTTCATGGTGCATAATCAGGGCTTAATCCAGGTTTTCAATCCTAGTACCTATTTTTGTGAAAAAAAAATTTTTTGTGAAAAATTTTTTTATATTTGTGAAAATTAAGTATTGATAAAAAAAAAAACAATTTTTTTTTTGTAACAAAACTTGAATTGTTTTGCTCTTCAATCATTGGTTCCGTAGCATTTTTAATACACTGTGCCTCGTTATCAACTGTGACGGTTTTTTCAGACGGCGACTGTTGTGACGGTTTCTCCTCAGTTTTTTCAGACTGAAAATTTTTTTTAATTGATTTCGTTCCTATACTATCGATCGTGCGTAAACGCTTCATATAATAATCGCTATTCCGTGAGCCACCTGCTCCACTTAAATTTCTTCCTCGCTTCATTATAAAAACTTTTCATAAATCTTGTTAAAAAATACGAATAGAACACGTTTTACGCTAAATCATAACAAAAACACTTGTCTGGGAAAATGAGTTGAGTTGTTTTCGCACTGGCTCAATTTAGCCGGTTGCCTAGTATATAAACTTCACCACTCACTCCGATTGAATGGCGTATTTAGGAGAAGTGACGTCAGCATATCAAGCCTGTTTTCGAGCTAGTGCGGTTGCGCGGAACGCCGTCCGATGGCGTACCATACGGCGTTCACTGTGAATCCACTTTTCCGTGAACCGCTCGGAAAACTATTCAGCACTTTAATTCCTTCTAACTTTCTTTTTTATTTTCGTGAAGATGCGTTTTTTTTTTCAAAGTTTGTTGAAGTACTGATTTTTTTTTTGTGAAGGTACCGATTTTTTTTTTTAATTTTGTGAAAGTACCGAAAAACGGTACCAAAATCGCCCTGGATTAAGCCCTGATAATATAATTAATAATATAATTTTATAACAATAATAAGTATAATTTCATATAATTTAACTTTTTATGCTCATTTATCCAGAATGTAACAAAATGATCGAAATTCAAGTCACAATTAACACATTACATGAAAAGGGGAGTCAACACAAGAAAATCTGAAAAAGGCATCCAAATCCAAAGCTTCAATCTCAAATTTTATTCCATTTTGCCATTCCCAGCAATTTTAATAAAAATTTACAGGAAGCATTTGTACTCTCACTATAATTTTTGAGAGTGATAATTCAAACAGATGTATGAAATCTAAGCCTAGATGTATGAAATCTAAGTCTAGATGCATAATTGAGAACTCTGGATGAGGACTTTCTCTTAGCTATGCAATGGTAAAATTTTGCTTGGTAGGAAAGTTCTTCTACAGATTCACTCAAGTAGCTACAACATTAAGTTAATAAATAAAAAAGTACCTGGTAAGGAATTTCTTTGAAAGTATTTGGAAGAAGGAACAGTTGATTTATCTGAACTGTAGCTGTGTTCCCATAATCTAGAAACTGGACTGAAGCTGTTTTATCACCATTTACCTGTTCATCAATTTATAAAGATTTAATAAAGAAAAAAATTATATATAACACATATATAAGCTCAGTAGAATCTCAATTATCTAAAGTAGTACCAATATTGTAAAATCAATTTCTTTGAATTACAGTGAATTCATAGAATCAATGTATCCAGGGTTGACACAGAAAAAAAATGGACGAAATAGTTGCTTTTAGTAGCCTAAAGCATGAAAATAGTTGCCGAAAACTGTGAAAATAGTTGCCTAAATGAGATCAAAAATTCATCAAAAATATGACTAAAATTTTGTTAATGACTTAATTGTCATATACCATGATCCATTTAGTCAAGTTGGTGGTAAAAATGATAATTTTTATATAAACGTTAATGTTCTAGCCCAATTTTCCCTATTATCAATAATTTATCTAGGAAATATATATATATATATACATATATATATTGTGAAAAGTGATTACTCAAATTCCAAATTCATGCATCTAAATATCGTATTGAAATTTTTTCTAAATCATGCGGAATTTCAAAGCCATTGAAACGGCGACCGAGAAACGAAAACAAAGGAATCTGCAGATTGAAGGAATTAAAAAGCGAAGACTCTAATTTGCAATTAAAAATTTTTCAACATATGTTATTTTTTAAGAACAAAAGTTCAGTGTGTTCAAAAACTATCATGGGCTGCAGATTTTAAATCCAATTCCTGCTAAAAAAAACATCGAGTACAGAAAAGTCTCCCAATAGTCTCCTCTTCCTAAAAATGGTTGCTTTTTCAGCCTTTTCAGGCAAAAAAAAGTTGCCATAGTCGCCTCATGCCAAAAATAGTAGCAAATAGTTGCATTTTAGTCACTTGTGGCAATCCTGTGTATCTCATTTTTCATTTAGTATTTAGACATAACTATCACTTTGAATATTACATGAAATCAACAACCACATTTAGTTATAAACAATTTTCAAAATAAAAAAACCAAAATAAAAAGAAATGAAATTTATCTTAACATCTAGATGGCAGTACCAAAACATCTGCATTATTTATCAACTACAAAACAAATCCAATAAATCTAAAATATATCAGTTTCATTCGGATCAGTACTAAGTTTTGAGCAACGGTTAATTAGGATTTAGTTCAAAAGAACCAGTAACAGTCTGATTTATGAACATACACTCTGCCATGCAATAGACAGGGTTTATAATAAAAAAGGTGACATTGTTCTCCAACTTTACAAGGTTTTCCAAGTCAATTTTCATAAAATTCCAGGTTGAAAAAAAAATTATATTAAATACTAAAATTTTATAAACATTATAACATTGTGTATGTTAATGACTTTTAGAGATTGTAAAGAATTTAATTACAAAATATAACTAAAAGTAAATTTGATATGTACCAGAATCTGAATGATTTAAATTAAATTATTAAAACAAGTGATTAAAATAGTTGGATTCTCTGAAAAATAAAATGATTGATTTAAAACCAATATTTAAGAGAATTTGTGATGTTTTGGATTTTGAGCAATGAGAGCAAAACATATAATTTCTTTAAAGTAATAAAAAAAAAATGTTCTTAAGCCAAAAGATCTAGCACTTTCAAACATATAGCAATTACTGTAAAAGGAAGACAGTGATAGAATCACTGTAAAAGGAAGACTGTAATAGAATCACTATAATAGAATTCACAAGAAACAGATATGCAAAAATTTTAGGTACTTGTGCTCAGAAAACCTCAAGTCTCTATTTTACCTTATTTTTCTGTATTAAGAGTCACAATGTATAAAGTGTTATCAGAATTGATGCTTTAAAAAATCATATTTAATTTTCAATCTTTAATACCAAAAATATCTGTTTTCCATATTACCCGAACAGTTAAGATGTTTTTTAAATTAAGCAGAAAAGGAACAAATGCATAAAATCACATTACAAATGCAAATTAGAGAATAGCCCCAGTTAAATTTTCATTAAGCATTGAATTCAATATAATAGAATCATTATGTGTACTTAAATAAGTAAAAATTACAAAGTTGAGAAATTTATTATGTGCATAAAAATAAGCTTTGAATTAAAAATGTTTAATGTCCAGTTAATTAGTTATAGTGCGCAATATTTCTTCAAACAGAAAGTTTTAAAAAAAATCTAATTCAACATTTATGTCAAAATTAGATTAGTAAATGGCTCCTCTCCTCAATTCACCATATTGATAATTCTGTGATCAATAAATCATGACTATAATTCATCTTCAAAAAAATTAAATATTTTAAAATGAGACATTTAAATTACATAAGATGTTTTTGCACGTACTTGAAATATTAGGATATAGATATATCATTAAAATCTTGATAGTAATTTTTTTCCTTCATGAAACAACTCAAAAATACAAAAATTTCTAAAAATCACCAAAACAGTAAGATAGACAAGAAGTCTTAAATACTTTTTGTAATTAGTTAATGATGATCAAACATTGCTAATTGGGAGTTTTAATTGAATTTTATCTTCATATATCAAAAGAAGTGATAAATCACAAAATGATGAAGCTCTGGATATTGACTGTCTTGGACTGACTTAAAAAAATTAATTAGTGAATGATCAAGAATTGTGGCTCTCATCTATAACTAAAACAGTGCACTAAAACCATCAGCTTTCCAGTGACGCTACTGTAAAGGGTTGGAATCCTCACTGCAAAATAAACTGCAATTTTTTTTTTGATGAAGAAATGGGAATTTTACTTTGTTCCCTTCATTCAAATCAATTTCTGAAGGCAGGAGATGCAACCAGATGTTCAGAGTCAATTGTGTAGGATTGGTACATCTGCACTGTACCAGGGTTTTTAAAATATCAATCTTAGAATATGAAGACAGAAGTTTTGAATAAATTAAATTGCACAAATTGAATTGCCGTTTCTTATTTTCAGAAATGCTAAAGCATAAAAAAAGAATCTCAATCTACTAAACGATTGTCTGTTCGGCAATTTAACTATTATGCGCCACAAAAGTGTGAAATATCAAGTTTTTATGCAAGGTTTAATAAGGTGAAAAATTACCTGAGAATTCCAGGTTTTGAATAAAATTACTTTTTACACTGATATTTCACTGACTTTTTTGTCGAATCTCATATTTTCTGACAATATTCCCAATTAATTCAATACACTCATCATGTATACTCAAATATGTAAACTTACTAAACTGGAAAATTTATAACACGCATAAAATTTATTATGTGCATGTGTAGAAATTTATTACATACAGGTTATGTACCAATCCTGAATAGATCAACAAGAGCAAAAAAGAAAAAAAATTAGTAAAAATTTAGACTTTTATATATTTAGCAATTTTGTATGTTAAGTAACTTATTGCAAAAAAAAAATAATAAATAAATTTAGTATTATCAGTTTTATGAGATTTCATTTTAACATTCATTCATGCTACTAAAGTTAGAAGTTGCTTCATTTGCAACTCATTTTCTACACCATTTCATTATATTTTAATAATGTATCTCTTTAAACTCCAATATTATAGAAGATTTAATGCAAATACTTACTCTAAAATAAATAATAAATTTATGGTCTGCATTCATTATAGTTTAGAGAGGAAATCTTTTCTAAATATTTTGTTAAAAATTATAAAACATGCGCTTTGTTTCATCATTGTTATGAATTTCATATAATACTTTTTTTTAATTAAGAGTTTAAAAGCATACACTGTATTATTAAGGAACAATTAAGTAAAGCAAGTATATGAAGAACCCAAAATGAATACACTTAGAGATTCTACTATAGACAATAATTATAAAATAGATGAATGAAAATTGAGATAAAGAAACATCTCACCTCCAATACAGCCACGCGTTTGCAGGAGCCACGCTGATTAACACAATAAACGTGACTCAAATCGTATGACGATGGCGTTTGCTTCACAAACAAAGCGAGATCTCTTTCCATCTGCGATAGACGATCTGGAGCAGTGGAAGGCTGAATCCAAAGCTTAGACGGATTAATAAAATGACTCACGTTCACCTGTTTAGTATAAAAATTAAGTAAACATTGATTTTTTTAAAACTGTTTAAATATTTCTTTTAAACAAGGTTAACCATTCATCAGTAAATTCTACAATCATAAAACACAAATTTATTAATATAATTCTTACTTAATAAAGTACAAAATAGACTTGCTTTAACACATAAATAGATATAGTGCAATTTTAAAAGAATGTTTTAAAAAAGTCTGGTAAAATAAATAAAATATTTACAGATCAATTTACATGCACAACAAGAAGAATGAGCTATCCTAATAATTTTCTTAAAAATTAATAGAAAAAAATTTGTACACCATTTTAAAAATATTAGCTATGTGTTGAAACAGCTTTAATAATTACAGAAATTTTAAATTATAACCTTTATATGCTTATCCTTAGGTAAGGCTTCTGTCTTAATGTCTTTGACTTTAACAACCTGAAAAAAAAAGAATATACTTCAAAATATATATTACCAATTTCCTTAATTAAAATATTATATCGTAGAGAAAAAGACAATTTTTTTTTATGACAAATAGAAAAGAAACTACAACTTTTAATTCTAATTGAAACACGGATAGTAAATTCAGTAATTTAAACAAAAAATACCCATATAAAAACAATGAAAATCTCAGAATCAGAAAACAAAAGCCTAAGCTAATGATTGTAACAAAATATAAAAAATGCTGACAGTCATGCTCTGCAAAGATATGAAATTGTCATAATCAAATTCTAAGTTGCTTAAAATGTCAAGCCTAACGATAGCAGTATCAGAAGCCAAAAAACTGTGAAGATATCAAATAATAGAGAGTTTGAGCATTTCAATTAATAGAGAGTTTGAGTATTCATCTCCTTTACAAGATGCTAAATATTGTTAAAAGCAGTTGATAGTATACATTTTCATAAGAATAAGTACTATCATAATATCTAATAGAGTACAAAAATGAAAAACAATAAAAAATAAGTGCTCAGAACATTTTATTATATATATGCAAGAGTGTAAAATATGCTGCATCATATTAAAAGGGTGTGGGGAAATTTAGGTACTCTCAGGGAAAATCTTTTGACCTAATTTAAAAAAAAAAAAAAATTTAATATTTGTCGTAAAAATGTGCCACTTTACAAAATTCTACCCTATAAATGTAATATAAAATTATTCAAGCAGAAAAATATCTTACAAGATTGATAACACACAAAGCTCTTATGTCAATTAGCTTGAATTCATTAAATTTATGAGTGGGGTTTTAAATTGAGTTTTATAAATTACGACTATTTCAACACATTTTGATTTTAATTATTTTTAAACGCCTACGCTGATTTATTTATGAATTGTATAAAATCGAATGATTTTTTTTCTTTTGTTAGAAAAAAATTATTATCAAAAATTTTTACAATATACATACTTTAATTTCTAAATATATTTCGTAAAATTTATTGTAACTTTAAAAAGCATAATTTAGGGATTAATTTCCCGCAAGAATAAAAACTGTATTCTGGGAAAATATTAGGCCTCAGAGAATTTTCCGCACTTCAGCATAAAATGTACAGACCAATCACGGAAATATGAAAGTGATATTAGGAGATCCAAATTTTTTACCCCTTTTTTTTCTTAACTAAGAACCAATTTTTCAGATTGTGGTGATTTCTCATACTTTCAAGCCCAACTCTAAAATCTGTCAACAAATTTATGTTTAATTGGAGAAAATACAATTCTGTGACAAAGTTTATAACTTAAAATAAGGTTTTGCTCAAGTTAATCTAAATACAGGGTTGCCACAGTAAAAGAATGAACTAAATAGTTGCTTTCAGTAGCCTAAAATATGAAAATAGTTGCCTAAATAAAAAATTTTCAATAATATGACTAAAATTTTGTTAAACAATTTAATTGTCATATACAGTGCAGAACCCGTTATCCGGAAATCAGTAAACCGGAACACCAAAAAACCGGAATGAAATTCGATACATTTTCCCGACATTTTTTTTTTTTAAATGTTTTTTTTCCTCATAAGATTTTAGAATTTTTCTTTCTTTTTTGAAAGATGTTTACCTTACCATCATTTTGGAAATAATCATTAGTGTATTACTTAGTTTTTTCAAGATTATTTCCATTTTTTTTTTTTTTTAGTTGGGCTTAACAATAAAAAAAAACGGCTTTTTGTAGCGATTCAGAAAACCGGAAAAATCAGTTATCCGGAATAGTGATGGTCCCGATCGTTCCGGATAATCGGTTCTCTACTGTACTACGATCCATTTAGTCAAGTTGGTGGCAAATATCATAATTTTTATATATTAGTTTTAGACCTGTACACCTGACATACCAGAAATTCCCTATTTAGTAATCAAAAATAGAAGGTTGACTTATACACCGAGATATATGGTAGATGAAAATCTGATTATTAAACCAAAATAAGTAATTAAGATTTTTATCATTTCATGGTAGTGGTGGAGCTAACTGATGAAAAAAAAATCTTTATTTCCAAGCATGGGTGCAAGTTGGAAAAAAGGCCAAGACTGAAAATTTTTTGACTGAAATACCTAACATACACAATACCCCCTCCACATATGCAAACTATCTAAGAAAGCTTTACCATAATACATCAAGTTTAAATACTGTACAAAAAATATTTATTCATCTGTCTTTTGATAAAATACAGGCATGAAAGTGGACAAAAATAAAAAAAAAGCTGAACTTTTACAAAGCAGGTCACTGGGAGGACGGGGGGAGGGGGTGCTCTATATGATACTGAGAATTATAAAAGCAACTTTTAACTATGCTGGGAGATTCTTATTTAATATTTAAAGTGGCAGAAGCATTTAGACAGTTAACTTCAAATTTTTCCGAAATAGAATTTTAAAATTTTGACTACCATATCAGGGGTCTGTCCAGACATTTTGTGAAAGGTCCGTTTTTCGTGAAATTATGAAAAAATTACTTGCATTCTTTCAACCAGGGTCCGCTTTAATGAATTTGTGCAAATAGGGTCCGTTATTGCAAAAAAAATTTTTTTCAAGGAGTTTTTAAATTGTAAATGGATACAAGATTATGCTCAACACTGTAAAATTATAATTAAAAAAATTAAATTTTAAAAAATAAACAACAATTGCTGCTTTTAAATTAGAGATGCAACATACAAATATTTAGTATTTAGCCTATACTGCTGAAAGCAGAATTTTAATTTCGGACGTATAATGGAAGAATCGTCTGCCGAAGACAAAACTTAATTAGTTCACATCCATCTTTCTTGTTTTCTGCCCTGGAAAGGGTTTATTCGATTAACAAAATAATAATGAAGACAAACAAATTTGTGAAGGGTACGATTAAAAGAAAAATCATTTTGTGAAGGGTCCGTTTTTAAGTTAAAATATTTTGTGAAGGGGCCGTTTTTATGAAAAGATATTTTGTGAAGGGTCCGTTTTTATGAAAAGATATTTTGTGAAGGATAACGGACCCAAATTTCTTCTACACAGACCCCTGCATATCAAAAAAAATTAAGCAATTCTAGGAAGGCACAACTATTAAATTGCTTACTAATGAAAAATATACCACATCTTTGCAGTAACTAATTCAAGAAAAAACTTACTTCTACTTCTTTAAAGAATCGCGATATTGGATTTTAAAATCGCGTGAATATGAGTCGCGATATTGGATTTTAAAATCGCGGGAATATGAATCGTGATATTGCATTTTAAATTTTTGTGAATATGAATCGCGATTTTGGATTTTAAAATCGCGTGAATATGAATCGTGCGGTTGGATTTTAAAAACACAAAAATACAAATCACGATATTGGATTTTAAAATCGCGTGAATATGAATCGCGATTTCGGATTATAAAATCGCGTGAATATGAATCGCGATTTCGGATTATAAAATCGCGTGAATATGAATCGCGATTTTGGATTATAAAATCACTTGAATATGAATTCTGAGGTTGGATTTTAAAATCGCGTGAACATGAATAGCGATATTGAATTTTATAATTGCGTGAATAAGAATCGCGATTTTGGATATTAAAATCACGTGAATATGAATCGCGCTGTTGGATTTTAAAAACACGAAAGTACAAATTGCGGCATTGAACTTTTAAATCGCATAATTAAGAATCACAATGCAGAATTTTTAGATCACGTGAATACGAATCGCAATGAGTAATTTTTAAATAGCGTACAAATACAAAAAACGATACAACTGCGTGATAATGAATCGAAATATTGGATTCATAAAATGCGTGAATACAAATTGTGATGTTGGATTTTTGAACTCGCGAGAATACAAATCGCGATATTGGGTTTTAAAAACGCTTAAACACAAATCGCGATATTGGATACTTAAATTGGGTGAATAGGAATTGCTAGTACGAGTTTTAAATAGCGTAAAAAAAAATCGCAGCACGTAACTTTTAAATTAGTTAAATACGAAAATCTATGATTGATATTAAAATCGTCTGATTAAAAATCGCGATTTTAGCGATTCCGGCGCAGTTCCTAACATTTAAAATTCGGAAAATCAGCCTAACAAAAGAAATCAAATAACGGTGGTCAGAAACTAAACGCGTAGACTCCTTTCCACTCTATAGCGGAAGTCGCGGCAATCCAACTATCGTTCGGGCGGCTTGGGTTCTTTAATTGAACTCTCCAAAAATTTTAGTTTTTGGAACATGGTCGAAAATTTTAAAAATTGGGAGAAAAAAGCGGATTTCAGCGAAAGTCTTTCTTCCCTGTAAAATAACAACAAAGAAAGTCGACCAATAACGTAGACCTAAAAAATATTTTTATGAACAGAAAAAAAAAAATTTCCTATTTCCGTCTTCGAGTCAGTCTTGTTTCTGTCCGCGGACACTTTCGAAAGACGGAAATCCGTCCTGGGGACGGAAGACTTGCACCCATGTTTCCAAGCATACTGAAGAGAAGTTAACATTATAAAATGCAATGCACACTTACTTGTAAAACAGGCTGTTTGTTGACAGTTTTTGGTACAGCAAATTTAGAAGGCAGAGATTTCTTTTCACTGTCAGAGCCGCTACTTTCAGATACGTAGCTGCTGTCTCGAGACCTTTTATGAGAACTATTAGAAACAATTTGAAAAAAATAATGAAAGCTTAATTAATATAATTAAGAAAGTTCAATCTTATTAGATTATAAAAATTTTGTTTATGGCAATTTTTGCAGATTAAGTGTTTGTTCTGAAAATTTACTTCATACAAATTTGTACAAATGTAAAAGAAAGAAAAATTGCAAAATCAAAAATATTAAAAATAAAGATTATTATTTGAGAAACCTAATTAGTACCGATTACCTTAATTTAATACTGTATAAGCAATTTAAGTAACAAAATATATTTTCTTAAAGTTAATATTTGGGATATCTCTTTTTTTAAATTTCCATTTATTTCTTAAGTTATACATCTTGAACATATATCTGCACTTATATAAAGAAGTTAGTAATACATGTGAGAATCAGATATATTTCTTCCAAATCAGGATCTATGATTACAGCCTTCTGAGGCCAAAGTTGGCAAAAATCATGATAGTTTACAGTATTTGCGATATGCTGCCCCCCACCTCCAAAAAAATAAAACAAATTGTGTATTTCAGTGGTACAGAAACAAATAAACCTAAAAATCTGCCATCTACTAAGTGTATTTGATTCTTTAAAAAAAATGTCTTAACACTAAGCAAAGTATTTGGTTCACAAAACTTTTGCTTTTCTAAATCATAAACAGGCTCCCAATAGTTTTCCTAAATAAGAAAGAAACCATAACAGAAAAAGAGAAGATCAATATTTGTTAAAAGGGACTGCCCAAAAAGGGAACCAAATGTTTTTCTATTAATATCACTTTTATTAAAAAAATAATGGCTCTCGTTGATATAAGAAAACTCTTCAACTGCTCAGTTAAAAGTTAAGGAATTTTATTTTTTAAACCACTTAATTAGTCATAACAAGTCACAGAAAATGGGGAGAGAAATAATTACAGAATACAAAAACCAATCTCTTTATATCACTAACATTTAATTACATAAGTAAAATAATTCAAAAGAAAAAAAAAAGAGTCTGTAATAAATTTTCTTAAATGTAGATATATTTTATACAAAATTGAG
Source organism: Parasteatoda tepidariorum (assembly GCF_982258835.1). Taxonomy (NCBI): domain Eukaryota; kingdom Metazoa; phylum Arthropoda; class Arachnida; order Araneae; family Theridiidae; genus Parasteatoda; species Parasteatoda tepidariorum. The sequence continues at coordinate 32,577,950 of NC_141756.1, forward strand.
AAAAATATGTTGCAAATTAAGAAAGACAGAAAAGAAAAAAATTTGAAGAAAAACAAGTTTATTTACTTAGTTTAATTCTTTAAAAACCACAATTTAAAAAGATTAAGCATGGATATTTATTTTTAAAAAAATCACCAGTTAGTTAATAAGCCCTCAACTTATAATTTTTGTTAAAATTTGTATTAAGATTAGACTTTTGAAATTTAAGTAGAGTTTCAATAATTTCCCAAAAATATGATTATTGTACTGCTTTTTTATTGTTTATTATAAATTCTCAAACTGTCTCTCTACAAAAACATTTTTGAAGAAGTTTTAAAAAGACTTTTGAAGAAGTTTTTAAAAGAGGCCAGCATTAAAAATATAAATGCTGGCTACTGATGAGGTCATTTCTTAATTCTGCCAGACACTCCCTACTTATATTTTATAAATGCTGCACCCTAGCAAAGTGCAAAAGTAATATCTTTTACTTGTCTGCACCTATCTGCATGAAAAGATAAGGGATTATATTTAAATTAAATTCTTACTTGCATGAAAGCTTATGTTTTGGCCAATCTTCCACTTGACATTTGGATGAGCAATATGGCCCTTTACATGTAGCACAGGAAAATTTTCCTAAAATACAAAAATACAATATGAAAACACTCTTTTTGCTTTTATCATTTTGAAATCAAAAATATAACATTTAAATACAATTCCTAACATTTTTCTATTCAAAGTAAATTTCAAATAAAATAAAATTAAAATATGCTGACTTATGTTCTTAAGCTTTAATCAACATGTTTTTTATGAGCTTTTAAGTAATATGAAAAAAGAAAATGGACTTAACAATGAAATTTTGATAACTTAAAGCTGTATTCAAAATAAAAAAATCAACAATAAAAATTAACTTTCTTATGTCTCTGTCCTTATTTTTTTCAAACATAATTAAAAGTGAAAAACCCTTAAAATTTATGTGGAAAAAATAAATACGAAGATATTATTTTATATACCATACATGTTTCATATTTAACCTAATTTATATAGTTAAACTGCCTACTAATGAAGAATATCACACCTTTATAGTAACTAATTTACAAAAAACTTTTAACAAGAATTACGATATTGGATTTAAAGTTCTTGTGAATGTAAATCATGATATTATATTTTAAAAATACAAATTGGAATATGGAATTTTAAAATTGTGTAAATACAAATTACAATGTATAATTTTTAGACCATGTGAATACGAAAAACCATGTTTGATATTAAACTTCTGTGTATGTGAATCACAATATAGGATTTTAAAAATATAAAAATACAAATTGCAACATGGAAGTTTTAAATTCTGAATAATGTTTGATATTGCAAATACAAAGTAATTGAATGAATACAAATGTTTGAATAAAAATTGCAATATTGGATCCTAAAAATGTGTGACACAGACTTAATTTCTGCAAGTATCTTTTACATAGTAGCTTTTACAAACAAAAAGAGAGAGCGAAAAACCAGAAATTACGAGGTACAGGTATTAGTTGTGAGGTATTAGTTCATGAGCAATTTATTAATAACTGTTAAGATTTGACCATTTTTATAAATGCTAATAATGAAAAGAATTTATTTTGATTATTACATAAACAGCATTTGTAATCTAATTGAAAAAGGTACAATCAAAGAAATTTCAATAAAGTTTTAAAATCCAGTTATTTTTCCTCAAATTTTATAACGATAAGCTCATTTTGAACTAGGCACTCTAGGATTTCTACAATTCTGATTTCCACTACTTCCATCATATTCAAAGTCTATTGTTTAAAGTCTTTAACTACGAACATGGGTGCAAGTTGGAAAAAAGGCCAAGACTAAAAATTTTTTGACTGAAATACCTAACATACACAATATCCCCTCGACATATGCAAACTATCTAAGAAAGCTTTACCATAATACATCAAGTTTAAATACTGTACAAAAAATATTTATTCATCTGTCTTTTGATAATATACAGGTATGAAAGTGGACAAAAATAAAAAAAGCTGAACTTTTACAAAGCATGTCACTGGGAGGAAGGGGGGGAGGGGTGCTCTATATGATACTGAGAATTATAAAAGCAACTTTTAACTATGCTGGGAGATTCTTATTTAATATTTAAAGTGGGAGAAGCATTTAGACAGTTAACTTCAAATTTTTCCGAAATAGAATTTTAAAATTTTGACTACCATATCAAAAAAAATGAAGCAATTATAGGAAGGCACAACTATTAAATTGCTTACTAATGAAAAATATACCACATCTTTACAGTAACTAATTCAAGAAAAAACTTACTTCTACTTCTTTGAAGAATCGCGATATTGGATTTTAAAATCGCGTGAATATGAGTCGCGGTATTGGATTTTAAAATCGCGGGAATGTGAATCGCGATTTTGGATTTTAAAATCGCGTGAATATGAATCGTGCGGTTGGATTTTAAAATCGCGTAAATATGAATCAAGCTGTTGGATTTTAAAAACACGAAAATACAAATCACGATATTGGATTTTAAAATTGCGTGAATATGAATCGCGATTTTGGATTATCAAATCGCGTGAATATGAATCACGATTTATGATTATAAAATCGCGTGAATATGAATCGCGATTTTGGATTATAAAATCACTTGAATATGAATTCTGAGGTTGCATTTTAAAATCGCGTGAACATGAATCGCGATATTGAATTTTATAATTGCGCGAATAAGAATCGCTATTTTGGTTTTTAAAATCACGTGAATATGAATCGCGCTGTTGGATTTTAAAAACACGAAAGTACAAATTGCTGTATTGAATCTTTAAATCGCGTAATTAAGAATCACGATGCAGAATTTTTAGATCACGTGAATACAAATCGCAATTTTTAAATAGTGTACAAATACGAAAAACGATATCTGATATTACAACTGCGTGATAATGAATCAAAATATTGGATTTAAAAATGAGTGAATACGAATCACGACGTTGTATTTAAACTCGCGAGAATACAAATAGCGATATTGGGTTTTAAAATCGCTTAAATAAAAATTATGATATTGAATTTTTAAATCGCGTAATTAAGAATAACGATGCATAATTTTTAGATCAGGTCAAAACGAATCGCAATGAGTAAATTTTAAATAGCGTACAAATACGAAAACCGATACAACTGCGTGATAATGAATCGAAATATTGGATTCTAAAATGCGTGAATACGTATTGTGACTTTGGATTTTAAACTCGCGAGAATACAAATCGCGATATTGGGTTTTAAAAACGCTTAAACACAAATCGCGATATTGGATTTTAAATTGAGTGAATAGGAATTGCTAGTATGAGTTTCAAATAGCGTAAAAAAAAATCGCAGCATGTAACTTTTAAATCAGTTAAATACGAAAATCGATGATTGATATTAAAATTGTCTGATCAAACATCGCGATTTTAGCGATTCCGGCGCAGTTCCTAACATTTAAAATTCGGAAAATCAGCCAAACAAAAGAAATCAAATAACGGTGGTCAGAAACGAAACGCTTAGACTCCTTTCCACTCTATAGCGGAAGTCGCGGTAATCCAACTATCGTTCAGGCGACTAGAGTTCTTTAATTTAACTCTTCAAAAATTTTAGTTTTTGGAACATGGTCGGAAATTTTAAAAATTGGGAGAAAAAAGCGGATTTCCGCGGAAGTCTTTCATCCCTGTAAAATAACAACAAAGAAAGTAGACCAATAACGTAGACCTAAAAAATATTTTTAAGGACAGAAATTTTTTTTTCCTATTTCCGTCTTCGAGTCAGTCTTGTTTCCGTCTTACTTCCGTCCGCGGACACTTTCGAAAGACGGAAATCCGTCCTGGGGACGGAAGACTTGCACCCATGACTACGAATTTTCAACACGTTTTTAGATTCCTATTACTTTTAATACTATTCAATTTTGACCATTCTTGGACAGTTATAACAGCAAACATTCACATAGGTTTAAAAATGACGATATTTTTAAAACCATTACTCTTGAACATGATTATTAAACATGAGAATTGAGATATTTGATTATTAACATAAGAAGTAAATTTAAAGTATGGATTTTTGAAATTAGAACATACATCTCAGGGCAGTAAGGCAGAAAATACAGCAGAAATGTAAAAAGCTTATGTAAAATGCAGAATAATTAGTAGCTATTTAACAATGCTAGAATATATTTCCCAGAACCCTCCAGGATACTATGTCAGGACCAATATCAGGTGTTCCATCAGTGATAATAGAAGAGTTTTTTTTTAAAGAGAGAGAGAGAAATCACCACAAAAATTCGTAATTTAATTTTTCTTTCAATATTATTAAAACTAACCATTTTGTAGATTGTAGTGAAATTTGAAGGGGGAAAATGAGGTTTCATTTGAAATATTTAAAATTTTTCTTCTTAAGTCTATATAGTATCTAAATTGACTGTTGAATAAAGCTTAAGGAAAACGCTCATATACTGAATTTATCATGAATTCAATATGAACTAAAGATGAAAGATTAATGTACAATGGAAAGATTTAATCTACAAATTTAAAAAAATTACATGAAGCCTAAGTCAATTTCAATCCAATGCAATCTTAAAAGAGTATATAATTAGTTTCAGAACATAATTGAAATACATAAAAAAAAAAATTCCAAGGACAAACAGGTTGCCCTAATTGAAGGCAGGGGTCTGTCTAGATTTTTCTGAGAGGTACCTATTTTGTGAAAATTTAGTCCTAATTTGTGAAAATTATAAATTATATCAAAAAAATCAACACAAAAATATGGATTTATCCTTTCTTAAGGGATACTAAAATAAAATTTTAAGAAAGAGTCTTTTGTGAAGGTTCCACTAAAGGGCCCTGTGGCAGAATTACGGCGACATTGTTGCAGAACGTTACAGAGTTTTTGCAGAAAATTTTTTCATTTGGGATTGGAAACATTTTGATTTTCCTCTCTACGAAAAATGTTTTTTTTCCCCTGCAGAATTTTTTTTCAAATATACCTTTCTTGCGCATCAGAGAGGAAAGATGAAAATCATGATGAATTCTCATTTGAGATTTTAACAAAATCGGTAATAACTGTCATCAGCTAGAATTTCAAATTAATAATATAAAATAAAAAATTCAGAAATCGCAATAGTAGAAATGATATTTCTTTCATTTTGGAACGCCATGTTTTACATACACATATTTTAGTATCTCTTTTTTAAAAGAGTCCTATTTGCGTGATTTTGTCGTTGATCTTTATTTTGGTAGTTACGTACGGTTTTTATGATTTTTTAATTTATTATCATTTAAATTATTTACGAATTTCAATTTGCGTGATGATTTAAAAAATTCGAATGAGAAAATAATCAGTGCATTTCTCCGGCATCAAAATGCGAAAATATCACCTATAATATTAGAATTTATAAAATATTACTTTTACAATTAAAAATTTTTTTATACATTTTTAGTCTATACTTTCTTCTGTAAACTCGACGGTTCTCTTAGTGTTAGGGAAGTTTGTCGCAGGAAGCCGGAAAAAATTCTGCCACAGGGCTAAACGGTAGTAAATTTGGCCTGGACAGACCCCTGGAAGGTATGTTAGTATGCTCTCTAAATATGTTGAATGCATCTTAATTCAGATATAAAGTTAATTTAACTGAATTATATAACAACTAAAGCTTTATTATAACTGTAGTTTTAATAGTTTGGAAAGTCTTCATTTAAATGATAATAAACAATTATTTTGTTTCGGAAGTAAAAGTTTTCATAAATTTGTTATAGTATCCACTTTGTTAAAAAGTTAGAAAAGCTTAAAAACCTGTAGGACTTTTTTTCACTTTTAACACAACTGTTTTTTTTTCTTTCAAACAGAAACCTTACATTACTTTAAGGGAAAATTTATACACATTGGGGTCAAAAATGACCTCTAAAGGTGAAGAATAGTTTAGATATACACTCAACCTTATACCTTACTAAGACGGTAAAGTCTTGATGAAATGTTCTAACTTTCTCACATAAAATGAAATTGAAAGTGTAGTGAAATAAAATATTTTACATACCAACATTATCACAACATAAACATTTCAGAAATGGGTTTTCAACCAGTTGTGGGAGGTCTGATGGAGGTAAAGAAATAATTTCAGAAGATCGCTTTTGACCATCCAATACTACTCTTAGACGCTTTGAAAAGAAAAAACATACTATAAGACTTCACAAAATAATTTTAAATAAATGCAACAAGGGTGAACCTCATAAAAATATTATTTAGAAAAAAATAATTATCTGTAATTATCTTGTTATCATATACTATATATATCAACTCCTATATCATTAATTTTTTTAAATTTTATGCAATTGTGAATCTTAAAAAGATGATTTAAATGAAACAATTGGAAAATAAATGCTATGATTACTTTTTAAAGGAAATAGTTAAGTGAAATTTAAGAAAATCAGTTCATATACTGATATACACATGAAAGCACAGTATTGAATTAAGGAATTACTTACTGGGAATTTCGAGTCATTACTAAAAAGGTTTCCACGACCTAAAGAAAAGAAACTTTTTATTTAACAATTGATACAAAAATGTCAAATGATATATAGAAAGAACATGAGTAATTATTTGAGTTTATACCTTTTAATGTTTATCCTACAGCTGAAAATGCAGCTGAAAATGATACATTTTGCAAATAGTATAAATTAAAGGTTGCTTTTAGTAATAATTGTATAGAAAGGTATTATATATAAATATAGATATATTACCTTGAAAAAGAATTTTATACAAAAGTCTTGAAAATGAATTTTAACATGCTGCAATAATAAAGCAAATCTTAAACTTATTTATGAAAGAAGTGGGAGTCATTGTTTTTCTTTAATATTTATTACATCATGTTTTTCTTATATATATCATATTTCTCATGTCATTCATATATTTCTTATGTATCATCAGCAATCAAAATAAAGATAAAACTAATTTTATAAAATTTAAATGTGACTTCCAAAATGTTATGCAGAAAATATCACATATCATATGAAATGAGATTAATTACAAAATGAATTACAATTTTCAATATTAAACAAATAAGTTTGAAAAAAATATGTATATCTTGAAAGTGATGCTATATTATAGATATATTTCAAAATATCATTACACAAGGACATATATGTGAAATTAGAAAACTTATATCTATTTAAACACTTAAAAATTTTGTATGTAATACCTACAAGCCTATTCATCACATAAATCATTAATAGTTTTCCCAATATGTTTGAAAAAATGAAAAAAATAGAATTATATTAAATTTTTTATTAGTTTTCCAAATTCAGTGAAATTTTAGTACATAATGTAATAATTATAAACCTAAGAGACTCGAACTGAGCAGTAAACGCAATTAGCCCTACAACTCTTCATAAATGTATAGCTTATGTAAATTTGGTTTTTGTACAAACTTTTCATTCAAATGACGCTAAAACAGCTTTAAAAAAATAAATAATGCCAGATCAAAAGTTCAACGTACAGATTCTGAAATCTTGGAAAATCATAAATAATTTATTAAACTGTTGAAATTTTATTTTCAAAGGAAATTAAAAAGAAAACAGTTTTCTTTGCCCAGAAAGCAAAGAAAACAGTTGTTCCTCTTGGTTGCTTAGCAATGGAGAAACACATTGTTCTGTCTTCTTGTCATTCACTCAGTTTCTTTATGGTTGTTTTAAATTATCTTTATTGTGACCCAATTTTTACGAAATTTTGTCCCCCTCCCCTACTTTAAGGGTCAGAATTCCAAATATGTTAAAAAAAAGTTTTATCAGAGAAAGTATGCTTTTGTGTCTGATTATAGCTTAATTAATAGTTAGCACTAATTAATTACAGGGGTAGCAGCAAAGTTTTTTAAAATTTTAGGGTAATTTTAGGAACTTTTTTCAAAAAATTTTAGGTAAATTTTAGGAGTAATATATGATTTTGCTAGGATAAAAACAGATCACACGGTAGTTTATTACATAACAGAAGATTATTACAATTCATCCACACATATCATAAATAATTGCAAGCCATAAAATAAAGCTCTGAAATTTATTAAGTCAAGAATGAAATCTCTAAAGCGTAAAAATGAAATTTCAACTTTACATATTACCTATCAGAAATTAAGTGCATAATTCAGGAACAGGCAAAAGTGAGAATAAATCAAGAGAAAAAATAAATTAACACCAACTTGGATTTTTATTTCATTTTTACCTTCTTAATCAAAACTTTATTACTACCCTTTACCTCACTTTATCAAGAAAAACTATTGTGTGATATTATTAGATTTCAAATCAGCAATTTATATTAGAAGTTAGAGAAAAACAAATTAATCATGATCATTTTTCAAATATATTCTTGATATGATTTGTGAGATTCTTTTACTGCCCTCAATAGTGTTGTGGTGATCTTCACCACTCCTCCATAATTTCGAATGGTATCTTTGATTAGTCTAAGAGACATAATAGTATTCTCATGGTGACTCACATTAAGCATTGCTTTATTTATCGAAAAACCTCTCTCAGGATCAGAATTCCCATGTGGCAAAATTAAAACAGTTTTAATTAATGTAGTTAAATTCTTATATTTTAGATTATTGCTTTTTTATTTATATTTAGCCTATAACTCTAATTTTTTAGGAACACCAACAAAATTTTATCAGATTTTTAGGAATTTTAGGGTTTGCACATACTTTTAGAAATTTTATGAATTTTAGGGGGAATGCGACCCCTGTAATTAGCATATTTGAAATCACCCCTAGGAACCATTAAGATTGACATTTAGTTCGTGAAAACCTGATCATCAGAACAAAAGTTATTCAGAGTGATATCTTCTCTTTTTTTATTTGCGGACTGTACCTGTGCAATAACAGGAGCAATGCACTTGGAAATAGTTTCCAGTTAAACAACTGAAGTATTTTACTTACTTACATCAAGGTGAAGACTTAGCTCTGTTATTTATTCAGGCAATGCTCCAACATTCAAATGAGCAGAATTTGACTCGAAAAGAAAGAAAAAAAACACGGACTATGTTTAGCAGTTAAGAAATAAGCAAGTTTTATTCCTCAAAAGGAATAGCGTGGAAATTCATTTATTGAAAATCATTCTTAGGAAATTTCTGAGGAAATAATTTTCAACTAGTGAAGAACTAGAAACAGTTCCGTGTGAAATTGAAGCTTTGATCAACTCTAGACCCATTATGTATGTGACTACAGGCTCGCCAGAAACTTTTCCTCGTACATCATCCCATGTGCAGCTTGGAACACAACGATTGATAAGTTTACCATCTTTCTAATTATCAGGGAATGACTGTATGATCGAAAAATATTGGTTAAAAAAAATACCGAGAGAGGCTGTTAAATCAATTTTAAGGGAAATTGAGAAAGACTATCTTTTTAATTTAAGAGCTGTCAATTATGTCAATCTAGATAAAGGTAATAGCAGTTTTTAGGTAAATGATATTGTTTCAATGCAAGACGAAATTCCAAGAAGTGAGAAGTAAAAATTGAGGAAACATTTCAAGAACGTGAAAACAAAATAAGAGCATGTGCTTTGAAACCTGAAATGTCAATAATCAAATGTCCCATAAATTTATTACATAATTTAGGAGTGAACAATTAACTTAATTTGAACATTTTATTTGAAGTTAAGTATTGTAATTATAAATTTTTTAACACTCTATTTGAAATTTAAATTCACATTTATTATTATTGGAACATTTTATCTTGCAATATTGCTTAATTGAAAAAACAATTCGCATAAGAAATAATTTGCATCCTAAAAATTGTTTGATTATTATTCATATGATAATTTAATTACCTTACTTGATACTTTATTTATTTAAATTTTAATAATTCCATAGATAAAGAAGTGTTTTAGCAAGTAGTTTGAACTAATGTTAGCAAAAAATATTATTTTAGGAATTAGATTAACATTACTGAGTTATAATCTTTATAGAATTGTTCATTAAGTATAAAAAAGTAAATTTTTTTTTTTTTAAAGTATAGCTACTTTAAATTTGAGAAATATATATGGGATAAATATTTCTCAAAACAAACAGATGGTGCTCAGTGCAGTAATGTAAATGTGAATTATTATTCAGAATCCTCTCTGAGAAAATAGCATTAACATCATTCCTTTTTTTTTCTATTATTATTAAATGTATTTTCTGTTGAAGGCATTTTGTAATGATATGAACCCCAAGATTAGGTAATTTACAGTAAACGATTTTATTAATACAGTAAAATAAAATTTTCATTCAATCCAAAAACTAAAAATCTAAAAAATTCTTCCAAAACAATAGTTTAAATAACACAAACCCTGACTTTTTCATTTGTTATAACAATTTTTATCATTTAAGATATTGATTCATCCAGATATTTGAGATTTATAGAGCCTTATTGAAAATTGCATCTGACACAGAAAATAAAAATTTGCAAAATGAATTTTAAATTGCACACATTTACCTTTACCACCCAAGGAAGGAACAGGATCAGAAGTAGTTGACAGAGGTTTCTTTTTTGAATGTGAATCAAATGAAGAAGAGTCATTTTGAAGGTCAACCTAAAATATGGACAGAATTCAAATGATAAACGGTAAGCTCTGTCTAAGATAGTTAATTTCTTATTAGGCATTTTTTTATTTGTTTAAATGAAAAAATATATGCTATGTTATTTAAAACAGTTTGTTGAATAAGAAGCAAAATATTTTAAAAATTGACATACACACAAAAATGTAGTATTGAATTAAGAAATTATATTATACTTACCGGAGATTTTGAGAACTTTAAGGCATTACTAAGAAAACTTCCACGACCTAAATGATAATAAATTTCTTACTTAACATCTGATACAAAAATATCATATGAAACGTAAATAAAATACTATAACCAGTAATTATTTTAATTTACACAATTTAATGTTCATCCAAAAAAATATTAACATAAGAAAATATGTTTACAAATGTGTTTAATAGTTGAAATCATTCAAATAATCTAACTGTAAATGATAGGATGTTATTCAAAGCATTTGTATAACTAAAACATGTAATTCAACTAAATACATATACATCTTACAGCAGATACTTTCACTAGGACTTTAGGAAATAACAAAAAATTTAAATACAATAAGCTAATAGCCAACTTAATCTTTACATACAGGGTTCATGCTCTACTTTAGAAATAAAATTCAAGTACTTTTCAAGGACTTTTTAAGACTTATTATAAAATTATCAAGGACTTAAATTTTAGTAAAAGATAGACTAAAATTTTACATTTTAAACTAAAATGTTTTGACGATAATAGTTAGTTGACAGTCGATAATAGCAGTACTGAAAAATAAGACTTCCATTGCTCTCTTGATTTCAGAAAGTGATCTAAGTATAAAAAAAGCAAGGGTGATTGGCATCAAGTCAAGAATAAAATTCATGATTCATAAAAACGTTCAGATTTGAATTTTGCACAAGGCCTATTTTAAGCTAGGTATACAACCTCTGAATAAGCAAAAATTCAGGCAGGACGGAGGGAATGTTCTATATAATACTGCGATATCAATTAGATATTTAAAAACAACTCTGCCGGGAGATTTTTATTTAATATTTAAAGTGGCAGAAGCATTTAGACAGTGAAATTTAAATTGCTCTTAAATACACTGCTGGACAATTGCTAAGGACGGATAACACTATCATCCATAGCAACCACAAAATGAAGGGAAGCAAAATGTGGAAAATTAGAATAAGTGCGGGATATAGTAAGAAGGGGTATGCGTATGTAAATTTTTTTGTCCACGTTTGTTCATCACGTGATAGCGCTGATAAGAGCTTTAAAGGTTTTGACGCGTTGTGGAGAGTTGTTGTTTCAAGTCAAATTTTTACAGGAAAGATTTAGTTGACGAACTTGAAATTTTCGGCATGTCTTCCCGATATTACTTAGATGATTTTAAGCGTGGCCGAATTATTGGAAAGATCGAAGAAGGGCGAAAAATAAGAGACGTTGCCAGGGAGTTCGACATCGCTGACGGTGTTGTTTAACGGCTGTGGAAATCTTTTAAAACTACTGGAATGTGTAGTAAGCGGCAAGGGGGAGGTCGTGTTAGAAGTAAGAAGCCTGCTGAAGACAGATACATCGTCCTATCAGTAAAAAGAAACAGGCGCACCACAGCTCAGCAGGTGGCAAATCAGTTTCTTGCTACCACAGGAAAGCAGATCTCCCGAAAAACTGTTGCCAGACGTTTGAGGGGAGGAGGACTATACACCCGCAGACCTGTTGTGTGCGTCCCATTGACCAGACAGCACCGTACTGCACGTTTGCAATGGTGTCGTGAGCATCACAATTGGACTGAACAGGACTAGGCATGCGTACTCTTCTCAGATGAAAGTAGATTCAGTCTGTCATCGGATTGTAGACGCCAACAGATCTGGCGCGAGAGTGGTACTGGTTATCGTCCAGAAAATATTCAGGAAAGGGACTGATATCCGACATGCAGGGTCATGGTGTGGGCCAGCATCATGATCAATAGCCGCACGCGCCTACATGCGGTTGCGAATGGGACTATGACGGGCCAACGATACTTTGATGAAGTTCTACTTCCTCATGTTCGTCTTTTCCGAGGTGCTGTCGGTGATAAATTTGTTTTTATGGGCGACAACGCAACATGTCATCGAACACTCGCTGTTCAGAATTGTTTAGACAGTGAGGGTATTCAACGCCTCGTATGGCCATCACGTTCTCTGGATCTAAACCACATTGAAAATGTTTGAGATGCTTTGGGGAGGCAATTTGCTGGTTGAAACTATCCTCCGACAAACAAGAACACCCTCATCCGTGCACTGACAGAGGAATGGGATAAATTGCCTCAACAGCTGCTGGATAATGTTGTGCGAAGTATGATACGACCTGTAGAATGTTGCATCACACTCCACGGTGGACATCTCCCGTACTGACACCTTTCTTCAAGTTGCCTGCAGATATTTAAATGCATTGTTCCATTATTCCGTACGCAGCATCAAATGAACATTTTTTTTCTTTCAGATGTTTCATAGCTTTTGTACTTTCCAGAACAATGAATGTTCTTTATTCTAATGTCTGAACAGTGTGGCAACTATACTTTATCCTACTAGGACTCATGTCTCTCTTAATGTTATGCTACATTGCAATTTGTGATCCGTCCTTAGCAATTGTCCAGCAGTGTATAATTTTGAAATTTTGACCACTTTTCTATTAAAGAAAATTAATCAATTATTGGATGTTGCGGCTTAATTATCATTTTAAATTTATTACCAGTCAACCATTTTAAATTGAATCAGTTGCCAACTTTCACCTCAATATCTTCTGATAGATTCTTACTAACAATTTTGGTCACTTTGTTTTAATTAACCACCCATACTTGAATTAATTTTTTTTCAGTAGCATCAATCATACGCACTTGACATGGTCACATGAACACGAATCGTAACGAGTAGTTTTCAAATAGAGTATAAATATGAAAATCGATGTTTAATATTACAACATCGATGTTTGATATTGCAACATTGATGCTTGATATTGCAAAATGCGTGAATACGAATAGCGACATTGGATTTTAAACTTGCGGAAAAAATAATCACGATATTGGGGTTTAAAAATGCTTAGGTACAAATCGCGATATTAGATTTTTAAATTGCTTTAATGGGAATTGCAAGTACAATTTTTGAATCATGCGAAAACGAATCGCAATACATAGCTTTTAAATCAGTTTAATATGAAGATCGATGATTGATATTAAAACTGCCTGAATAAGAATCGAGATTTTGTCAGAATCTGGAGTAGTGCCCAATATTTAAAATTCCTAAAATCAGCCAAACATACATAAAATCTTAAAATCATACAGTACGTGTCATCATCTGAAAGGCGGGAAAGTCATTCTCTCACACTTACGTGCGTCAAAAAGTTAAACACAGAAATGCTGGAAATAGGGCTGTTTTCCTGAGTTTTCGATACTTTTTAAGGCCATTTTGAGTTTTTCAAGGATTTAATACCATTTTCAAGTACTTCTAGGGGCCCTTGAAAATCAAAATGAAATTCAAGTACTTTTCAAGGTTTTTTCAAGGCCGCGGGAACCCTGTACATAAAAAGAAAAGGTATCTTATACTAATCCCTCAAAAAATAAATTTTAGATTAAAATAAATTTGAAAAAATTAAATAAAAAAGCTGGTAAAAAACCATTTAAATTACTCATACAAAAAACATTTTATATTAGCAGTGATAACAAGAATGACAACAATTTTCTAATATATTTTATTCATTTCTCAGCATATTCATTTATGGATTCACTATGAAGGATTTTGATTTAGTTTTTAACAGGATTTTCAACCCACCCAAAAACACAAGAATAAGGTAGGAAAATCTAAATTATTAATATCAGCAGAAAAAGACTGAACAAAATTTTAGCCATTTTTTCAATTTATTTATTAATTAATTGAACTATACTATGGTGAAATAGTTCTTTTTTAGCTAATATTATTCTCTCAAAATAAAAATTAAAACCCCAAAAGATGGGTTTAAAGTGTCTATGTGCCTTTTAAACAAAATACCAGTTTTTTTTAAACCCTAGTTATCAGTTAAAATACTGTTGTTGAATTAAGGAACTGATTTATGGCATGGTTAACAGATTAAAACTGTTAAAAAAATAAGTTTAATTATTAAATATTAAAAATGTATTATCGCAATTCCAAGAGGAGAGTCAAAGCTCAAATTCGTATGAAGGAATAGATGTAATAAGAATTTATTTTATTCTAATATTTATAATGGTTGCATACTTTACAGTTAGTTTTGTGAATAAATGAATAGTACAAAAAAAGAGAAAAAATACATAAAATTAATTTTAAATTTTGCACACCTACCTTTATTACCCAGGGACGGAACTTCATCAGAAACGGATGACTGAGGTGGCATTCTTGAATGTGAACCAGATGATGAGTCACTTTGGTTGTCACCCTAAAAAATTTTAAAAAAACTCAGATTACAATAAACAGTAAAGTTCAGTTAATAAATAGGCTGGTACAATTTTCTCTTAGACAGTTTCCCAATCATACAAACTTTATAAACACAACAGACATCAACAATCAGGAAAGCTTTCACAAATACATTTAAATCTGATTAAAGTACAAATTTCAAACCATGATAAAATACTGGATAATATGAAATTAGCATTAACTTATGTTGCTTTCAATAAACGTCGACACAATTAATTATTTTATTGATCACAGAGAAACTAATTCTAAATACATAATTCCAAGAGTAATTCAAAAACTGTTATAAAAACTTGTAAAATAAACAGTAGTGATGTAGTTAGTTGTGTTGGTTATGCACTTACTTCATTTTAACATAAAAAAGAAAAACAAGAAATTGTAGCTTAAATATTTAAAAACAAAGATATAAAACAGAAAACAGCATTTTTCTGCGACCCCAATATTATACTTACGTTTCCTAGTCACAGAAGAGGAGTTAATGTAAAAGCCTTTTATTAATACCAGAATGAAAACATGGTACTACATTAAAATTAAAGCAATTTAATTATTTTAATTCATTATTTAATCATTTTCCCAGGAAAGTTTTCTTTATAACTAAAATCGTTCCCTTTTGAAGCAAAAATTAAACCAAAAAAGTGTTAAACTATGTAACATTATAAAAAATGAAAACAATAAAACCAACTCAGATTGGGTTTTAAAAAAAAGGTGTTAAACACAGTTTTAGAGTCAATGGATTAAACTAAAAACTAATTTCTACCCTTATCCTTGAGTGCTTCTTCTTGTGAGCATAAGTCATCTCCATATTCAATGGGGGTTTCTTATTCATTCGATGCATAACTTCTGCAGCATCCTTAGCAAACTTGAATGCAACCAAGCTAGAGAAAAAAATATTGAAAACTTATTTTAAAATTAGTTTTAATAACAATTCAAAAGTTTCATTCCTTTAATAAAAAAAATATTAATAATGACTGGGTATCTCTTACATTGACAGCCCCTCAAAATAAAATAAGCACTAAATGTCTTTACTAAGAATAAAGAATATCCTATATTCTTTCTTCAAGTTTAATATCAATGCAGTTAATTATTAATGCACTTTAAATAATTAACAAAATTGCAAATAATAAAATAAGACTTTCAATAACTATTGATCTAATGATAGGATTTATGCAGGGTACTAACAATGTCATTTTTATAATTACTACCAAGGAAAAAGAACTATTTTTAATTGAAATATAACAGAAGGAATTGACAGAAAATATTAATTCTAGACAAACACGTAATTTTTGCATTTATATATTTTCTTAACGCTGCTTCAGAATTTTTTTTAATTATTTATCATTTTTTGCTAGTAAATAGTATATATCAAGGATGGCGAACCAATGATACGCGACACAATATTTTGGGCACGCCACTGACCACAATTGTTATTGCACTATGAATTGTTATTACACAAATGTTACACTATGAAGCATATCTAACAATTAAATCAAAATTCACAAAAAAAATAATAATAAACAATTATTAATAAAAAAATTTACAATTAATGCTTAAAAAACAAATAATAACCATAAAAAACAAGCTAACAATAAATTACTAGCAAAAATCAACAGTCCTGCTGAAACTAATATCTTATATAAGTTATTTGTCATTTAATCTGCAATAACAGAAGTCCCACTGATACTACTTTAAGTTGAATTACGCGTATAACTAAGACATTGCAAAATGTATTTTCTTTTCAATGCGAATAAAGAGTTTTGAGTTGATAGTATTTAGTATTATTATTTGCCCAATAATAATGAAGTCAAAATTATTTGACGGCACATCTGTGATTTCATTAAACAACTTTTTAGAAAAAATGGCACGTTGGTGTATAAAGTTTCGCCACCCCTGGTATATATGATTGTACATTCATAAAAATTCTATAATTCTCAATAAGCAAAAAAAAAAATTTCACTAAAAGCATATCTCATTGTGTTTTCATTTTAAACAAAAAAAAATCGATGACTTTTTTTTTAATGAAAAAATGAAGTGATTAAAATTATTGAAAGAGAATAAAGATAATGAACAAATAAAATATAATAGCACAAAAACTGACAAACTATAATTTCGATTCAATAAACAAGATCTCTTCTCAGAGTTGAAACACGGGTATCAAGGAAGGTTCTTGCTTAATTGAACCGAAAATATAGCATGTGCAGGGTTGGTTGATTTAAATCGTGATTTAAATCAACGAACATAAAGTATACTCTTTCTTTTTTTGAATTGAAACTACTGGTTTTAATTACTTTATTTCGAATAACAACATGGATGTTAATAATCATAAAGTCATTTTTAAAGTGAAAGAAATTTAGTTTTACCCTGTAGTAAAATCTGAATTGGGCCTGGGCGGGTAAAGCCTGCTCCTGAGAACTGTACGGCCATTTTCAGACATCAAAGCTATAAAAGCCTCCTAAAAATATATAAAAAAAAAAACATTTTAAAACAGGTAATAGATACTTCATTTAATACACTTGCAATGATTTTATCTTAAGTCTTTACAGCGTTAACTTAGACAGGTGATAGTAGGTAGAAGAAATTATCCGATTTTTCTTTTCGCAACAGGTAGTTTTTCTTTTTTTAAGTTCTTAATTTTTTTTTTTTCCTTTTTGCAAACAAAAGATAAATTAAAGAATGTTGTTTTCATGCACAAAACAAATATTGATCAAAAATTTATCACTGAAATGCATGTCCTAGAAGTGATAATGTTGTAATAATGTCAGAATTTTATAAACAATGAGAAAATCGATTGCATTAACAGCAAAAAAGAAAAGATTGAAACAGGGATCTGTGAAGGTAACAAGAGCATTCAAAAGTACGTTTCAAAGTTAGCATTCAAAGTTAGCAAAGAGCAGAAATTTATTGATTTTATTTTTAAACATAGAATTCTGCAAATATATCACGAATAACCACCATTCAATCCACGTAAAAAAAAGTTTTTAAAAAGCATAATGTGATATAACAACTGTTATCCAAATGAAAAGAAACATTGTTACGCAAGATTGAAAGATTCTACTGAAAATATATGGACCTTCTATTTTTAAAAGAAAGATTCTAAGAAAAATATATATGAACTAATCAATCATAGAGACTTGTGGATAATTAAGAGTAATTTAGAGTTAAACAGCTCTTAAGAAAAAGAGTAAATATAATAACAAAAATAAATCAAATTTCTCGGTCACTTGGAGCGAATAAGTGATGAAACAGCATTGAAGAAAATCTATATAGGAAGACTAGAGTCAAGGAGAAATCTTGGACATCCCGGTAAAAAATGGCTGTAATATGAGATAGAGGGAGATTTGAAAATTAAAAAGTGCAAGATAAAGATCAAACATATGGGAGAATGAAGCCAGGAGACCAAGATCTTCCATGGACTGTAGAGCCCAAGAGTAAGAAGGTACCAATTCACTTTAAAATAGACTATTGCATTATGAGATGAGATAAAAAAGAGACTACTTTATCTTGTGGCGTAACTACCACTACAAAAGTTTAACATCATTCACTAGTATATAAAGCATGCTAACTTGATTCTATCATGAGGTACCTTTTGATAGATGACGGTTTGTATTGTCGATTAACTCCGCCCCCACATTGGTGACCTTCGAACGTGATTTGCTCACGCAAGTAACGCCCACTTCGCAATCTCTTAACGGTTACGCCTACTTCGATGGATAGTCCACATTGAACAGTTGACTTGCTATTTGTGAATGCATCATTCACCTCCTGCACTGTTGCTTCTCAGTCTCGTCTCGAACACACAACGTCTACACTCTCAACGCCTGCATACTCTCGACTGCTAATGGCAACACAGGAGCGACTTCGATTGTGATGTTAATACACCTCTCACATTCAGCACTCAAAAAATCCGGAGACACTCTCCCGGTCTTTCACAAGTACATCAACTAGTGAGATCTGTTCATCGAATCTTATCCCTGATAAAATTCTGGTGGGGGAGTACTGTGGCGTAACTACCACTACAAAAGTTTAACATCATTCACTAGTATATAAAGCATGCTAACTTGATTCTATCATGAGGTACCTTTTGATAGATGACGGTTTGTATTGTCGATTAACTCCGCCCCCACAATCTCAATGTTTATATATATATTTCATTTTTTGAAGTAACCATTCTTTTCTTTTTCTTTTTAAGTATCCATGTAAAGATAAACCTAATGTTTACTATATTTTTAATCAAGTTATCAGAATTAGGTGTGAGACAGTAATTAAATCCCTAAAGATATCTTTTAGAAAATATCAGTTACCAATAGCAATAATTACATCTACAGCAGTCAATAGAGTAAAGTCCCAATTTAAATAAAAATTTAAAAAATAAATATTAAAAAAAAAAACAGAAATATCTACTTACTTCTGAAAGTGTGGCAGGAACATGTTTTATGTACAAGCTGCATTCATCTAACTCTTCAGTAGCACTATTAGAATGAAAATAACAAAAATTAAAATATTTTTCCTGAAATTCCAATTATTTAAAAAAAAAAGATCATCGAAGAAACAACAGATGAATAATGTAAATATTTCTTAACAAATGTAATCATAAATGCCTTGAAGGTACAGTTAGAGGTCGACTATCCAGAATGTACAAGAATAGACAAATTTCGTAAACTTGAATGTGGAAGATCTAGGTTTTTCACATCATAGTTGAACTTCCATAATCCATTGTTCCAGAATTTCCCCCCCCCCTCGCGTGTATAAACTTGTTTTATAGGTCCCGTCACAAATGCTAATTTTATAATGTTAAAAAACACCCTTTTTGATCATGTAAGAAATTGGAAGACTCCTGCTACAATCATTCTGAAGAAATGTTACAGAAATTTGTAAAAAGATTAGAACTTATTTCGTTTTGAGAAGAAAAACTAACCCCTGATACTAATGAAGAATTGTTTAAGTTTGGGTAAACCTCTTTTAACATGTTTGATGTTTTTGCATCAGTTGATGAAAATGTTGAAGCTTGTGGTCTGATATGTTGACTGAAAAAAAGGTTGCAGAAATTAAAGAACACGTGATACCGATCAGGTAGGTACAAAACCAAAATCAGTGCCAACCCTTGTTGAAAGGCTCAATGCCTTTGAAACAATAGGAAACTCTCTGCATTTACTCTTTAAAAAAAATAAGAGCAATCTATATCAAATGCTGAAAATTTATTGTTTATAAGAAGAGTTGAACTAAGTAGGTTAAGAAGTTTTTATTAGGAAATTAAAGATTTTTAAATACAGTAGGGAACCGATTATCCGGAACGATCGGGACCATCGCTATTCCGGACAACTGATTTTTCCGGTTTTCTGAATCGCTACAAAAAGCCGTTTTTTTTAATTGTTAAACCCAACTAAAAAAAATAATTTTTGGAAATAATCTTAAAAAGAAGAAAAAACGAAGTAATACACTAATGATTATTTCCAAAATGATAGTAAGGTAAACATCTTTCCAGAAAGAAAGAAAAATCCTAAGATCTTATGAGGAAAAAAAAAAATTTTCTTCTTAAAATGGTGGGAAAATTTATCGAATTTCGTTCCGGTTTTTTGGTTTTCCGGTTTTCTGATTTCCGGATAACGGGTTCTGTACTGTATTTTGTTACAATTAATGATTTTCTAGTGTATTTAGGTTTTTATGGGGATAAAGGACAGTGAGTGATATTCAAAATAGTTTCTCAATGATCTTAAAATAAAAAAGCAATTTATATTATGCCTATTTTTTGGTTATTTTTGTGATATTGAACATTCTTGGATTGTTATTGATGCTAATGTCATCAGTTAAAAGATTTATGATAGTGGAATATTCTAAATTTCAGGTGAATTCTTTTACATTTATTTTTTTAGGGAATTTTATTCATTTATTATTAATTTTATGCTGAGTGGTAATAAAACAGTTGCCTAATATACTTATTATTTTTTATTTATAAAATGTCAAAATGTTTGAAACATTAAATTTATCAAAAATTTGTGCTGATGTGTATGGGTAATGATTCAATATTGATCTGAAATATTTTTATTTATGAAATATCAAAAAAAGTGTTTGTTACATTAAATTTACTTGAAATGTGTGTAGATGCATTACAAAATTGTTGTCTTAGGTCCCGGTAGCAGAATTTGCATGGCAAATCTGCAGCACTATCTTCGTAAATCTAAATTTGACTATGACCTTAACACATATTGAAAGAGATTATTGCATAAATTAAGCTTAATTTAAAATAAAGGCAGCAAAATTTAGAAATATAAGGTTTTTAATAATTATATGCAACTTTGGTTTAAATAAAATTAAATGGAATGAATCCTTAAATCACTAATCAAGTAACACGAAGAAATAAAATGTTTATTTTTCGTTGTAATTCACTCTTTTAACTTATAATGGAATAAATTTATATGTTAGATAGAAATCTCAGCAACTTTCTCTCCTTTTTTCTTTTTAAAAATAAAAGAAAGAAAACTTAGATAAAAAAAATAAGCTACAGATGCAATGATAATTTGCGGCGCACGCTGCAGTGCTGGAAGGTTTCTACTACCGCGTCTAAGGATAATGACTTGATATAGATCTGCAGTATTTTTCATTTATGAATGATAATTTTGTGCTAAAAGTGTCTAAATTAGGTTTAATTTTAATTTGATGGTTACTGATGTTTTTTAAAGGTTAAGCACTACTGCGCAGTAAACTCTACACTGATGTTTTAAAGTTAAATGCCGCTCCCCTTGTATAACCTACACTCTACCTAGTGTTTTTCTTCTTTTTTTTTTATGTTTGAAGTGCTATTGCTCAATAAACATTTGCCTAGAATATTCTTCACTGAAGTCACTTTTTCAAAAACTGATAATTTTAAAAGATCAAAAAACTGTTGTTATTGTACAAAAAATGTAAAAAGTACAAGAGTGAAATAGAGTAATTTTTTAGAACAGTTACAAATAAATATTGATATATATTCCATTTTCTTAAAAAAATAATAAAATACACTTAGGATGCATTTTTGATGCAAAATGTAGTAACTAGTAGACAATTTTTTGACCACTATTAACATAATTACAAACTTTTACACATTTTTGCATAAAATTTTATTTTTACATTTAAAGTGGTATTAAAATTTAAAGTGATTTTGACCACCATTACATGTAAATGGATTGATATTTATAATAGTGCAAAATATTGGGTTGGAGGGGGAAAGTTCTGTCGTCAATCGATAGTGATGTTTTGCAATCCATGTTGGAAAATAATCCACATTTAACAAGTCGAGAAATTGCAGAAGGGTTTGGCATTCATCATACAACTGTTGGAGATCACATCAAATCTCTTGGGTTTATGTTAAAGCAAAGTGTTTGGGTTCCACATGAAATAACGGAAAAGAATTTGTCTGATCGTGTAAGAATGTGTTCATCACATCTGATTAGACACAATGTGGAGCCGTATTTGGACAGACTGGTTACTGGAGATGAAAAGTGGATTCTTTACGAGAATATTAAGAGAAAAAAATCCTACTGCAAACCAGGAACATCATCAGCAACAGTTCCAAAACCAAGTATCCATCAACGAAAAGTACTGCTTTGTTTGTGGTGGGAAAGGAAAGGTCCAGTGTACTACAAGTTGCAGAAACAGGGAAAAACCATCAACGCGGATCTGTACTGCAATGAGCTAGATAAATTGAATGCAGCTATCAAAGAAAAAAGGCCAACATTAGCGTCCAGAAAGGGAATAGTGTTACACCACGATAATGCTCGCCCGCATTCTGCAATGGTGACACTACAAAAACTGAATGCGTTGGGATGGGAAATCCTTAGTCACCCACCGTATTCACCTGATATTGCACCATCCGATTGTTATTTCTTCAGATCTCTGCAAAATTATCTAACGGGTAAAAAATTCAAGTCTTTTGTAAGTGTTTCTAAGGCAGTTGCTGACTATTTCAATTCTACAGACGAGAACTTCTACAAAACAGGAATTCACAGGTTACCTGAAAGATGGCAACAGGTTGTAACAAATAACGAAGCATATAAAATTGATTAATATTAAACGCATATGTTTATAAATGAATTCAAATATTTTCTTTAAAATACGACAGAACTTTCCCTCCAACCCAATAGTTTTATGATGATACTTATGAACTCTGAGCAAAATGAAAGATATTAGAGCCTCTAATAATAATTCAATCTTTTACTTTATCGCCACTGGAGAAAATCCTCCTTGAAAAATTAAAAGTTGGCAGGTATACATTAGTAAAATTTAGATGCCCTGGAGTCAGTGGTGACCATTAACTTTGCCTTATGGCACATGAGCCTCAAATTTATCAACATAGAAATTTATAAAATGACTAAATTCCCAAAAAGTATAAATTAATGAATTCTGAGGATGAGACTAATTGTTTAAACCATGCATATAATTAGAGGACTATCCTCAAGTTTGAACTAATGAATTTTGTGATTTTTACTAACATTATTAATTAAAATTTTAAATTTTTTAATGATTTATGACAAGAATTTAAAATCCTTACTTGAAATTCAAAAAATAGATACAAATATTAGGCAGAGACACAAAAATTAGGAATATCAGGATAAAAAGCTTAAAATCAGGACAAGATACTTTTTATGAGGAAAATCAGGAATACCAGAATGAACCCTGCCTCAGCTAAGTGTTATTAAATCAGTGTTATGAATTAATGCATATGAAAAAGATATTCTCTCTTCTTAACTATAAAAAATTAAAAAAAGACTGTCTAATTTTCAACTCTTTGAATGGAAACATGGAAATTTCAGATTTAATTTTGTGAACTCAATTACTAATCCTATTTTATTACTTTTATTCATATTATACATTATTCACTTTCCATGTGTATTTTTAAAGGATTTATACTCAATTTTAAATCTGGATTTACCTTAAAAAGAAAAAAAAAGAAAGAAAGAAATATAGAAGCTCTGGGCTCCAAGGGTGCATATTTTTGAAAGTGAAGTAGAATTACAGAACATAACAAGCCACAGGAAAAAATAAAATAAATAAATAAAATAAAATTGTATAAAATTTAATTTAAATTACCTGTTGTAAGAGTTGAATTTCGGACAAGCAAAATCATCAGCCATTGGATTCCAATTGTCTAATTCACTGTTATAAAAAAAAAAAGAATAAATGAATAAACACGGGATTATGAATATTGAAGTTTTTGAAAACAAATGTCATGACTATGATTATTTAAAAAAATTTAAATGAAATTCAAAATAAAATTTAGAACAAATCTGACTATTAAATTTATACAATACTCTATTAACTATAATTTTAAACAATACTCCATAATTGTAAATTTATGAAGGGGGCTGAAGAAAAAAAATGAGGTCAAAGATGAAGGGAGAAAAAAAAATATAACTTATAACACTTACATATATGTATTCTTTAGCAAACAAAAACAAAAGTAAAGGCACACTCTATTACAACAAGCCCCCATTTATCGAAGAAATTTGAAACAGTTGACACCAGTTATATGTTTAGTGGACCATAGCTTTTAACGAGTGAACTCCGATTTTAGTGAACAATATTTTTAAAATTCATAAAATTTATTAGTTTTCCCCCTCCCCAAGTCAGCTAATCCCTACTAAGAAAAATTCGTTTAACATTCTGAAACCAACTGAAAATTAGTAATTAGTCACAAAGCTTTTTTTAAACAAAATTATGTTTTTCCGGCAATGGGTCTTAATTGAAAAACAAAAACAAGGGGATAATTAGACAGATCAATGCAAATTAACTATTTTATTGTGCACAATACACAAAAAGGTATAATTTAAATAGAATATCAATAATTTAATATGTTTGAATGAACTTTAATGTTCTTTTCAATAAACCTGTTTTCTATAAGCATTTTGTTACAACGAGCAAATTTTGTGGTCCCTTCGCCTTTGTTTTAACTGAGTTTAACTGTACTTGAAAGCAATTTTGCAAATCAGATAAATATACCCCTGTTTTTTAATCATAAAAATATTCTGCATCTGAATTAAAAAGGCACAAATATGAATTGCAGATTTTAGATTAATATACTTTATGTTCTAGTGTATACATTGACTTACTATTTAAAACTACTGTACAGCAAATTTCTGGTATCCAGGAAGTACAAGTAAATGTAGGAGTAATGTCGTGAGGGAACAGGAGGGCACGTGCCCAGCCCAATAATTTTTTCAAAATTTCAGAACTTTTTTTATAGTATTACTTTAAATAAACATCAAAAAACTATTTTTAATTTAATAAAAAATTGATAACCTTAGAAAATTTATTAATAATTTAGCGAAATAATTCTATATCACCTTTTGACGTAAGTGGTATCTTAAAAAGGCATTCAATGATTTTTTTAATATTATTTTGGTCATTATTTAACAATTTTAATGTTGAAATCAGTAGGTATTAATGAGGTTTATAAATGTGGCTATTATTAATTTAGTTAAATTTATGCACAATATATATTTCTTTAATTAAAAAAAATTTTCTACTAACATAGTATAGTGTAATATTTTTTAGGACCTATTTATTTTTTTTAACTGTCAAACGATTTCAGCATCCTTTAGATTTTTTTTTTGCTTTACAGCATTAAAAAACTTTCAGCTTGCTCAGAATTTTAAATTTTTATTCAAATTTGTTTTAAGCATAAATTTTCAGGTAAAATGACAAAATAGTTTCGTGAAATAGTCTTATAGTTTTTAACCAATAGGTTTTTATCTAAGTTAGATCCTAAGTTCTATTATCATACGAAATTTTGCTGCTTACTTCGAAAAAATGCACCTTTGCTTTTGTTGATCACAGTCTATCATGTTGCTTATTTTCCATCTTATCATAACGATTAAGATCAACATTTAGAGTTATCAGTAAAGTCAAAATTAATTGAACTTCATTTCATTTTTTCCCAGAGTTCTCCCTAAGCGCTTTTAGAAAGGCGGCCCGCCCTGCCTGCCCTTTGATCCCCATCAATGCGCCCTCTTTGCTCTTTCTCTAAAAATGAGTCGCCATCCCTTGAAAACACTGTTTTTATTTATATTCCATATTGAAAAAAATTTATATATTGTTTAGATAATAACTACACACTGGTAAAATAATCTGATTAGTTTTATAAATAGTTACTTTTATGATTATTCTCAACTCGTTAAATTCTTTTAAGCATCTCCTTTTTTGGGGGGAGAGGATATATTTATATATTTTGAATGATTTTAAAAATATTCTTAAATAAATAAATTTTTTTTAGGGAAAGAAATGCACCGTATATGTTCATTTTCTCATAATTCTCAATGTAAATAATAGAAAAAAGTTGTTTTTCAATTAATCATTTTTTTTTGTTTACTTTTTTTGAAGAAAAAAATAAGCACAGAAATTGTCTTATAGTTTGCTTTTTTTATTTTTATAAACCACGACTTTGTTTCTTATTTCGATATGTTTAAGATGTTTCGTATTGTTTATGATGATATCTCATATTATTTATGAGTGTATTTATAATATTATAATAAATACACTCATAAAATAGTATAAGAGGGTAATTTAAAAAACATTGAGGATCAAATTCAGCAATTACATAATATTACACATTTTCATACATTTTTCGGTGTAAAGTGAGTGCCCCTTCAAAACCCTGCCTCTTTTTATTTCCTCGGGAGAACTCTGTTTTTTCCTAACATCTTGCAAAAAACTTATTAACTTTTTGCTATTTGTTGTTTTGTTAGTTATTCATAGATGGAGAAATAGCTTATACATGACATTTAAAAATGAATAAAGTTGGTGGGCCTGAATAAAGTCGAATGAATTAAGTCGGTGGAACTTACTGCGGCCTGAAAACGGATTGTGAAAATAAAAATAACTTAATCATGGTAAAATAAAGAGTGGAAAAATACTTTTTTTAATGTTATAATCATTAATATTAAAACAAATAGCTTCCTTTACATTACCTCATAGTTAAAAGGGTTAGTCCACTTTAGAAGGAGTAGGCAAGAAGGGGAAAAAACTACAAAAAAAAACAACAAGAGTTGTTGATAAAATAAACATGTTAATCAAAATATTCAAGAAGTTTACAATCTAAGTTATGAGAATCCTTGAACAAAAAACAATCGAAATATTTAAAATTAAATGTAAAAGATAGATTCTCGAAAAATCTTAAAATAACATTTTTATAATTTGAACAATATCTGAAATCATTAGGGGTATATTAGTCTGAGACCTTAAAATCTATTTAAAACTATCATTGAAATAATATTCAGAGATCTGTGGGTTCACTGACCATAATAGGGGATAAACTCATTCAGTTTCTCACAATGATAACAGCAAGAAACTAGGGTGAATTCTTTCGACTGCTTGGTTTCGCATATGAAATCTTCTCTATATATGGCACGATTGCAAGTACATGACCTTGACCAACAGTATTTTCAGTTGCTTTATCCAGTTATAAAGGAACAGAGCAAATGTGAAGTTTCAATACCTAGCTATGCCTGAAGGACATGACTGGGAAATTTATCTGGTGGCCACTAGAGATAAATTTATTTTTCTTAACCTCTTACCTGCCGAGTAAAATTTACGTGATTCACTTCCCAGTGCCACTGTTTTTCGTTCAAGTGCGCTTTGATATGCGGTGCTCTGGTGGGGGGGAAAAGATGCAACCGTCGCAATTTAAAAACAGTTTACTTTCACAAAAGTAGAAAAAGGAAAAAAAGAAAATATAAAACTTAAATTAAAGAATAAAAATTCAATAAAAAATATGTTAAAACTAAGCTGTTGTATGATAAATCCTGAAACATGGTTGGGCACATAAACCAACATCACAGTCATTGCACTGATAGCGGGATTCACAGCGAATAAACACGGGAAACAAAAGCGAAAGAATAAACCCAACCTTACTCATATAGAAACACACAAGCAATAAATACGATATCACTTTTCCAACACATCCCTTTCCCATTCCCCCGAAATTGGTAATACATTTGCAAACCCCTTCAAAGTCATTTCACTACATTCTGAAGTCGGGGTGTAGTTCTATTTATAGCAGCGGAATGCAGAGCATCGGAAAAGCGTATATATACGCCTGCGGCAATCAACGCATCATCTGGCCGAGACGTATATATACGCCCGCGGCAGCTAGGGGGTTAATAAAAGGAAAAATAATAATTAAAAAATGACAAAGGAAGATATACAGACTCGGATAAAAGGAAAAACTTTCGACAAGCACAAAACCTCAACAAAAAATTTTTATAAATAGGAATTTTGACGTTTGATTTTTAAACTGCATGAATATGATTTTCGATGAATATTTTTTAATTCTTTAAACACAAGTCATAATCGTGGCTTTAAAAGAGTAATAAGTATTTTACTTTAAATATGAATCATTGTAAGTTCAAATCAAGTCAATGTAATTTTAAAGCGTGCATGTGTAGTTAAGAAAGAGCATAAAAAGAAATTTCTTTCTCTCAAAAATTCAATAAAAGCATACTTCCTTTGAAAAGGCAAATATTTCTTAATTATTTAAATGAAAAATAGTAGGAAAAACTCATCCTTAATATCAGGATACCTAAACATCAAAGCCAATGACATAATAGCTGAAAAACTGTGGTCGATCAAATCAGAGAAAAATATTCTCATATTAATCATTGCCAAACCTGCGAGTCAGAATAAGGGTACTCTGACAGTGGTTTTTTTCTTTTCTTTTTAGTAATACTAAAAAATTCTCCATCATGGGGAGTAATTTTTTGTAATATATTATGCATATTTGAATATATAATAGGCACAGATTTTGGATTTTATTTTTTCTTAATCGCTTTTAAATTTCTGTATCAGAATGAGATACAATCTGGAAAATCACACATCCAAAACAAAGATAAATATTAAGGTCAGAATCTCTCCAACACTAATGCTCTCAGCGGGGTAAAATAATCGTCAAGTCTTGGCAACTTCCAGGCAGCGATGCAAGGAACTAAAAAAAAACATCACAGAAAAGGACCAACTCAAAATGTATAACTGAAGCCATTCCCAGGCAAATATCAACAAGTTTTTTTCCTTGAAATTTGCAAGTTTAAAATGTATACTGAACACGATACTGAAACATCCTCTCAGCTTTTTTCATTCTTTATCTTTCATTATTCAAGCTTTCTAACTTTTTTTTATCTTATGCATTTGATTTGCTTTTTTCAATCTCTATTTTTTCAGATTAATCTTATCCTTCAATCATTGCCATATTTTTTCTTTAAATTGTTTGTAAAACTTTTTTATTCTTTTTTTTGGAAATATCATTTTGATAGCTAAGTAAAAAATTTTTATTCCTTTTATTAATAGCTATAAATGCCAAAAAAATAATCTATCCATACATCGTTTGGATTTATGGTTTTATGGTATACATCTTTGGATTTATGGAAAATTGACAAAAATAAAGTAAGCCTAAAACTGACTACTCTAATTCGAAATTCGGGTATCATAATATCGTATTAAAAATATTACTTTTTTTAAAAACCATGCGAAATTTTGAAATATAGTTGAAAAAGAAACAACATTGATTTAAAATAGAATACATGCAAGTTGAGTGCACTAAAGAGTGATAACTCAAATGATTCAAAATCTGTGAATTTTATTTAATTTTAAAGAAGAAAAAAGTGTTCAGAAGCTCCCACGAGCCGCAGATCAACAATTTAAGAAGAAAATTTTCTTTTTCATATATATAATACTAATTATATCCCCCCTGGCAAAAGTCAACGTGTTTTTCTTTTTAAAAAAAAAACAATTTGCAAGTATAAAATCTATTTGGCATCGTGGCAATTGTAGTTGGTGCGACAGATCATAATAGAGAAATATCCCCCATACGATACAAAAACTATAAACAAAAATGAACACAAGAAAGCATAGAGAGCAAATATTATTAGCTCATTGTCTGCAAATTTATCCGCGAACTTTTCAAAACACACGTTTCTTCAGATTCTACGGTATCATAATAAATATATATATATAAATACATGTTTAAAAATTTATTACATTTTCAGCAAAAAAAATAATTACAATAGACTTACCAACACTAAATTATGTTTAAGATTTAACTAACATCGCAAATATCCTGAAATTTTAAGTTTACAAAGACAAAACAATATAAGAAACATGCTTTAAATGTTTTGCGAACAGTTGTTGCCATATGTAATAAACAGTAACTTTCCTCCGGTTTGATTTTGCTAACCAAAACAGTTTATAGATGGCGCATATCGCAAAGTAGTAGGTAAATACTTTAAACATCACACTAAAGCTGCACCTGAGTAGGGCAAAAATGTAATCGATTACATTTTTTTGATTACAGTAATCAATTACTTGTAATCATGATTACAAGATAGCATAACTATGATTGCAGCTGTAATCGTGATTACAACAAACAATTACAGTAATCAATTACTTGTAATCGTGATTCCAAGTAATAACAACTGTATACTATATGCAAATACATTATGTAAGAATGTAGAATGTATGGGGTCGAAATGAAGAGTAAAACAAAAAAAAATTATAGACATATGAAGAAAAAAAAAAGGGGGGAATAATAAGCAAAAAAATAACAAACAACAGTTTAAAAAAAAAAAAAAGGATGAAATTTTATTTAAAAAACCGGAAAAAAAAGATATAAACTTTTCTTCAGCCCACACGATTATATCCGCTTTCTTCGTGTTTTCAAGTATTTATTTATTTATTATATATATATATATATATATATATATATATATATATATATATATATATATATATATATATATATATATATATATATATATATATATATATATATATATATATATGAAAGGGTAGCAGTTCATGGTGAGTGATGTTAGGCCACGCAGATAGCAGTTGGAAGGCAAAAAATATTTTATTAGCTTCACTTAGTATATTTAAGACATTTTCTAGCAAAGGCGGAGCTCAAAATCGCACTCAAAAACTGTGTGCTTAAGTTTTTATCTTAGGGAAAGTAGCAAAGGAATTCCCCTCTATTTTGTTATATTTGAGGGGAAAAGGGAAGTGATAAGGATTACTATTGGTTTATGAAAGAAATCTAGCGTTTCCCACACAGAGCATAGGGAGATATGTCCTGCTCTTAATTAAATGCATAGTTGAGCCAAAAATAGATTTAAGAACAGGATGTGGCTTTTAAAAGTGTGAGAAAGAATTTGGAATAGAATAATTAATTAGGAATAAAGTAGGAGTTGTTTCATAGCAAAGAAACTAACATAAAAAGATTAATAAAAGCTTTTTATGTTACATCCCCCCTCGCCGAAAAATTTTGACTAATATCTAAAAATTTTTAAAATTATCCCTTTGCAAAACTTTTCTTATGATGACACAATTAAAAAATTTAATACTAATATTTGTAATATCAACAAGATATAAAGTAACATGAATTATAATGAAAAAAAAACACATTTGCACACTATGTAAAAAAAAATTTCATACATTGTTAGAGGAAGAAAAAAAAATTTGAAGTAGCGCTACTATCGAAATGAAGTGTTAGATCTCCATTTTCAAAAATTTTTTGTGATTAAGTTTTTTCAGTCCTTCTTTATAATCACAGTAAATAAAGTTATTCCTCATACTAACACAATTAAAATAAACTTTTCACTTAAGACAAGAAAATCTATAAAAATTTCCTAAAAGATGTAAATATTCATATTCAATAACAAGAAAGATACAAAAATATGAAAATGCAAGTGATATGAGATATAAAAATACAAATTGACACTTTTTATCAAAAAAATTTTCAATATAAAATGTAAAAAAATTTTTGACACAATGGTCTTTAATCTGAAGTTTAAGACTTCAGTATTTTTATTTCAATGAGATAATAAAAAGTTTGACACTTGGTCTTTAATCTGAAGTTTAAAAAAAAGGGGGTCCACATGTTCCATTGAACTATGTGTATTATTGTCGTATTTGGTATTTAATTTTATTTTCATGAAACAAAAAAAAATTGACACTGGTAAATTTGATGGTTATTTTACCCTTTGAGGTTCAACTTTTATTGTCTCTATATACTATTTATTTTTTGCAAAAATATCTGAAAAATTTCATAAAATTCCTGAAGCTGGACATTTTTTTCATCATCTTGAATTTGCATAATTCCGTCAACATGATTTTGACAATGCGGCCCCACATTAACACAATCAGTCTCAAGAACACTTGGAAATTCAAGATTTTTTCAGTTTTGCTATTTAAATCTTTATATTTAGTCCATCTTTTGTTTTATTTTTCTTTAAACTCACTTTGTTAACATTTTTCTTTTTACTATTCTTTTTTTTTATGCCCAAATTTTTATTTTCTTCCTTTCTTTTTGTTTTTCTTAGATTTGAAACTTTTTTCTTTTCTATCTTTCTTTTTTGGTACTATTATTGCAAACATTAACCAGGATTTCAGGGGGAAAAAATGTGTGAGAACAAATTGCTTTTACAATCAGAAAAGGTGATCAGTCTTCTCAGAATTTACATTACAACCCGCTTAACACAATTCATTATTAATTGAAATCCAAAACAAAACTTTCAAATTCAATATGGTATTAGGTAAATCAGTTTTTTAAAATTTGACTGACCTAGCTATTTTCCTTATTTTTAATTTGAAGTGCAAGTTAGGTTAATTTGCAAATTACTTTTTGTTTGTTTTCATTTATCTTTTTTTTTCTTTTGGACACATAACTTTTCGAAAATATTTGTTGGGTTTATTTTTAAAGTACCACCTGTGTTAGTATTTAACATGATAGTTTTCTTAGTCACCTTCGGGTAGTTGTTACTTTTATTATTTTTATTTTGAATGTATTTTGCGTGTATCCGGATACTATTCATTCTCAATTCGTGATTTAGTCACTTTATGTTGGATTTGACTCTTTCTCTTATAAACTTGATCTGTTAATGGGATTGCCTGAACCTTCATTTAAAATTTAATTTTGAAAAATTTTGTATTGATTTTCAAAATTATTTGTTGCACTATTTTTTATTACCATCTTTAATTTGTAATTTTTTCCACTCCGCATTGAAATAACCAAAATAAATTTTCATAATTAAATATAACATTTAGAAGGAAAAAAATTTAAATTTATGAATAGCACATATTTTGCTTTTTTAAACACCATAATTAAATAAAAATTTAAATTTTACTTCTACAATCAATATAATATACACTGTGATATATAATGCAATATAAAAAGTGATTCCTTAAATAATAATTAAAACTATAATCATACTGAATCAAAAGTGAAAAAAAAAATATGTGATAGCACTAAAATTTAATATCATTATTTAATTTAAACAAATAATATGATGAACCATTGAATAATAGCATCAATAAATGGAACTATTATCAAAATATAAATATTAATAGATAAATATAATATTACCGGAATAAATATTTGGAACAATAAACATAAAATTATATGTTCCTATTTCAATATATGAGCGTAAATGATTCAAAAGTATTCACGTTTAAAAACTTAAACTTTTGAGAGTAAATACCAATCACATCTGTAATTAATCACCAATAAATCACTTCTAATATTAGATGAATCACGCGCACACGCGAGCGGAATCATAGCTACCACTTGAGATCACATTTTTGGTCATCTTCCGTTCAAGGAAACACAGAACACTCGAGAAAATCGCCAGAAAACGAAATCAATTCGATCATATGCTGAACCTTTATCAATCCTCAATGAGACCGACAAGCAGCAAGCAAGTAGGGCAACACAGCAAGCACTTGCTGTAAATCCGCAAGAAGCTAATTGTTGATGGTAACACACGGTAGGCGAAAACGAAACCAAAACAGCGAAGACATCAATTCTTTAACGGCGATTCCGGTACAACGGTGTAGAGGCAACGTCTGGACCCATTATGAAGGAAAGTCCCGAAATTCTCATTCTTTTAGTCAGGATATCTATTTCACGAGCAACGCCGGCATCTCCTAAAACTTCATTCGATTATTTTCTTTCCTTTTATATTTATATATTTTTTACTTATTTGAAAAAAGCATTTTCTTTTTAATGGAGCCAGTGAAAAAAAAAAGTGCCAAACCAACTGCAAAATTTATCTATCCTGCCGGCTTGAAAGGGTAGCAGTCATGGTGAGTGATGTTAGGCCACGCAGATAGCAGTTGGAAGGCAAAAAATATTTTATTAACTTCACTTAGTATATTTAAGACATTTTCTAGCAAAGGCGGAGCTCAAAATCGCACTCAAAAACTGTGTGCTTAAGTTTTTATCTTAGGGAAAGTAGCAAAGGAATTTCCCTCTATTTTGTTATATTTGAGGGGAAAAGGGAAGTGATAAGGATTACTATTGGTTTATGAAAGAAATCTAGCGTTTCCCACACAGAGCATAGGGAGATATGTCCTGCTCTTAATTAAATGCATAGTTGAGCCAAAAATAGATTTAAGAACAGGATGTGGCTTTTAAAAGTGTGAGAAAGAATTTGGAATAGAATAATTAATTAGGAATAAAGTAGGAGTTGTTTCATAGCAAAGAAACTAACATAAAAAGATTAATAAAAGCTTTTTATGTTACATATATATATATATATATATATATATATATATATATATATATATATATATATATATATATATATATATATATATATATATATATATATATATATATATATATATATATTCTCTATACTATCTGCCCTTCAGATGCCTGTATAACCTAGGTCATTCTCCAGGTGGGCATTGAAAAAAAAACGTGCAATATTCATAATTATATCGCAATATACTTAATTCAATACGTATGCTTAGTACACATAATTACGCATTTATGATACATACGCATATTTGTTAGTTTGTATCGAAATGCAATGTTTTATATGTTCATATACACAGACAATATATGTATGAACGTATATGAAAATAATGTTTATACGCATGCATGCATTTATGTACTTAAGTACATACATTTTATAAATTTGCGATAATAGCACGTATATACAATATACGTGTGTATATACAATGTACGTATTTGCGTATAATATATAAGAATGTTGTTTAAAGGTACACTATATGTACACAATTGCGTAAAAAAAATGTATGTATGTTTTCATGTACATTTACATCTACATAGATATCTGATATGCATTCGCAACGTATGCACCTGTATAACTGTTTACTTTGTTAATACATATGCACGTGTAATCTATGGCTGTACGAAAAAATGGTTATATGCACAATGTACATCAACATATACGTATACATAATTACATGTAATGTATAAATACATGTGTGCATTTGACGATATGTAATTATAATATACACATACATTGTGCATCCACTAAAAAAAAATTATATAAGTAAAGTTATTAAAGTTTGTTTTAAAATTTATTCTAAGACATATAGAACTCGATCTTATATTTTTGGAAAGCAAACGAAAATCTCATTTTAATTTCCTAAATATTATTTTCACAAATAGAATTAACCGCTTTTGTACCATCTAAAAATTTCAATGAACTAATATATTTTGTTACAAAAAAATTTATTTGTAGAGTCAAACATTTAATGAAAATACCTTAAAATTATTTTTTATTCAAACTGTTTTAAAATGATATAGAATAATTAAAGTTGAAAATTAATTCTAGATATTGTTTAAATTTATTATATTAATATTGTACTAATTTTAGATATCGTTACTTGAGTCGCTATCAGTCAATTTACAAGCATTTTATTTATTACATTGTATACGTATATTTAGACACAAATGTATTATACATATGTATATACATTCATTGGATATACATATATTGTATATGTATGTATACGAACATACAGTATATGTACTTATGTATACATGTAATGCATGTACGTATGTACAATATTTCTACATGCATTTATACATTGTACGTGAATATATATTACATATTGATATGCATACATGGAACATACGGGTATTGTACATATGTGGATACATTTATTGAACTTACATACATTGTACATATTGCATATATTGGGATAACATGTATGTACTCATGTAAAGTTTGTACAAAAGATTTATACCCAATATATGCATGCACATATGTACAATATACGTACATTATAAGAACATTATATGTACACTGCATCATATGTACACTATATGAGCTTATATTTGTACAGTATATGTATATACATTTGTACATGTAATCATATATTTTGATTACTTTTAATCATAATTATCTGTAATCGTTTTTGTTGTGATTACTTGTAATCGCAATCACTTGGAATCATTACATGATTATAGTTGTAATAAAAATTTTGGTAACTTGAAATCAAGATTGAAGGTAATTGATTACTGTGTTCAATTATTCTAGTCATGATTACAAGAAATTGATTACTGTATCTGAAAAATGCAATCAATTACATTTTTGCTGTACTCTGATGTAATCAATTATTATGATTACTTGTAATCGCGAGTACCTGTAATCGTGATGACAAGAAATTAATTACAAAGCAGTAATTTTCTGTTGCAATTACAATTACAGTTGTAATCGATTACTGTAATCGAGACCAACTCTGAGCTGCAAAATGTGCTACTTTTGATGGTCTCGCGAGCGTCCCTGAGGACTGTCCGAATACATGACAAAAGGGTTGACCCAAGTATGTCAACTCTATTGACATGAATCACAATTTGTGAAGCCACATCCTCATTTTGGACATAGATCTGAAGGGGTAGGAAATTTTCCCCAGATTTCTGCACTCAGAGACCAACCACAGAACTTTCGATTCCAGGGATTTTACGAGCACTTATTTAGCATGTATTCGGTGGGTCCTTGTGGAATAAAGAATCAAACCCCGGAACAGAGTCAGAATATCTAAATACTGAGCAACTACGGACCGAATCATGAAATGAGAAGACCTCATATTTAGAAAATGGTTGTAAGACAAACTTTTCAAGCAAGAACGAATCGCATTGACGTGCAATCGAGCTTCAGTGGTTTAAAAATTATTTTAACTCGATTACTATTTAATATTTTAAAAATTAAAGAAAATCTTTGAATGTTTGTTTTTCTTTTTCGGAAAATTTTATAGCTAGTTTTTAAACATTATTACAAATTACAGAGACCCTTCCTGCCTTAAAGACGGTTTTGTAGTCATAGTCATGTGCCTCAACCTGTGATAGTCTAGGTCAGAGATGGCGAACCAATGGCACGCGTGCCATTTATGGCACGCGACACAATATTTTGGGCACACCACCGATCACAATTGTTGTTACACTATGAATTGTTATTACACAAATGTTATTACACTATGAAGCATATGTAACAATTAAATTAAAATTCAAAAAAAACAAACAAAATAATAAACAATTATTAATAAAAAAATTAAAAATTAATACTAAAAAAACAATTAATAACCGCAAAAAACAAGCTAACAGTAAATAACTAGCAAAAAAAATCAACAGTCCTGCTTAAACTAACATCTTACAACCTAATATAAGTTATTGGTCATCTAATCTGCAACAACAGAAGTCACACTGATATTACTTTAAGTTGAATTACGTGTATAACTGAGACATTGCAAAATATTATATATATTTTTTTCAATGTAAATAAAGAGTTTTGAGTATTTAGTATTATTTTCCCAATAATGACGAAGTCAAAATTATTTGACGGCACGCTGATGACCTCATTAAGCAATTTTTTAGAGAAATGGCACGTTGGTGTAATAAGGTTCGCCACCCCTGGTCTAGGTAATATAGCGAATATAGTGCCAGCGGTCTAAATCCATTGTTGCTTGAAACTAGATCTTTTTTAACGTTAACACTACAAGGGCGTGATTTCTCCATAAATCAGTGGAGATGACCATTAGCTAACCTATATTATCAACTTTCAATTCTTCTCTAATAGAAACGGTATAAGTGCGAGAGGGAAATTTTACAGAGTTAGTTCTTGCGTCTATGAATTTAGAAACTTCTTGGAAAGGAAAACTGTTGTTTGTCACTAAACATCGATTGTTTATCAGTTTCTCTCCTCTCTTTATATTGTTCTAAATACTTAAAGAATCATTCCCACAAAAAAAAAAAAAAAAAAAATCTTTATCTTGCAGTCTTCTTTCCTTCAGCACATCATATTAAATCATGGAAAATTTATTGAAGAACATGCAATTTAACTCTCAATAAAATATAATAATCTCAATAAGTCATGAAAATATAAATATTCTTTACATTTAAAAAGTTATAAGAATATCTTGTAGGAATAGTAATTTTTTTAGTGCAAAATAAGTTCCTCTTATGTTTAGGTTAAATGATTTTAATATACAGATTTAAATTTTTATAAATCTATACACACTTTTATACATTGTATATAAATTGCTTTTTCAAATACCTCCTCGAGTGCTTAGATTTCTATTTTTAAGAGATCCAATCGAAAAGTTTACCACAAGCATTTGCATGCCTTTGAATTTGACTCAGGAAAATCACTTTTCATAGTTTTTATAACGAATACTAAACAAAGACTTCTAATGATTCAATATATATCAACAAGGAATCTTACCTTGTTTCGGCTTCTTGTCTTGCCTTCACCTAGTATTCTCTTCCAAGGTCTTGGGCTGTAGATAACTAATTACACTTAGGCTGAAAAATACTTCGCACAAGACGTTTAAGAATTAAATTTAATAATTAAGCATGATAAAAAAGGGAAAGCTATATACAGATGAAATGAGTTGTACGTTGTTCATTACAAATTCTAAGCTAGACCACGCTCGTGGAGAAAAAGTTCGTAATTGAATGTTTCTGTATTTGTCCGCTAGGGGGGGATCGAGGCATTCTCAACACTCCCCTCCTTGAGTTCAGTATAGTGACTAACTGAACTAAAAAAAAAGGAAAAAGTCACAGCATCAGGGTTCAAATCGATCAGGAACACGCACTTGTCTTCCAGCACGAGTTTGCAGAGGCGCACTATGAGGTGGAGCTTGCTTCTTTAGTTGTTCCGTCAATTTTTCTTCAGTTGTTTTGTTGACTTCAAGAGGACAAAGTTTTTTCAAAGGACGGATTATGATTCCGGATTTGGTTCGCAACTTAGCAGTTCTGGCATGTCCATCTTTACTTGGCAAAATCTTTAAAATACGCCCGAGAGGCCACTGAATTCTGCTTACATTGTCAGTCCAAATTATCACAATGTCCCCAACTTGCAGAGCTTCTGAAGTTTTGGTCTTGGAAGAAGTTTCTCGAAGTTGACCAAGATATTCCATTCTGAATCTCTTTCGAAGATTTTGACAGATTTCATTTCTGTATGCAAACCGTTTTTTAAATTTTTCTTGATCTAAAATATCGAAATCTGCAACACCCACTTGTCTTATTTCTTGTAGGAACATCATAGGTGTTATCGGTGATAGCTCCTCTGCATCATCGGACACATAAGTCAGGGGGCGTGAATTCATTACACTCTCACAGTCACAGAGAACTGTTACCATTTCCTCGTAATTCAACGATGTTCTACCCAGAACCTTTCTTAGGATTCTCTTCATCATGCCAATTAAACGTTCCCAAAATCCCCCATACCAAGGGGCAGACGGGGGAATGAAATTCCAGGTAATTGATGACAGATTGGATTCAGTCTTTAGCTTTTCCCAATCAATGCTTTTTAGAAGGTTCTGTGTTCCAACGAAATTAGTTCCATTATCTGTGTAGACAACTGACGGTCTTCCCCTTCGTGAGATAAATCTTCTAAGTCCCAAAATTAAGTTTTCAGTAGAGAGGGATGATAAGAGTTCTAAGTGAACAGCCCGAAATATAGCACAAGTCACCATCAAGATCCAAGTTTTTTGACCATCTTTCAGAATGAGGGGACCAGCCAGGTCAGCACCTACAATTTCAAAGATTGCCGCATCCTTCACTCTATCTGCTGGCAAAAGACCATCTGGTACATTGGGAGGTTTAGAATGAAAACGTTTGCAGATGACACAAGATTTTATGGCATTTCTTATAGTTTTTCGACTTTTCAAGATCCAAAATTCTTCACGTAATGTAGACATCAGTAATTGAATTCCACAATGTCCTAATTGCTTATGTTTCCAATAAATCAGGTTTTTAACCACAGTATAATCTGAGGGAAGAACTATTGGAAGACGGAAATTAAAATCATCTTCTCTCATAAATACCTTAGTTTTAATTCTG
This sequence comes from Parasteatoda tepidariorum, assembly GCF_982258835.1. Lineage (NCBI taxonomy): Eukaryota > Metazoa > Arthropoda > Arachnida > Araneae > Theridiidae > Parasteatoda > Parasteatoda tepidariorum. The sequence continues at coordinate 32,618,051 of NC_141756.1, forward strand.
ATCAGTCCTTCATCATCAATAATTGTTTTCAAAGAATTCAGTCTCTTATTTCCATCGTTGGCAAAAGCATCCTTTTGGACACATTTCAGAATTATTTTCTCAGCATTTTTCAATTCTTTATTGTTGAGTTCTCCAATGGTTCTGTCATTTTCTCTTTTCTTTGAATTTTCAGTGAATCGAAAAATCCATCCGGTTACTCTCAACAATTTCAAATAAGATGAGTACTTGTTGTAAAATTTTTCACTCTCCTTTACGTTAGTAGCAGTAACTATAGTCTTTCTTTTTTCTGCATTGATTGTATCGATATTTGGCAATATTTCGCTCTTTGGCCACCTTTCTTCAGGTTCTTTTAGAAAATCAGGACCATTCCACCATTCAGACTGCAGAAGATTTTTTGCTGAGCAACCACGTGATGGTAAGTCAGCGATGTTTTTATTTCCAGGAACAAATTTCCATGAATTCGGGCAAGATAATCTTCGGATTTCTCTGACTCTATTTTCCACAAATGTACCCCATGGTACGTCAGTTCTAATCCAATATAAGGTATCCATGGAGTCGGTCCAGTAGTGAGTTTCAACATCTTCGAGTTTCAGATCTTTTTTGACGGATTCTGCTAACCTTGCTCCAATGCAACATGCCAAAAGCTCTAGACGAGGGATAGTTATGTTCTTTAACGGAGCTACTCGGGATCGAGCCTGGACTAACTGACAGGTTACATCGCTCTCAACTTTAACTCTAAGGAAAACACAGGTGGCATAGGATTTTTTGCAAGCATCGCAGAAAACATGCAAAGATATACTTCCTGAATGGAGTGTGAACTCACTCAATCTTCGGGGTATTTTCACGTTTTGCAGTTCAAAAAGTTGATTTTTCCACTTATGAAACTCTTTAACAATATTATCAGGCAACTTACAGTCCCATGAAACTTTGATTTTCCAGCATTCTTGTAAAATTATCTTCGGAATCAAGGTTAATGGTGCAGTAAATCCAATTGGATCAAAAAGCTTGTGAGCTAATGAGAGAATACTTCTTTTCGTTACAGGTTCATCCCTAAATTCCAATTTTCTTAAATCACAAGTTAAAGTATCTTCTTCTGTATTCCATAGCAAGCCTAGCACAGGTACTTCTTTTATATTCAAAGTTTCAAATGGAAATTCGTCCTTTTCAGCAATGCTAGTGGAATATCTGTTGTTACACCATCCTCTAAGATCAAATTTGGCTGATGCGAGTAGTTTACAAGATTCATTTCGAAAATAGTCCAGTTCTTGAGGAGAATCGACACTGGTGACGCAGTTGTCCACATACATCGAGTTCTTAAGTTTAGTGGCTAGATCTTTAAGATGCGCAGGGGCTTGTTCTAAGTGATAGTCTAGAGTTGCAGCTAAAAGAAACGGGCTACAGTTTATCCCAAAAACAACCCTGCAATGACGATAAATGATCTTTTTTCTATGATCTCCTTCTTTCCACCATATGAAACGCAAATAGTCTCTGTCCCGCTCATCTAATGATATTTGCAAAAATGCTTTCCGAATATCAGCGATGACTCCTATTTTTCCAACCCTGAAGCGATTCAAAACTGAGGGAATTAATTCAATTAAATTAGGGCCTTTTTCAATACAGTCATTAATGGAAACAGAGTTTCGAGTGCGAGCAGAGCCGTCAAAAACGGGTCTACATTTCGTAGTAGATTGTTCTTTAAATACAGCCCTATGTGGTAAATAACTAACATTCGATGTTGAAGAGGCTTCAGGTTCGCCGACTCTCTCAATAATCCCTTCAGATTCCCATTCATCAAAAACCCTTTCATAATCTTCAAGTTTGTCAATTGATTTTAAAGACCTTATCGTGTTCTTTAATCTTTTTTCTGCCAAGGATTTATTATCGGCAAGAGGTATGTGTCCATCTAACCATGGAAGGCAAACTTTATACCTCCCGTCATGATCCTTCGTTACAGTTTCTTCAAAGTGTTTCAGGGCAAGATCCTGTAATTCTTCTCTAGATCGTTTTTCACAAGGATCAACTATTCCCAATGTATCTAAATCCCATAAATCTGTGATTTTTGCATCATTAACATGAAGGGATAGAACCAAAAGCGAACTATCAAATTTATCATGATTGGTTGACTTTCCCATTACAGTCCACCCTAGATTGGTCTTTACTGCCACTAATCCACAAGAGAGATGTTCTATACGATCTGTTATAAGCTTTCTTGCAACGTCAGCCCCCAATAGTAAATGTATTTCGTTCAAATTCCTTTCATGTAAACATTCCTTACTTTTTGGGGAAATATCACTCAAAAATATACCCTTTGACTCTAGATCTTTTAGCAACTCAAAATTATTAGCCCTGGGAATATTCGTACAGATTTTCTTTTGATCCATAGCAACTAACTCACAACTATATTTTCTATCGATACTACTTAACTGCAAAGCGAATCGATTATGCAATTCTGTTGATTGAGATCCTCCAAAAAGTCCATGAGTAATTTCTTCCTCACCCAATTTTTCTAATCCCATTCTTTCAGCTACAAATTTACTAATGTAACTCTTTTGACTGCCTGAATCATAAATTCCCCGGATAAAGTGTTCTTTACCTTTATTGTGTATACGAACAATCAATGTTTGCAAATATACAGTTTCAGATGATGTTTGATTCGTTAGTACATTATCTTCAGAATTAGGACTATTTTTATCTTTAATATCATGGTCAAACTTAGAAAAGCATAAGACAGTTTGATGTTTACCTTGGCATCTACTGCACACAACCTTAAAACGGCAAAAGCGTGCAATATGGCCTTTATTTTCTAAACATTTAAAACAAATCCCCTTCTTTAACAAAATATCTTTTTTCTCTTCAACGGATAAATTATTAGCATATTCACATACGGAACTCTCATGTTTTGAGGAGTCGCAAAAACCGCATAATTTTTTATTCATGTTTTCATTTATTTCAGAAGAGATTAATTCTGAAGCGGAAATGAATTTATTTTTATTTTCTGATTTATTATATTTGAATCGAGTATCGGGAATGTTTTGCTTACGGCTGGTAGAAAATGATTCAGAGAAGCGGCGGGGTCGAAGGTCATCCGCATGATTCATTATTGCAGATCGTTCTCTAGAATTTAACTCCTTCGAGAGAAAGCTCAAAAGTTCTTTTATATCTGATTCAGTTTCACTTTCCCGTCTGTTATATTCTAAGACTAAATCAGGCGGTAAAATTTTAATGAGAATGGGGCATAAAACACTTCCGTAATTTTTACAGACTAATCCTAAAGATTCTAAACTTCTTATTTGGGTATTAATGTTATCATAAAATTTTCGGAAAGAAATTACATCTCGTGAGTTCTTTAATGGTTGCATATTTATGATATTATTCATGTGGGCGTTAATAAGAATATCTGTTCGAGCAAATCTTTCTTTCAATAATTTGACTGCCGTGTCATATGTTTCTTCAGAAATAGAAAAACCTTCTATTGTATTCAGGGCAGTTCCACCCAAATGAGCTTTTAAGTAATTAAACTTATCAATTTTATCGAGAGTGTCATTTTTATGAATGGCCGACTCAAAACTGTTCCAAAATGTCAGCCATTGTTTAAACTCGCCGTAAAATTTGGGAATGCTTAATTTGGGGAGTTTAATTCGAATACTTTCTTTTTGTTCACTTTTATAATTTGTAGACTCATCAAGTTCTAAGGATTCCTTATTTTTAGATTTTTCAATCGATATGGTTTCGTTTAATTCCTGAATTTTCTTGGTAGTGCGGAATTTACAACGAACAACTTTTTCACTGTACTCTTCTGATTTCGAAAATTCGTCTTCAAACTCATCTGGTGTAAACAAAACTTCTAATTCTTTGTTAATCGATTCAAGTGATTCATTTTTGTTTAGAAGAAAATGCAAACACTCTTCTAAAACACTGATATCTGACACTTCTGTTTTAAGTTCATTTTCTAATACATTCAGTGCTTTAGTAACAGACGATCTAAGCAAACCTCTTTTTTTCTTTAAAATTGTTACCCGTTCCTCCATTGTTTATTTTTTCAATTTAGTGCTAATTTATATTTTTCAGTTCAATTGAATAAGTGTTCAAATTAAAAAAGTTAACTAAACTACGTCCCAGCAGGGGATGCCATATAACGAATACTAAACAAAGACTTCTAATGATTCAATATATATCAACAAGGAATCTTACCTTGTTTCGGCTTCTTGTCTTGCCTTCACCTAGTATTCTCTTCCAAGGTCTTGGGCTGTAGATAACTAATTACACTTAGGCTGAAAAATACTTCGCACAAGACGTTTAAGAATTAAATTTAATAATTAAGCATGATAAAAAAGGGAAAGCTATATACAGATGAAATGAGTTGTACGTTGTTCATTACAAATTCTAAGCTAGACCACGCTCGTGGAGAAAAAGTTCGTAATTGAATGTTTCTGTATTTGTCCGCTAGGGGGGGATCGAGGCATTCTCAACAGTTTTAATCCATAAAAGTCAACAGTCTAACAGGTGTTGACAATTAAACATGATGGCACGTATGTGGGCGATTCCACGAAAAGTGGTCCTGAGTGACTAAATTTTCAAAATTATCGTAAAATCAAAAATGACACAATTTCGGAATTTAGAAGATGTACATTTTTTAATAGTTAAGATAGTTTTTTGAATTACAAAAAATATTTATGTGAATTCTAACAAAAGGTGGAACACTATGAATTTTAACAGGAGTTCTCTTCTTTGTTATGTTATATTCCAATGGAGTTCTTAAAATATTAAAGAGCAATAAAATAGTTTTTAGTAATAAATATAACTATTTTACTCTTTTATCATTGTTTAATGTATTTTTTTAATTTGGCCTAAATTTTTTTGCTTGTTTGAAAGTCGATTAATCAAGATAGTCTAATTTCCCAGTAACACACGTAACATAATTTTGCATTTTTTTCTGTAAAAACTTTAGTAAAAAAGAAAATTTAAAAATTTTTTGTTTTATAAACTAAGAAGGCAAGATATGCAACGGAAAAAATTCTCGAATTAAAACTGCCAATAGTAAAAATTTTATAATTAATTTTATTCAAGATAACACACGTAACGAAAAGTTACGCGCGTTACTGTTATGTGTGTTAGAGGTACTTATACACTTCAATTATTTATTTATTTTCAATAAAAGATTAAAATCATGTTCGGACACTTTTTATAACCGCCGCGCAACTTCAATGCCACAAATACGGAATTGTAAGATTGTGGTTTTTTGTAAAATCAGGTCGGTATAAGCATTAATAAAAAAACAGCATAATAAGACGATAATTTTGAAACTTTTGGAAATTGTTTTCCCAAACTTCTATTTGTTATACGTTTATGTTTAAGTAGAATATTTCGACTGCATTTGCTAGATTATTATAAAATGGATAAGCTAAAAATAGTGTCCTTATCTGGATTTAAAAGAATAAGAAGATGAAGAAAAAAAGAAAAAAGAAAGATTCTGCACTTCAAAGGAAAGAAAATAAGGAAATAATGAAAGTTAGACTTGAACTTTCAAAACAGATTGATAATGATGTAAAAGGTTCACCACTAAGTATTTCAGATGAACTTAATTATTAATAAATGGATTTTCTTCAAAAGTTCGATTGTTTATACTATGCTTGTATTGGAACAAGAGCTGGTTCTCTGGATTATTATGGGGAAAAACGGGCAATAAAACGAAAGAACTATCTAACAATGTTTCTAAGAGAGGCTTATACTGATTTTTGTCAGTTGCATCCTAAACATTGTTTAATTTTCCATATTTAGTGCTTTATGACTAAAAAATTTATTGCTACTGTAAAACTTAGAATCAAAACAAATATCATGAAATTTTTATTCTTTAACTGGAAGGCTAAAATTAAGTTTATGACAATACATGGTGATGGTAGAAGTATTTATGTATATAAAGTAAAAGAAATTTTGGATCTAATTGTTGAAAGGGTGCTTCTGATACTTACAAAAATTTCTCATTGCTTGTTATAGGTTTCTAACCATCATTTATTGTAGTTTGGTAACGATGAGAAAAAGATGACAATAGCTCACAATAAAATATATATAATGGCAAATGTGCAAGAAGAATGTTTTGAAATAACTCTTGAAAATTGGACTAACTTTCAATAATACGTAAGAGTTAAAAGATTCCGAGGTGATACTTTCCAAACAAGCATATCTAGCATTAAAACCAGGGAAATTCAAGTTGACTTTGCAATGGCATATTCCTTTGAATATCAAAACGAATTTCCATCAGCATTATGCTATCCAGCCACAGTTCCGTTATTCACAGCAGCTGTTTCCTTAGACGATACTCTCCTAAAGAGTTTAAAATAGAGTCCTTTACAATATTTTCCTAAGGCAAAGACAAAGGTGAAACAATGTCTACACTTTTATTTTAAGACTGTTTAAAAACGATTCTACTTCAGAAGATGAGCTAACAGAAACCTTCTATAAGTCAAGTTAAGAATTTAAAAATAAATATATGGTTGAATTATTTCATATTTTGTCAATCAAAATATAAAAAAAGAAATTAATTTGGAAATATTTTACGATATCACATGCAGAAGTTCCTTCTATGGGATAGGTGTGTAGTACAAAATCTTGAAAGCGAAGCAAAAAGCAAAGTTATTTATATCATTGTGTTGTTACACAAAAAAATTTATTTGCTATCCAGTGTTGTTTGCAAAGCTAACCAATCAACTCATGCCTAATACAACTGATATTAGCCAAAAGTAAATAAAGATATTAATTGAAAAGATCAATACATGGCAACGGTAATACAAAGCATAAAATCTATGCATAAGTATCGTTAGATACTTGAATAAGATGCATAGCTGCACATTGTGGCACACAGATAGTCAGTAAGTCAATTTCTGTTCCCTCCTGATCAGAAGTGCGCTGTTCCCTCCTGATCAGAAGTGCGCCTATAACTGAAATTAAAACGACATATGCTCTATCTCGGGAACATTATTGACGCAAATGCACATGCTTGTAAACTTACAATGAAATATTTGCATAAAATAATTGGAAAATATGCATATTTTTGTTTCCAAACAGAAATGATTTTGAAGGAATAGATGTGCCTAAGATTTGCTATGTTTTACTCTCTAAGCCAGTATAAAGAAGGGCTACAACCATCTTTCCAGACCATTAACTATTTTATTTGCTAAAATAAATTGTTTTTCTTCTGCTAAATTAAAATAAATAAATGTTTTAGTGCAGCATTTATGACTTCTCAGTTGAAATATTCACAGAGGGTAACACACGTAACGTTCAGTTAACACACGTAACGCACCAATTTCACCAAAATAAAGAAGTTTTTACTGTTGCAAGAAATTTTTAAAAATCACTAAACACAGCTTCGATATTGTATCTCTCTATAAAAGAAAATATCTTAATTTTTTGCCTTTATACTTCACAGAATTAACTGAATATATTCAAAGTTTCAAATATCTAGCATTATAAAGGGTAACACACGTAACAAAATTTCAGAATTTTTTTTTTCAGCATCAAATTAATTTGCGCCTTCAATCTTCGTTTTGAAAACTTACAACACATATAGATTTAACAACAAATTAAGAAAAACATGAAAAATATCTAACAAGATAATTATAATAAGTGTTAAAGTTGAAATATGTCGTGTAAAAGTAACACACGTAACGAAAGAATCACCCATGTGGTACTTTTAACCAGTTTATCGTTACTAAAGTATCTCATTCTTTTACACTTTTTAAAGAAGCTCAAAAGCATTAGTTTATTCTTTAGAAGAGGGAACACTTTCAGTTTATTTTCTAAAAGAGGGTGCAGTACTGAATCTATCAAAGGACCATAAATCTATTCTAAATATTTGATGTCCAAAGGCTCAATACTTTTCAACAACAGTTGAAATTTCTTTTTTTTTACTTGATATTAGAAATTTCGCAAATTTACGTTACATTTCGCACACTTCCATTTGTAAAATTTTAAGCAAGTGTGCTTGTTCGAGTTTAATTATTTCAAAATTTATTTTATTCCTTTTGTTGGAGTGGTTCTACAAACCTACAATCACGTCGTTCATGGTTATTAAGTGGTGTTTTCTGTTTAAGCCTAACCTTCGAATTAACAATATGAACATCTAACAGATAAATAAAGAATTCCAATACAAAATGACACGTGTGATTTTACAATAATTGTTTGATTTATTAAAAAAATGCATATAGATTTTAATTTAAAAATACTGTTGTCTAATTGTAACTGGAAAATTCGAAGCTAAATATTTTTTTATTTAAAGTTATGGAGAATAATTAATTATGCAATTTAGTTGGAAGAAACTTAACTTCTACAATATCCACTTCCATTGTAAATGTTTGTTTTAATTCTGAGGTCGAAGTCAAGTTAATATAAGCGTTATTAATGTTAGCGTTTTCAACTTATGGGTCTTTGCAAAATCTCTTATTTTCTTTCACGTTTAATATTTTTTTCACGGGTTATAGTTTAATATCTTTTCACGGGTGTAATTCACTAGAATTGGCGCCTACTCACTTGAAGTGGCAGGCGCAATTACTTCAAATCTTACGTACGGGAGCATACGCAATGTAACATAAAAGTACAAAATCCTTCTAAAATGCAATTGTAGCATCTTTAGAAAAACTAATGGATCTACAATTATGTATACAGTGCACCTTCACAAAGAAAATAGAAAAAAAAGGAATGATTTCACCTTCTATAACGTTTTAATTTAAAAGGCTTCAAAAATAGGGTTTTTGGTGTGTTAAATAATTAGTGCTCTACATACGAATTGATATACAAAATCTGACTCAAAAATGTAGTACTTCATGTGAATAAACATTTGGACAATTTTTTTTATTAGCTTTTAATTATTTTTTTATTATTTTATTTATTTATAGATTAATTTATTTAATTATCAATTTATTTAATTTTTCGTAGATACGAATTTCCCGCCCTTAAATTGTGGAGATAGTGGCCAATCGGGAGGATCTCATTAGTTTGATTAGAAGAGTGAGCGAAACTTTGGATAACATTATATTAATTTTACTTTTTAGCGTATTTTTTCATACTTCTGGGACTAGTTGGGCTATTTTCCCCATTTTCTTCTTTTCAGACAAAAAAAAAATAAATAAATAATAATGAATAAATAAATAAACGCAGATTTTAAAGTCTTTTGTCTTTGTTTTCTTTTTAATATTTTGTGTCTTTAGTTTGTGGTACCATTTGCATTGACAACAGCCCTAGATCTCCATTTGGAATTAAGGTACTCTAGCTAGTCAGTCATTTTGATTAGCAATAAATTTTACTGTCAAAAATATGGTGATCAAAATATGCTTGAAGTGGGGAGGGAGCAGCTTAAATCATTTGTCCAACGTAGAGTTCTTCTTAAAATTTAAGCTCTCTCATCAGAAAAAAAAAATGGGCAGAAACTTAATTGACGATAAATTGTACTCGGTCATAAGACATCAATAATATTTACTTGACTATAAAAATTGTTTCAAAAAAGGCAACAACTTCTACTTGTGACAGTCAGGAAACCATTGAAATGTAGATTATAATCAGGCACAGAGCTCTCGTATTTGCTATTGCTAGCAAATAATTATTTAAGGTTCGAAAGCCCATTGAGTGCACCAAAAAAGGAATGTAGATAAAATGGCATATTTTATATAGATAACAAACTACAGAATTGAATGATCCAATTTTATTTTTAAATAAAATATACCGAAGCTTTCATTTTAATGGTTACATACAATATGTCTACTCAATTCTTTTATTTATTTTTAATCACTTAATTTTTATGCTCTTAAATATCTCTCTTTAATTGAAAAATTTTTTCTTTAATTTCAAAATCTCTTTGTTTTATTATTTTAAAACTCTTTCTTTCTCTCTTTAATTGAAGAATTTGTTCTTTTATTTTAATAGTTCTTTGTTTTGTTTTTTCAAATCTCTCTCCTTCTCTTTAATTGAAGAATTTGTTCTTTTATTTTAATAGCTCTTTGTTTTATTTTTTATTTTTCTTAAATCTCTCTCTTTCTCTCTTTAATTAAAGAATTTGTTCTTTTATTTTAATAGCTCTTTGTTTTATTTTTTATTTTTCTTAAATCTCTCTCTTTCTCTCTTTAATTGAAGAATTTGTTCTTTTATTTTAATAGCTCTTTGTTTTTTTTGTTGTTTTTTTAATCTCTCTCTTTCTCTCTTCAATTGAAGAATTTGCTCTACTACTTTAAAATTTCTTTATTTTATTCTTTTAAATCTCTCTCTCTCTCTTCATTGAAGAAATTGTTATATTCATTTTTAAACCTTTTTCTCTTTTGTTGAAGTATTTGCTTTATTTATTCGAGCTCTCTTTTTGTTGAAAAAAAAATTAATTTCATTTTTAAATTTCTCTCTCTTTGCGTTGTTTCAAATCTTTATCTCTTTTGTTGAAGGAGGTGTGAAGGAAAAAATAAATCTCCTTCTTTCAAGATGAATGGAAGCTCTAGGGGATAAACATTGGGAGGGGGGCATTCAGAAATTCCTTGGTGGTCGCCGCAATGATGTGTCCCCGCCACTGAAGTTCACCGCCTAAAATCTCCATGTCTAAAGGGGTGGATTAAATGAAGCAGGTCTCTTCCAAAATTTTGAAGGCGTGATAACAACCCCTTGAGATTCTCTTTTTCTTATGTTAAAGAGAGCGCCATTGTTATTGGGTGGGGAGTATTTGTACATAAATCATTGTATACCCTATTCTCAAAAATGACAACATTTTGCTTTGTAATCAGGACGGCCGACAATACATGTTTATTAAGATGCTCCTACTTCATTCGATGCAGTTTTCAGATTTTAATTCAAACATAATAGAAGTTAAGTCATTTCGTCTAAAAAATTATAAATGGATTCAGAAGAATTAAAATATCTTGGGGAGATAGGGAAATATCTTGGAGTACGTAGGAATCACATTTTCAATCCCATAAACAAGCAGAGACATACATAGATTTATGAAAAAGAATTTCCGATATATAAAGTCGTTCTGATGTAACTTTTCTACTAAAAATACTGGAGACGAATTATCATCTGATCTTCAGCACGTAATAAAGCTCTCACTTAAGAGGACGCTTTACTACGGGAGAAATTTTTCATTGCAAATTCTGTTTCAATTCCACTGGTATTTTGGAAATTTAAAGTTAACAGGAAAGTGAATGGAAAATTTCTGCTATGTAATTTTTAAGGGGCTAATTCTTCTTCACATCCATTGGTAATTTAAAATTCAAACTAGAGTAAAAGTGAGTTCAGTTAAACCAAATGTAAACTATAAAATTTCAAATGCCGGAAAAATATTTCAAAATGTCAAAATTTAAACAAATTGTAGCCCGATTACAAAAATTTGGCTCAAGCAAAATATATTCCGAAGAATAAATATAATTTTCAATCAAATTTAATAATGAAGCGTCATTTCAAAAAATATTTAATTACTTTTTTACATTTGAAAGAAATTATAACTTTTAGTTATAAGTAACTCAACACATAAAATATTCAAACACAAACCGATTACTTGCAGAGCTAGAGGACATTCAAAACTTTGATGGCTGGAAGCGGATTAAAGCATATTAAACTGGCTGAATCTAGTAACAAGGAGAACGGCATGGAAAATGTTTTAGAGAAGGCCATGGCTCACCCCTGGATGTCCTGGATGTCACGCCAGTGGTGATTATGTACAGAAGTTAAGAATATTTTTGCAAAGAATTACCTTAGAAATGATCATAAAAAAATTTCTCCATACATATTTACCAGTAAGCATACTTACCTCCATATATATGTGAATCTAGAATAAACAGTGAAATTTCAAATGCTGAAAAAATCTTTTAAAATATAAAAATTTAAACAAATTGTAGCACGATTACTTCTCCACTACGTCATTCTAAGTATATGTACCTGCCATAAATTATTTGAGCTTTTTTATATTTTGAATTTTTTTTTCAGCATTTAAAATTTCATGCTTTACGCTAGGTTAAACTAAACTCACTTTTTCTGTAGTAGAAAATTTGAATTAGTAATGGAAATGAAATAAAATTTTCCATTACAGGTTTCTCCCGTGGTTGAGTGCCCCTTAAAAAGCAAAATTTTGTCTTTTGAAACCATTTCCCCTTAAGATTGCGTCTACGCTATAGTTTTGGAGTGTTGTAAAAAGAACAGTTTTTTGAGTCAAAAAGTGGTAGGAAAGGAATTCTTAAACTAAGTGGATAATTTCTAAAGTGACTACCACTTAAGTTTTAAAAGTTGCTAAAATACATCATTTTATATCTAATTATAATTACTAATATTATCAATGTATTATTGAAAAAATGAATAACTCTGTTTTACTAAAGTAAAATTTAAAAAAAATTAAATAATCAACTAACCAGTTATGTTTTTCAAAAAGAGAGCGAGAAAAAAAGAGAGGCGAGTTTTGGCTGTCAATAGGTTTGTAAAATGAAAAGCTCCGGCATTTTTCATGCATTGCTGACTTGTGTCACTTAATTTCAGTTTGTTGTCGGGACATTGTGATCAGTCAAACTGTTCATAGGGCATGAAAGAGACTAAAACACCAGCCAAAGAGGGACTCAGAACACTGAATTTTAAATCCGTTAGTATAACTTTCAATAAAAATTTAATTTTTTATACAAATATTTGGCTCAAACAAAATATTTAGGGAAAAATAAATGTGATTTTCTAGCGAAGTTAATAATTTCTTAAAAATTTTAATTATTTTTTTACATTCGAAACAAATTAATTTACCTTTTAGATATAATTAACTCAACGTAAAAGATAATCAAACACAAACCGATTTGTTGCAGAGCTAGAGGACAGTCAAAACATTGATGACTGGACACGGATTAACGCGTATTGAACTGGCAGGATCTGGCAACAAGGAGAACAGCATGGAAAAATGTTCTAGAGAAGGCCAAGGCTCATCCCGGAACGTCACGCCAATGATGATGATGCAAAGAAATGAAGAATATTTTTGCAAAAATTAATTTAGAAATGATCTTTAAAAATGTCTGCTTGCATATTTACATAAAAGTGAATTTTAAGTTAAGATTTAAATTTTTATAAATACGCATTGCTCAGCTGTTTATTTACCTTTTTTTTTTTTTTTTTTTTCTCTTTTCTTTTTTGACCTTTCCACTGATTTTTTTATTTATACTTTTTTTTAGGCGAATCGGGTAGAGAAGTTCTGTCAAACCGTATGCATGCACACCGTTGTTCTCCATTAACAGTGATAGCCAAATCTTCTTTGAAGATATCGAACTTTAATACATTCATACAAAACTAACTATCTTGCTTTAAATCGTTTGGATATTACTGCAACCACCAAGATATTTTTTTTTCAATACAATTTTGATTTGTCAAATAAAGTTTCAAGCAATCGAGTTTCCAAAATTTATCGCAAAATCGGATTGCTAAAACATAAAAATAAAAACTTCACAAATGAACAAACTCTGAAAATTCTTTACTTTACTTTCATACATTCTACCATTATAACATTTTATCTGGAGTCCTTACTATAATAATAATAATAACAAAACAAAAAAAAAAAAAAAAAAAAACATTGTATTAAAAGAGTTCAAAATAATTTTTTACTTCTATATAAGTTTTTTGAAAACATAAATAAAAATTATGAAAACTAATTGGAAAAACGTGAATGTTTTCTTCAGGAAGCATTCCCTTACGAAAATGATACGATGCTTCTGTTATTATATTGCACAGTATTTTTTTATGTTCCGTCATTAAAATGCTGTAGAGATATGTCTTGTTTGTTATCTTTTCTAAAAAAATTCTAAATTATTTGATGGATTGCTCTGATATTATAAATATGGTTCAGTTTTATGTAAAAGGCCACCATTTACGGAATGAAAAATAATTTGTCAGCATATTTGGTGAAGATCGTTACTTCAAAAAACTTTCATTTTTAAAATTTAATAACATTTAATAAAAAAGCTTAAAAAAGAAATTATCCGCATACCATAGTTGCTATGCAGATAGTTCTACTCAACACTACACTCCATGCAATTCATGCAATAGGTACATAGAGAAAGAGAATTTTGATTTCTGACCCTTAGAGTATGGTGAATGCTTGCTAAGTAGTTGCAATGTTTCTTTCTCTTTTTTTCTTCTTTTTATTTGAAAAAAAAATTTTAAAAAAACCTTTGATGATAGATAATTGTTTCATAGCTCTATGCCATTGAAAAAAAGTGGAAATGTGTTGCTTTATAATAAATAGATTAGGGGAAACAGGTTTTCAGACATTTCTTGATAATTTTTGGAGCTTCATTAGGGAGATTTTGCATTTTAAGTATGCTTCCGTCCGATCCCGTACGTCAGATTTGAAGCAACAGCGCATGCTTGCGTTTATTTTAAATGCTGATTATCTTCACGTTATGTTAGCGTGATAAACGCTCCAAATACAAAGCTACAAGCACGCTGTTTATAGCTGTTAAATGTTGCTTTCTGCTTAAGCCTACCTTAAAACTTAAGACAAGAACATAGAATACGAATTTGAAGAAATAAATTGATGAAATTTAGAAGTGAATCGTGCGATAATACAACAATTGGGTATACTATAGCCTACGTCACAGGTTGTGTTATTCCTACTAAATTTAACCCATGAACGGCATTTTCTGCGAGCCTAACTTCAAGCCACAAATAAACAAACGAAGTGTTTGATCATTTAAATAGCTGCTCGCCACATTTTATTCCATTATAAAGAGAAGTAATTGATATTCGATTTTTGATTAATGATTGATTTATGTGGATAGTGGCATAGAATTTAGCATTGCGTCATTGTAAATGTTATTCTTACTAAGTGGAAGTAGTTGTGTTTTTTTTTATATTATACCCAATTGGTTGAACGAAGAGATTGTCTGCTTCCATTGTAAATGCCTGTTTTGATTTTTTTAGTCAAAGTTAAAACGATATTCCACTACGTTAATGTTTTTAACTCAAGGATTTTTGCGGAATCTCTTATTCCCACTTTAGTTTGATATTTTCTCACAGACGCATGCGCATTTCACCAGAATTGATGCATGCGCAATTACTTAAAATTTTACATATGGGAGCTAACGCGTGGGACGTATGGGAGTAAATTTGCGAAATCCACCTAATGTGTTTTTTTCTCTCATGAAAAGCAACAAGACTTTGCTGTTACATATTTTTAAATATATTGTAAATATATTGAACCTTGTTATTTATGAAATTATACTATAAATTCATATGAAACTCCTTTTAAAAAAAATCGCCCACAGTTTAAATGACAACAATGTATAATGTTTATCGTACGAACACTTTCTTTGGGCTGTAACGCGCGAATCGGTGGTCAGAAGGAGTTATAAAATTAACAGTGAAGATGACGACATAATTTTGAATTATATAGGCTATAAAAGGAAGCTGATATCAACAAATACATCAAAATAAGTCGCTTAAAGCTTACAGGTCGACTTACTGTCGAATTGCCCCCTCTTCATTGACATTTAAGATCTTCAATTATAAACCAATGAGTTGGTGCCGGTTTAAGATCAGATGCCTTGTCTGTACGGAAGAGGATTTCAAAGTACTAAGAACTACCTACTGGAGAACAATCGCAAAGAAATAGCAGAATGGTTATAGGGAAGGCTCTGGTCCACAAAGGGCTGTCATACCAATAGATAAAGAAGTGGTGACGATTTTCATACCATCTACCATACTTGCACAGAATTTTGAGTGAATCGGTTGGGAAATACAGATTTGTATTGGGAAGATACAAACAAACATTCTGTTTTGTTAATTATAAACTAGGGGTATTACTCTCTGTTTGCTTCGCTCACATTACCCCGTTATTACAAGAATCTCTTGATGAATATGAATCTCCTGATTTGTTTCCTGATGAAGAACAATTTGTCTTAAATAAACTAAAAATTAAAAACGAATTCAATGGAAGGATTTCAAAATGCGTACTTATACAGATATGGTAATCAAAACTTAGCTCCCGATTCTATTGGGATAAAATTTGAATCAAATCATTTTGATCAGTTACCGCAGCAAATTCACGTACAATTTTGTTTCTTTAAGAGTGGTAGACGTTAATTCCTGATAATAATGTTTAACAATAAATCAAATCAGGACTTATAATAAATGTGAATTATTTATTGATCAATAATTGTAAAAGAGTTACTAAGATTAGATTTCTATTTAAATACGCTTTTAAAAATACTATGTAATAAGATAATAATAAACAAACATTACTTTTAGTTTTAAGAGGAATAACATAGAAGCCTGTATACAATAAGGATATTTTAATCAATATTTCAACGATTGTGATAAACTTTAATAAAAAAAATTATATTATTGTACGTTGCGTCAAAAAAAACGGACCACCCAGAATAACTTTTGATCTAATTATCGGATCTTCCCGTTTTAGGACTCAATATTAATGATTCAATTGATTCACCTCAAGTATGCTGATTAATTACTGCAGACGATATTTAAAGCTAAGAAATTACACACAAAATTAGATACTTTAAAATGACATAAAAAATTTTATACTCTACAATTAAAAATTCTTTTTACTATTATTAAATAAAATAATAACATTTCTTTTTTGCATGGAATTATCTTTGGATAAACGAACTTTAATAATTGTGAGTAAAAATTTTATAATTCGCTTAAAAAATTCTCAAGATATGGCAAAATACACAAAAAGTAAAATTAACATTAAGTTATTCAAACTTTGAGTTGTTCTCCT
Source organism: Parasteatoda tepidariorum (assembly GCF_982258835.1). NCBI lineage: Eukaryota > Metazoa > Arthropoda > Arachnida > Araneae > Theridiidae > Parasteatoda > Parasteatoda tepidariorum. Next base: position 32,634,780 of record NC_141756.1, read on the forward strand.
GACCAAACTATGGGAAGACCAAACTTTTTCCCAGATTGCTGCTACCTCCTATATATTTTGGGGTCAGAAATCCTAATTCGTTGGGGGGAAAAGCATGTTTATTCAGAGAAAGTACGTACATTAGATCAAATGTTATTCAAAGTGGAGCATTCTTCTTTTTAGCCCACTGTGTATTTTAAATCTTCACTTTAGTATACTGCAAATGCAGACATTTAAAAACTTAAAGCTTATACAATACAACAGTGCTTCCCAAAGTGTGGTACGGGTACCCCCAGGGGTACGGGAACAGTTTAGCGAGGGTACGCATTCTAATGCGAAAAATCTTGCAACAAACGAAAATTTCAAAAAATTTTATTTAAAAACAAAGCTAGCCATGAAAATTTACGATTGCGCATTTTTCTATTGGTTATTTTTAGCAAAGTTAACAGTTAATAAATCGTAGTATCAACAGCCAGTTGTGATTTTTAAATTTTGTGCAATTTCTTATAGTAAAATTTACATTCATTTTTTTATTAATGGTACGCAGCGTTACGAAAAAATTTAGAAGGGTACACAAAAGTCATAAGTTAGGGAAACACTGCAATACAATATTTTTAACTTATTTCTTAAATTTCCTTACCTTGATGTACTCATAACTTTTAAAAAAAATCATCAAAATTTGATTCCGTTTTGATTTTTCAAAATTACATAAATGTAGTTTTTTGTTGCAAGTCTGATTTTTTTTTAAAAAAATACAAGATGGCAGTTTTTTGAGAAAAGAAATTAAAAAATGGCAAAAAATTGATTACTATTTCATGGATTACACAAAATTAGTCAAAACAGTTAAAAAATTCCTTTGTGCGGCAAAAATTATATTTTTTGAAAATTTAGTGTCAAAATTCGTCAACTCGGGTGAAAATTCTACTGTAATTAGATACACAGTAACTAAAGGAAACAGAGTTCCTAGTAAATTGCGGTTTAATTTTTGTGATCAATAATTCATATAAATACATAAATTTTACATATAACTATATTACATCAATAGCAGGATTATAAAAATCGTAAAAATTTCATTAAAGAATTATTTTAAAAAATACAGTTCAAGGAAATTTATTTTGCGCCATCTCAAATAAAAATCAAAGCGTTTATGTTTTTGGATTTTGTTAAAATAAATTTAAGAAAATAAGTTTCGAAAATAAATGAGAATAGGCTATTTGGAAGTAGATTGATTAACGCAAAACTTAGCCATTAAATGGAAGCATCTTCTGATATTGAACTTCATAATTAATTAAATATTCAATCGCATTTATTATTGTATCTTTACTTAAACGATGAATATTTTAAAAATATTTCAACAAAATGATGGTTCATTCGATGAAAAATGTTTTAACTCTAAAGGTTTAATTTTCAATTATCCCATCTTTTCAATATTAAACGTAAATCAACTTATACTGAAAATGCTTCAGAATGATTTTTTTTTAGTTATTTATTTATTATTCTTTTCGATAAAAGTTACCTTCAAAAAATTTTTTATAATTTTTTGTTAAAACAATTGTTTCTCTGTTAAGATGTGCTTCCATTTGTTTGGAAAGTGGAATGGTATATATATATATATATATATATATATATATATATATATATATATATATATATATATATATATATATATATATATATATATATATATATATATATATATATATATATATATATATATATATATATATATATATATATATATATATATATATATATATATATATATATATATATATATATATATATATATATATATATATATATATATATATATATATATATATATATATATATATATATAATATAAATATATATATATATATATATATATATATATATATATATATATATATATATATATATATATATATATATATATATATTTATATATATATATATATATATATATATAATATAAATATATATATATATATATATATATATATATATATATATATATATATATATATATATATATATATATATATATATATATATATATATATATATATATATATATATATATATATATATATATATATATATATATATTGAATTTTGAGCAAACAAATTTACGTTTGTTTAATAAGTTTATAGCTTAATTAAAAAATTAAATAATAATAGAATAATTATGGCAATCAATTAACAATAAGATAGGTAACTTATTGTTTATAACATAAAATAAATTTTCAAAGCACTTTTTTTTTTTTAAATTGAAGCAATATTTTTAAAAGTACACACAATAACAAAGAAAAAAAATAAATAACACGGATGTGTAAAATTTCTCCAAATTTTCAATATTCGTTTATAAATCTGAGTCAGCGATGAAGGATATTTTATCGTTTTTATCTAAATTCCTTATGAAATAGCAATAGAAAAAATAATATAAATTTCTAAACTATAAAAGAAAACAAACTGAAAAAAGAGAGAGGAAGAAATTTTCAAAAATGTTAAAATCTTTCGTGTCCCTCAGATTCCCTTTCATGGGCCATTTGTAGCACACGAACCACCCCTGCTGATTTAAACACGTTTAATGCCATAAAATTTATGAGTAAGATATTTTGTGACGGCGATAATAGTAATACTGTTCGAATGTATGAAATATATCTGTCAACACCTTTTATTTTTCAGTTCTTTTTATTATAGTTTGTCAAAGAAGAGAAAAACACTATGAATGAAAAATCCAGCTATAGGAGGAAAAAAAAAATTTTAAGTTCAACTTTTGAGTTCATATGGGGGAAAAAAAAATGTCGGAAAAACTTTTGAGGTATTGACTCCAGGTCTTTATTTTTATCTGTTTATTTATTTTTCCTTAAAAAAAAATGTTTTAGAAGATTGCATTTATCTAAAGATGAGCGTTTGTTCTTCCTGATAATGGAAAAATGCTTTGAATAAAATATCCAATTGCAGTAGTGTTCAGAAAAAAAAAATTTTATCGATCAACTTTTGAGATGCTTTCTTCGAATCTCCCCCCCCCCATTCAAAATCATGATTTTTTAAGAAGATTGTAAATCTAGGAACTTTTCTTCTTTGATATTGATGTATAAACATTACAGATAAAAAAATTCAAATCGCGATCGCAACGCTCGATTACGTCCTCTAACAGATAGGTTATTTCAGGCTTTCATTAAGTTTTCATTTAGTTGTATCAGAAACATTGGCAGAGTAAGACGCCAATTTCTTAGCAGCAAATAAGAAGCAAAATATCCCTAAGGAAAAGGCAGATGAACTTGAAAAAACTCTACAGAACATTGGTAAATCTTTCAGAAACAGAACATGCCAAACATTAGAAGAAAAATTTCGCAATAATTTTAAACTTCTATTATCAACAAACTTGCAACTGATAACTTCCGATTTCGGGATCGCATACTGTTACAGATGCATGTATTACTGTAAAAAAAATAAAAAAAATTTGTTTACTTTATTTTTTTTCTTCAGTTCATTACAAATCAAAGTGAAGTCAACATTTCGTACTTTATTCCAATGAATAAATGTGATTTCTGAACATGCAGAACTGCAGTAGTTGTAAAATATTCTTCTTCTTTATAGAATATTGTACTTACGGAAAACAACAATAAAGAATCATCTGAATTATTTGACAGAATTAGTATCATTTGAGCTAATTATTAATAAATTTTTATCGTTTTCTTGGTAAGTATTTTTCAGTTTTGAAAGAATAATTTCAACTAGAATTCAGCTATTCTTTTTTTAAGTTGCATATTAAAATTCATACCGAGGTCTTACAATTATAAAATTTTGCTGTGTGGTATGTTATCTAAAAGTTATGAAGAGATAATCTATGTATATATCATTTGAAAATAAAATTTTCAAACGAAGAACATTCAATTTAGAATTCTCCAAATTTATGAAGCAAGTGTTATGAATTTTATAATAAAAAATTTGCTTGTAAATACATTTTTTTCTATTTTGATGATAGTTACATCTGATTAAGAACTATAAGAATAAAAAAAAAAAGAAACAATATGAAAGTTTTTCATTTCAATATGAGGAATTTTTGAGTTGTTTTCTCATCCTAAGAATTCTTTATATTACGTTTTTTAGTTTATAATTTTTTAATAAAAATGGTTGTCAAAATACTTCTTTAAGTTACATATTAAAATTCGCATTGAATTGGAATTATAAAATTTTATTGTGTGGTATGTCATCTGAAAGTAATGAAGGGATAATCTATGTATATATTATTTGAGATTAAAGTTTTCAAACGAAGAACCTATCAATTTGGAATTCTCCGGATTTATAAGCCAGGTAAGTGTTATGATTTTTATAAGAAAAATTTACTTGAAAGATTTTTTTTTTTATAATTTGATGATAATTTTTTATAGAATGGTTTTCTAGCGTGTTGCTATGCAATTCAATATGAAAGTGTAACTCAGTTTAAAAAAATAGGCTAAGAAAGGTTTTGAATATTTACCCTTTGAAGCAGAATTTTTGTTAAACACATTTTTCACACTTTTTTCATTATTTTGTACTTAAACTAGGCTAAAATAAGTAAAAGATATTATACTCATCATTTTAATAATTTATGCTTAGGAAATACAGCACAAAACACTAGTGCTTTCTTCTACACAAGTGTCATTTTCTTTTTTTAAGTTAAATCTCCCAAACACGGCAGAAAGTTTTTCAAATTTGGCCTTATTTCCACTTATATAAAAATCAGAGAAACAATTACTCATCATTGAAATTTCTTTAATTTACAAAATCTGTAATTCATAACAATTGTAACAAATTCATAAATTTTTGAATATGAACAGAAAAAAATTTCAATACTACTTTTTCAATGGATTTTATACTTTAATACAAATATAATTCCTGTAATCTAATAGATCTTTTTAGTGACCTTTAGACTGTTTTTTATCAGGGCTAAAGAGAATAGAAGGGCTGGTTCACTCCTTTGAAGTATCTCTAGCCGCGCCGATCCTCCAACGTCACTCTAGTGACGTCACTTTGGCGCAAAGCTCACACTTTTACTTCAAGAACGGAGCGTTTGGCCTTACTAGCTCTAACTAATATTGGATCATTTCTTTTTGCGAGATATTCTAAGACATTTGTTATTTTCTATAATGACTTTCCTCAGTTTTTGTAGTGAATTACAAGAATATAAAACTATTATCGAAATGCCAGTTTGCGCGATTGCAACTTGCAAAAATTCTGATATAAAAACAAAAGGAAAAAGTATAATTTTTCGCGTGTAACCTTAAAGTAAATGAACAACTATGTAAAGAATGGATTCCGAAATGACACAGTTAATATAAAACAGCAATACGTTTATTCTGTCGTAAAGAACTTTTATAAAAATTCATTATCTAAATAGAAACCGCCTCGTTACTTCATAAAGAAAGGCAGGTGGAAAGAATTAAAAAATAGTTAAAGTCAAAGAAAATTAAAATGTAAGTAAAAAGTATAAATAAAATGTATAGTATATAGTTGAAATTCTCCTAATTTCATAACATATTTTTTAATGTAGTTATTCTAAATATTTATGATTTTTTTAAAAAATTATATTCTCTTCAATTTAAATATCTATAAATTATATCATCGTAAATTTAAATGTCTATAAACAATTGTAAAATTTCTAATGTCATTATGAACCTAAATTATTATTTTGTTTCAGTAATTAGCGTTTAAGGTTGATGTTTCGTAATGATTAAGTATAAACAAATTGCTATTAACGACATATTTTAAAATCAGGGACTCTAAATTTAGCTTAACTTATTTTTATAAACCAAACTACCAAAATATATTTTTGCTTATAATTAGAGAACCAGAAAAAATATGTAAAAGAGACACCGATGTCTCAACCGCGTCAATGGGTTAAATTACAGAAATATTCCAGATATCCATAATGAATCCCGGAAAAAAGACCACAGGTCAAAAAAAAAAAAAAAAAAAAAAAAAAAAAAGACATTTTTTTCTCCCGTGTCATGCATGCACTGTCCGGCCACTACCATGCACTGAGCTATAATATAGCATACGTGAAACAATGTCTTATCCCCAATCCAAAATTCAGCTTTGAAATTTAAAAAAGTAAATTTCGCGTGTCTGTGATTAGAATTTTTGATCTTCATCGTGAAACTTTATTATAATAATACAGAATGAGCATAGGTATTAAAATCAAATCACAGAGATTAAAAAAAAAATAGGGTACGAGTGGAATTGAACAGTCATTGTCAACAAGTGCATGATTATGCAAATCTAAACGTGTAACTACACTGCGTACTATGTATTTACAAACTTCAGTAATAATATAGTGATCAATGTTCACTATTTTAGAATTGGAAGAAAAAAAATGTTTCGGATCAAAAGCATTTTATAACGATAATACATATTACGATAATACAATTAAATAAGAGGTAAGGTAACGTGATGATGAGTAAAAATGCTAATTGACTTTAAACACATGCAAATATTTTTTAATGGGTTCATATCAAAGAATGCGATGCTGTTTTTTTTTTTTTTTTTTCAGTTTTTATCTTGTAATAAATGTGTTCATTTCTTATTTCTTTTTTCTCTCTTAACTTTGAAGCAAGCCAGGCAAGATGTATCTTCATTTTATGACCCTTTATTAGACCTTAAATAAATTAAAAAAAGAGAAGAAAAAATAGAGTTAAAGCTATTTCAGTTTAATTTCAGTAGAGGTCTATGCCTTTTTGTTCTCGCTCATCAACGCCGATATTTGCTTGGCAATAATTATTGTTTCTTATCATAAGACAGTTTTTTTTCTTTTGAGAGTTTAAATTATTCACTCAAAATACATGTGCAGCGCGCAAAAACAAATAAATAACCAGACCAACCTGATTAACTTTTGGTGTAATGTTCGGATCTTCACGTTCTAGAACTCAATCTTAAATGTTCGAAGGGGTGATCTCAATTATGCTAATTAATTTATGCAGACGATATTTTAAGTTACGAAATCAGACAACTTTCTCTGAATAAACATTCTTTTTTTTCGACCTATTGGGATTCTTAACCCCCGAAATAAAGTTGGCAGTTGCCATCTGGGAAATATACGGTCCTCGAAGTTGGATCGATTTTGCGTTTTTTACCCTATATCGAAAAATTTTTAAGCGAATTGAAAAATTTATTAAAAAATTCGCCTATCCAAAGATAATTCTTCGCAAAAAATAACTTTTAATAAGTATTTATTACATTTTATAATTTCATTTAAGAATAGTCGGAAAAATCTTGAATTATCAGCTGCACATTTTTTTACATCATTTTAAAGAATATAATTTTGCATTTTGTATTATAAAATGTGAGCGAAATCATGGTCGAATAGTGCCCGAGAAATCAATATACATTGAGGAATAAATATCTAATTTTTAATATACAACTTCTCTAAAATACGATTTCAACGGAACTTTTCGAACGGTTTCGTTCAAAGTTTGTGTTTTGCCATATAAAAGTACATTCTTCAAAATGACCAAAAAAATTGCAAACTTTAAATTTCAAAATTTTTTCTGACTGTTATTAAGTAAATTAATGAAAATTAATAATTATTAAAAATTATTTTATTATTATTCGGCTTTTACAAAATGAAATTTTATTATTCGGCTATTACTAAATAAAATATTTATTAAAAGTTATTTTTGCTTTAAACTATATTTGAGTGATCTAATTTTATGATTATGTGCAAAAATTTCTCGAATTTCTTAAAAAGTTCTTGAGAAATTGGGGAATTAAGCAAAAAATAAAATTAATATTAAGTAGTTCTAACTTAGGACTGCTCTTCTGACCAAATTATCGGGACCATATTTCACAAATTGCAGCTACCTCAATTATTATGGGGGTCAAAAATCCGAATCCGGTATGTTTTTTCAGAGGAGGGGCTTTCTTTACTTAAATTATCGACTGCGTTAATTAATTACCATATTTGTTGTCACCCCTCTGAACCATAAGATTGAGTCTTATATATATAAGTTCAAAATGAAGAATAAAACAAAGAAAAATTTAAAAAAAAAAAAAAAAAAAACCGGAAAAAAAAGATATAATCTTTTTATCAGCCCACACGATTATATCCGCAAACAGATATCTTTTATATCTTTATTATATTTATTATATCTTTTTTTTTTCCGGTTTTTAAATAAAACTTCATCCTTTTTCTTTTCTTTTTTTTTTTTTTAAACCTCCCCTTTTTTTTTTCTTCATATGCCTATAATTTTTCTTTGTTTTATTCTTCATTTTGAACTTATCTAATGAGTTCTGTTTACTTGCAGCTTAAGCGCAATAAATGAAACTTATTGTTTTTCTTAACTTTCTTCGTGTTTTCTTGTATTTATTTACTTATTATATATATATATATATATATATATATATATATATATATATATATATATATATATATATATATATATATATATATATATATATATATATATATATATATATATATATATATATATATATATATACCTAGTTCTATATTCATTTCAGTAAATCAAATGTATATTTTGAGTATAATTTAACCGCTAAGTAGTATAAAAGATTTCGAATGATTCTGATTCTCTTAAGATCTATTAAACTAAACTCAGTGGCGCAACAGCCCATAGAAGGCCAAGGCCTACTGTGCCCATCTCAGTTTTCTTGACCTTTGGGCTCTGAGGTGCAAGAGCAGATGTTCCGGTTGAGTGGTCAGCGCAACGTGGAATCCCCATTGTTTAGCTCCCAAGCATGCTTAGTACTCATTTTATCGATCCACTGAAGGGATGAAAAGCATAGTCAACCTTGCCCGGTCCAAGGATCGAACCAGGAACCTGTGGTACGACAGCGCTACTCAAGATCTATAAGTGAAAATAAGTAATCTTACTTAGTAATAATTTTTTTAAAAACAACATTTAAAATTAAAGATATATTGTTATAACAAATTTGGTGAGTTTACAACCATAATTTAATATTTTCGTTTCTCAATCAGGCGAATATATTAAATACAATCTATGCATGCATCACATTGTGTATGAAACTGAGCATTAAATTCTAAATCATTTAACCAATATTTTTAACGGTAATTTGAAATAAAACATTAAAGTAATTTTTACCAAAAAATAATAATTGAAAAACAGTAAATAAATTTAGACACCGATTCAAATGAGATTTTAAAATAAAGTACAATGAGATAATATCATAGAATTACGTTATAATAAAGAAATAACTCTTTTTATTTTTACTCTCTTTATTTAGAAAACAATCAAAATGAAAACCGCAATAATAGCAGAGTTAAAATAAGAAAATTAAATGTTACCGAAAAATACTCGTAAGTTTAATATTTTACTGACCTTTATGATTTCTAATAATTTTATGCTGATGAAAATCAAAAAAATATGGAAATTAATGTGGGAAATATGGTAATTAATTAATAGAAATATTAAAGGAAATTAATGTAGCTGGATCCTACCATGTGATTGTCCGGTCAATAAAAAAATACCAACAGCAAGGGAAAACTGTGACACAATCATTTTATCGTTCTTATTTTTATATACGTTCATAAACTCAGATTCACATTATATAATTTCTTATATAAATTTTTTTTTTATAAAACATCTCCCCAAGAAGAGTTAATTTTTGCTGATTCGCAATTAATGTTTATTTTCCTATCTTATTACGTGCACAACATGAGTGAATGTGGAATTTAGTTATTAATTCGAGGTTTCTTAACTGTTATAAAGAAACTTAAAATAAAATTAAACTTGTAGTAAAAAAATTACCATGTGGGTTGATCTCTATTCCGCTAATTACAAATGCAGAATTGAAATTGGACACGCTGAAAAAGTCCTTTTTAGTTACAAGCATCACTTTAGCTTTTCTCCTAACTTATTGCAGTTGAGTGGCTTTTCGATAACTTTTTTCCGCCCAGTTTTCTTATTTTAACTAATGACTCTTCCATTAACCAAAGAAATTTATTTTTATCTCTCGAGATGTTTATTCTATTTGCTCCCGCTTAAGTTGTTATACAAAGTAACTGATAGATAAATAGATAATGATTGATTAGATGTTGCCATATTCACTTAATATTTTTATCGAAATTTTTGAAAATAAAGAAACTTAATGAAAGAGAAAGAAATATCTACCTATATTTGATATCTACCTGCCAGCTACCTATAAGAATTGTCCTATAAGTCTCTTTAACGAGTAAAATTACTTCACAAAATTTTAAAACTCTTTAAAAATGTTTCATTTTCAAATTTAATTTTTAATTAAAAATTTTATTCAAAACTTTTTAAATCTTAAAAATATGTAAAGTTTTTTTTTATTTTGTACCAGTTTAAAAAAATTCTTTTTACGGCTTATTAATTTAAAAACTGATGAAAACAAAACCATACTTTGGAAGTTTTAGTAAGGATAAATAATAAAAATCTATTCACTCCTTTTTCTACTCCCAATAATTAAATAATACAATTTAGATTTTACCGAAGTTTTTTTTAAAACTTTAAAAAAAAATAATTTTCTTTGTTATCCAATCCGCCAACAATTCGACATATTTATTCAAACGCAATTTGAAAAACCCGCAAATGATGGTGTCGGAAAATATTCTCACAAATTGACAACCTTCCTAACAAAGTAAGCTCCCCACCTGTTCGGGGAGGCATCCATAAAAAAAGAAAAGAGAATAGAAGAAAAGGAATACCTTTGGAAAGAAGCATTCCCTGCCGAACAAATTCGCTGACCAATAGGAAAAGTGAACAGGCGGGTCGCCCAGACGGCGCTCCCTCCAAAAAGTTATACCCCCCCTCCTGGAAAGAACTTTTTCAAGTTTTTAGATGAGGAATAGCGTAAGAGGAGTGTGTGGCCGCTGAGTGATTCTGTGATTGTCAACATCAAAAGAGTTTCTCTTGGAGATATTATATCGTCTGCTTTTTTGAAAATTGTGGAATTTCTTTGGATTAGAAGCGATTGTTACCTTGTGTGTTGGATTGTTTTAAGAATTTAAAGGAAGGAATCATGGAAAATCTTTACGTAGGCCCTTCTTGAAAGAGCCTCAAGGCAAGAGTCCAACTGGTAGCCGACGATGTTAGGCTTATCGGACCTGTTTTAGTGCCGTTGAAGAGGGAATGAATGCTGCTGCAGGTAAAGATATAAATATTTTCCTTTTATTTTGCTCTAAATGCATCTTTCTCGATAAATTCACAAACATTTTTCTTTAAAAATAATCTGAAGTTCGAAAAATCTTTTAAATAATTGGACTTGAGGCAAGCTATTAATTTTTTTTAAATGAAATTTCAGTAAAAAAGAAGGAAAAAAAAAGAGTTTTTAAATGATTCTCCGTTTTCAAAGCACTTACACTGGGGCATCTAATTTATATTAAATTAATAAATAAATAAAATATCGGCATTTATCCGAATGAAGAATACATGATATTTTAAGATAACACATTTTGAAAAATTAAATTACTGGTTTTACTGATATAGATAAGAAAAAAAAGAAGAAAAAAACAATTCAGATTTGAAATAACTTAGCTTTCTGAAAGGCAAGCAAAAGTAGCAATGCTTTAACAAAATGGGACCTTTTCTTTTATACATTAGGATTGCTTTAATTTTTACTAACATACCTGACTCAATAAATAAGACAGGCTAAAATCTCACACATATCAGTAAAACTGTCACTTGCTTATTACATGTTTGCATGCTGAAAGCCTACTGAGTTCATTATTTGTTAACATAGTGGTTTTATTTAAGAGACAGAATATTAACCAAATCTTATATGCAGACAATTAAAATGAAAGCTTCTCAATATTGCTTTATACGTTAATTAGTTAACTTTTTTTTTCTTTGTCTAATGAAAAAGTTGCAAAAGTTATAAGTCTTTGATGAAGGTCTATTTTAAATCCAAATATCTCCATTAAAAATTAAGGGATGGTAATATTTATGATTTTTGTTAAAAGATATCCCATATAGGTTTAAACTCGGCCAAAATGTTTTTTTTTCCCTGTGGTGTTAATGCAATAGAATTTAACGTATTACTCTATTTAGATGACAGATCTCATGTGCTAACAATTAAATTGAACGCTATTTTTTAATACTATTTTGTGCGTTAAAAGTAGTGTAAAGATTATAAGTCTCTGATGAACACGCTTTCCAATTTTAATTGTGTCCTTTAGAAATTAAGGGTTGAAATTATTTATGGTTTTTCATAGAAGTAATGGTAACTCAGCCAAATGCTTTTTTTTTTTTTTTTTTTTTCGTGTATGCAATAGAAATAATTTTTGTTAGTTGAAGCGCGCATTCATTAAAATTCTTTTTTTTCTTCCATTAAATTAAAATAACAATAATTCTTTTTAACTTTGAAACGTTTTATATCTAAAATACTTTGCATACTTTTCTTATTTAGAAAAAATTTGCTACTTTCTATTATTTTACGTTAAAAAAAAAAGCTTGCATTCATTCATATAACTACTTTGCAATATAATCGATTATTATGTTCTTGATAATCTATGTTTGAATATTATTTTTCTTTATCAGTAGGGGGAAAAATAGAATATCTTCAGGTATTTTATTCTTGAAAAACTTTCATCTTCATTCTACAAACTCTTGTCTGTCAAACATGGAAGTTAGAAAACATAATTAGGCAGATTATGTTGTCACATAATTTAAACTATGTGTTAACATTGTATGCATTAGTAGGGGACAAACCAAGCGTGAATTAAAATCTATTATATGAAATCATCATGTTTAAAATCGTTCTTGCATTTTTTGCTGAATTTCTTTCCGTTGATAAAAAAAAGAGAGAAAAGAATTTTTTTTTCTTTTCAAAATGACACTAAAGTAAAATTTGATTTGGCTACACATTTCGTTGAATTTTGAGATTCTTGATGAAAAACAAGAGAATTTTTTTTCTTTCTTTTTAATCTTCAATGGATTATATTGTTTCTAAGTTTTTTTTTCTTGAAAAAAAAAACGTGTCTTGTGCATTATGCTTGGAAGAAAAACAACAGCTTTCAATAAGAGAAATAAGATTGAAAGAATAAATGAAATGAGAAAATTTTGAACTCGAAATATTTTTTTACTTTTAATAAAATCATTTTAGCTTACGATTTTTAGAATCTTCTAAGTATTTAATAGTTCATATTCTAATATTTTAACTTAAAGAAGAAGAAAAAAAAAAAATATGGAATTAGTGTCAGCTTGTATATGTTATTGTGATAGCTACACTATGTTAGATTGGATTCATCAGACGATAATTTAAAAGAGTAACAAATGAGAACTGGAAGTAAAAAGAAGTAATTAAATTTATTTACTTAAGAAGCAAAGATTAACTATTCTCTCTAAATTAATAGATAATTTTTGCGTAAAGACTCATTTATTTTATTTCAACTTTCAAAAAAATTTAGTGTTTATTTTGTTACGAAAAGTTACGTTTAGTTGTTATGTTTTTTAGTTAAGTTTTTAAGTTATTACGTTTTTTTAAACAGTGTCATCAATTGACCGCATTTCAAATCAGTCACCAAACGAAAAATTTAAATTTTTTAACTGCATAATCAACTAGCTGCATTTTAAATCAGTTTCTAAATGTTAATTTCTTTTTTAACATTATCATCAATCGACTGCATTTCTAATCAGTTTCTAAATGTAATATTTTTTAACAATGTAATCAATTGACCGCATTTCTAACCAGTTTCCAAATGCACATTTTTTTAACAGTGCAATCAATTGACTGCAATTCTAATGACAAGAAATGATTAAAAGAAATAAGAAGTCTAAGTATTGATGTTCGTGTCGCACAAAAATTACCGCCAGGGGAACGCAGATGAGTGAAAACAGAAAAATGGTCTCGTAAAGAATTCCTTTGCGCGGGTCACTAGAGGCCATTTCGAGTCGATTCCGAACTTTTTCACTTCAAGGTTGCAGTTGAAGTTAAAGTCTTTTTTTTCCCCTCACTTTTTTTTCATCGTTGTTGTAGGAATTTTAATGAATACATATATCTTATGATTTTTCTTACTTGATAATTGTTTTTTTTTCTGTGTTAGAATTAGTTCCAACTGCTGAATTGTACTCAAAAATTCATTTCAATTTTTTTGTTCCAAATATTTTTTCCCTCGGGAATTTACATTTTATAGGAGTTCTAGTAATGAAGATGAAACGTTGAAAAATAGGGTTGATTTTGCCAAATACCAAATGTTATTTGTGATCGGTAAATAAATTATATGACATTTAAGCTAAATTGAAGTTAATTGATAAATTAATAGTGAGTTGTAGTTAAATTGAGTTTAGAAACAAAAACACCGCGAAGTGTTTAAAAATCATTTAAAAATATTATTTATAACCAAAAAATCCAACAAAAACAATGAGCATAAGCAAAACCTTTTAGTCACACAATTTATGAAATGAAAAGTAAATAAAAATCTTCCTTAAATGTTTCTTTAAGAATACACTTATACTTCATCATACATTCATCTGAAATGTGTAAATTTTTTCTCACATAAATTTTTTTTTTTATAGGTCGTTATTATTTCTCAACAATAATTCGAAAATAAAAGATTATAAATGATATTTTAAATTGTAAACTAACTAAATTTTAGAAAAGTACGACTACGTAAGAAAGGAAGAACTTCCCTCCACTTCAAATTCTTCTTCCCAAATTTACCAGCCTCACTATTTATTAGTTTTGCTGCTCCAGTAAAAAAATTAAATTTTTTACAAAAAAAAGGGGGGGGCAGTGATAAGTAGATTTGTCCTCGACAGGAGGGTGAAACATATACGAAGGAAAGGTAGAAAATAAACATTTTATTTCAATTTTTTATATTTTTTATCCTATGTAAAAAGGTCTTTCTTGTGTGAAGTGAGACGCATGACACCTTACTACATATTTACTGTTGTGACGCATAGTTGCTGAATAATTTAAATAAATTACTTTCGTCAATCGATTATCATTTATTAAAGATGAGGGAAATTCAGTAGAAAATTATAAAAATATTTTTATTCCATTGCCTTTTCTTCTTAAAAAAATTTATTTTTTATTCTTAAACAAAATACATTATTACATGCTTAATATAATTCAAATATTTTCTTTTATGGGCAATAAATCATGCAGAATAGATTCTTTGTATACCTAAGTTTGTTTTCATTGAAAATCAGTGAAAAACAGTTTTTATTGAACTTAGTGATTCTCTTTCATGTGAATTTTAGATGAAAAATTTT
The DNA here is from genome assembly GCF_982258835.1 of Parasteatoda tepidariorum. Classification (NCBI taxonomy): domain Eukaryota; kingdom Metazoa; phylum Arthropoda; class Arachnida; order Araneae; family Theridiidae; genus Parasteatoda; species Parasteatoda tepidariorum. The sequence goes on from NC_141756.1 coordinate 32,649,944, forward strand.
GTTGAAAGTTACTGGCAAATTAAAAATTGTAATAAATAATTATCTGAAGAAATTTTCATATACATATCAAACAGCTATATTATGTTTAAAAAGATTGCACGAAAAAAAAATTATTATCTTTTTTATTGTTATTTTAAACAAGAGTTAAAAATAAGTACTTATTCTGTGATGTTTATGCTCTGATACTTACTAGTCATAATTTTGTTCCGTAAACTTTTTTTTAAACTAATTTTATTCATCAGAATTATTTTTATGAAATAATTTTATTCCACAGAATTATTTTTGTGAAAAAATTTTTCATGAAATAATTTTACTTGAAAGAATTACTTAAATTTTATTTGACGAGACTTTTTAAGCAATAATTTTATTAAAAAGGCAAGTTAAAATTGCAGTTACTGAACTATTAAACATATACAATTTTTTTATTACCTTCGAAATATTCTGTTAGTATGATCCTCATTTTATGAACTGTTCATGTAATTTAGTAAAAGGAATTATTAAGTTCAAACTAATTCATGAATTCAATTTAAAAAAGAAAAATTTTGATTTTGAATTTTGTAATAAATGAAGCTCGCTATGCCTCAGGCCACAATATCATTTTCTTTTTTTATTCACTTAAAATGAATGTAACAAATATAATTAATCATTTTAAATATGTATCATAATTACGAACGTCTATGTGTCATTGTATGATTGTGTCATATCATATGATTTCATGACTTCTTTTTTTTTCTAAAAAAAATATTCCATTTGTTTGAAATTCAATCATTCTTGTGTCAAAGAATGTTAAGGGTCATTTGATTTATTCTCATAAAACTAGAGGTATTGTTCCTCATACTATAAGTAATTTTACAAGAATTCGTTAATAAACAATTGTTAATTTTAATAATTGTTAATTTTAAATTCGGATTTCCCTTTTTTAGTTATAATACTTTTCAGTTTACTATCTTGCTCATTACAAAAACAAAAAAAAAAAATAATAATAATTTTTTGCTACAAAAACCGAACGGTCGTTGTAGGTCACAAATCTAGACTCGTTTTACAGATATTGTTTTAAACTTTATCTTTTAAAATTTAAATCTGTTAGTAAAACGATTTGACCAAAAAGGTACAAAGATCAAATCAGATTCATTTGATTTTTGCATTGTATTATCTCTTTTGTAAAAAGATATTTTAGCTCATTGATTTAGTATGATGAAGAGAGTCCAATGTGATTGAGATAAAAGAAATAATTTATAGCAATTTATTTTTTAATCGCCTTGTTATTGCAAAACATAATCTTAACTTTTTGTTTCCATATGAAGACAATGTGTAATAATAATAATTTCTGTAGATATCACTTTTGAAAGAGCTACATTAATGTTGGCGTCTTCTTATCTCGTCTAATTGCTAATTGGCGAACATCTTTTCGAATAATATCTTGATGAAAAATGTCAACAAAAAAAATTAAAATTTGAGTCTTCCACGAAATTATTAGCGAAAAGCGGAAAAAAGTGTATCTTTTAAGTTTAACATTCATTGCTTAGAGATATTCGAGCCAAAGTATTAAAAATAAATAAATAAGAAATCGAAGACATCGAGTAATAAATTATATCTTTTAGTCATCTTTTCACATTACATTCGCCTAACTTTGAAAAGTGAGAGAAGTTAAGAGATAAGACTTCAGTGGGCAAATACCTTAGGGTAAATTCAAATAATATATGAAATCCTTAAATTTAGTTACTTTATAATTTTAATCTACTCCGTTAAACACAATGACAACAATATTCATACGATGTAGTTTGGGTATAAAAACTATGTCATTTTTTTTTTAAAAATCGATAAATTCTTTAATTTATTCAAAAAATTCTCTTTTTTTAATTAAATAAAAGAAAAAGCATTTTTATTAAAAAAAAACACACATTTTTTCAATAATACAAACGTTGAGTGCTTCAGCTTCAAGCGTAATTTAAAGACAGAAAAATAATATTTACCTGATTATATAGTCTTGATTACCTGATTATATAGTCTGAAGTCTTGAACAGTTAATTCTAAATCATTAAACGCCCAACAAAATTGGAAACTAAGGTGTGGTAAGATGCTCGCAATCCATGAAATTTTGATTTTAATTTCTTGAGGAAACAAAGATATTTTCTACAATGTCAATAAAAAATTGCATCGTTGCATCTTTACTAAAACTTAAGACATTCAAAGTATAATTGGATCAAAACCTACCGAATATTCAGCTATGAGAGAGAAGAATAAGATTTTTTGTTCAATAGATCTGAAAATAACGACTCGCCCCGTGACGCTTCGACAAAGAAAAGTGACGACTTAAATTAAATAAATAACCGGTCACTTTTTCCCATCGCTTCCTTTAAAAATCGTTTAATGATAAAAGAACAATAATATAAAAAGAGACTGGAGAACAGAATTTTTATTAAAATGCCCAATGCCACCATTCAAAATTTCGATCTTTCAGAACCCATCAATTTGTGGTACAAAGGTGCAGGTGTAGAAGCTTTAGCAATTCCCATATTTCAAAGTTGTAATGTATACATTAAATGTATTTTGCCTCTTCAAATGTTTTTACATAAAGTTCTATCGAGTTAGTATGCTTAGCTGAATTTTGTCTCACAGTAATAATATTTTTATTGTTGAATTAAATTTTTATAGCCGTAGATTATTTCTAATGTGATTTTCTTTTAAAAAATTAATGAAATTAGATAAAAAAAAAAGAAGAAGAAAAAGCAATACGCTGCTATTAAATGAAAAGGACCTGTCGATATCGGTCATCGATTTGTTAAGTTTGAAGAAAAAGTGGATATTAAGTCATTGTCTACCGATCACTGGCTACTAGTTGAAAATTTAAATTTTCTGATCTACAGTCCAGTCTTGATGTTTTCTTGAAGTAGTACAAAACTGGCGTTCCTGAAGTACAAAATTGGGAGGGGGGGAGGGTAAGAAATAAAATATAAATACTGCAAACACTATTTGAATACTACTTCTTCAGTGTTGTGCTTAGCGAAGAAATGTTTGAAAAATCGAGCGTTTGGAGAAAAAAAGATCAATATTCCCGATGTCTCATCATCACATTTTAAATTTCGAGATCAATTTTTGATTTAAAAGCAGAATCAAGTATAAGATTTAAACTTACGAGATTTTCTAAGATTTAAGCTAACATCACATGCAATTAGCAAAAATTGTTTAAAAAAATTGAGATTGATGGCCTAATAAAATGATAATGGCGTCGAAGATGTTGCTATGCAATCGTTCCTATGCAATTGCCAAATCCAAAATTTATCTTCCTGAAACAGACTATAAAGATTTCTTGTAATTGTGCTTGATATTTATAGAATTTTTCACACCAAACAAAATATCCTTCAAAGGTAAAAAAGAAAAAAAAAATCTTCTATAGGTGCATTATGCAAGTGTATGTCAAAGGTTTTCTACTCTCTAAAAACGCTTATTTTTAGTAATGGGTTTCCATACACAACCATTTATTTAAACATTTAGATTGATGCTCCAAATGCTGCATTAGCTATCTTTTGGAGCATTGAGCATGAATTTAAACTAAGGGTAACCAATGCTTTAATTAGTTTAGAAAAAATTGGTTGAAGAAATAATAAAGTAGATGACCAAGTTTTTAAACCACTTGTGGAACAAAAACGTAAAAACAACGTGAATAAAGCACAAATAGAGTACAGATATGGACACATTATAGTTTCTAGTTACGGTTTTATAAACAAGAATTTTTAACTCCAAATGGGCACAAATAACTATAAAATATCTTAACATTATTAAAATAAACAAATAAAATACAATTTTTCTACAAAGTAAAAGAAATTTGTTTTTGCTTTTTAGAATTCACATTTTTATCAATGAAGTAGTATTTAAAGTATTATTATTGACTATTTTTAGTTAGTTGAAAAAGTTAGATTTTTTTCTCCATTCAATATATTTTCTGTAATTTTGCTCCTCGCGTCTCACTGTTTTTTTTTTTAAATATAAATTTTTGTGAAAGGTTTACATAAACTTCATATTCAAACGAGGATTTAAAAAAAAAAAATATTTCTTAAGAATTGTTTTATTGGAAAGATGATGACAAAACTTTTTCTTGTGGTTTAAGTGCATCGAACAGCATCATTTTTCCAAAAAAGGATTCAAAAGTAATGTTTCTCACATTTTTCTCAAACACATCTTAAAAGTGAAACATAATATATATATATATATATATATATATATATATATATATATATATATATATATATATATATATATATATATATATATATATATATATATATATATATATATATATATATATATATATATATATATATATATACACACACAATTTTATAGGATACATCAATGTATTTTAAAATGAAACTACACAATTTATAAAAGTCATTAAGAAATTTTATATCGGTGTAAATAAAAAAAAATCTATAAAAGTTTTCCTTTCATAAGGTCCCGTGTCCTCTTAAAACAATTTTTTCTGTTGAATGCTTCAAATGTAATGTATTGACCGAGAATGCTGTCGAATTAGAGAATTGCATGTACTGCATATGTTTATCTAAAATGGTCTCTTTAACGGACCATGAAATTGATCAATAGGGATACACAGATTGGTATCGCACATGCGCAACAAACCAAGAAAACGGTCCATTCAATTCTTTTTTCTTTCCAGATAAGAAAATACATAAATTACTCTCTCTCTCTCACTCTATTTTATTGTTGTTTGCTTCTCCTTTAGACGCACGAAAGCGTCAACCAGAGCAATAAAATTTCAATGTTAACAAAATACTGAGTAATTGTAAATCATTTTAAAGATTTAACAATCTATTTGAATAACAAATGGAATTAAATTTTAAATTGTGTTTTTAAAAGAAGCCTTGTCATTTGCTTTAATTTTACTTTCAATCTGTAGTCATCTCATTTTAAGACCTTCAGGATTCAATTCAATTAAAAGATGTCTCTTTGCAAAAAATAACATTTTCGTATCGCTTATGAAATTGTAATTAACTTATTAAATAAACTTATTGAATAACTTATTAAATAAGTAAATTAACTTATTAAATATGTTTCACTATATTAAATTTTGTTGAGTAAAAATTTATCTGTTTAAACGGAACAATTGAAGTATTAAATGATCACTTAAGCAACTAACGTGTTGATTTCATAGGTTGTAACAAGGGATAGAAAAAATCTGGAATTTTTTTTATTTTTAAATTATATTTGCTTGATTTAAATTGGATTTTTTTTTATTTAAAGTAGATTTTTTCAATTTTTCTTTATTTACCAATCAAAACATCTGATAAAATGTCTGTTAATATATATTATAGTTGATATTTCTTACAAAAATGGTTAAAGTCATTATTTAATTATTAAAAACTGATACATAAAATCAAAAATATTGCTAAAGATTAAAAGACTATTTTTCAATAAGATATCTAATGACGAGTAAATTAATTAATTAATTTAAATCAGAAAACACTTGCTAAGAAAAACTACTTTAAATTACTCTGGGTAGATTAACTCTTGCGATACACAATCTATTTATTTAATAAGTTTTAAAAGCATTTCATTTATATAGGCATAAAATTAAATGGGTTGCTACGAAATTATTTTACATACATTTAGTGAGATATTATAATTTAAAGCTTTATTCAACTCTTCTCTACGTTTAGTCTCTATTTTTTTAATTTTATTTTGAAATATAATAATTTACATGCATATCTATTTCATTATTTCTTAGTATGAAATCTTCAGAATCAATGAAATAAGATTTTAAAAAAATCACCCCCCCCCCGCCGATTATTGTATTTTTTTTATCATATTCTGAAAAAAATAAGTTTTATCCATTTCATTATTTATCCCTTTCACTAGTTCGTGGTCAGCGAAATAAAACTTTAAAAAAATCTCCCCCTAAATAATGTATTTTTTGATTATATTGCATAAAAAATGTTTCATACTTAAATATTCTTAGAAAAAAATAAATTTATTAAAAATTTTTTCAAAAAAATCAATGTTTATTTGAATCAATGCTTCTTTTTAATGAAATAATGAAAGGTATATTCATTTAAATTTAATAATTTACATTTATATGATTTTTGGTAAAAAACTTTATTATTATTGAAATCAGAATTTAAAAAAAATCCCACTCTAAAGAATGTATCTAATAAATTATATTATACAAAAAATATTTTATACTTAAATTAATATTTAAAAAAAAATTGAGTTTGTTAAAATTATTGGGACTTAAAAATTTTCTTTAAATCAATGATTTATTTTTAAAAAAGTCAAGTGATTTGAATTGCGATTTTAATCAGGATTTAAATCATGCCAACCCTGATAACAGCACAAACGTACATAACAATAATCTTCTTCACCAAAAATTCTCTTAAGTATATTATTATAATTTTTTTTTTTTTTTTTGCACAGTTGGAAAAATATGGCTTATTTTTAAAATTCTCTCAGCCCTTCATAAGCTCACATGTATGAAATAATTTTATATGGTTGGCAACCGTTTATTTTGTTTCAAAATTTTTATTCAAAAAATAGTGGAAGCAGAAACAGTTCTTCATCTTCGAAACAGGCGATAATAAGAGCATACGCGGCACTTTTCGGTGTCTCCGCGGAATTACGCTTTTCTTGCATGATTTCAATCAAAAAACTTGATGAACAATTATAAAGTTGGCAAAATTTGATATGTTGAGCTGGCGGACCATCTATAAATTGTAAAAAAAGTGATTGAAATGGTCTATTCTACCTGATTTGTTGTTTCAGAATTTTTAGTAATTTTGAATAATTTTATAACTTTAATTATTAAATTTTCTTATTATAAAACTTGGTGGTAGTTGTCATTAATAAACTTAATTACTATTCTTATAAGAGGAAATCTAATTTTGCATGCTGGAAATAGGTTGCTGAAAAAATTCGAATGGATCTCTTTGTACAATTTTTAAAAATGATTTGACTATAATTGACTAGTAATCACAAACATTTTTTAAATTGCGAATTGAGGGGTCTATTTAACAGTTTTTTAAATGTTTAGATGCATTCAAAATGAGTGAAATGTTTCGATTAAAAGAATTGCGCTCCTTTTATTAAATAACAAACCAAATTTGTAAATTTAAGCACTATTAAAACCATCAAACTTTCACCGAAGAAGAAAAAAATTCCAATTCAGAAATGATTCAATAAGTAAAGAGATTTTAAAGCAGCTAATAAATAGACTTCAAATATAGTTGCGAAATACGTTTGTAGTAGTTATTTTTTTAAATTTACTTTATATTTTATTTGATATAAAACTATTTATTGTAGTTTAATTTATTGTTAAAGTTGTTTTATGAAAACATTTTTATAAAATTTTGCGCATCTGAACAAGGTTTTTTCTTTTTCTTTTAATCATCTTGTTGAAGGTGCTATGGCGTGTTAATAAGTGTTAATAAGTTATTTAATAGGATTCACTTTTATTTTAAGCGCTATAGAAACAACTCTCATCCTGTTAAGAATACTTTTTAACAAGTATTGCATAACACTCATATACAATTGAATTTTGATTTTTATACCGTGCAATTACTTAGCTTTGATAATTCAATTTCCTTCTTCAACAAATAGTGTTTACTTAATTTCACTTGTGCCTTTAATGAAGTCCTACTATGACTATTCATTTCTAGGATTGATCTAAGAATTTAATAAATTATTGTGCGCATTATTATATAGCTATTTAATATGTTTCGAAGTTACCCTCACTTGCCGTATAATGAACTCATGTACTCGGCCGCAAAAATTTCTAAAACAACATTTTGGGCCAGGATAGTCTGGTTGGTAGGGGCACTAGGCCCATGTCCAAGGGGTCGTAAGTTCCATCCCCGCCGGGCGAAGACTCCCCGTTTAGTAAATGGTGATTGGCGCACGTTAAATCTGCCTAGTCACAAAGTCCTCCTTGTTTCCATAACAAATTATACCTCTAGGGGTACTGATCCAGGAGATTTCTAGTCTTCTAGATGGGTTCAAAATTAAAAGGCTACGGAACATTAATAGTCATAAACCCAAAACTGAGTCGGCTGTTCAACGACGGTTATAAAATAAATAATTCCTATTACGTCATATATTTCAAGAGAGCTCTTTACTAAGGGAAAAAATTTTCATGGCTAATTTTCTTCAACTCACTTAATTTAAATGTAATATAAAATTTAAAGTATTGAAAAAGTAAGTCTAGATAAACCTAGAGAAAACTCTGAAGTTTCAAATGCCGATTTTTTTTATTTTCTTAAAACGTGAAAATCCAAACAAATTATTGCAATATGACTTCCCCACTGCATACTCCTAAGTAATTCTGCTATTAATTGGTTTGCTTATTGGCACAATAAAAAAATAATAATTTTCTTTTTCTTTTTTTTTTTAAAAAAAGAAGGTCCAGGGTTTCCACTACATCCGATACCAAAAAAATTGCTACAGGAAGAAGGTTTAACCCTTTGACGCAGATATTTATATAAGGAAAAATATATTTAGTATTTTTTTTATTGTAAACAGTCTAATAATTGCTAAAATGATTGCCAATAAAAACAGTCTAATAGTTGCTAAAAAAATTTGTTAGATTATCAGAATTATATTTGTACTAAAATTTAAAATTTAAAAAAAAAAGTAGTTCGAAAATCTTTCCTCATTCATGTTCAAGATTTTATCAGTAAATGATTATGCAAATTAAAGGAATTTCAAAGATGAATTACTGTTTCGATTGCTCTGGTGTATAGTTTCCTGACTAATCGAATTTTCAGTGTCTAATTTCTCTGGAATTATTCGACTGATTTTGCTCAAATTTTGTATTTTGCCATATAAAATTACGTTCTTTGAAATGATGCAAAAAATTCTATACCTTACAATTAAAAATTTTTAATCATTCTTAAATAAAATATCAGAAATAATAAATATTCACAAAAAGTTATTTTTTGGATGGAATTATCTTTCAATAAACAAATTTTATAATTGTGTGCAAATTTTTTTTCATTCCTTAAAAAAGTTCTCGAGATATAGCGAAATACGCAAAAAGTAAAATTAACATTAAGGGTCCAAACTTTGGAGCTCTATCCTGACCAAACTATTGGGACCATGTTTCCCAGATTTTTCTCTATATTTCGGGGATGAGGAATCCAAATCCGTCGGGAAAAAAAAGGTAGGGGAGAGGGGGGCACATGTGAACATGGTATGTTTTACCAATATGATTCGAAATAAAAAGTCCTGAAACATTTTCAATAGATGGTAGCATTAGTCCTACCTCTCTGCAAAACTTTCAGAACAATGAGTCATTTTGTTGTTCTACTCGTATTCTAACAATTTCTTTGTATCAGTTGGTGTTGTATATACTTTTATCACTCGCTTATTCAAGTGAAAACATAGTATAAATCAACTAATAAGCTAAAATTAACTATTGCAGACCATTATATGAACATTCAGGTAAGTTTATGACAATTATTTTTTTTTTACTCAATTAAAAATTCTTTATTTTTCAAGTTTGGTTTAAGAAAGATGATGGGGCACTTGTGAACAAAACATCTGGGGCAGATGTGAACAGTTTACATGTGCCCCTACATAGTATTAAGATTATTATCTTCATGATATTCTAAGTTTAAAAAATATGCATGCATTTAAAATTATTATTATTTAATTTTCCATTATTAATTTTTAATTTTCCATAATTAATTAATTAATTACTTGTTAATTTTTTCTTTTAAAATTTTTTTTAATTAAAAGGTTGGTCAACAATTTTGTGTTGTATAATGATTACAAGAAGCAAAAAGATATAATATTTTATTACTTAAAAAGTTAAGTTTAAAATAATTTTTAAAATATATTATTATTAGTAGAAAACCTATTTTGCAAAAGCAATATATGTAACAATAATCTTTATTTAATAAAATATTCTTTATGCTGCATTGTCTTCTAAGTTTTGAATGAAAATGGGAAAAAAGCATGAAAGAGTATCAGAGAAGAAAGAAAAAGGCCCATTACAACTCCTAAGGAACATGAAGTTGCGAAAAACCCAATCGACGAAATTAACCCAATAAATTCACATAAACAAATAAACCCAATAAATTCACATAGTAAGCTACAACCCCTTCAGTATAAGGTGTATCTATATCTGTTGTATTAGAGATTTTTTTCTTTTAAATATGATGATTGGCTTGTGTTTTTAATCTTGTTCACATGTACCCCAGGCATGTTCACATGTGCCCCTATGGGGGGCACATGTGAACAATAGAACTCGTTTTTCTAAAATATCATAAAGTAAAGAAATTTTTTATTGAAATATCTCAAAAAATTCCATAAGACAAAAGAAAAGACTATTTAAACATATAGACTTCTTTACTGTGAGAAATTGATGATATTTTTTGAAAAATGAAGAAATAAAAAAAATTGTTCGCATGTGCCCCCCTCTCCCCTATGTTTATACAGAAGAAGTACTTTTTTGTGTCTGATTTCATAACATAAAATATCATCCGCACTTATTAATTAGCATAAGCTCGAAGGTCACCCCTTCGAGCCATTAAAATCAGGGTGGTCCGTTTTTTCTTAGGTGCACTGTACATCCAAGCACAGAAGCTCATTATTGCGAGTGAAGGTAACATTCAAAAATATTAAATTGGTATATAATTATTTGCATATTTCCATGAGCTATTAGATTAGTCCGGAAAAAAAAATAGTCACACTTTGTAGGCAGAAAATATTCATTTAGGTGATGTGGAATTTGCCTAGGATTTTTACCCCCCCCCCCCCACTTTTTTTCGAATGAATGTTGTAAAAGTCTTTAACGCGACATCCGAACGAGCATAACGCTGTGAAGAATACAGCCCTGGGGAAATGCAAGTGGTTTGTTTGTAAATTACTTTTTTTGATCATTTTTCCGGTAATAGTTTTTATCTTATTTGAGTTGCCAACCGGCCTGTGTAGGGGTTAGGGAACTGTCCTTGCATCAGAAAGGTTTTGGGTTCGAATTCCGGGCAAGGCATGAATGTTCTTTCCTTCTCTGTACTACCTTTCCTTACTGTGAGAGCAACGTTGCCCCACCTAATATGTTGCCCCTAAAAGAGTGGGCAACAAATCTGCCTGTATGACCTAGGTCATTATCCAGGTGGACATTGGAAAAAAAAAAATCTTATTTGAGTTTTGATTGAAAGTTCTCTAAGTTTAAGACTATTGGTAGTAGAAACAATGATTATCTCCGTAATAAAGCTTCGATAGTGCAAAATGTCTTTTTCTTAATTTTTATAAGCATCAATATTTTAATATCGACATTGTGTTTTATTTCATAATTTTTAGGTTTTCAAAAATAAAATTTAACTCGACACCTTATTGTATCTAAAAATGGAATTAGTGTTATGAATGTTCTGTTAATCGATATGCTTGAATTGGATCTGTATCACTATTATAAACAATTGATTTATAAGGAAGGAAGCAATAAAATTATTTTTCATACTAGTTTGATTGAGCGCTCTCGGTAAAAGTTTCACTCACTCTAGAGATATAGTCCTGAGTTCGATCCTGGATAAACAATCGGAATGTATCGGTAACAAGGTGTACGTTAAATTTGTTGTGGCTGAAAGTCCTTGCGTCGGTCGATAGTGTGAAAATTTGGAGAGAGAAGTACCAGCTGATTCTCCGTCCATGATATCTGGCTGGGATGAAAATTAATTAGCTTTTAATCATGGCCGTCAAAAATTAGAGACCTTAAAAATGGAGCAAGGTGCTTGATCATTTGCTCATTTGATTTTTGCGTATGTTATGACGATTTAATATTTGTTATGACATGATGTTTTGCATGTGAAATTATTTGTTGCTAATTATAATATTTTCTTACAAGAATTAAGATATATTTTTTTTCTATTTTTCAATTATAATCCTAGGGGACAAAAATGTCTTCACATTTTTATTTATTTCTTTGTGTTTTCTTACTTCAACAAGTAAAACTGTTTGCCTTAACAATTTTAAATAGCGTGTCCCTGATAGAATTAAATTTTTTTTATTCTTTTATTTCTTGTTTTATTTTGAGATAAATTGCATCGTTTAGTTGTATATACTTTATTGCTAAGTGAAAAAAAAAAGAAAAGAAAACTAACACTCTAGTTAGAAGAAAAATGTGAATGAGAAACCGAATTTTGTCGTAGTAATTAATGACTGTATTATTGATTTAGAGGTTGTATAATTTGCAACAGGTGCAACGTTTGATTTGGCGGTGAGCCATACATGCAAATGAACCTACTTTGTAATCCTTGGCCTATTAAAAACTATTTGAATGTCCTCGAGGCTTTCAGTTTTTGGCTAAATTTCGGGGACATTGCGCTCTCTCTCTGAGGAGTGGGAGACGAATTTCACAGGGACTTAACACTTGTGGACGCATTTTCTGTCAAAGTCAAGTGTCACCCCAAAAAGACCTGTTTGCGAGATTGCCCCGAGGGGACAAGGTATTGACGGCAGACAGTCTCTGAGACTTTCCAGCCGGTCTGTCAAATATCGAAATGCACTCCGACGTTCATTTTCTATGAAAACTGTTTTTTCGAATGCTGCTCTACCGCAACATGAAATAACGCTTTCTTTTTTTTTTAGAAAATAATATATTTTTATAATTGTTGTGAACTTCAAAACCGTTATTCATGACTGTTAAGTTTTATCTCTTGTAAGATGGCATCTAAATAAAAATTCAATATATATATATATATATATATATATATATATATATATATATATATATATATATATATATATATATATATATATATATATATATATATATATATATATATATATATATATATATATATATACAGTCAAACCTCGATATCTCAAACTTGAAGGGAGAAGGGATAAAATTCGAGATACCGAAAATTCGAATTATCGAAAATCGCATGTTATCGATGGTAGAATAAAGAAAAATGCTCTTTACATACCTTATTTACTATTCCATATTTATTCTAAAAACACTTTTCACACTTTCATTTAAAAAAAGATTCAATTGTTGTTTGTTTTAGAGATCTGTAAGAAAGTTAGTCTATGACACTTTCTAAGTGGACTATAGCTTTAAATGTCTCTTCTGACATATTCGGCTGCCTCTCAATAAATCTCCTTACAGTGTCCATTGCAGAAAGTTCTTGTTTGACAATTGGTTAAGATTATGAGACTTGGTTTTCTATTCTTAAATTTTTTTTTTATTTTCAGAAACAAATTTATAATATTTAAGGAAAAAAAATTCAAGTTATCGAGGGATTAGAAAATTTTTTTTCAAGAAATCAAGTTATTTTTTAACATTGAGTGTATAGGAAATTTGAAGGGAATTTTTTTTCCTTCGAGATATCGAAAAATTCGTGAAATCGAGGTTCGAGTTAGCGAGGTTCGACTGTATATATATATATATATATATATATATATATATATATATATATATATATATATATATATATATATATATATATATATATATATATATATATATATATATATAGATATAGATATATATATATATATATATATATATATATATATATATATATATATATATATATATATATATATATATATATATATATATATATATATGTATTTAAAAAATGACAAATCATTTCATATTACAGGTTGTATAGTAAATTATATAATTACATATTAGTTTTGCAAAGTAAACGTTCTTAAATTTTGATTTAAATGTCCCAATCACAAAAATTATTGCTCATTATTTTTAGATTTTTGACAGTAGTGGGAGTAATAGATAGGCAGTTAGAGCAGCGTTTCTAAATTTTTTTCAAGTATTGAACCCCTAAACGATCGAACTTATTTTGGTGGAATCGTTACTTTTAAATTAAGTTCATTAATTGGTTTGAATATGCTAACTGAAAGAAAAAAATACAACTTAATTTTGAAACACTTAATGTGAAGTTTTTCGTTGTTTCAACAATAACAGTCTTATGTTAGGTAGTTGAAACACCAAGTCTGAAGCAGCTTTTAGTTTAGTACTTTTTGGAATAAATCACATTGAATAAAATAAGCTATATTATGGTTTTTGAAAAGGAACTGTAATAAATTGAGCTTTATTCAACAATAAAAAAAATTCTTTATTCCTGAATTTGGTTATTATTATTTTGAATTTTAAATCATTTGTAAATAATATTATTTTAGTTGTTTGACTCAATGCATTTTTATTGGAAGAAGAAAAAAAATTAAATTCGCCAGTTCTTTTTTATTAAATTTCACTTAATTTATAAAAATATCATTAAAATTTAAAAAAAAATAAAACTAAAATATTAAATAAAAAATCGGTTATTAGTCGGATTCAAACTTGTTACAGTTTCAAAACTTACCGTTTAAAAAGAAAAAGTTCTGGCTCACGGAGCCCCAGGGTTCCATGGAGCACCTTTTGGGAAGTTTGACTAAGGTTTCTGAAAAGTCAATAATATTTATTTAATATATTGGATTTATACTATCACGCGTTTTTATTCTCTTAATTTTTCCCCGTGTTCAAAATTTATCTAACCTTCAACACCTTCGTTGATGGCGAGAAAAAGAGGATCCTCAGTAAGGTCCTATAAATGTCATCCAAATGATTATTTTCTAACATAGCTAATTGTTTAAAATTTATTCTATTTCGGATTGCAAAACTTCCTCAAGAAGGAACTCTAGTTATAAACAATATCAGAGGAATTAATTATATGAATTTAAGATACATAAAAAGCGTGATAGTGTCATCTTCCCTACATTTACAATATTTATATCTTTATGCAATTATAACGAACAATCGAATCAACCGAATTTCGTTGAAATTTTTTCTTTAACAAACAGTATAACATTAAAAAAAATAATAATAAAAAAAAAAACTAGTATGTAACATATGCAAAATACAACAACGTAAAATACATATCTAGATGAGGATGGAAGATCTCTGTTCATTGGTTGGATTGTAGCAAGGTTGGCAAAATTTTGCAGCAGGTGGAAAAAACCATGGTAAATACCGGTAAAAACCGTCCTGGCAAAAACAGGTTTTTGCCAAGCAAATTGGCAAAAAGTGGCAAAAACCTATATTTTCCAAGATGAGAGGACAAAAACACATTTTTGGTACAAAATTATGCCTAAAATTGAAATATATACTATAAATATAAATAATTACAAAAAAATTAACAAAATTATTATTCCATAATTAAATCATAATTTAATAATATATCATTTTAGTAGTTTAAAACATTATTGATTGGAAAATTTGCGATTATTCTCTTTTTTCCAGTGAGATGAACTTATTTTAAATTAATATAACTATAATTTAAAGCATAAAATATCTATCAAGATGTGTAGTTAATTATTGTACAAATAATAATTTTTTATAATATAATAATAATAATATTATACAAATAATAATATTTATTTATTTGTGAAGAAACATTTATTCAACGATTCTAAAATGAAAAGAGGTCAAAAGCTTTCAATGTTTTAAAAATTATTGCCTTTATATTAATTATTAATATGTTAAAAATAATTTTTTCATGTAATGTATAAAAATTATTATTCCTTATGATTGTTTAAATTTGTTTCAAGTATTTTGTAATAATATTTAATCAGCAATTTTGATAATTTAGTTTTTGCCGGTTTTTACCAGTTTTTGCCGGTTTTTACCAGTTTTTGCCGGTTTTTACCAGGTTTTTGCCACTGTCCTGGCAAAAAACCCTCTTTGCCGGCAAAAACTCCAACCCTGGATTGTAGTAGGTAAATAATAATTTTAATAAATTTAACTGGAAATTACTTAGTCAATAATAATTACTAATATTTAATTCATTAATGATACTTAAATGTTTATATTATTTAAGAAATAATACTTAATACTATACAAAAACAATTTAATGAATTGCATTTTAATAATATTAAATATTATTAATCATAGCTTCGATTGACAAATGTAAATAAATTAAAAAAAAAATTATTTTCAATTAATTTTCTTTTCCTTTTTATTTATGATTTTTTCCAATTTTAATATACAACATTCTTCAAGTTATTTTTCTCTTTAATGGCTGACAACCTTATATTTGAAATTTATTTGTGTTAAAAAAAAAAGGAATACTACATTACAGAGAAAAACAAACATTTAAAGGGCAGTTTTTACGATCCAACTTCTTGAACCAAGATTGATTGAAATTGATGGAAATTTGCTTTACTTAGATCTTGGATCATACAAACGATCATCCAAGTTCTTGATCCAAGCCCTTGGATGATCATGTTCCACTTTCCATCCAAGTTTTTCCTCCTTTAACCAATCAGTTTCTTAAGTTTCGAGACGTCAGCAAGCAGGCATCTGATTATGTCATTTTGCTGTAAGTTTTCATATATTTTAATCCAAATAAATTAATCTGTTAGGGTCTATTTGTGTTGTTATCATTTTATTTGATTTTATTTCGTAATTTTGAATTCATGCAAGTTTGACATTATAATGTTGAATATGAACAATGCGCATGCACAGGTTTTTCATCCGACCAATCAGTGACATTCAAGAACTGGGATTGTATAAGCAGACCTTAACGGAATAAAAAGGTTGTTATTTTGACTATAATTCTCGAAAGAAACTTAAAATTAAGAGAGTTAAAAGTGTACAACACTATCCCCCTCCAGGGCAATTTCACCGTCTTGATCCGTTTGTGGCACAAACTAATTATTAATAGTTCAGTGGAAAAGTATTTTTTACTTAAATTATCTTTTTGCCAAATGAGAATAGATAAAAAAAAAAAAAAAAAGAGTTTTATTCATATTAATACGTTAAAAAAAATTTGCAATTTTTTTTAAAAATTATCTATGATGGGCCACTGCCTAATATAACATTTATTTAGGTGACCTTGTACAAAAATCTCACTTAAAGATACCATATTGGGTAGATTTAGGAACAGAAAAATTATCCTTTTGATTTGATTATGCCTCTGCATCACACGAAAGCAAATTTGTCTACTATTATTATTTTGTTTTTACTTTGTATCAATTTAAAAATTTGTTTTTAAGAAAAAATCAGTTATTTATAAATAATTTTAAATTCTTTTTACTTATGTATAATTAGTTTAAAAAATATTTGATAATTTCAAAACTGATTTATTTTAAATGAAAAAGTCTTTTTTTAAAGTTATAACCAGTTATTTTCGAATGAAAGGCGAAATAAAAAGACCCTTTTTTTTGTACACGCAAGTTTTTTTATTCTTTTTTTTTCATAGATTCAATTGCATTAAAAAAAAATTCTTTCTCTACGGCAGAGTGGACCACAAAAATATTTTTGGTGTCAATCGGATCTGTTTTGGTAAAGAAAATCCTTGAAACGGTTCTAGGTGAGGGATTTCAAATTATATAGCATTACAAAATATGTGGGGGGCAGAAGGGAGGGGGAGAAAATTGATTACCATGTTTCCGGCACAATGCGCATCCCTATGTTGTCAGACACCAAAAGATTCATTGGAATCAAAACAGCACTTTTTTCTATAATCTATGGCTCTGGAGCTGGACAAATGCTTACAAAAACATTTTGAATTAAAACATTTGATGTGAGACTCTGACCAGCATCCCTGAAACAAAACACGCTGAAAAAAACTAAAAGAAACATTTAGATTAGCGTTTTTTTCTTCTTCTATGGAACCCTAAATTATCAACCTTCTTTTGGTGAAACCCCGACTTTATAAATAATATTCATTAAGGTGACTTTGAACGTTAAAGAAACTATTTTTTTGAAATATTCAATTTGGAGAGTGAAGTTTTTCAACGTTGTTCTATATCTAGTCTAATTAAGAATTTATTTTTGGTATATATGTATATGTTACCGGTAAAGCATGAAATGCCGGCATTCTATAGAATGCCTAGGCATTGTATATAATGCCTAGGCATTGTATATAATGCCGGATGCTTTCAGGCAAGGTATGAAATATGAGAATCATTACATACTTTTCCTAGGCATTGTATATAATACCTAGGCATTCTATAGAATGACAAATGCTATTCAGGCAAAGTATGAAAAAAAACTTCCTGATGAGGTTATTACGTAAATGATGTGCATTTCTCTAAAGTAAAAGTGTTATTCTGAAAAAATAATGAGAGTGCCATTAAAAAAAAATTATTCAAATTTCATAAAGAAAAATGAAAGTTGTACAAAACATAATTTATGCCTTTCTTATTAAGGGAAACAAAATTTTTATATTAAAAATAAGAAATTAACCTACTTGTTGCAACATGGCAGGTTTGAATAACATTTCGAATTACATTTCATTACATTACGAAACGAATCGGAGATGTATTTTACACTTTGCCGGTTTCTCATTTGGCATTCTATAGAATGCCCAGGAAATGTGTGAAATATAAATGGTTTCATACATTGCCGGCTAGTTTTAGGCATTATATACAATGCCTAGGCCAGGGGTGGCGAACCTTTATGCGCCCACGTGCCCTTTTTTCGGAAAAATTGTTTAATTTGGTCATGGACGTTCCGTCAAATAATTTTGACTATTGATATTTTGTTATTGGGATATAATTTTTTGATTATTGGAAAAATAATACTTCATACTTTAAACTTAAAACTCTTTATTTACTATGAAAATGAATACATTTTGCAATGTCTCAGTTATGCGCGTAATTCAACTTACAGTAACAGTCTGTTGTTACAGATTAGATGACAAATAACTTACATTAGGTTCTAAGATGTTATTTTAAACAGGTCTGTTAGTTTTTTTTTTTTTTTTTTTTTACAAGCTATTTATTGTTAGCTGGTTTTTTATGGTAATTAATTGTTATCTTGGCATTAATTGTTAATTTTTGTGCTAATAATTGTTTATTTTTTAAAATTTGTTTTTTGTGAATTTTAATTTAATTGGGAAATTGCTTCACAGTGAACTTCGTGATCGGTGGCGTGCCCAAAATATTATGTGGCGTGCCATTGGTTCGCCATCCCTGGCCTAGGCGTTCTATAGAATGGCGGATTTCTAACTTTGCCGGTAACATATACGTAAATGAATTTTAAAAAAAGTGAATTATGGTATGAAAACTGCTGTTGAAAATGGTTATTCGTGAAAGATATTTCGGAATATTACTAAGGAATGAATATTATTAAGGAATATTACTATATTACTAAGGAATTATTTTATTTTGATTTCAAAATCGCAATAGGAAATATACTAATGGAATATTTTATTAATGTTTTTTTTTTCATAATTTTTTTATAATATTCGAACTATTATGCATATATTTTTTAAAAAAATGGCATTTCCATTTCATTGGCATTTTACTTGAAATAATTTCATAAAAGCAACCGAAAGATTAAATACATTGTGAATCATAAGTTTTTTCTAAATATCATCTGGGATTTCAAAACTCATCACTGGTTATAAGAAGTATTATCTCGTGGAACCACTTTCCCTTTTTCACGGAATTTACATTAAAAATTTACAATGAGCGGATATCATCAGACTGGATTTTATTTATAATGATACCAACGAAAATATATTTTCTTTGACGGTAGCATCATCTTAAGAGGCTTAAATTTTTCATCGCTAATGCTCTTTAACCTATCTTCATAAGCAATGTAAAGTTTAAGAGAAAAATATGAGTTCAGACAAACCTAGAGTAAGCCACGAAATTTCAATTGTTGAAAAACAAAATCTAAATATTAGAAAAGAGCTTTCACTTGCGTATTCCTAAGTTATACTCTCATAATTTGTTTTCATTCTGATATTTTGAAAATTTCTTTTCGGTGCATATTTGAAACTTTATTACTTACTCCAATGCCTGAACTTTCTTTTTCTAAACTTCAAACTGCTTCTGGAAGTGAAAGAGAATTTGCGTTGAAAAGTTTCACTCGTGATATAGCTTCCTCTATGTAACTTATTTAAAGTTAACAGAAAAGTGAGTTCATGTAAGCCTAGAGTAAGCTACGAAGTTTCAATTGTTGAAAAAAAAATTCAAAATATTGAAAAAGAACTTTCACTTGCGTATTCCTAAGTTATACTCTCATAATTTGTTTTCATTTTGATATTTTGAACATTTCTTTTCGGTATTTGAAACTTTATGATTTACACCAACGTCTGAACTTACTTTTTGTATTCTTTAAACCACTTCTGGAAGTGAAAGGGAATTTGCGTTGAAAAGTTTCACTCGTGATATAGCTTCCTCTATGTAACTTATTTAAAGTTAACAGAAAAGTGAGTTCATGTAAGCCTAGAGTGAAGTTTCGACTGATTTTTTTTCTTTTTTTTTTTTAAATATCAAAACGCAAACAAATTATGGCAGGATGGTTTGTCATTTCTAAGTGGGAGAAAGAAACTCTGCAATAGTTTCCTTTGATATTTTGAAAAAAAAAAATATTTTCTGCATTTGAAACTTAAATGTTTATTCTTGGTTTACCTGAACTAAAATTGGAAACTAAATTTGCTGTGAAATATTTTTTATACGGTATAGCTCCTTTTTAACCTCATGCCGTTTATCAATCAATATATCTTGCTCATACTCGTACATATCTAAACATCTTATTGTCATAAGATTGTTTAGTGAATATTCATGAAATATTTAACTATAAAAATGAATAATACATTATATTCATTTGCCCATCTATTTCATTAAATTTTCATCTTAGCTAAATATATTTAGATTTTGGACCCATGAGTTAAAAGATTATAAATAATTTATTTATTAATTTAATAATTCCGTCAAATCAATCGTGAGCTTAAATGCGTTCAAATGTTAATAAGATATAATTTCAATGAACTTTAACATATTCGAGTAATATTTTTGTTGATAGAATTACTAATGTGTGCATAAATAATTTTTATAAAATCAAAATCTTCTTCTTTTTCTAACCGATTGGAGTAGGATGGTTGATGCTAATATCTTAGTACACGCCCCTGAACAGAGTGGTAGAATCAATGGAAAGGACAAATAAGACCTTAAAAAAACAGTTGATGAAAGCTACATCGATAAAATTCAAAATAGATATTTCATTTGTAATTTTTTATGTATATTCAAGCGGCAAGTTCATTTTTCATGTAAAGTCAAAAACTATTAAAAATGAAGTTTTTCTTTTCAGAATTTTAATATTCTAAAACTTCACAATTTAATTTGTTTGAAAATCTTATTAAATTTCCCATTAAATAGTTTCTCTTTTCATTTAAAGCTTTATTTCATTTGAAAAAAAGACAGAATTAAAGTTTAAATAAATAAATTATAACTTTACAGTTGTAAGTATGAGATAGATCTTAATTATAATTATTTCCCCCAGTTGAAGTTGATAAAGATGCCACTTCTCAATTATTATTAAAAATGAAAGATTTAAAAAAATGACTTTAATTTATTATTTTTTTAATGCCATCAAATAAATTATAATTCATTTTCATTAATAAACCATCAAATGATCAATTCATATTTCTAATTCGATTGATTTATATTTGAATTTACTTTTATATACATCCCTGTTGTTTGAAGAAAAAGAGTGAAAATTATAACTTTTTGTAATAATAAAACTTGAATATTTTTCGAAATGTCATTTTACCTTTATCGTCGATTGAATGGCTGTTCTTTTTGACTTCTGCACGCTACTGTCAGTGGCGGAAATATTTTTCAAAGATAAGAATGTTGTGAAATGCTCAAAGAAAAAGAATAATTACAGATAATAATAAGACGAATAAAGAATAATAATAAAACATGTATGTAATCAGCATCTGGTAATGGATTTATTATGGTTCAATTTATTACAGTTCTGTATCTATCTATGGTTCAACGAAAAACGAATTGGACCCTATACTATACCAATTGTGATTTGCTTGCATTAGAAATAGAGCATCATTTGCGTCCTAATATGCAATCCAATTTATTCAAATGATATCTGAAGTTATTGTAGAAGCCTTCCTTCGTTATACTTGTCTCTCAAGCATTTTCTGTTTTTCTAAGAACTCTGGAAAACCACAAGATTTTTTTTTTCCTTCTCACTGCTTCTTGAACGATAACCGCAGAAGTTTAATTTTTACCTTCTGAAAAGGTTCGTTTCAATGTTTTTCAAAGATGTCATAAGAACAGGGAAGACTGAGGAAGAGATTGATGAGGTTGAGGAAATAAGAAATTGGGAAGCGAAAACACAAGACAAATAGTTTGGGTTTGGAATTGTTAGGTCCAGTGGACGACACGGACTATTGTCCAACCAATACCTTCTACACAGAATGTAGTACCAGGACGTAAGTAAATAAGATCGCAAACGAATTCAGCAACGATGACAATGAATAGCGTGTCCTTGTTATGAAGTGTCTTAGAACACGTTGGCGTCCCTCCCCCATTCTACAAAACGAGGATAAATTATTTATTAAAAGAATATAGTATTTGTTCTTAAATTTAAATTTAATAGTCTTTATACATATTATTAGTATCTAAAACAAATGTTTTAAAAGAAAGACGCAGGTAGCGCATATTCAGTTATAAAAGCAAGTGTAACATCTTGGTGTTTAATGATATAAACACCTAGTTCAAACGACAAACTTTCTCATTGAAGTTCGTTTTGAAGTTTGAAATCGGAAGAGATTTTTTCTTCATTTTATTTCATAATCAGCGTTGAACAGCTGATCCAATTTTAAATTTGCGACTTTCACTGTTCAACTCCGTAGCTTGTAGTTTTGAACCCAACCCAGGAGACAATGGGACTTCTGGATCAAACATTGGAACAAACTAGCCTTTGTTGGAAGACTTTTTAATAGAACTAAACCGCATTTGCATTACATGGAGAGGAAAACCGCAAAATCTTTTCCCGTTTAACCCGACGGCAAGGTGATTACCAACTCATGATCCACTGAGAATTACGTCAGCACTGTGGTCGATACGAGCCGTGTGCAGCATTCGTATCAACCAGCCAACGTTTGGATTCGAACCTAGAACACCTCATTGGAAGGCGAGCACTCTATCTCCTGAGCCACCATGGCTCGGCAGAATGAGCTTAAAACGAGTGGAAGATGACCCAATTTTTGTTTAAATATATTCATAAAATCTATACGTGTTTGATTTTAAACGCGCAGATGTGTTGACGTGTTTTTCATTTCGTTATGTTTTTATGAGAGTAACGATGCTCCTTATTGTAGAAGTGAACAAAAGCTTCCATTTCTTATTTAGAGAGACGTGATTAAAAATCGAAAGAGATCAGCACGCATAGATTACTACTTCTGGAAGAGCTGATATCCCGATGTTTTTACATTGTAAAACGATTCTATTTTACGAGTGTCTCTGTATGAAGCCTTGTTTTACTCTTCAATTCATTACCATGCCTTCAAATAGCCGACAGATAAAAATCGAGTTCTAATTTGCCGATCTCGTCTAGTGGGGTGTTTTAAAATGAGTGCGCGGCCCCAAAAGAGTTCTCTGATCTACATCACCGAATCTGCATAATGCATCACAAAAAATATATATCGAATGTTGTTTATTCCATTTGCATTGTGTAAGCGATCGAGTGTTTGTGTAGTAGCAGCCCCGTACATTATTAATACTAATTCATTAACCGTGTCACTCATTTTAAGGAGAAGAAACAGATCAGCCGAAAACCAGTTCTTCTTCATTCTCTGGTTATCCCCCCTTCCCCCTCATTTCTTTTTCTGGTTTGGTAGCAACTTTTGATCATCTCGCTCAAGAGCCCGGAGTGATGCTGCCTCTTTGTTATGTCCAATCGCTTTCTTTTCATTATTATTAATTTTTTTTTCTTCTCCTTTATTGGGGGGATGTCCATATATAACGTTACCTTTATTTTCTTTTTTGTGTAACTTTAATTCTTCTCAAGCTGTGTCGCATGCTGCGGCGACATAGACCTCTCTCAGCAAGAAATGTGTTGACATTATGAAGATGCCATACCGGCAGATGAGCTTTTCATTACGAATTTCATTTTATCTCCATTGGTATTTTAATATTTAAAGTTTAGAAAAAAAGCGAGTTGTTGGTTTAGGTTAGGTTAGGTTTGACCTGTTTATTATTTTTATGTAAAAGTGAACCCTCAAGATATGTTTTAAAAAAATTCTGATATTGGTTATTTTTCTTATTTAATATTAAAGGCAACATTTGGTTACTATTAAATCTAAAAAAATAAGTTTCATTTATTTATTTAGTTTTCGCTGCTTACAAGAAGCAAGCTAAATCCGCACGAGTCCTGCGTTTAAATTTTTTTTTAACATGCGATTCATGAATGTTGCATTTATTTAATTTTTCTGACACAAAGTATTTCTAAATAATTATTGTATGTAAATGAAACTTCTATAAGACGGTTCGTCTCAGTATATCCTAATTCCAATAGTATTGTCTTTATAAATTAATTTTTTTTTAAAAAAAACTCAAATAAATAAAAAATATGTATATACGTATATTATTTCACCGCTACTGTCCAACTTTTTTTTAAATGTACACTTATATTCAAAAACAGGAACGCATTTTTGTCTTAAAACGGCGTTTTCAAATCAATATTATCGGATTGTAAATAAATTGCTGATATTTCTTATCTCCGTATTCCTGATCTTCTAATAAAAAAATTAGATTCATTCTTATGCAATCCATAATAAGCTTAATTTATCTTTCTTTACTTTGTTTGAAGCATAATAAGTACCAAACTGGTTTTCTACAAAAAAATATTCTGCAAATATTGTGTAACGCTCACCATTTCAAATCAGAAACCACCAATATAAAGTGTTACGTTTTAAATCTTTAGTACTTACTAAACAGGAACCAGTAACTAAACACTCCAATTTGCTTGTTATGACGAAGTAAAGGAAATCATTTCAAAATGTTGGGTAAACAAAAGTTTGCCTTAAAAAAGACCGAAAATGCTTCATAAAAGATCTATGACTTAAATAAAAAGAAGTAGCCGGTAAATGAGGGAAAAATTCCCTTTCTGCACCTTGAAATTATTACCCTCTTTTTTTGCAAATAGCACATAATACCCTACCCTATTTAGTAATAATACCCTATTTAGCAATAATCGCTGCTTTAACTTAAGACGTGTTTTTATAACAACGACTCACCTCGATTTAATTTTAATTTAAATCCAGAAACATGATTTTTTTTCTTTTTTTTCTTTACAAATAATGTCAAGTTGGCACTCCACAATTGTTGCCACTCACATTAAGGTTATCATTTCCGTCATGTTTTCTTTTAGTCAATTTTGTATTTATTATATTTTGAGTTTGTGAATCTGGCAATTATATTTTATGTTCTTTTTTATGTTCTAATAGTAAGTAAGAGAACCTACGATACGTTACGTTTAAGGGAATTT
This sequence comes from Parasteatoda tepidariorum, assembly GCF_982258835.1. NCBI lineage: Eukaryota > Metazoa > Arthropoda > Arachnida > Araneae > Theridiidae > Parasteatoda > Parasteatoda tepidariorum. The sequence continues at coordinate 32,675,199 of NC_141756.1, forward strand.
TATACGATTTTCATCTTTATGGTGTACGATTCTGCTTTCAACAAACTTGTAAATAATATATTATGCAAATAGCCCTATTATTCTGTGTGTTCTATTGTGAAATAAAGTAAATTGAAACAAAACTAATCTCGAGTCTGAACAACAGTAAACAATCGTTTTGTTAGTGATATCGCCTCATGTTCATGCAATATTGCCAATAATGTAACTGAAATATGCTTTTTGACGCGATGCTTAGCTTTTATAGTGTCATAAAAAATAAATGAATAAAATTGACTCGTCATTCATGGACCTATATATATGTAAGTCGTAGATTAATTAAAAAAATCTATCTTCTTCCAAATGTCGCTTATATTTCTAAATGAGCAAGGTTAATATCAAAAGTCTTCAGTGTTTCCTAGTTTGCCTGATATTTTTGGGTTTATTTCAATCAACTTATATCTGACTGAATTTGCTTAGGCTTATGCAATAAACCATTCATAAAGCTAAGTACAATAAGTCTGACTTCTCTAGGCTTAATGCAATCTGTGTGAAATAAATTAGGTTCATTGAGCAATAACTTGTTTTTCACTTAAGATATGTGGACTCCCTGCTATAAGCCTAAAATGCAGCAGGCTACTTAGAAGATTTACAGGAGAATTTTTCAATTAGCCTTGTACATTGAAAAGTGACGGTGGCTGTTTCCAAATAACTGGATGATTCAATTAGACACATATATATATATATATATATATATATATATATATATATATATATATATATATATATACATAAATAAATAAAAAAAGGAAATTTAATCAAAATATCTGGAACTGAAATGAAGGATTGTGACTAAAAAAATGCATTTTTGTCCAACGAAGCTGTAACATTTCTCATGAGGCATCTTTCTTTTTATTAAATTTTACGGGTACCAAGTTCTAATAACTGAAGCACACTTTGAGCAATTTGCAGACTTTTGACATTTTTTAAATTGCAAATTAGAGGATGACAGGGGACAATGAAGAATAAGCAAAATTTCTTTTGTATTTTCATAAACTTAAAAATGTTTGAAAAAAATTTGTTCAAACAAAAAATAAATTTCATCAAAAAGTATCCCCCCCCCAATTTTTTTTGTTGAAAATAATGTATTATGTAAATTTGTTCAATACGAATGTTTACATTTATTTAATTAGGGTTAAAGAAAAATTCGAACAATCGAGAAGTTCTGCAAATGGAGGCTGGCACACTCGTCATCCAACTGTATCGAATAATGTTTTACCTTTAATTTTAATCTTTTTTTTTTTAAATTTCATACGGACATTTTTAAAACTTTTCTTTCCCTCCATTATTATTTTTGTATTATGAATCTCTTATCAGTACTATCTCTTATGAACTATTTTATCATATTTAAACTACATGAATCAACTTTTTTTTTTTTAATATTATTATTATAAGGTAATAAAGCAAAGATGACCTTTCATTGAATGCTTGAATTATATTTCGTAAAAATCTTGTATTTGAAAAGGACATGTGCGTTGACATTTCAATGTATTGTTATTAAACTACAAATACGAATATTGTAAATAAGGCTAGGATGCTGATGACCTAAAAACTGTAAAAAAAAAAATGCCCTTAAAAGAATCAAAAAAAGAAGGAAAAAAACTAAAAACACTCAAAAATGACCTTAAAAATTTCGAAAACATGTTTTACATTAGCTTTTTTATAAAAAAATAATTATAAATCGTAAGTTGCGCTTTTAGACTTAATTAAATTAAGGTAGTACTTGAAATGACTGTGCAATTATGAATAAAATCAAATGTAGATAAATATCTGTCAGAGATAAATAGGAATTTATTATTAAGTGGTAATTTTCAAGAACATCAGAATTGCATTGTATATTAAAATGTTTTTTGATATTCTTTGAATTGAAAGGTTGCCTTCTGCCCAAAAACTAATTCTTTCACCATAAAAACTCTGTTTAACATCAGACTCCTTATTGGAAGATATATCAAATTACAAGATTTGACTTAAAATTTACGCTTAATACTATAAAGAAAAATAATTAATTCACAAGCAAAATATTCGTAAAATAACAAAATATCTTTCAAAATTCGTGCATAATGATTAAAAAAGTAAAAAATGCTTGAAAAAAAAAACATTATTAATATGCCATGTAAAGGAAGGGGAAAAAAATATCAAGAAAAAATAAATGAAAAGAAAAATATAAAAATAACAAGAAAAATATTTTAAAAAAATGAAAGCTGCGAAAAATTCCGCGTAAAATTACGGTAAATAGTAGTGACACCCTGAGAGCAGCATCAGTAAAATTTATTTCATCGTGAAATCTTTGCCGTAATTTTTTAAGTAATATTTATTTAATTACTTTGATTCAGTAAATATTGTAAAAATAACTGTATACTTTTTTGTTCCGAAAAACGTTACGGTAAAAAGTTCTGGCATTCTGAGTCTAAATATTTTTTACTGTAATTCGATCCAAAAAATTTTTACAGTGCAATTCTGATTATAACTATTAATATAGCCTCCTGCGTTGTCAGCAACACTTCATGCGGAATATGTAATGAAACAAGCTTTTAAACATGCAGATTCCTCCTTATGTTTATACCTACACAGTCCCTCGTTCCTTAATTAGTTAGGATAACAACAAAAAACACAACTCGAGTTTGTTTTATTTTACACTCTCGCTGGTTGCACGCAAAAGTAATTCATAAAAAAATAATAAAAAATAAAAAACTGAATATGAACTTCATTCCTATTAACTCTTTTTTTTTTCTCCTTTGTCACGATATTTTTTTTTTATCCTACCTCTTTTCCAAATTCATAGTTTTAAAACTTTGATTATTTTGTTTGAATGACTTTTTAAAACATCAAAAATGATTAAATAATATGATAATGCTGTATAAGTTATGAATTTTGGATACATTAAAAGTTATTGCTTTAAATTTTAAAACAATTTGAAATCGTATTTGATATTTCTTGAATTTACATTTACGTAATATCTTTATGTTTTATTTACACGACATTTGTCTTAAAATACTCGCTGAAAAACTTAACCGACTAAAAACTAACTTACTAACTTAACTAAATATTTGTTTGTAATCTTTTTTTTAAGATTTAAGATTCTTATTAATTCATTTATTTATTTGACAATTTAAGTGCGGATTTTTGTATCATTTTTATGTTACAATAAATAAGTAAATCTTGGATGTCATTTTTACTTATTGCACAACATATTTACTTTTCTTCGCAAGAGGATTGCTTTTTAACACTTAAACATTACTCTTATTCATTTATTTATTTTATTATTTATTTATTATGTTATTTTTCATTTATTTTATCATTCATTTATTATTTATTTATTATTTATTTATTTACTTATTTTATTACAGATTTTTCATTGTGCATTTATTTATTTTATTATGTATTTATTTATTTTATTCATTATTGTTTACTTATTTTCACAAATCCTATATTTACTGAAAGTGTTTTTTAAAACATTTCTGCAGAAGGTATTGCAAACTCAATTTTACCATACAGTACAGTAATAATTCTGTTATTTCTATACAGTATGACATAGTTTTTGTCATTGTCGATAAACAAAAATATTTTAGTCGACGGGAATGGATATTATATGTATATATATATATATATATATGAATGAAGATAAAACAAAGGTAAATAATAGACATACGAAAAGCGGGGGGGGGGGAATAATAATTAAAAAAATAACAAACAACTGATTTTGAAAAATAAAATAAAAAAAAGGATGAATTTTTTTTTTAAAAAAACCGGGGAAAAAAAAGATATAGTCTTTTCATCAGCCCACACGATTATATCCACAAAAAAGAGTGCTTATTGTTTTTCTTAACTTTCTTCGTGTTTTCTTGTGTTTATTTATTTTGTTATATATATATATATATATATATATATATATATATATATATATATATATATATATATATATATATATATATATATATATATATATATATATATATATATAATTGAATAGAAGAAATTTTGACTTCGTGAAGGACTTTTTGATGAAACTAACCAGCAGTTGCGTGAAAACTTCCCTCGCACAGGGTATATTTATGTCAGCACTGTAATTGGTGCGAGCGGGGTGCGGAATTCGTATCGACCAGCCTTTGTTGAGATTCGAACCCGGGTTACATCATTGGGAAGAGAGTGCTCTATCTTCTGAGATATCGCGGCTCTCTCTTTACCTATTATAAAATTTATAATCTAAAACTCTTTATGATAATGTATTATTTCATAATTTTTAAAAAAAAAAGAACTAAGAGGTTTCGCTCACTATTTGCACCCTCTTATGCATGTTTTAGTCAATGTTTTTTTAAAAATAAAAAAAGAGGGGTAATTTTGCTCGCAAGATTATTATTTTAATGTTATTCGCACATCACTTATAATTTAATTTACACGTATTAATGTTTTGTTAGTATATTAAACTTAAATGAACGATTTGTGAACTGAATTATAAAAGTAATCAACTATACTTAAAAATAAATATTTAAATTTAAGAATGTAGAATGTTTGAACAAATGAGAAGCAATTTTACTTGTTAACAGTACGTAAAGATAAATTTATATCGTATAATAGTTCAAATTGGAAGCGATTTTATTTCTCTTTCATACTTTTAAAATTTTTGATATAAATGCTAAGATTTATATCTGGCAACAAATCTTATTTATTTTTTTATATGATATATTCACTTTTTCTGCTGCTTTTGACAAACTTGTAAAATAAAAATCTCATGAGAACAGATTCAATTTTTCTTCAACGATGAATAAATAATTATTATTCAAAGAAAAAATAAATAAGTAAATAATTTAAAACAAAATAAATTTGCGAAAAAAATACCTAAAATTGCAACAACTTTTGAAAAAAATAGGGAGGCTAGAAAAAATCTCGTGTTAAGTTTATAAACGAGAATGGTCATTCCAGAACGTTAGATTTCATATGTGTATCTGCATTTCAGCGGACTGTAGATCGGCTTATAAAGTTTTTTTTTCTTCTGTAAATTTAATAGTTGATATTTCTTGATTTAATAATCGAATCTTAAATTATTTTATGCCATCGAACTCCTTCTACATCTTTCTACACATCTTCGCAATTTTACGTTTCAAAGTTATATAGCTTTAGTGCAGTAAAACAATCAAAATGTAACGTAAAGCAAAATATAACCAGAAAAAATTCTTAAATAAGGTTCTTAAAATTGCTTTTACTTTGAAACAAATTAGAATTTTGGAAAAGCTCGTGTGAAATTCATAAATAAAAATGGCACTTGCAGCTTGTCAAATTTCGACTCTATAGTTGTATAACTACGACCTATAGAGTAGCCCGCATGTTATTTTTTAACACAAGTTTAACAGGTGTTAAGTTTAACATATTCGCTAACTAATTATTCAATGTTATTTCAAAAATCTAAATATCATAGTTTTGCTCAGCTATACAAAGTGTAAAGTTTAGTTAAGCACTCAAAATACAGGTGGCAAAAGCTTTTACGATTTTTTTTTATAATAGGAGCGATATAACCTATTATTTCGTAGCATTTGATAACGTAAAGCACTTAAGATTTTTAAATAAATAATATAATTTTTTTTTTTGCTTGTCATTAATATTAAGGAGTACGAGTTATTGTTTCTAATTCGACATTGAAAATGATAATTGAATGTCCTTTATGAAATTTGTATAAGGAATGGTGAAAATAATTGCGCGCTTAATTTGGTTTGAAATATTTGGCCAAGGGTTTTTGTTTCTAATTCGTCACTAGAAATGATAATTGAATGTAATTTTTAAAATTTGTATAAAGTAATGTGAAAATAATTGTGCGAGTAACCTGGGATAAAATATTTCGCCAAGGGTTATTGTTTCTAATTCGTCATTGGAAATGATAATTGAACGTCCTTTTTGAAATTTGTATAAACAGTGGTGAAAATAATTGCTCGCGTAACTTGGTTTAAAATATTTGGCCAAGAGTTATTGTTTCTAATTCGTCACTAGAAATGATAATTGAATGTCATTTTTAAAATTTGTATAAGGAATATGGAAATAATTGTACGAGTAACCTGGGATAAAATATTTCGCCAAGGGTTATTGTTTTTAATTCGACATTGGAAATGATAATTGAATGTCATTTTTAAAATTTGTATAAGGAATATGGAAATAATTGTACGAGTAACCTGGAATAAAATATTTCGCCAAGAGTTATTGTTTCTAATTCGACATTGGAAATGATAATTGAATGTCATTTTTAAAATTTGTATAAGGAATATGGGAATAATTGTGCGAGTAACCTGGGATAAAATATTTCGCCAAGGGTTATTGTTTCTAATTCGACATTGGAAATGATAATTGAATGTCATTTTTAAAAATTTGTGTAAGGAATTGTGTGAAGGAATGTGAAAATAATTGTGCGCGTAACTTGGGTTAAAATATTTGGTATTATTCATTAGGATAAAATTTATATTACATTTTTTTTCCTGCTTTATTCGAGCTTCTTTGATTTCTTCTGACCAAAGTGGTGTTTCTATTTAAGAATTTTCGTTCGTTGATTTGTCAGTTCGGGCTTTTGTGATTATACCACTTACATGTATAGATGCCAAAATTTTATCAAAGTTATAAAATTGAAATCAGTTGAAGTTTAGCGTTAAAAGCGAATGGGCTGATTAAAAAAAAAAAAAAAAAAAAAAAAAAATGTATATTTCTGTCAGTGTTCCTCTTTAAGCGTTTTTAGAAAAGCGGCCCGCCCTGCCTGTCCTTTGATCCCTATAAATGAACCCTCTTTGCTCTTTTTCTAAAAATGAGTCGCCATCCCTTGACAACACTCTTTTTATTTATATTCCATATTGAAAAAAATTGATATATTGTTTAAATAATAACTACACACTGGTAAAATAATCTGATTAGTATTATAAATAGTTACTTTTATGATTATTCTCAACTCGTTAAATTCTTTTAAGTATCTCTTTTTTCGAGGAGGGGGGGAGGATATATTTATATATTTTTAATGATTTTAAAAATATTCTTGAATAAATAAATTTCTTTTTTTAAAGAAAGAAATGCACCGTAAATGTTCATTTTCTCATAATTCTCAATGTAAATAATAGAAAAAAGTTGTTTTTCAATTAATAATTTTTCTGTTTACTTTTTTTGAAGAAAACAAATTTGCACAGAAATTGTCTTATAGCATGCTTTTTATTTTTATGAACTGCAACTTTGTTTCTTATTTCGATATGTTTAAGATGTTTCGTATTGTTTATGATGATATCTCATATTATTTATGAGTGTATTTATAATAAATACACTCATAAAATAGTATAAGAGGGTAATTTAAAAAGCATTGAGGATCAAATTCAGTTATTACATAATATTACACATTTTCATACATTTTTCAGTGTAAAGTGAGTGCCCCTTCAAAACTTTTCAGAGAGGCAGGGCCTCTTTTTATTTCCTTGGGAGAACTCTGATTTCAGGAATCATTTGTCCTGATTTGCAGCATTTATGTTTTCTGCAGTGCCTTCTTTACATTCAGCAACCATTTTAATCCACTGCTATCTAAAAGTCTTATCCATAAAATTTTCTATCTTCCTTCCAATTCATACTCCTACTTTTCTAAAGTCGGTAGAAAAACTTTCTTGTGGAATATAACATTACTTTCAATTTGTTTTTGTGGTATATATTTCACTGAGGGACGAAAAAGCTGCTTTTTCCAAGCTTGTCCTCAGCCTTACTCTGTGGTTTGCCTCAAGATCTTGCTAGCGAATGGATTGTCAAACCCAGCCGCATCGTCACTTCTATGTCACTAAAATGTTTAATTATCTCAATAATATCATAAGTAGTGACGTAGTTTTGGGGACAAAACCTCCTCCACGATTAAACATTAATTGATTAAAGAACTATATTAAGTAGTATGTAGATATGAAAAAGTTTCCATCATTCATTTTTTGTGATTCAATCGTCAAGAATATATATATATATATATATATATATATATATATATATATATATATATATATATATATATATATATATATATATATGTCAGAATGAGATAACCCCCTCGACGAACATACATTAAAACATCATAATAATTTAAGAATTAAGTTTGTCGAACGTGCGTTCTTTTTTTTTTCTCTCCCTTCCGGCAAAATTTAAAACTAAACATCCATTTTTGTTTGGATTATGCGTTTTTTTACGCTTTTCCCTTACTTCATCAAAAAGTTAACATGATACAAGAAAGGAACAAGGTGTGTTGCTTTTTGGCAATGGTGTTCTTGAGGATTAAGTTTCGCACCTCCAAAATAATAAATAAGAGAAAATTCAATAGTTGGAGTTATTAGTCTAATAATTAAGATTGAATCTATTGGGGAAGGTAAGGTAAATGGCCTGACTGGTATGATACAAGAAAAACAGTAAATTATTTTTTCCTTTTTTTTTTTTCCGCGAACCATTACGAAAATCTACATTTAGGAAAACCTAAATCATAATGGATTTTATCCTTCGGAACTACGCAAACAGCCTTATTCACGACTGATTTTGTTTAATGTGTGTTTTGTATGCGATTTTACTTTTTTAAACGAAAACGTTATTAGAAACCCACATTCACGAGAGTTTTATAAATGTTTGTTTATTTTTTAAATAAATCGCATTTTTCTACCTTAATATGTTTTGGAGATGGTAGCATTTCGATGATATTAAGTGTTATTCGTCAGTTCTAACTCATTTTTTATTCTATGGAAGCAAATAAACAAATAAATAAGAAGTGTACCATCAGATTAAGTCCTTCTTTCCCTACTTTTAAAAACAATTTAGAATACACCTTTTTAGCTCCCCCCCCCTTTTGTTTAACAAATAGCAATTTCGTATTCGAGGGTGAAAGTTTATATCCATTTAAGAACCCGAAATCGACGCGCTTTTAGCCACCATCATCTAGACTTTTCTTTTAACAAAATTCATATCAAACTACATTTTTCAAATAAAATTTTGTTCATCCATTTTTCTTCCCCTATTCCCAAAAATTACGTTAATTTTCTTTCAACCTAAAAAGTGTCCTGTAAAAAATGTGATGTAGTATTTGAAGTTTTACTATTCAATGTATTGTGTTATGGAATATTTTATTTAAAGTTAGCACTAAATTAAACGGTCGTATACACTTTAAAGAGAGTTGTCTGCTCATTTGCACCATTTCTGAATTGTTTTCACTTCCCGAAAACACTAATTACGTCATACTTTGGATATCATCAGACGATTACAATCGAGTACACAGGACAGCTTGAATTTGTTGTTCTCTTCCATGCTGTTATACATTTATTGAAAAAGTTCACCATTTCATTTAGTTGAGCAATAAGGACATCTGTCAATTGTATTAAATAATTTAATTTTTATTCGCTTAAGTCTGTTAAGCCTAAAAATTTAGCTTGTAGTTATACGCTTTTTTAGTTGCCCTCAGAAACTGAAAAGGGTAATTTTATTTCGAAACTTCATTTATTTAAATTTATATTGAGTAAACACCTGGTTGTTCTTCGAATTGTCTGCTATCCCATGAAATAACGCTTTTTTTGTAAGTAATATGTTGATTTCATAATTGTTGTGAGTTTATAACAGATGAGAAAAAATATGGTGCGAGGCCGAACTTGGTATTTCTCCGACGCTATCAGGCTGTACTGAATAATGCTACGGAATCATGCGCAAAACTAAAAAACTTATGCCAATGCAATTAACAAAGCTATAAAATAATTTTAATTTTTTTAAATAAATTATTATTATTTTTTGCCCTTCTAGGTTGCTTTACGCTATTTGATAAAGGAAAACATGTTTTAGTAGTTCATTAAATAAGAAATCAAACTAAAGACTATCTGTATCCAGCATCATTAGGCATGATGGTTTTCTCGAGGCCAACTCATGGTAGTCAAAAATTACCGCAATCAAGCCATTTTCTACGGAACTTATCCCACTCAAAGTGCCTTAAAAAACCTTCTAAAAAAGTACCAAATATACTAATATAATACTTTAAAGCTAAATAAGTATATTTAATCCTGCACTAATTACCATAATACCAATGCCTATTATCAAAATTAAAAAAGCCTCATTAGCATCAATGGTGATTTTTTACGTTTCTTCTAATTATTAGTGTAATTTTTCGATTAATTTTGCTCTTTAATACAAAGCCTATTTTTTATTTCAATTAGTAAATATTGCCAAAACTAATTAAGCATCATTGGCGTCAATAATAGCATGGCGAGTTTCTTACTTTTCTCTGAAACGAATTAGTACCATTTCTCCACTAACTTTTCTTTTTAGTGTGTAAGTTATTTATTTATTATTTACTTCGTTTGTACCTATTACTACGATTAATCAAGCATCATTGGCGTTGTTTGTTGCTTGTTTTGCATTATTTTATGAATAAGAATCAATTGCTTTTGACTTCTGACAGCAAGAACTTTACAACTATAATGAATAATACCATTGTCAATTTGGTTACATTAATGTAGTTAAATAATATTTTTGGGAACTCTCATTTAAAAGACAACGGTCAGTTAAGTTTAATGTCCTTGGTCCGAATTTTGAAAAAAATTATGATAGCAAAAGTTCCTATTGTCGTACATTGTTATAGTGAAAAATACAGTTAAATTAGATAATTTAAACAAGTTAAATACACTTCTTGTCTCTAATATTATTAGATAGAAACCGTGACAGTCTTGCCAATAAAAATATTTTTAAACACTTTTCGAATTTTCAAACAAAACAGGATTAGAAATTCAAACAAGAAACTGATTGACACCTCTTTTAATTATATGATGGAATTGAGAAAACGAATACACAATAATCAAAGTAAAATTTAAAAAAAAATTTATATCATTTTTAGACAACTAACATTTCACAATTTTTAGCCACCCTACTTAATAATTAAACCTCAAAGTTTTCTAAAAAACTATGATCTATCTGAATTTTTTTTTTTTTTTTTTTTTTTTTTTTTTTTTTAAATTTGTGATAATGCACAAAACTTGAAGGCTTATGACAGCGCAATTAAAAATATTAAAATATTATTCTTAAAAAAGCAAAAATGGGAGTATGCACTTTTTTGTTTTGAAATCATCAAATTTTTTGCTTCGGCAAAGGACTAAAAAATGGCCAAAAAACCGTGATGCTGTGAAAAGTATTTTAATTTAACTCAAAGTACATAAATTGAACTCAATAAACACAAAAAATAGGATAGATCACGCTGTCTCAATATATATATTCATAGAATAATATATATATTACATATATTCATAAAAAGTATATATTCATAGACTGTCTCAGCTAAAATAGCTTTTTACAAATAACAAAAACAAAAATCGCTTGCAAATCTTTTCTCAAAACCTGGCTAGAATCACTTATCGATAAAGTAACCTTCGACAATGGGATGCCCGTAGTGTGGGTATCTCGATCCTGATTGATTGCTGAAAGGGGGCATTTGTTTACGTTAGCAACTTTTTTCCCATTCTATTTCGAATAAGCCTAGCTCGTCAAGTATCAATTTTCTTAAGTGATACATTCTATATTCTTTCACAAAGATTTTAATTCTTTCATTATATTTTCTTTACTTAGCACAAAGACACACGCAAAGCCATGTAGAACATAAACAAACTAATTATGCATCGACGTTTGCCAGGTGCTCACAGCAAAAAACATATCAAGGTTACAATAAAATACATAAACAAATATTAAATCTAACTTAATTGAAAGACGTAGACAAGAAAGAATTATATTTTAACAAATTCCATGCGCGATATGGAGCTGTATTTAATTAAAGTCGGGTTAATTAACATTCTAACTTATGGGGAGAAACTTAGCTCGACTTTAACACGCTATTTTGATTATAAGCGATCAGATGGCGCTGACGTCATAGGTCACATGTGTGGGTATCCTTGATCGTATTCCTCTTGAAGTGCAAGTACCCAATTATTAAGGAACGTGTGAAAAGTTCTTTTGATAATCGTTTTAAATAATTTTGAACTTCAAGTCAGCAAACATCAAATAAGTACTTGCAAATGACGTCATCGTCAGTAAATCGTAGCTTATGTCGATTGAAAAGCCAATCAAATTCGACATCCAAATAAATCTGATGATTTTGATTTAAATCCCAAGGTTAAGTACAATCACTTCACTTCTTCTCGACCTGAAACTACCCAATTATGTTATCATTTAAATATTTAGAAGGAAAAAAAAAAACGTCTGCAGTTTGATTTATACTTATGGCTAGTTCTAAGCAAATAAAAGAATTCTATTTATCAAACATATCTTTCGATTGATTTATTATTGAAATTTTTGAACGATTTTTAGGATCTGGGACAAACATTGCCCCTCGCTGCCGATGTCCAAATTTCAGGATGATAGAAGAAATGGTTCTGGAGTTAGAAGAGAGACACGCGGATAAACACTTCATTTTATTACTATAGATAAGAGTCGAAAGGAGACTTTTTGAAAATTTCATATTTTCAAATCACTGACTAATCTTTACTAGAAAATAGGCTCATTCGTCAGAAGTTCAGAGTTCATTTAAAAACATTTTCTCGTATGTTAGAGTTCTTTATTGTCACGTAATTCATTAAGGTTAAAAATTTTGAAATGTTGATATCATCTCTGTTTCGCAGTGAGTGAGGCCTCTCAAACGCTATATTTTACACCCTACTTTACGAAATCATTTACGGGTGTATTAAAATTCAATGACCTTCCAGAAAAACATTAAAACTGGCCACAAAAATCTTGGCTGACGATGGGTGGGTGTCGAGAGAAGGTTGTGCAAGAATTCTTTTTCTGTAAGAGGAAAGAAAAAAAAACTTAATTAAGAAACAACAAGTTATGAATTTTTATTAACTCTCCTTCGATGGTATATGGGTGTCGTAAGGAGGGTGGAGATTTTAAAATCTCCCAATCGATTTCTTTGAGATTTGCATGCATTTCCAATGATCATATTTCACGAAGGCTGGCTAACAAGTTGATTTAAGCAGGTGCCCATGACTTACATGAGGAATTAGTTATTAGAAATGATATATTTATGTATCATTGTGCAACCTCCACCGTTATTTTCTAATTAAGTTTAGAGATAACAATTAACAATTCAATCACGTTCTCCTAAAAGTCAAGTAAATCATTCAAACTTCTTATTTTTTTGTAGCTATTTTTTTTTCTGAAGACTATTTTTATTCGCACTACTTAATTTATGTTAATATTTAAAAAACGGGAATTAAAAAGCGGTAATCATAAATTAGCCAGTGCCTTTCACATGTTTGAAACGAAGAGACGAAATAATTATTAATTTTTATACATTTTTTTTTAAAAAAAATTGAAAATTAATTTTCAAACTCACGAAAAACTTTTCTTGTTATGATTGATTGGTAATGATTTTTCTCTCCATTAATTATCTCGACATGCGTGCATACTTTTCTCATATTATTCTTATTGATTTCCATCTTTTTATTTTACTACTGTCTTCCATAAAAAAAAAATATTGAACATAATTTTGGGAGAACTGATTTTTTTAATAGGTGTCTCTTACTTGACTGACAGTTTTTCTAGTATAAATTATCAATTGTAAATTTTGTAAAGTTTTTCGAAGGGCCGTGCTCAATGCTAACAGATGATTAATTTTATTGCAAACTTTACACTGACAGTAATTAGAGACAAATAGTACCTTTTTTAAAGAACGGAAGCACTTAAAATTTCTTGAATAACAAAAGTTCACATTTTTATCGAGAGCCTTAGTAAGCAAATAAACAAATAAAGCAAAGCACAAAACAAAGAAAGTTCTTTTTTTTTTTTTTTTTTTTAAATAATCACGCTCAACTGATTCTCCTATAAAAACAATTATTTTATCTAAACTACTGATGCTCAAAAAAGTACTTTTATTGTAAATTATAGCTTGTACAAATGCTGTATTAAAATAAATAATAGACATTTAAAAAAAGAAAAAATACATTGATTACAACCATTTGAAACATCATAAGATTTTTATAATAAACTAGGTTCATGAATCCACATGATCAATAGTCAATAATTTCTATATTTTTTTTTTTTTTTTTTGAATCATCATTTTGCTTATATTTACCATTGAAATTTTATATACAATTTTATTTTTAAAAATGCTTCAGTTATATATTCATTATAAATTCGCCAAATGTTTTTCGCACAAAGAGATTATTTAGTAATTGTGCGATGAATTAATTTTCTTAATATATTTTAAAACTTTTGCATTCACTATTCAAGATGGATATGTTGAATAAGCATAGTTTTAGATAAAAAAAAGTATTATAAAAGCACTTATTTATTGTTCAATAACTTTAAGATGGTAGAAATGTTGCGTTATAATACAATATAAGATAACTTTATAATAAAAGAAAGCTGCTTCTAGTTTAAAGCCTTTTGCTTGAAATAATTTTCAAAATTAAAAACTCAGCAATAGCAGATAATAATACTATACTGAGAAATGATGTTAAATCAATATTATAATATTATAGGTAAAAATCGTTAAATAAAAGATCGAAAAATGCATGACAGATTAAAAAATACCTTCATAACTTTTACTAATTCTATGCTGATGACAACCAAAAAGATTTTAATCGTTTTTTTCTTCTTTTTATTACGGAATTAATAAGGAATCATACTATGTGATTTTCTGGCAAATAGGAAAAGTTGTTAAACACCGCGTGCGCGTTTTCTAGCTTTTGTTATCCTCTGTGAGTTCATTTGATTTGTTGAAAAGTTTGTTATATATTAAGTTGATGATCTGTAAATTATTCGAAGGGTTCATTGATGGTATTGAAGAACACTAAAAAATAATAAGAATAGAATAGAATTTTAGATTTCCAAAAAAAAAGAAGGACAAGAGTACAGACTCTTGAATAGAACGCTTCAAAGAATACTCAATCACAGAAGAAAGTATGAACCTGCATTATATTCTATAAAAACTAAATTTTCTTTAATTGTTTTGTTTATTTATATTTATTATTATTATTATTATTAATTTGGTCTCACTGAAAATTTTTTATTCGCATATTTCAAAGTAGTTAAATCTCTTTAAAGCATTCCGTGATGGGAGTTGATATAATTATTTCAAAGTTAGTTTCTTACGTCTGGCAGGGTCGAAACTTGACATTTTTGATTTTGTTGAAATTTTCGTGTTATGTTCTTTATGTAAAACTGTTATATATATGATATTTTTTTACTTTTACTAAAAAACTTTTTCTCAAAATTTTTAAAGGTGAAAACTGACGATCCTTCAGAAGCGCACTATTTACTTTCACTTTACGTTACACTTTTTGTGAAATGAGTGACCACGGCATTAAGCATTGTCTTATGTTCTACTACTTCCAAATTACTTTTTACGATACAAATACTTTCAGCAGACCTTTGCATCTAAGGTCATTCAAAAATCTTCGGGAAAAAAAGGCTATTTTGTTAAACTTAACAGCTGGCACAAGTAGATTTTCACTGTCAAAACCTTAGAAAATAGCCTTTTTTCGAAGATTTTATTTTTGTCATAATAGTTTTATCTTAACAGTTAGTATGGGGGTAGTAGAAGGCAAAATATTGCTCAGTGTCGTGGTTCACTCATTTCATGAAAATTATTACAACAAGTAAATAGATGGAAGTTCCTGAGGATTTTCAGTTTTGCCAAACCCCCTCCCGAAACCATCAGAATTTTTTTTCTCGCAAAAATAGAAAAAGTACGTGTTTTATAGTGTTACATATAAAGCATATCCTGAAAATTTAACAAAATCTAAAATATCTAGTATACAACCTTACCTGATTTGACCGATTTTTAAAAACACTCGCTCTTTCTTATGCACGAATAAAATTTCCCAATTTGGAGAGTTTTTCCCAAATTTTAAATTATTTTGTTAAAATTTTGTACTTTTTCTTAATTTGGAAGATTTGATATTAAATTTCCTAATATTGTTGAAGTTTATGAGAAATTTTTTTTTTACAGGTCTGCCAGGAATGTGGAACAATGCAATCATTCAATACATGCAAACAATCATGAAAAGTTGCTGAAGGTGGCCATGGCATTCCTGCTTGTCTTCCTCATGGTGGTTTTGCGCTGTGGTCTGATTTCCACAGAATATTTGCAAGAGTTTGAGATTTCGGAAGGTCTCGAAGTAGGAACAACTATAGGTTTCATTGGTCATAGTCGGCCAGAGATACCACCGCCTCCTTATTTGATTGTTCCGGTGCCCGGGAGTGCTGTGGATTCTGATCTCCAGATTGACCAATCCACCGGTGAAATTAAAAGCAATAAAAATTTAGATCGTGAAGTTCGGAGCTATTATTCTTTTGTCGCTATTCCACTCAGTGGTGAGAATATTCGAGTGGAAATTAAAGTCACTGACGAGAATGACAACGCTCCCACGTTCCCTGTTCCTTTCATGAACATTGAGTTTCCCGAAAATACTCCCAGGGATATGAAAAGAACGCTTCATCCCGCCAAAGATCTAGATCTGGGTGTTTATAATACCGAAAGGTATGAGATCGTTACTGGGAATAAGAACAACGCGTTTCGTTTGTCGTCTCATCGTGGGCGGGACGAAGTTCTCTACTTGGACCTGCAAGTCAACGGATTCTTGGATAGGGAAACAACTCCATTTTACAGCCTCGTCGTGGAAGCTTATGATGGCGGGACACCGCCACTCAAAGGTTCGATGACAGTCAATATAACTATCGAAGATGTGAACGATAATCAGCCTATTTTTAACCAAAGTCGATATTTTGCCACGATCGCCGAAAATGCCACTCTAGGTACCAGTGTCCTTCGCGTGCTGGCAACCGATACAGATATAGGAGAAAATGGCCGAATAACATATTCTATCAACCGCCGGCAAAGCGATCGTGAAAATAAATTTGCTATCGATTCCAAAATGGGCATCATAACAGTGAACAAGCCTTTGGATTTTGAATCCAAAGTAGTTCACGAGCTGGTGATTGTCGCTCGAGACAACGGACAAGAATTCTTCCTGGAAACGACGGCTTTCGTGTCCATTCATGTCATTGACGTAAACGATAACCAGCCCACCATCAATCTCATTTTCCTCAGCGAGGACGCGTCCCCCAAAATATCGGAGGATGCGCGCCCGGGAGATTTTGTTGCAAGAATCAGTGTGAATGATGCCGATTCGAAAGAGGAATACGCAAACGTCAATGTTACCCTTCAGGGAGGCGAAGGATACTTTGGATTAACAACACAGGATAGCATCATTTATTTAGTGATAGTGTCCCATCCCTTGGATAGAGAAGTCAAGCCCAACTATACCATGGTTGTCACGGCAACGGATCAAGGCAATCCTCCTTTAAACACGTCTCGGACGTTTGATTTGTGTGTTACGGATACCAATGACAACGCTCCCGAATTCGATCACACCATGTATTATGCAAATGTTTTGGAAGTTGCTGATCCCGGTACCTCAGTATTCCAGTTGTCGGCGGTCGACCGGGACGAAGGCAACAATTCGGTCGTGTCTTATTCCATCAAAGACACGCCTGAAACGAATTCCCAGTGGTTCGAGATTGACAGCCGGACCGGCCTAATAACAACCCGCATCCACATTGACTGTGAGACAAATCCGACGCCGCAAATCACGGTCGTTGCCACTGATAACGGTGTACCACCCCTCTCTTCGAGTGCGACAGTCCTTGTCACCATCAGTGACGTGAACGACAATGAACCCATCTTTGATCAAAGTTTTTACAATGTGACAGTCGCTGAGGATGAAAGTATTGGATCCTGCTTCCTGAAGGTAAGATTTATACTTTCATTATTTTGGAATGTTCATTTATCATGGAATTCGTTTCACTCTCTGGCACTAAACCATCACATTTGACCCTTATCCATAAGGTCTTATTTGATGATAGTTGCAAAATTCATACCTGTTTTCTAATTTCATTAGAACACCTCTTTTTCGCTTTCTCGATCGTTTATGTCATTAAGATACCAAATTGTTGCAAATCCCGTGACTGTCAGCTCTTCGAGTCATATGGTCAATTCAAAGCATTTATTTTTCTCTATAGCTTCGAAAACTTTTCTCGTACTTGTCAACCTTTTGCCATGCTTATTTTTGTTCTAAAGTCCTTATGTTGATCTGCTTATGAGAACCTAAGTCTCTGATGCCTGTCTCTAGTATTATTTAAATGCAGTAAGATGCCACATTTCCTGACTGTGGAGGAAATGATATTTGCTTTTGGTCTTTAGTTTGACAGTTTTAAGTGCAATATACACTGATCTTTCGTGCAAACTAGAGTTACAAAAATAAAATGAAAGGACTCACACGTGGGTCACTAAAATGACCACACTCTTTACTGTCAGTTTTAGTTTCTTTTTCAATTTTTATTCATCGATTAGTAATAGTTTCAGAAGAATTCCCTTTTATTCACTTAAAACTCATTTTATATCAAAAATTTTAGTAACTTTGTTTATAATGAATTATATCTTTAGAGAGGAAAATCTTTTTCTTTTAATAAAGGTGTAAAGTTTGAGATACAGTTATTCATCATCGTGAAACCCATTTAGTTATATTCCATTTCAACGCACAATGTCATAGGACCAGCTGCTCCCAAATGGTGGTCCACATCCCAGAACCCTAGGGTTCCACGAGTTATTACTTTTTATAACCAGTGATGAGTTTCAAAAACTCTGGTAATTTATAGATCCATCCTATAATTCATAATTTATTTAATCTTTCGGTTGCCTTAAGGAAATTACTTTAAGTAAAATGCCAATGAAATAGAAATGGTATTTTTGAAAAGAAAATGTAATATTTCTATTAAAAATATATTCTTTTCGGGAACAAATTATGAAAAGAACAAGCATATATAAAATATTGCATAGTATTTCCTATCGCGCTTTTCATATCAAAATAAAATAACTAAATTCTTTAATAAAGAAATACTTTTCCTTATAACTATTTTCAACGTTTATAAGAGTTCTTTTAAATTATCCATAACCATAATTAAAACCATAAGTAATTATAACCATAAGTAAACCATAATTTGGCTTATTTTATTCGCCTTCAGGTTGCGCATCAAAAGCAAATTCATAGCTAGACTAGATATAGCACAAAGACTGCAAATTCAACTGTCGGCCATAAAAACTAATTAAAGATTAATAATGATAAGACAATGAAAAATCCCTACTTCTCTTATTAAATATTTTAAAAATGGTCTTTTCTAGATTATAATGTTCACAAACCTTAAAAAACTTTACTTAAAAAGTCGGGGTTCCTTCTAAAGAAAGTTGATTATTTAGCGTTCCATAGTCGAAGAAAATCGGGAACACTAGACTCATCAAGTGTGTATGAAAATCTGTATGCCAAATAATGCTTTTTTTAATAATTTTTTTAAAATAAATTAATAAGTTTTATTCGGTTTGTTTTTTTTCGGCCGTCAGTCAACCTTCTTGTAAAAAATATTTTATTATTCCAAAATTTCATGAAAAGTATTTTAGTTCTGGATGCTTTCTAAAAAATGACACGAACACTATGTTTCGAAAGCAATACATATGTTCGAAACACCCCCAATCGAGAGTCATGTGTACTCCAGAAAATGCCTTCTCGTAGAAACAAAATGTGCTTACAAAAATGTTTCAATTCAAGTTTTTTTTTTTCTTCTTTTTCCACGAATAAAAGTCCTCCCTAAAGTTGATAATAATTTGTTATTTGTCAGATCACTTCCAACCAATGGGAAGTCTCCCTGGGCCATAAGTGTGGAAAGCAAGAAAAATAATAATAATATTAAAGAATAAAAAAGAAGAAGAAGAAGGGGCTCGCGTCCATTAATAATATTATAATCGTTTTTCCTTGAGCAATAATTACCTCCGTCTGAGTCGTGACTCCTGCTACTGGATGATCTCGCAACAATCATCATCAACCGATTTTTCTTCTTCTTTTTTGCATAACTTTAAAATGCTACTGTTCGAAACAAATATTTTGTTTGTAGTTAAAACTTCATGGAATTTCGAATGCCCTGTGATGCTTATCTCGAATTTCTTTTTTAAAAGAGATAGTTTATTTTATTTATTTATTTTATTTTTCTTCGAATTTCTTCCGATCGATTGTATTTTTTTCGAAAAAGTCCATTCAACAAATGGTTATAACTCCTTAAGACATTTTGATTCGGTTACCAGCACTCTGTGATCATTTTGTTTCACTTCCGGTTAGATGGATAAAAGATACTTCAACTGCCGTCATCATTTTTGAAAAGTTATTTCTGCTGTATATTTGTGCGTGCCTTGGTTAACTGTGTTCTTCGCTAGCTCTTTCGCAAGGAAAATAAAAGAGCAACAGTTTTAAGCACTTGAGAAAAAGCTATAATCTTAAGCTATCAATACCATCTTGTCGCAAAGAATGTGAGCTTTAAAACGAACAAATAGCTCAAATATTTTTTGAAAAAATCATTAAAGCTTTAGAAAACGTTAATTTGGCAGGATTTCCCCATGCAAATAAAAATTATCAAAATCAATGAATAAGTATGATTTTTTAAAACATTTTTATGACATAGTGCAGCGCTAGAGCAACTTTTTTAAATATTAAAAAGTTAGATTACAAATTCTTTTAATTTTAAGAAAACTATGGTTTTTCTTCACGGTGACGTTTAGCGCCATTTTCAAATACAGCCTAGTGGGTGATGGCTAGGAAACTGTACTTAACAGTCATGGCACAAAACCCAAAACAGCTGATATACACCCTTAGAACACATAAAACATAATTTTCCTGCTGCATTTATCACATTTACACATTTTTTTTTCTATTCACGTTATTATACACCATGGCTGATGTTTGATGTCATTATCGATGTCAAACGAACAGGCAAGTAAGGCATTTTTTCGAATAGATATATATTACAAACTGTTTAAAAAATAAAATAATAAATTTAAAAAAAATTGTGCATTGCAAAAATGACGATATAAGAGCATGATTCTACTTCTTTTTGTTGGTTTAAATTACTATAAAATGCAAAATTATTCTCTGAAAATTTCATCAAAACTCAAATTCCTGTTATGACTATCAAATAGATTGATGGTCAAATGATTGATCAATAATCGATCAGTGAATAGGCAAGTAAAGTACTTTCGTCGTACAGGTACTTTCGTCGTAAATTTAGACAATTTAAATCCAGTCAACAGGTATTGTACAGTCCGCAAAAAAAAAAAAAACGAATCACCCTGAATAACTTTCGTTCTAATGATCGGATTTTCACGAACTAAGTGTCAATCTTAATGGTTCCTGGGGGTGACCTCAATTATGTTAATTAATTAGTGCTAACTATTAATTAAGTTACGAAATCAGACACAAAAACGTACTTTCTCTGAATAAACATATAATTTTTTTTACATATTTGGAATCTAGACCCTTGAATTAGTGGGGGTAGACAAAATTTTAAAAAAATTGGGTGGTAAATTGGGCCGCAATAAAGGTTTATATATTTGGCGATAGTCCAGAAAACCGCCAAAAAAAAGTCGCCTGCGCAAATAAATATTTTAAGATAACCCATTGACTAATTCAAAAGAGGAGTGCTTAATTTTACTAGGTTGCTACGCAACCAAACTCTGATAGTAAAAAAATTGAAATAATGTTCAGTGATTGCTCGGAGGGGCTTAATTTATTGTTAATAGAAAATGTCTCGAAGTTTCCAGGCCATAAACAATTTTTTTAGGGGATTTCTGTCCAAAAAGCAAAAAAAAATATTATTTTAATCTCCTTTGAAAAGTAAATTTGAATCGATTTATAAATTATTTATGATAGTTTTTAGAATTTAAATACATGAACTTTTTATCTGATATTATTTAGATTACACTGTTTTTACTATATTTATTCGAGGATTTTATACTAAAATAAAATGAGCATAACTTATTATAGCTATATACAAAATTTTAGGGATAATCATTTTTACAGTTTTAATCGAGTCTTCTAGGCAAGAAAGTTTGAAGAAAAAAAAAGTGCTTGAAAAATAAAATGTAGATTGTATAATAATTCTAATGCACATTCACAAGGCTTTCTATAATTTACGATATTTCTTTTTTCTATAACTCAAGGAATTGCTGAATGTTTAGTGGCATTTTAAAAAGATTGAAATATGTTATGTTTCAGAATAAGATATTGAAATAATATGTTGCAAATTGTAGAATTCATTGCTTAAAAAATCGCTTCATTCTACTAGATATTTAGGTTACATCGTTTCCTTTGGATAAAGATGATTAGCAAATAGCATCCTCATGTTTCAATACATTCTGAAACTTATACGTTCGCAAATTCACCATAAAATGTCGCACAGCATATTCTTCAATTACGATAAGCTACATTTACCACCAAATACTGCTACTATGGTTATTTTTGCTTTCTTATATATATCTGATGATCTCTTTTTAAACAGAGCTCGTAAGATCCTTAAGATACTGAAATGGGGGCACAAAAACTTAAGAGATAAAATATTTAATTTCATTAACTCAAAATATCTGGTGTCAAAATGTTAATTTTTAAGTTAAATATAACTTTTACAATATTGATGTTCTTACATTTTTAAAGACCATATGAATCCTGATAAAATATTAAAATGCATATGTTTACTTTAACTAGTGTAAAATCCTTATCAAAATAATGATCAAGACCCAAATGTAAAACAGTATAATTGACGATAAAAACTCAACTGGCTTCAAAACATATGAAGAGGGAAGTAAAAGTCGACATGTTTCGAGTTTTCAAATATAATCGCCCATTCTCAAGACTTGTCAGGCTTGGATAACTTGTGACTTTTATTATTGGACGCTCAAAACATGTCTATTTTTATTATCATCTGATATTTTTTTAAATCAATGAAGTTCTTATATTTTCGATTCAGTTTCTTGGGATTATCCATTTAGTTACACAACATATTAAATTATTTCACTCGATATTAAAATAACTTTTACATATGTTATAGGCACAGGTTCTTAGATTGAAAAAATAATAATTCACTACTTTGTAAAAATATTAATGCAGTAAAAAAAAAATTTGTTTTTTTTGCTGCAAGCCTTAACATTTTAGTTTAAGGTCATAAAAAAATTCCGTTTACAATTGAAATTTCAAAAGTCGAATGTGAAAATGGAATGTCCCCTAGTACCAGGAATCGAAATTAAATAGTAACAAGGACAACTTTTTTAAACAAGTTAGCATTTCCGTCCTACTCGAAGTTGTTTGAAAAGGTATTTTTTATATATCGATTCCAAAGTTTATTCTACATATATTTCAGGGTATACTTTCGGAGTATTTCGATCGAGTTTATTTTTACACCCTTATTTGCTTAAAATTATGAAATAATTTACTTAAAATAAATTATTCAAGCTACATGATTTAATGCATTTATAGTATAATAATAAACGGAGCTTCCGACGCATATCCTTAACCTTAATACCGCTATCATTAAATAAATGGAATAAGCTTAGATAAATAATAAAAGTTATTTTTTCCCTCGTGTAATTTTCAAGGAATAATATGTTTCGATCAAACAGATTTCAATCTGGAAATAGCGAAATTATTGAGTAGGTCCCTTGGAGCAATATCATTCTTATCCTGTATTCAAACATATGTATTCAATGTATTCAATGTATTTATGTATTCAAACATATTTTACTTTCCATTCCATGACTGAAAAAAAAGTAAAATTTTCCACATTAACTATGGTTATATGTCGTAATTCCAAGAAAAATCTTGTTTTTAGACATTTGTGTGGCCTATGGATTCCTATCGAGCATCAAACATTATCAAAATTAAGTGTTCATTCTCTGGAAAATTTAGTGTTTATTCACTGGTAAGAACTGTTCCTTCACTTGGTCATCTTACTACTTATTATTTAAACCACCAAAAGCTTAAAACAATATTATGTAAGTTATCTAACTTTTTTTACATAATTTGCATTTAATAACAAATATGTCGAAACCATCATTTAGCTAAAATTGCAAATTTTGAAATTTTTATGAATTTTTTTTAAAGGCAAGCTAAGCTTAAGTGTTCCTTCATTGTTTAGTTTACCCTATAAGATGTTGAGAAATTTGCGATGTTGTGAGAGATGTTTAAAAATGTTGACTACGTATTTTTATTAATATTTATAAAATATATATTCAAGAAATTGATAAATGTATTATTCCAAATCTATGCATATTATTGAAATTGTATCAGTTATTGAAAAACAAAATAAAAGAAATAAAAAATAATCACATTAAATAAGCACAATCTGGTGTATTCTATCAGAAGCACGCTTTTTTAAAACTAGACGTTTGTGGAATAAAGTGTTTTTTATTCAAAATTCTTTACTAAATTGCAAATAAATTATTAAATGACTAAAAAAGAAACATCGTATTTTATAGTGTGAAAGAAATAAAAATAAAAAGATTAGCAAACGATTATTAGCGAAAAAAATATGAATGAAATTTTACGCTACGCGCGCGAAGTCAAGTTCCTCCCAAGTTTATCACATTTTAATATTAATCGCCCCAATTAGTTATTTCTTTATTGTCGCCAAATTATTTTCTTAAAAATAATTAATTTTAATTTTTCTCAGCTTCTAATAAATAAAAACAGTTGAAACTTTAGATTTTTCAATTGAAAAATATGTAGATTAATATGGTATAAAAAAATTCATACCTTATAATTCAATATTTTTTCATCCTCACTTTAATTAAATAATAAAAAATAATAAATAATTATTAAAAATTATTTTTTGCATAAAATTATCTTTGGGTAAATGAGTTTTATGAGTGGGTGAAATTTTTTTTGAATTGCTTCATTAGTTTTGAAAATATGACTGAAAACGCAAAAAGCGAAATTAACATTAAGGGGTACGAACTTTGAATCGCTCTCCTGACCAAACTATGGGGACCATATTTCCCAGATTGCGGCTATCCCCTATATTTTGAAGATAAGAAATCCAAATATGTAAAAAAAAATGCATGTTCATTCAGAGAAAGTACGTTTTTGTGTCTGATTTCGTAACTTAATTAATAGTTAGCACTAATTAATTAGCATATTTGAGGTCACCCCCAGGAACCATTAAGATTGACACTTAGTTCGTGAAAATCCGATCATTAGAACGAAAGTTATTCAGGGTGATTCGTTTTTTTTTTTGCGGACTGTACAAGAACAGTGAATGATTTTTTAAAAAAATTTTTTTCAAACTGGAAAAGACCCGAACTGACCTCAGGGAATCTGTTTAAAACTTAGGAAATTTCTGTAAAACGAATGTTAATTGATTATTTAACCGATTTATTTGAAGAGAAAATGAAAAAAAGATTTGTTTGATTTAAATAATTTTTTTTTAAATTTAAATTACTGTTTTTTTATTTCTCTTCTTCTCTCTTATAACCTCTTCACTCCGTCGTGAGCGGGAGCTTTGTCGTGATTCTCCATATCTCAACCAGTGGGGGCCAAGCACTTTATTTCTCCCCATGTTTTGTTTATACTCTATGATCCACTCATAAAAGTTCTGCGGCATATAATTTTAGGTCTACCCTCTTTCGCTTACCTTGGGGTGTCCAGTCTAGCGCCTCTTTACTTTGAAATTTTCCGTTTTCCTGCTACTGAATCCAATCTATTGCCGTTTGCCTTTTTTTTTTTAATTAATATTTATTATTTCTGAAAATTGATTTATCATTTGCTTTATTAAAAAGCTTATTTTCGATAGTTCGAATCCCGCCGTTCGAAAAATCCCAGTGTGTTAAATGGTGACTGGTGCACGTTAAATTTGTCGAGGTCACAAAGTCCTCCAAGTTTACAAAACAAATAAAAACCTCGTGGGTACTGTGGATGAAAGAATTGACTATGAGTGGGTACTCCCTGTAAAAAGGACTGTGACGTGTGTGTGGCTGACATCGCATTCTTTGCCATTGATGGCGGTACTGAAAAACAAGAAATGCACTCTCTGCTTTAAAATCGCTTGGATTCCAATAGCAAGTTTACTGGCATTGGCTGGTGGAATTAGTAACAACAACAACATTTTCGTTAGTTATCTACTCCTAATCTGTTTTGCATTAAATTGCTAATGTTACTTGATTTTATTACTTGAGTTTAGAATGAAGTTCTTTCTTTATCTTTCTTCTTATTTTTAAAGAAACTTTTCTTAACCTGAAGGTAGTGAGCTCAAGGATGTCCATTCGGGGGGGGGGGGGTAGTCACGAAATTAAAAGTAATGTACATAAAAATAAGGAAAAAATACGCTTATTAGACTCAGTACAAAAAGATTCATTTCAGAAAAATAACAATACAAGTTATTATTGTATAATTGATTACATTTACCCCCCCCCCTTTTTTTTTTTCTTCCTATGGTTCTATTAATGGTTTCCTGTTTAAAATTTGCTCATGCCGTTAGAAACAGAAAAGCAAATTGTTTTCAAACGATTCAACGACAATACCTGTATTTATTTAGTTTTTAACAAGATGAAAAACCTTTTTACCGCTAAGTAAGAGGTTGTCGAAAAAAGAATTCACATTTTTTAGGCTCTTGTGATCAAACCTCTGTATTCATTTTGAAAACCAAAATAAAAAATCAAATTATTTAAAATAAAGGATAATCCTTATTTCATTTAATTTCTGTCATAATTTCATTTTCTAAATAGTTTCAGGCAACGGGATCGCAAAGTATTAACTTCTCATTTATTTATTTTCCTACGAGGAAAATAAATAAACTATAAAGAATGCAGGAGCAAAGAAGGCTGAGAGTTACTTTTCTAAACCATAAAATTTATTTTTCCAAAATATGTAAAAAGGTTATTTTACTCCTTTAGAAAATAAAAAAATAGAATGAAAATAAAATGAAAGAAAATAAAAAAGAGCCCTCTATAATATTGCAGATTGGCTGGAAGAAAAATGAATTTATAATCCTTCCAAACCAATAAATAATACTATTTACATCTATAAAATTCACTGTTGATCAATAAAATCATGTTCTGTCTGTTACATTACATTTTAAGATATATTTCAAAATACTATTGAAAGTTAAGCTGAATATTAATTTTTTTTCTTTACTTGATGAGAGTGGTCAATTCCTCAGTTTTAGTAAAGAATACAAGATAAAGGATTAATTGAAATGCTTGTCAAATTATAAAAATACCAGTTTTAAATATAAATAAGGGAATAAATAAGTAAGCAGTTTTCTGTGTAATATATTAAGTGCGCTTCAAGAATAATATCAATTTTAAAGTAGAAAAGAAAATAATTTTATTTAACTAAAACAAAAAATTGCTCGCAAATAATGTATCAGTATTTTCATTTAAATCAGTTATTTTAAAACGTGATTGAAATCAACTGACTAATATGCTGCTGTTGTTGTCGCATGTGGTTTAGGCAAAGGGAATGCGCTTCTTCTTGTTTTCCAGGGGAGTCATCTATGGCCAAGAGTTCGATTTCTGCCACACACATACGTCACAATCCATTTATAGGATTATGACCTATTTATACATCCATTCATTCATTCACAGATCGTAATTTTGACCTGAACCAGAGAACGATCAATCTCCAATTCAGTATCCACTGCATGATTTGTTATTGGAACATGGTGGACGTAGTGACCCGACAGATTTAACGTGCACCAGTCACCATTTACTACACAGGGAGCCTTCGGCCGCCGGGGATCGAACGCTCGTACTCTTGCACGTGGGCCCAACTCCCTATCATCAAAACTAACAGACTAAAACATTAATTATATTAATATTTAAGTTAGTATATTGATTTATATAATTTATGAATATCATTCAAATTTTAAAAATAATTTAAATGTTGCTAAACATTTATTTTAAAGTAACTTTTTTATTCGTGTTAATTATCTAATTTGAACAAGAAATTCTTTATTCATACATGTTTTTCATTCAAATAGATTTCTTTTTTTAGTAAGTTTCTAATTCTGTTTATAATTATTTAACACTGTGTTTACGTTGACCTTTCTGATTTATATTAAATTTGTCAGCTTAATTCATTTGATTCTGAATGAAGTGTTAATGTCAGTCTGATGAAATATTTCAACATAATTTAGTTTAGTTTAGTACTTTAATTTTTTTTTTCAAATTAAACATTTATTCCAAATGAATGTCAAACTTTTAGGACGGTCAAGATTGTCAAGTTATGTTTTTACATCACGCAGACTTTTAACTGAAATATCGTAAATTGTATAAAACCTTGTGAATGTGCATTATTAATAATCTCTTCCACAGCCTCAACAGTTTTTTTTTTTTTTTTTATATCTTTAAATTTCTTTGCCTATGAAACTAGGTAAAAGATGTAAAAATTATTAGCCCTACAACTCAGTATACAAGTATAATAATTTACGTAAATTTGGTTTTAGTATGAAATCTTCGTATAAATGAAGTTCAAACAACAGAAGAAACACATACAATGTCACAGAAAAATTTCATGTGTTCGAATTCTAAAATCATGGAACATCATAAATAATTTATCGATTAAAATTTTACTTTCAAAGGAGATTAAAACGAAAACGACTTTTGCTTTTTGATCCGAAATCAGTAAGGCTGGACATGGCTGTGTTTCGAAGGCTCTGTTGTCACATGAAATCATGCCTGTTTACGAATAATATGCAATTTTTCATAACTGAAGTGAGTTTCCAACTGTTACTCATGATTGTTAGGTCGAGTTCAGTCTATCTTTAACCAACGCTCATACATAGAATAAACATAGAATGTTTATTCTATACTAGGAGCAAAATGTCAATATGGAGAAAAGCCACAGTTTAGAGAAAAGAAAAATTGTCTGAGGTTTAATTTTTTAATATTTAAAAGCTTGCACCAATGCTGCATTATGATAAAAATTTGCAAAATATGAGAATAAAGCTTTGATTCCTATATTTTTATGTAGGTTGAAAAATGATGCCAAATTGGCGATTTTTAAAAAATGTTTAATAGCTTATAAAATATTTAAGTTATTTGTCCGTTCTAAGGCCCAGATGGTACAAAAAGTTGAAAATTATATTTTTGCTACAAGTGTAAGGCACTTAAACTATTACTTTTTTATTTTTCTTGGGGGAAGAACTTCGAAATACCATATTAATGTGACTAATTGAAATTAGCTTTAATTATCGTCCTTTAAAACACTATGACTTTCTTATTGATGATTTGTTTAACATAGAAAAATTAGAAGAAAAGCTGAATACTTCTTCGTGTACAGAAAGAAGTTCGTTTTAACTACTACTTTTACGCGATTGCTGTTTTCAAAGTCCGTGAACTATATTAAACAGTCGCTGTCTACCACAACAAAATAATTTAGATGACCTAACGAATACAGCAACCTTCCCCTATGTTTGTATAGTATAGACAGTGAAAAGCTTTTGTGGGCGATGAAGAAAATCTAATATGTTTTACTATCAAATCGAAGCGTGTGTTTCCACTACAAAATAAAATTAATAAATTAATGTTATATTTCTGTAAGAACTACTAATTTTAAATTTTTCTTTTCAAGTAAACGCATTTATAGCGTTAATAATTTAAATACATACACTACCGGTCAAAAGTTTGCGAAAATTTTGAAATCTACAAAGAAAAGGTCTAAATTCAAATGTTCATAGAACTGCGAAAAATCATTCAAATTGCATGAAAATTTGAGATGTTCTAAAGTAAACCCTCTACTGTTAGTTACATATGATCAAATTGCAATACTTTGTTTTTTGCGAACTGAATCCAGCTTTTCACCACGGATTGTTTTTATGGTGAAAAAATTTGTTAACTTTGAACACTTGCCAAACTTGCAAAAAAATATTTTTGTACTTTCTGTTAATGGAAAATAGTTGTTTGAACCATTCTATGTAAGCCCTCAAAATTTCAGATGGATTCAATTTTTTTGACGAAATTATAGAATTTTGAAAAACATGTGTACTTTTCTCGATTTTTGAGCATTCCACATATGCAGTCTTTTGGTCTATACATCTTCTACCAAAGAACTTTTCAATTTTAATGTTTTCTATATTTTCAAATAACTAATATTTATTATAAAACAAAAACTCTTATTAATTATTGTACTTATTATTGTTTATATTTATTGTTTATATTTATTGCTTTGTTGTGATATTTTTACTTTACATTAAATTAAAATAAAAAGTTATAACAATAATTACATAAATAATTCTAAAAAAAGAATAACAATAGTATAAAAAATTTGCATTTTTACTAAACTATTTTATTTACAACAGGTCAAATATTTAACATATTCTTATTTGTATTTTGTTATTAAATAAATTAACATTTAAATCTTAGATTTCTCGAACCATCAACCTTTTGCTTTTGTTATAGCATTACATATTCGTGGCATTCGTTCTAGCAAACCATTAATCACTTCAAGTGATATAGAGTTCCATTCCTGTTGTAAAATGTCCCATAACTGATTTCGTTTCGAAATATCAGAGCATCGTTTGCAAGAACAAACAAATTTTCGATGAAATGTGACATCTATGAGATATTGTTTTAATTATATTCATAATAAATTCTTTGTAATAACAATAATTACACTGAATAAGAATATTTGTTTTATAATCAATATTAACTATTTGAAAATATAGAAAACATTAAAATTAAAAAGCTCTTTGGTAGAAGATTTACGGACCAAAAGACCGCATATGTGGAATGCTCAAAAATCGAGAAAAGTACAATCAAAATTCTATAACTTCGTCAAAAAATATCAAATCGACTTGAAATTTTAAGGGCTTACATAGAACGGTTCAAATAACTATTTTCTGTTAACAAAAAGTGCAAAAAAAAACTTTTGCAAGTTTGGCAAGCGTTCAAACTTAACAACTTTTTTCACCATAGAAACAACCCATGATGAAAAGCTGGATTCAGTGCGCAGAAAACAAAGTATTGCAATTTGATCCTATGTAACTACCTGTAGAGGGTTCACTTTAGAACATATCAAATTTTCATGCAATTTGAATGATTTTTCGCAGTTCTATGAGCATTTGAATTTTGACCTTTTTTCTGCAAATTTTCGCAAACTTTTGACCGGTAGTGTATAAGTTTCCATTTATAACCATGACGTTATCCAACGTGACAATAACGTTAACGATAATTTCAATAAAATCGAAACAGTTTCTTTGCATCTGGAATGATTTTTTTAAATCCCGAAATATACTTGCCAATCCAGTTTCAAACACGTAATCTTTATAAAAACATAAGCACTTCGATATTCATTAAAATTATTATATTCCTGTGCTTTTAAAATATGTTCACTTCCTTTAAATTTGTAGGAAACGGCCAATTAAATTTCTCATCGTTTGTTTTGAAGTATTTGTTCAAATTATAATAAGCATTTATATTGTTTCTGAAATTAAAATTATAATGCAGCTCAGCAATTTAAAAGAAAATAAGTAAAAAAAAAAAAAAACATTTTAAAAAGAAATGTGTTTTTTCAAATACACATCCACCCCTCTAAAAAAAGGGAGTTTTTTTGAGTAAGCGAACCTTTATCAATCATGTTTTTTTTTGTTATGTATGTTAAGAACAATGTATTTGGAATCAGACGTGCATTTGTAGAATAATTTTAATGTTCGTAATTAAAAGAAAATGATTACAATAATCGAAAATGTAAAACTTGGGGGTGGGCTGGAAAAGAGTCTCGTAAGCTTTGGCAATGTAGTTGGGTGGGTTTTTGCTTGTTTATAGAGCTTAAACATTAAAAGTCAGCAAAAGCAAGGCTAACCTAATCAGTAAAAGAGAGTTGTTGCAAAGATATGTGGTGAACCTATTACTGTTAAAGATTAAATCTGAGTTTCATAAAGAAATGTGTAAAACTCGACACGGAAAAAGAAAAGCATTGAGGATTTTTCGATATATGACTCAGAGGTAAAGCAGTTAAAATGCAGAAATTGATCAAAATAATAAAAACTCCTCTATGCTGACGTCATGTAAACAATTTTGTTTTAGCAGCAAATGTTTTGAAAGATTTTACATGGCATTTGCTGCTAAAAGCTGCAGTTAAAATAATTATAAAAAAATTTTCCGTTTGTTTCTTTCCCGGTGACTTCACTTTATTAAACCCATCAATTTAAATATTAATTGTATTCACATGGAGAGGGTTCAACTTTTGAAATTCACTTAGGAATTAAACCTGGTAAGTTAAAGTATAGAATCGGGAGAGCCTTGATTTGGCGACAAATTTCAATTGCAAAATTTTTCTGAAACTCAGTTTCTGGTTTCCATGATATTAGAGCCCCATGATATTTTTTCCTGCTGTCTCTACATTTAATGACGTCAGCATCGGGTTGCCACAATTTCTATTTACCATAATGTGATAGGTTCTTAATTTATTTTCATATATATATGCATGTATTTACAAATGCCTAAATATCAGAGGATCCCCAGTATTACTTTAGTCAACCGGAATTATTATTTTAAGGGGTGAACAACTGAACATCTTTAAGGTATCCTAGTAATATACCTGGTGGTTAAAGTGTAGAATTGGGGGGCCCTTCTGATATTTGGCGATTTGAATATATGCCTATGAAACCACCAAAATAAACCACCAAACCCATCTCATAACGGTAAATAGAAATATTGGTAACCCAATGCTGACGTTATTGAAAGCAGACAGCAAAGAAAAGATTTTATGGTAACCAGAAATTGAGTTTCAGAAAAATTTTACAATTGAAATTTGCCACCAAACCAAGGGGCTCCGATTCTACACTTTAACCATAATATGTATTAGCCAGCCAATTCCGAAAAAAATGCAGTGAAAATTTAAGCATACTTCATATAGTGAAATCTTTCATGGTAAACAGGCGCAGTGGCCTAGTGGTAGGGTGTTTTCTTGCCTTCAAAAAAAACATTTGGAGTTTGTACAGCGGGGCACTTTATTAAAAGTGACTCACTGCACTTAAATTTATTTAAGAAAAGGATATGAAAAGGTTTTTTTCTCCTGTTTTCAAATAGTATTAACTTAAATATAATTTTATTTATTGTATTTTTTAATTAGATTATTTGACACTTAAATTACAACACCATTTTATTTCATTTATAAATGGTATTAATTTAAATATAAATTAATTTAAATATAAAATAGTATTAATTTAAATATAAATTAATTTCTAACTTATAGCGTATTTTAGTTATTAGATATTATTTGATATTTATAATTCAATATTTCAATAGAATAATACAGGGTTAAAGTAATAATTTTTATAAGCAGTTGTAATATTATTAAGCTAGATTTTAAAACTTGTCTCAAGCAATATTGTAACGCTTTTTTTTAACTTTTTTTTGTAGAATGTTAACAAATTTATTAAATTTTTTACAAAACTTTGCACATTTAATCCATCGAATTCTTGTGAAAGCTGTATAATAAAATACGTATAATCTAAAGCACATCTTCGATTTTCCTCGTCAATTTTTAATAAAATGTTAAGATATGATTTATACGTTTCTAAACTTTCAGAAGATTGATAACTATAGCATGTCCATTTCTGTACTTTCAATTTTCATTCGTGTTATATTTACTTTGATTTTTTGCTTTAAGTTGGGCACCCTACCACTGGAACACTGGGCTGATAAGGAAGCTAATTTTAATTAGTATATACTTAAATTTTCAACTGCGTTTTTCTTGGAATTAGTTGGGTAGGGCATTTTAATATAAGGAAGGAACATTCTTAGGATATGTACCAAATTTCATCTCGAAGTGCATTTCCCAAATCTTCTTGTTAGTATCATTCATTCAGAACCAAAAATGATATTATTAATTGTTCACGAGCAACTTATGACAGTTTTGGCTATACCACAATCAAGCAAATTTGTCTCTTCAGTTGATTTTATATTAGTTTTGTTTACAGAAATAAGTTTCGTAACCGTAACTATAAACAAAATGAACGTGTGGCTAGCGAGAAGCTTTCAAATTGCTAATTCATAAACGTCGC
Organism: Parasteatoda tepidariorum; assembly: GCF_982258835.1. Taxonomy (NCBI): domain Eukaryota; kingdom Metazoa; phylum Arthropoda; class Arachnida; order Araneae; family Theridiidae; genus Parasteatoda; species Parasteatoda tepidariorum. The sequence goes on from NC_141756.1 coordinate 32,709,108, forward strand.
ACCAACATGCTAACTTTACTTGTGTTTATTTGACATAAAGAATTTAAAGTAAATAAGTAGTAAAGACTGCACAATGTCTTTACTTTATACAATTGCAATTCTTATAAACTTCCCATGAAGCTCGTTTTTAAGCTGTAAGCTAGAAAACATAATTTAAAGACAATTAAAAAAAAAAATCCGTTTTAATACCAAGTTGCCTATTACAGCAATTCCTAGTTGTGAATAAAAATTTTTAACGAATGAATAAAAATTTTAAACGATTTTTAGGATTGGGGACTTTAAAACTGCTCCCTTCACCCCTGTTGAAGTTCCTAACTCAAGCGGTTCTATAGTTATGAGAGATGTATCTATCTTTTATTATTATGCATTGATTTTTGAGAACTATGATCATTTTATGCACTCTCAGAAAAATAAATCTCATTTACGACGATTCAGTAATCCTTCAGCAGTATTTCGTTCATTTTGAGAATCATTTAGTATCGAAACCACGTGACTTGAGACGAAGCTCGAACTCTCTAATCTATGATAAAAATGTTTCCTCAACTCGAAACCATTAAGTAGTGCATTGTGGGAGATTTTTAACTATGACGAAACTAGAATAAAAACTATGCAATCGAAAATAAAGTGACGAGTTATGCTGACCGGTGTCTATGGTGGTCAAGGAGTCGGTCTCATTCCAGAAGGTCCGGGGTTCGAATCCTGCTACGCGCATAGGTGTGATTTATCTCTTTGTTCTTGCATTGTGCCACCTATTTGGTTACCACAAGTTATATATCAGGGATACCCCCGGTGACTATAAATGTACGAAGTGGTAAAAACTCAATTCACTTTTTATTTATTTAATTATTCAATCATTACATATATTGTAAATTATTCATATTGAAAGCAGAAAAAATCTTCGCAATTACCTTCAATAGTAAACTGAAAGAAATATACTAGAAAAAGTTTTACATTTTAGCTTTCTTTTAATTGAATTTTGTTTTTATTATTCACCATTTTAAGTCGTGGCATCTCTGATATGATTATTAGAAAATGCGGCCGGATAGCCTGGTTGGTAGGGAATTGGGTCCATGTCCATAAGGTCGTGAGTTCGAAACCAAAGACTCCCCGAGTAGTAAATGATTACTGGTGCACGTTAAATCTGTCGGGTCACATAATCCACCAAGTTCCAAAAACAAATCAATACCTCTGGGGATACTGATTTGGAGATTGATCGTTCTCTTTTTCAGTTCAAAATTACGTTCTGTGAATGAATTAATGGGAGTATGAATGGGACTGCCCTATAAAACGAGCTGTGACGTGTGTGGCTGAAAACGTATTTTTCGCCAAGGATGGCGCCTCTGAGAAACAAAAAACGTACTCTCTGCCATAAATTTGCTTGATTTCCCCGAGCAGACTTGCTGGTATTGACAATAAAAACAATTCAACATATAAGATTTGTTTAAAAAAAATTACGAAATGTTTCTTCAATTTTGACGAAAATCGTTTCCTGGAATAAGCGACGATTATTTCGTCCCTTTTTCGGAAATTTTTGTTCGTGGCGTATACCTGGGAAAGGTTTCGTCAAAAATGGAAAAAAAAGTTCTGTGATGTTTGAGTATCCATTTGTGACTTTTATTGATACAGTCTCTAAAATGGAGTGTTGACAGTGTTGTAGCGCATCGACCTTTTTTGTCCACGTTTAATCGTGCTGCATTGATGATGTTGCAGCAGATAATGTATGCTAACTCACGAACCATTATTAAAGGAGAGCAATTGTGCTTTCAATGGGGGCACCCTCATTCATTCGATGAGCTGTAAGATGGTTCGATAATTGGTTCAATTAGATGCCACCATCGCATTTGAACTTAATCATTGGGTTCACAACCCTTTCTCATACTAATGATCAGCCCCAATAGCCCAGCGATAATATTATTATCATTATCATCCCCCCCTTTTCTTTTAAGAATAATCTTTTTAACCAACAGTGCTGTTTCTAATCATAGCCGTCGCTTCAACTTTCAAAACTTTAATTACAACTCATTTTCCTCTAGTATGCATGATTTTTGTTTTTGCTTTTCTTTCCCCCTTTGGCTGCAAAATTAAAGCCTTCTTTTTAGTTTTGGCTTCTGTTTCTTATCTTTCTTTTAAATATTATAATTGCTTACAAAATTTCTTCACTTTTGGGAATTCTTTTTATGAAAAGTACTTCCAACCGAAAAGGTAATTAATTTTTATTTACGGTTCTGCTTTTTTTTTTTTCTCTTTACACGAACTTTTCTCACTGAAGAAAATTTTTCCTTCGTAGTTTCATGTCACATTAAAATTCTTTATTAAATCTTATAGTGACAGTCACGTTTATAAGCCAACACGGAAAAATCATGAAAATAATTTTTATTTTCAGGAAGCAATTGTTTCAAGTGATTACCTTTCAAAAAACCACTTATTTTCATTTTTATTATTAATTTAGTGAACAAATATTATTAAAATGAATGCCTGAAATTTAATTGGTTTTTTTTTTTTTTTTTTTTTTTTTTTTGCTCAATGCAGTAGTTTACTTTCAAAGCTGTTTACTTTTAGTTTTTAATATTGGTTTAGTGGACAAAGTTTATTTAAATGAATGTCTAAAATTTCTACTATTTGTTCGATCATGTGATTCCATAAATTTAACAAAACAAAATTTAGTTTAATTGCTCTAATGTCGTGGTTCATTCTCTATGTTGTCTTTTTTTAGTGTTTTAATATTGCTTCAATGAGCAACGTTTATTAAAATGAATGTCTAATATTTCCACTAATTGTTCAATCCTGTGATTCCATAAATTTTTAAAAAAAATAAAAGTTAATTTTATGGCTCCAACCCCGTGGTTCATTCTCTAAATTGTCTAATTTTAATTTTAATATTGGTTTAGTGGGCAACGTTTATTAAAATGAATGTCTAAAATTTCCACTAATTGCTCCATCCTGTGATTCCATAAATTTTAAAAAAAAAAAATAAAAGTTAATTTTATGGCTCCAACCCCGTGGTTCATTCTCTAAATTGTCTAATTTTAATTTTAATATTTGTTTAGTGGGCAACGTTTATTAAAATGAATGTCTAAAATTTCCACTAATTGCTCCATCCTGTGATTCCATAGCTTTTTAAAAAAAAATAAAAGTTAATTTTATGGCTCCAACCCCGTGGTTCATTCTCTAAATTCTCAAATTCTAATTTTAATATTGGTTTAGTGAGCAACGTTTATTAAAATGAATGTCTAAAATTTCCACTAATTGTTCAATCCTGTGATTCCATAAATTTTTTAAAAAAATAAAGGTTTATTTTATGGCTTCAACAGCGTGGTTCATTCTCTAAATTGTCTAATTTTAATTTTAATATTGGTTTAATGGGCAACGTTTATTAAAATGAATTGTCTAAAATTTCTACGAATTGTTCCATCTTGCGCCAGGAATTTTTAAACAAAATGAAATTTAGTTAATTGCTCAACACTGTAAAAAATTTCAGAAGCTAATTTTGACTAGACAAGTATGTTTCAGTAAACCTCAGAGAATTTAATTTAATATCATGTTTCCGATCAATTAAGAAACACTTCTTTTAGTTTTTAAAGTAGGAAACTGAATCGCAATGACTCCCATTCAGTTTCGAAGTGTAGAGTTGCTACCACTAAAACTATGAAATTCCTATTTTCTAGTAATTAAACACGTTAACTCGATTCCATATTGAACTGAACTGAGTCCAAAGATTTAAATTTAATCCAAAGAAGATTTCCATTAAATTCCAAAATTTTTCTTTTCGCTTTATTTATTTATTTATTGACTTTTTGGTTTCATTAGGACTAAATTGAATATTTTATTTCATATATTAGCTGAAAAAATGAGTTGTATCAATTCTTTTTACAAAATATCACAATAAGACAGCTTTATATCACGTACACTGAGCATACCTTTCAGTGTCTTAAAAAACGCATGCAGAAAATTGATCGAATATGAATAGAACAATGAAATAGATGTCCCATTGAAGCAAATTTTATAAGAAATCATACAATATTGAGTGACAAGAACCATACATCTTTGCGTTTAAAGAGCTATATATATATATATATATATATATATATATATATATATATATATATATATATATATATATATATATATATATATATATATATATATATATATATATATATAAGAAAAAAAATGAATGAAATTTTATTTGAAAAACCGGAAAAAAAGCCGGAAAAAAAAAGATATAATCTTTTCTTCAGCCCACACGATTATATCCGCTAAACAGAGTGCTTTCTGATATTGTATCAATAAAGCCAAAGCAAAATATATTAATACAATACTGTGAGGAGCACTCAAAATTTTTTTTAATAAAAATAACAATAAATAAAATAGATCACTAGAAGTAAAAATAACATGTAAAAACAGAAAATAAAATGAAATAAAAAGAAAAAACATTAAAAAGGGGCTATAAAGCGAGTAGCAAAATCAGATCAATGACGAAAAATTTTTCAAGAATGATTAAAAAATGTTTTCGCAGAAAGATTGCCAGATTACAAAATATGAAAACAAAAGATGAAAACAAAAGCGCAAATTGAGTGTAACAAGAGAGTTTTAATGTGTCGTTCTTACTGCACTGCTGAAGTGATTTGTTATTCTGAGATTTGATTTGTTAGTTACCAAGGATGGGCCCGAAATGGATGTGCGCAAGGTAATATTACACTGGATAATTTTAAAAATTGATCATAAATAGTTTTAGAAGATAGATGTTTATTTAAGAAAAAATATAAAATAGAAAAGAGAAACATAAATTGCCTGTTTTGCAAATAATTTTAGCCCCGGATTTGCACGATATGGATTAGCACATAGTAAAATTATTTAAATTATCAAAGAAAAAATTTTTTATAGATAATTTTAACACGGATTTGCCCGAAATGGATTTGCACATGGAAAAATTAACAAAGAAAAAAATTTTAGTAGATAATATTAGCCACGGATTTGCCCGAAATGGATTTGCAGATGGAAAAATTGTGTAAATTATATATATATAAATATATATATATATATATATATATATATATATATATATATATATATATATATATATATATATATATATATATATATATATATATATATATATATATATATATATATATATATATATATACATATATGTACAAATTTGCAAACTTATTTAGAGAAATAAAATGCAATTGTATACAGCTTTGAATTTACGATTTTTTAAGATAAAGTAAATTCGGAAGACATTTTTGTATTTGCAAGACATTTTTAATGTGAAGTTTAATATACATTTAAACAATTTAAACGGAAATTTTAATTTGCTACTTTTTTTAAAGAAATCAAATATCTGCAAAACATTTCTGCATTTGAGTATTTGCAATGAGAGAAGAAATGAGTTGATAAAGTGACATTAAATCACATTTAATTGGATACTAGCAAGTGGTGTCACGTGGGAGTGTCGATTTTGATCGGGTTCTGAATCGACAAATATCAGGTTAGCTACGATGATGTCATTTGCAGGTATCCAATTATTGATTCTATTTGTATGAAGCCGGAATGACAATAATGATCAACTCTGACGTCATCACGACGTTTTCTTAAAATATATGTGCTACCTCTAGCGGCACTAAAAGGAAATGGTAAGTTGAAACTGTAGATTTGAATAATAAAAATTTTACGATTTAAACTTTAATATCAGTCATAGTTCTGCCATTTTAATTTAGTAATAATATTAATTCTTTCTTAGAATTCGGTAAAAATTTTAATCATGCATATGTCGGTGTCAAGTTCGCAAAATAGTTCAATATTTCATAAAAATATGTTTTTAAATTTTGGATTTCTAAAAAAAAATTTTTATTTTGATATCATTGCGAGTAAACATTTTATCCATAGAAATGATAAAAGGAAGAAGTGTATTTGTAAATTTTAATTTTACTTTCTTTTGATAAATAAAGACTAAATATGGATAAAAGTGATGTCATGCTCTCTGATTACAATTTTCTCTAAGGTGGAGGTAAAATAATGTAATGTTTAATTGACATATTTCTAGCGTGTTCCGATGGCGAAGTCGGTTAGGCGTTGCTCACACCGTTGGTGGAGAGCTGAAGGTCGTGAGTTCGATCCAGGCAGCCGACAAAATATCTGACGTGTATACGCTGCCAGATGCACGTTAATCTATTGTGGTTGCAAGTCCTTTTGTTGCTTGTAGTGTGGAAGGTTAGAGAAAGAGGTACCAGCTCAGGCTTTATCCACGTCGTCCTACTGGTTCAAAACGACATGGCATTTCTACCATGGCTGTTTAAAGACCTATTATTGGTTGTCGTGGGAAAGGTTGGAGAGAGAGAGGTAATAGCTCAGGCACTATCCATGTCGCCTGACTGAATCAGAACAGCGAGACATTTTTACCTTGGCTATTTAGAGAAGGAGTCCTAGAAAATAGAGCTGCATACTTGGTTAGTTAATGTAATGGGAACATATTTCAACTATACCCATTTAGTTTTTTGTTTATTTATTTATTTTTTGAATACTTTTAAAACTTATTAAATATGCCGTTTGTGTATATTTGTTTTTTGACCTAAATTAGTTTATTCTTCATTTGATATCCAACAGTTAAATTGGATCTTTGCCTTTTTTAGATTCATGAGTGTTGAGCTTGAATACAAAAAAAAAATTTTTTTTTATTCGGTATATTCAGTTTATAATAGTTAAATAGCAGCAAGAATCAAGAATTGTCCCAAGAATCTGTTTGAAACATTCGATCAGTTTGAAGTGCCAGCGAAAGAAGACAGGATCGCTCTAATTGCTTTAGTTTTCACGTAAAATACTCATATTTCTGGTATTTGCTTTTAATGGATGTAAAAAAACACTTCAATTTGGACAATTGTAAATGGAATTCTATTTCTTTCAGACAGAAATCGTTTTTCTATTAAAGAAAACCGGTACTACTATAAAAGAAACCACTATAAAAACCGGTTGTTCTTTTGAAATTCTCGGCATTCGGATTCTATATCGTCTGCTTCTTTCTTAAGAGCCCCAGAGTCAAACCATTTTTTTGTCTTAAAATGAAAAGTCGTCTTTGCTACTATTGATCGCTTCATTTTCACAGTCATGCCCACTTAAATTATAAATAATTATTATTTTCGTCAGTTTAAGTGAAAGTATTTCTTTGAAAGCTGTTTTAATTCTCTGATAAAATATTATTCGGAGATGATCGGAGAAAAAAAACAAACAATAATATTAGAGAACGATGCTGATAATAATTATAATAATAGCAATAATAAACAAATTCTAGTCTTTAGCAACATTTACTTCTGATGACAGTTTTAATTTAAGGCTGTTTTTCGAAGAAGGTCAAATAAAATGCTGATTTTTTGAGAATAATACGATATTTTCATAACTGTTGTGAATTTGTAAAAATTACTCGCGACTGATAAGTCAAGTTTAGCTTATCTAGAGCCAGGGCTGTCTATGCTTAGTTTGAAAATTGCGCAAAACGTTAATATGGAGAAAAGCTGCAATTATGTGAAAAGGAAAATCTTTTGTGGTCTAGTTTTTTTAATATTCAAAAACTTATTCTAATGTTGCATTTTCTGAGCTCATAAAAATTTGCAAAAACTAAGAATAAGGGAGTGATTTCGATAATTTTCATTTAGGCCTGGAAAATATTGCTAAATTAGCAATTTTTAAAAATGTTTAATAACTTTTAAAAAGTTATTTGTCCGCTCTACAGCCCAGATAATTTTTTCACGGTAAGCTGATAAATAAAGTTTAAAATCATTGCTTTGCTTCAAGTGTTAGGTACCTAAACAGTGGCTTTTTCAATTTTTCTTGGCCGCAGAGCTTTAAAAAATAATGTTAAGGGGACAGTGGACGTTCAGAATAAGCATAACCCTTCAAAAATTGATTATTTGTTTTTTGAGATATTTTTAAAAAAAAATCCAAAATTATACAATGTTTTTACACATTTTACTAAGTAATATGCAACCAATGAAGTTTTGCTTATTGGAAATTGAAGTTTTGCTTATTGAGTTAAAAAGTTTGTGAAGATCTATATGCAGTTCTCTTTATGGAATCGTTCGCTTTTCTCGTCATAGAATTTTCTATGTGCTCGTAACTTTAAAAAAGTTTCTTGAGGAGCAGTTTTTGTTTTATTGTTATAAAAAAAATTTCAGATATTCTTTGATATACCTTGATTAATTTTAAGTTCACTCAATACTTAAAATGAATTTTTGAATAATTGAATAAATATAATTGAGGTGCTTTTCGAAAAAAAATTTTGTTGAAAAATAAAAATTTTACCCCCAGGCATGTTATAACTTTATACGGTTACCTGTAACTACTCTTAACATTATTTAAATACCTATAAGCAACGTATTCAAGTAAAAATTTAATTTAAAACATTAAAATTCTTTCACAAAGGTACCTCTTAATTATCAACAATTAAAAACCATACTTTTAGCTTTAACATTGAATCTAATTATTATTTCATTCCTAAGACTTTGTATGCAGGCTTTTAATAAAGCTTTCAATATTTTGTTAAAATGTTAAAACTTGAGAAAGTGTCAAAGACATAATAAAAATTTAGCCCTTTTTTTTTTCTTCGGCCGTCGATTGTCCCCTTAAAAATACTGATGAAAATTATTAGAGCTAATAGGTTTGTTTCATAAAGGTGTGCTTCAGCAGCTCTTTTTTATTTATTTATTTCTAATTAAATGTGGATTGTCGGAAATCAAGCTGTTTTCGAAGTTTGAAAATCGCTTTATGAAGGATCTGTCTTCATATGACGAAAATAATTTTTCTTATCATCTTCTTCATTTGAAAAAATAAGTAAATAACGCTAATAATATATGCTTTTTATTGACTTTTTCATTTTTATTTTTTAGCAATGAATATGTAAAGCGTTTTTGATTTAAATTACCATGATTGAAAAGTGATTGTACATTAGTGCGTGTTACATTAAAAATATGTAAAATATTGAGAATTATTCATTTTAGAGGAAAATTTTGTCAAATGGACGATTCTTTTAAAGTAATTTTCAAAACTATTTAAACCAATAGTTTAAACATACTTATACCTTTTTGTGGCCATATAATTTAAAAAGAAAGCTTTGTTTCGAATATATAACACTCAAATAGTGACCATTTTTTTTTAACAAAAATGCTTCGAAAGATAATATGCTGTTTTCATAACTTTTGTAAATTTTCAGCAGTTCTTCATGACTGGTCAAGTTTAGAGAACGTTTATCCAGCTCCCTCTACGCTTACTGTAAATGGCGCAAAACTTCATATGCAGAAAAGTCATAGTGTTATGACTTTGAAAAGCGTTTGTGCTATGATTTTTTAATATTTAAAAAATGAATCCAAAGCTGCATTATCTGGGCTCATTAAAACAATACTTATTGATTCTAATAATGAACATCTAGTTGAAAAATTCTCTAAAAATTGACGTTTTCTAAAAAAGTTTATTTTTTAAAAAATATTTAAACTGTTTATCGGTTCAAAAGCAAAGATAAATGCTTATAGCTATAAAGTAAATATTCTTCTAAAAACTTAATATTTTAGCTTTGTTTCGAATACAAGACACTTAAACTGTAGCTTTTTCATTTTCCTTGGTGAAACTGCTTCAACTAATAGTTATAATTTTTGAAATATTTGAGCTATTCGTCAGTTTTGAAAAGTAAATATTAAAATTTTTATTCAAATTTGAAGCAGTATTTTTTAAAATTTTGTTAGTGGAAGAAAACCGTTAAGGATTTTATCTTATAACACAATGAGTGATGCAATCAGATCAAATTCGGTGGATTCAATTTGCCAACAAGCACGTTTGAAAATGTAAGCATCTAACTTTATAAAACATTTTTTAGCATAACAACAAGAAATGAATTATGTATAAACAAATGAAAGGGACTCAGTACATCTTTATTTGAAGAAGTGGAAAAAAAATAACTTCCTGAAATTTCTTCTTTGTAAAAGATGAAAACTTTACTATAAAATGATAGAAAACCTACAAAAACTGAAAATAAAACTCCAAAAAAAAAAAGAAAAAAAAGAAAAAGAAAAAAAAAAGAGAAGAAAAAAGGATTGTTACAAATGTAGAATATTTACAAGCGAACTTTTTTTCTCAGAAAAATAGGAGAACTGGCTTAACATAATAATAATTAAATTCTTAATTCTTGAATAAAGTGATAAACTAAACCATTCCATAACTTTAAACAATTGCAGACATTGCAAACACTTAGACTCAAAAATAAAATTGATAAGCTAGATTTTCTTCCGAATACTTGATAAATAAAAGAATACTAAAAAAAAAATTATGTCAAGAAACAAATTCGCGATAGCTTCTTCTTCTTCTTAGAACCATCTTTAAAATAAGTGGATTAATATTAAAATTACAAATAAGTCCTTTTTGAGGCCGTCCAAGTTGATGTCACGCTTGGAGAAGAGGCAAATGGTGACAGTTTGTGACAAAAGGGAGGGAGTAATAAAAAATGGGACAAAAGTGGTGGCAAAGTAAATATATTTAAAATCCGCACATTTAATATTCCTATATTCTTTATTTAGTCCCGATGGCTCTGTGGTTAAGGCACTGAACTGTCATTGTGAATAAGTGGGGTTCGAACCCAGTGGCGGCTTAACGCCTACCTATCTTCTGAGCGATGAGTACCAGCTTGTCTGGGAAGTAAAGGTGGCCTGTGTGCAATGCTGACCACATTGCCACAATCATTCCTTTGGTCACAATATTATGAAGCCTTATATTCCATGACCTCCTCGCCCACAGCTGGCTGTTGTATATGAATTTTTTAATTTGTATTCTTTGTTTATCAAAATAAGTACACATCTAATCATTGTTATTGTCATACTCACAAATCCTATTAAAATTTTTTGTTTAAGTTAAAATATGATCAATAGTACGTGTTTTGTGTATGAACCTGTCAGCTTAGTTTTGCAAAATGTAGCGTGATATCTGACAAATAGATAAAGGATACGGTGAAATGGGACACTTTGTGGTCTTTCTCCCTGTGACACTGGGTGGAAGGAAAGGGGCTAAAAATTGTGGGGGGGGGGAGCGTGACATAATTTATGGACTACAAACGAATGAATCATTTTGAGAGGACACTTGTTCAATAATTATATCAAAAAGAAGAAGAAGAAAAAGATAAAGTAAAAAGCAGCGTGAAGAGAAGGTATATGTTTGTTTGTTTTTAAATTTAAAATAATAATCTTGATATATTCCGTTGAAATTACAAAAAAAAAATTAAAGTGAGCCATCATTCAATTTTTCTAAATCAAGCGTTGATAGAGAAAATGACGAAGCACTTATCTTCTTCACCTAAGTTAATGCATAATGAAGTGTGACGTCAAAATCTGGGCGTGACCCGAGCCGTTAATTGGTAGAAATTAATGACACGGATCCAAACAGAGAGAGAGATTAGTCTAGGAAAACGGTTTCATTTTCATTTCATTAGCATTTCGGAGCAGTATGTTAAGAAAATAACATTCATTCATTTCTTTTTCTTTTCCTCACTTTTAAGAAATAAGATCATTTTTCATTTATTTTTTTTAATTATTTTAAAAAACTGCCTGACGCATAAAAATGTGAAATTTCGATTCGTACAATGTGAACTTCAATGTGTTACCGAAATGGTTTATTTTAAATAATCCAGCATGCTTTAAGTATCTTCTTTTTATCTATAGGAATCAAATGGAGTGTATGTGTTGTTAGAGTGTAGATATATTTTAGATTTAGAGATAATTTACTAAACATATATACTAAACTAAAATATTTATAAATATATTTTGTCATAAATTACGAAGTCTGGTGACTGGCGTTCTCTTAGTAAAACTTTAGTACAAATGTTTTATTGTGTTTTATTTGGTGTGATAACACAAGTGTTTAATTTGGAAACATAAGAAGGAGGGGACAAGATCCATTTACAATAACATACTTAGATTTGAAGTCAAAATATAATGCTTATTTGAAATGAAAGTGGCACGGGTAACGATAAGAATTATTCATTTGGAATAAACAAATTCAATGCTACCTGTTCTTTTTTTTTTCATCTAGTCATTTTTCAACTATAAACTCATTTTTAAGACCGGACATTTATAGGTGAACTTACAAATAATTGATATTAAATCATCTATACACCTATTTATTCATATATTTTTTTAAATCTATGTTATTTTGTTAAAGAATTCTATATTTTATTACAGAGTTCAGGTACAGAGTTTTACAGTATATTTTATTACAAGTTCAGGTTTTTTTACTCGACATATCCACGTTTTCAATGAAATGATAGTGTATTGTCAGGAATTGAACAGAACTTCTAACTGATTTTTTTAAAACAAAAGTCAGACAAGAAATACTCTTATAGTAATACCTTTTAGAATTTGAAAGTAAAATTAAAATATGAGAAGTTTGCATATACTTTCAATATTACACATTCCATGAATTGATAGCCCATATTATTTTTTTTTCAGTTTTTGTTTGGAAGTCTGTACAATTTTTAATATCATGTTCTTAGCCTTTGTTCAAGCTCTTATGTGTCATATTATTTACACTTCAGGTTGAAATTCCAGAGCAATCTTTTTTACAGGCAAACATTTTCGTGTATTTGCTCACCAAAATTGGTGGCAACTACTTTACACCAAAATAGTCTTCTACTACACCAAAACCCAAGGATAGTTCCTAGTGAAGTGAAACACCTAAAATGTTCTTCTACACTATTTAGTGTAAAGTAGTAGCCACCAGCCACCATGTTTGTTATTTAATATCAATAAGTTTATAAAGTAAGATATGATACACATAAGAATCAGCTATCTTTATGAGACAGAATAAAGTAAGAATCAGTAATTTAGGTTGCATACATACACTAATACTTGAAATACAATGAATTTGTAAATCAAACATGCACGTAGCAGAGAGAAAATTAGGCTTAATTCCAGCTAGGCTTATACATTATAAAATAATATTTATATATTACAGACTTGAAAATTAAAATATAAATATCATTGTCACACAACTAAGTACATAATACATACATATTTATAGATTCTGCAGATTAATTTTAGTTTTTGCAGATGAAAAGCAACATTGAAGACAGCCGCAAATAGCCAACTCGTTAACGATTTTAAACTATTACAGATTCATTTGAGTTTTCGGAAAATAAAATATTTAACGCATGATGTAAAACAGAGGAATCGATCTTGGTGTAAACTTTTCGCAATTTCGGTGTTTAAACCTTTCATACACCATTTAAATTGTATATGAAAGATTAACTTGAAAAAAAGTGTTCCTTTACACAACTTTAAGGGGTTGTTCAACATCAAAGGAGAGATATTACACAGTTATTATACATTACAAAATACGATTCGAAATTGGTTTTTGTTATCTATAACGAATTTTCGCCCTAGTTATTTTCTAACGATTATACCTGGGGGAAAAATATATATCTAATGAAGGCCACCATCTATGTTTTTCGCCCTTAAAATAGTTAAGGAAAAAATAATTTGAGGACGAAATAAATTCTTTCGAATGCAGTAATTCTTCTAGAACTATTCATTATATACCTGTCTACTTCTGAGAACAATATACACACACACTCTAGAACGCGATTTCTGACCTTGATCCTTTGTTCGAAATGCTATTAGTTAGAAAAGAAGGGGATCTTTCTTAAAAAGAAACAAAGAGAGAGAGAAAAAAAATACATACTTCTATCGAAATAACAAGAGCAACTAATAAGTTGTTCCTTTTATTTTTATATTCATGTTTCGGCCATTTTTTCCCCTTTCTCCTTTTCTTAGAATCCTTTATTTATATCAGCATCAACTCATATATTCTTTAGCATGTAATTTTAGCCAAAATAATCACCTTGTTGGTATTTAATGTTACGAGTTATGATATTAGGGAGATTTCGCACTTTCACGTTAGCTTCCGTGCGCTCCCGTACGTAAGATTGAAGCAACTGCGCATGCTCGTGTTTATTTTAGATGCTATGTATCTCTACGTTATGTGCACGTGATTTACGCTACAAAGACAAAGCTACAAGCACGCTGCTTATAGCTGTTAAATGTTGTTTCCTTCGAACTAAAAACATGGAATTATTTAAACTTCAAAACACATTTATTTAAACTTCAAAAGCGGTGGCCACTACTTCACACCAAAGTGCTATAGTGAGTGAAACGACATGCATAACTTTTAGGTGTTTCACTACATTAAGATTGTTCTTTCACTCCACTTGTCGTAAAATAACAGCTGTCATTTTCATTATTTATGAACTCTAACATTTATAACTCCAGTAAGACTTGATACTAACACTATATGAAGTTTTAGAGCAGATCAACACAAAAATATTGTGGGAACTACATTACAAAGTGGTGAAGTGAAACGGCATGCACAGCTTTTGGATCTACGTGTTTTACTACGCCACGAATGTTCTTATACACAACTTGGCGTTTAGTAGCCGCCACTAGTTTTATTAATATTAACACTATCATTTATAATTACAGTAAGATATGATACACACACTGCAAGAAGTTTTAGTGTGTCTCAACACCAAAATATTGTGGTAACTACACTACACCAAAACGGTATAGTGAAACGACACACACAACTTTTGGATCTAGGTATTTTACTACGCCAAGAATGCTCTTCCGCCACTAGCTTAATTAATATTAACACTATCATTTATAATTACAGTAAGATATGATACACACACTGTAAAAAGTTTTAGTGCGTCTCAACACCAAAATATTGTGGTAACTACACTACACCAAAGTGGTGTAGTGAAACGACATACACAACTTTTGGATCTAGTTGTTTTACTACGCCAAGAATGTTCTTATACACAACTTGGCGTTTAGTAGCCGCCACTAGTTTTAATAATATTAACACTATCATTTATAATTACAGTAAGATATGATACACACACTGTAAAAAGTTTTACTGTGTCTCAACACTAAAATATTGTGGTAACTACATTATACCAAGGTGGTGTAGTGAAACGACATATACAACTTTTGGATCTAGGTGTTTGACTACGTCAAGAATGTTCTTATACACAACTTGGCGTTTAGTAGCCGCCACTAGTTTAATTAATATTAACACTATCATTTATAATTACAGTAAGATACGATACACACACTGCAAAATGTTTTACTGTGTCTCAACACTAAAATATTGTGGTAACTACATTACACCAAAGTGGTGTAGTGAAACGACATATACAACTTTTGGATTTAGGTGTTTTACTACGCCAGGAATGTTCTTATACACAACTTGGCGTTTAGTAGCCGCCACTAGTTTAATTAATATTAACACTATCATTTATAATTACAGTAAGATATGATACACACGCTGTAAAAAGTTTTACTATGTCTCAACACTGAAATATTGTGGTAACTACATTATACCAAAGTGGTGTAGTGAAACGACATATACAACTTTTGGATCTAGGTGTTTTACTACGCCAAGAATGTTCTTATACACAACTTGGCGTTTAGTAGCCGCCACTAGTTTTAATAATATTAACACTATCATTTATAATTACAGTAAGATATGATACACACACTGTAAAAAGTTTTACTGTGTCTCAACACTAAAATATTGTGGTAACTACATTACACCAAAGTGGTGTAGTGAAACGACATATACAACTTTTGGATCTAGGTGTTTTACTACGCCAAGAATGTTCTTATACACAACTTGGCGTTTAGTAGCCGCCACTAGTTTAATTAATATTAACACTATCATTTATAATTACAATAAGATATGATACACACACTGTAAAAAGTTTTACTGTGTCTCAACACTAAAATATTGTGGTAACTACATTACAAAGTGGTGTAGTGAAACGACATATACAACTTTTGGATCTAGGTGTTTTACTACGAAGAATTCTTATACACAACTTGGCATTTAGTAGCCGCCACTAGTTTAATTAATATTTACAATATCATTTATAAATACAGTAAGATATGATACACACACTGTAAAAAGTTTTACTGTGTCTCAACACCAAAAGATTATGGTAACTACATTGCACCTAAGTCGTGTAGTGAAGCACATACCAAGTGTTCTAATAAATAAAGTGTAGTGAAGCACCAAGAATGCTCTCTTGTACTATTTGGGGTAAAGTAGCCGATACCATTTTCGTTATTCAATAACATTAAAATTTAGAATTGTAGTGAAATATGAAACACATGAGAATCAGTAAATTTATTTTACGATGAAGTAGAAATCATTAATTTAAGATGCACGTATTCAATATTTCTTAAAATAATATGAGTTAGTTAATCAAACACACATAGCATAAAGAGAGTCTTAATACGAATTCGAGTTCGGCTTAACAGAACCGAAGTTAACTGAAGTTAAATATTCGAATATAATTATCTTTGTTATTCAGCTAAAAACATTCATGCCTTTAATTAATAGTTTACATGAGTAGTTTGTCATATCAAACCGACAAAAAGATGGAAATTACTTGGTAAATAATCGGGCTCTGCCAAGGAGGGCCCAACCTAAAAAAACTCAACTGAATTTTTTTTTTTTTTTCAAATCTGATTCATTTGAAAAAAAATCCATTCTTATATCCACTAAAATGGGTTTTTTAAAATTTTCCTTTTTGCAATAAATATTCTTTGAATTATTAAATAAAATTGAAATTTGAAATTATAGACTTATTGTTTTAAAAGTTTTACTTACTAGTAACTTTTTATACCATAAGTAATAACTTTTTTATACAAAATTTTATGAAGTAAAACATATTTCAGTACACTGATTTTTTCAAACAAAATTTAGCATAAATGAACGAAATACTTGAAAAAAAAATAATAAATACATGATTAAGAAAAACATTTTGATAAATTAAAATCCTTTATTTAGAACAAATTACGCGTCATATGCATTATACTTATTGCATAATTTATTTGGATTGCAAACCCCTTAGATTTTTTTTAATGATGATTATTAAATATATATTAAATAAACTATTAAATAAATATAAATAAACTGATGATTATTAAATATGTCGAAGATTTCAAAACGAATATTACGCATGATATTTTTAGATAAAGAATACGAAAAAAAAATTTCAGCTAAAGATTTTCTTAGAAAATTTGAGTAACATTTCCTCATTTCTCCAAGATAAGCTAAAATGATTTCAGTTATTTTATTTATTCATTATTATTTGTGGCCCTTCCCGGAAACTTTACGTTATTAAATTACGCATCATGTTCATCCTTTCAGAATAGAGATTACGTCAAGAGACTTTCAACTAATTTTCTCCGGTACAAATGCTTTCGAGGGGCCGTAAGACAGTTATATCCATAGTATCTATATTAAGACTTTCTCAGAATTGGTGCAGTTTTAATAAGTAACAATATTAATATAATACTTTTAATCTATATTAGTATATTTAGTGCCTATTACATAATCATTCCATAATTGAGTGTTGTACAAAATAAATTTATCGATGACAGCAAAATAAAGACGAAATTTTCAAATCAAATAGAATTCTTAGAAGTCTTTAATAAGGAATTTAGAGCATGGCCAATTCTCACTTTTAATGTTTAAAATAAGTAGTGGTGGAAAAAATTTCTTCCAATTCTAGTTCATTAAATTATTAATTCACTATCTTTGTTAACTCGGGAAAAAATATTTTCTGAAATTACGGAAAATCAGTAGTTGAATTCTTTATTAAAACTCCTACATTACCGTAATTCCAGAAGTGGGTACGAAAAATTAATTGTCATCTCAGTCAATGAAAGTACAGTGATTTTTAACAGTTCCCCTAAACATATAAGTACATCTTCTGCTTCACAATTAACTTTGCTCTCTGTTATGTAGATTATTATTATTATTTTCATTTCAATATTTACCTTTCGCCTAAATCAATTAAGCATCATTTGCGTCAATAATAATATGACGATTTTTTACGCTTCTTTCAAGTGAATTAGTAACACTTTTACATTAGTTTTGTCATTCAGTACATTACTAATTTTATTTTCATTTTAATTACCGTTGATTTTTAACAATCTTATAAAATTTTTATAAAAGCGCGTTTCAGAAGAATTACTATAAACAAAATATACATGTGATTTCAGATAACTTTAGAAATAATTTTGAAATATTTGAAATAATACGCGGACGTCATAAGTGTAAATGCGACTGACGTAGTACGCACATGCCATCGCGTTAACGTTGATTATTGAATTTATCTGACCACGCGAATAAAAAATAATTAAATATTTAGGATCCGTGCCATGAACACTTTTTTGTTGTTGATAAAATAGAGCTATAAGACAGTAAGCATCACTGATGTTATTTTTGAAATATTTGAAAAATAGAATCGTATATAGCTTAAATTAAAACAATGGCTAATGCCTAACCAAAGAACGAATTATGAACGAATTTCAGGATCGAGGGCTAAAATTGCTCCTTGCAGCCGCTTTCCGAATTTTAGAATAATCGAACAAACGTTTCTGGAGTTATAAGAGAGAGAAAACACGCGAATTCTTTATTTTATTATTATAGATAAAATGTTATTATTGAAAGAGGAATAAATTCATTTGGAATTTGAAAAAATCTTTTTTTATTTTTTATTTTGAAAATAATTAATTCATTTTAACCTACGCCAATTTTTTTTAAATTTATTCAAACACTAACACTTAAATTTTTATGTATGAAAAAATGGATTTATTCTATTTTCAAAAATAATGGCTCAGTTGCAGATTCAGTTGTGTAGACAATATTCTAAGTTTCTAAATCAGGCGCAATAACGTACTTCCTTTCAATAAAAAAAAATATTTTTTTGACGGTTTTGAATTCTTGACCCTTAAAATATGAAGGGTAGTTGAAATCAGGAAAATAGGGTTCCCATAGTTTATTCAGGAAAGCGGTCCTAAGTTTGGCTCCTTAAAGTTAATTTCACTTTTTGCGTATTTCGCCTTATCTCCGGATCTAATGAAGCGGATTAAAAAAGAAAATTGTACATAATTATAAAGCTTGTTCGTTCAAAGATAATGACATAATTTTTCATAATTATTTATTACTGAATTTACTAATAGTTGAAGATTTTTTCGTACTAGTGCAAATTTTTGCACTAATTTAAATAACGTAGTTTTAGTGACGAATTCCTAAATTAATGGGAAATCGGTGGAATAGTTCTTGGGAATAACAAAAAATGAGAAGAAGAAACTATAAAATAGTCAAACTTCCAGACACAAATCTCAAATTTTTCAAAAAGAATCAAAAATCTCCAATTCTGCAACAACAAAAAATTTTAAAAATATAATAATTTCTTTAGTAATAGTATACGCTTTTGTGTCAAGCCGTAACGTAAAATAGTCTTCGAAAATAAATTAAAATATTTAAGGTTGAACTCCCAAACCATAAAGATTGAGTGATGTTCAATCATTCGAACAAAATTTATTTAAGGTGTCCGCTTTTTATTTTGTGCACTGTCCACTTTCAGAAATTTTATAGCGTGTCAAACCATAATATTGTTTAAAGTTGTTACAACCATGATAGTATGCTAAGTTTAACCATATTAACACCCTTCTTAAACTTGATTAACCGATACCGTGGTTTATCTTGAGCGTAAATGTGGTTCATTTTAACACTCTATTGATGTTAAGTCAAATGTGGATCATATTATGGTTCCAAATACCGATATTATGTCTAAGGGTAGAACCGATTTTTCGTGGAGAATATAAAACTGACTGGTACAGTGCCCGATTTACTAAAACCTCGTTTCTAGGAACTGTCTAAATTTTACAATTTTTTTTCCCTCTAAGAACCATCTACTAGAGTAAAGAATTACAAAAATTGAAATTACTTTTGCACCAAATTATCACAAAAGGAATGTTTGTGTACACGTGGCAGCCGCCAGTTGAATTAAAATAAGGTTTTCAGCTTTTTAAGAATTTTAAGTCATTCAAATTATTTTCAGTTCAAGAAAATATTCTGAAAAAATGTATTCTTTATCTCCACTTAATAACGGTATTTCATTTTTACGAAACCCTTGAAAATCGTCGGAAGTGTTGTTGTTCGAGAACTGATTAGTTTGTGATAACACTCATTGGATCACGATTTGTTTCATAATGCTGTAACATTCTTGTTATGGTTCGTTCAGACAGAAGAGACGGGTTAATTGTTTAACTTATTACAGTAGAAAGAGAAACAAAAATTCGACTGCAATCACGATGTAATGCGCGGTAGCAGGGGCAAGTAGCCTGCCGGGGGGAGAGGAACTATTGGGCCACCCCCGGCCTGCCGCTATTAAGAAGGAATGCTCAACAAGTTGGCAGCAGCGAGCAATGGACTCAACTCTCTTTCTATCCTCCAGGCCTCAACCTGTCTTCCTTTTTATTTCAGGAAGGCCGCCATCACTACTTTTTTTACTCTCAAACAGCGTTCTATTCGGGTTCTCGGAAGAAAGGAAAAAAAAGAGTTGAAATATTTCTTAAAATAAATTTTGTCTTTTCTCAGCTATTATAAAAAAAAAAAGTTCTTAAAACATCTCATGCCTATGATTCTATCAAATTGACTTTAGAATTTCATGGTACTTACATTCATATATATGTATTTTTTTAAATATTTACTATTTATCAATCAGTCCTGTCCGTTTACATAAACTACCCTACAATAATGGAAGAGGCCCTTTCAGTTTTTGGTAGTTTTTTGAATTTCTCAAGAAATGCTTAGAGGACTATTTTGTAATTTTATAAATATTTAGTTTTTGATTAAGTTTTGGGATTTGAGGGACCGACAAATAAATTAAGAAATAAAACAAGTATTCTTAAACACAGTATATTAGAATATCAAGCAATAAGCTTGCAAATTTTATTGATTACTTTGGTTGTTATTTGCAAATAACTGCCAAAACTTTCGTAAACATAGCTTAAATATTTATAAAAATATTGATCATTTTTATGAAACACAATATTTTTTACTTAGTTTTTTTTCGTCTTTAGTTTTTATATTTTATTTATTTATTTATTTTTTTAATTTTTTTTTCTGCTGGAACTTAAAAAATGTTCAGTAAAATTAAATACAAAATTATTTTTTCAAATTTTTAAAGAAATTTTTTTAAAAAATGGGCAAAATATGAGTATTTATAGTACTAGTTCTTTTATACTGCGCATGCGCGGAAAAAAGTTTAATTATTTTTCCTTAATTTTGTAGTGAATCGTTTTTGGCAGATAAGAGGAAAAAAAATTGATATAAATATTTAAAAAAACAAGCAATTTTCTAAGTAGTTTTTATACTTTTTAAATGATGGCTCAAAACTATATGGGGCTTTCCACATATTTAGTTTTGTTCCCATTGTCCTTATATTATAAGGTAGTGCAATCTGCATCACTGCATAATAAAATTTCTGGAAAACCCTTAATCATTTTGAGCTTTCTTTAAAAAGTACTTAAAAAATTGCTTGACACTTTTTACGTCTTAAAGAACAGAATTCTTTGAAATTTTTTGTCAAAGACACGTGAGGAAATAAAAGTTTTCAGTCTTAAAAAAAGTGACGTGTTATCAATGCTACTGATTTCGTGTGTTAGAGAAGTAAAATCGGCAGTGAATGTGCTAAATTTTTGTTTTACACCTGGACACCTTCACAAGAACAAAGCCAAAGATAGTGTTGGTTACTCGACACTTTTATCGCTGCAATGGTGTACAATTTTGAACCAATCCAGTAGACAAGGAAACTCCTGGATTAGTACCCCCAGAGGTATTGATTTGTTATGGGAACATGGAGGACTTTGCGACTCGACAGATTTAAGAAAAACCACGAGTTATCACAAAAACGAGTAATCTCGTTCCAAACACTCAGTAAATATTCCTGACAACGAGTTATTTCGTCCGTCGCGATGTAAGTGTTAACAGAATGAAACTTAAAATATTAGATTAAACCATACATTTCACTAACCAAAATCTGCAGTTCAAATTGGGTTGCTTCACAGAAGAAAAAAAAATCTGTGTTTTATTTTATATAACTTTTTATCTTCAATAAAAACATTGCATGGACACCTTACTGAATGAAGCCAACGATAGCGAAGCTCAAACTGGATATTTTACAGAGCGGAACATGCAGTATAAATTTAATATCTTACTCAGCAAAACCAAGGACACTACATGGTAGGGGTTCCGAAAAGGATACTCCCCCTCACCTCTCTTTTGTTGCAGTTTGTTTTAAATTCCATTGTTTTCATTTTTTTTGTGTGTTACAAGAAATAAAAACATGTAACTAATTTTTTATAACTGTCTCTACAGTGTGTAACAACTTTCAAGAAAGGATTTTAATGAGCGTATACTTTTGGTAAAAGCCCACTGTACTTTTGTGCTTTTAACACACAAAATGGCCTTGTGGTAAAGCCTAATCACTTGGTAAAAAAACTTAAAACAATAATAATAATGAAACCTGTATGGTATGATCCATGACTCAAAGTGATTGTGTTTTTATTGTCTACGTATTGAGTAGCTGAAAATAAATTTTCCAAAATTTAGCCACTATAAGTTCGAAAAATAAGAGAAGACATGACGCAAATATCTCATCCTCGTTTGGGAAGAAGTTTTCTGAAATTATTGAATGAGTTTCTGCAATAGTTACATTGCCAAATACTAAAATTAATTTAAGAAGAAGAAAAAAATGAAAATCCATTGCGGTAGCGAGCCCTTAAGCGAATTCTATAGAACTGTGTAGTAATATTTGGCGGTTGGCGAGCGTTAATGAGAGGAGGAAGGCAACTGTTCGACTGTTCACTTAGTATTATACAATAATTTGAGTAAGTAAGTTAATATCCATATATATATATATATGGGAAACCCGGGCAAGATGAACGGCTTAAGGAAACTTGGTTCAAAAAATAATAAACTAGAGCAATTTTATATCTTTTATATTGTAAACATATAGTGGGAACATTGCTCTTACATATCTCACTTAGAAAATAAATAAATAATACAGTTCAATAATAATAACTTAGCATAAACAAAAATAGAACAGTGTCCCATCTTCCCCGGGCAAGATGGGACACATAATTATATTTCAAAAATCACAAAAATTATTGTCAGAATAAAAGAATAATCGACAAAAAAACGTTCCTAAACATCACAGTTACTGCATAAGAAACGGCCAAAACCGGAATAAGCACTGCAAGCTTCATGAGCGCATTCTAATCAATCTGTCAATTAATTAATTATAAATTATTTATATAAATTTTTTTTAAATAATTTGTTAAGTAATATTTGCTAGTTCATATATTTTTTTTTAAAATATTACCTTATTTTTTATGTTTTTCACCAAATTCGGAGAGTTTAATTTTTATGTTACACTTTTATTCTACTTTGGCTGTCCCATCTTGCCCGGATAGTACATTTTTTAAAAAAATTATCTACAAATTTGTTTAAACAAATAAATTTTAATTTTCACTAATCATCATGTTTGCACAATAATAACACTACAGTGCCGCAAATTTGAAAAATTTATTGCAATGTATTAAACAAATAATAACAGCATACAAACATAGAAAAATATTTTAACACGTTATAAGAAAAACAAAACAATGCTTGCACTTCGATAACATTTTGTGAACTGACGAAAACACTTGTGCGTGCGTATTGAGAACAACAATATTTTCTTACCGAAAACGCACTTCAGATGTCGCTACCGTGATACGCATAGAAGAAAAAGCGATGTCCCGTTTTGCCCGGGCTTCCCATATATATATATATATATATATATATATATATATATATATATATATATATATATATATATATATATATATATATATATATATATATATATATATATATATATATATATATATATATATATATATATATATATATATATGTAATACAAAAATTAAATACTTTTGTATTAATAAAAGCATTAAAACTTCATTCCTTTTCATTAAATATCTTTAGTAAAGGATAAGGGTAGAAATTCTATTTTGGGACTTCAAGGCTAAAAACATGCCAATGAATAATAATTAGATTAATACTTCAAAAGAGAAGTTATTTTAAGATCTTTCACTTCCATATAAGGAAAGATCAAACGATTTGCTTTGAGTAATAAATAAATTTGATGAGGCGTAAGAATACAGAAAAAAGCATATGGCTGGACTTTTTACTCTTTTTAATCATCCTATAAAATGCAGAGCGCAAGATTTTGCGTGGCTTTTTGTTGTTTATCTTGCTAAAATAAAATCCGTCAGCTTAGACGGGATATCTGTTCCCCCTCTCCCGCTTTGGAGAGGGGTTAAACTGCTATTTCGCCATCGCAACTTAATAAAAGGTTCCCCCTCTCCCGCTTTGGAGAGGGGTTAAACTGCTATTTCGCCATCGCAACTTAATAAAAGAAGATTATGCGCAATCTGGACTCTTCAATCATGCTTCTCTCACTACTACTATACTAAAAAACATCGGTGTGGATACACCGCATATTATATATATATATATATATATATATATATATATATATATATATATATATATATATATATATATATATATATATATATATATATATATATATATATATATATATATATATATATATATATATATATATATATATATAGATAGATAGATAGATAATATATTTGTAAGACTGCCAATAATATTTGTAAGAAAAAAAAAGAGAAAAAACTTACCTGTCCTAAGCTGTCTCGGACTCTCAAGAGGAGTACTGGGTCGCGGACAACGGTTCATGAACGGTTATATTCAGAAATGAAAGCAACTCCTTTTTAAATAGATTCAATGTAAATTATAACCAGGTGTGTGTTTATTCACACTATTCGATTTCCGGACAGTAACATTTCGAAAGCAATGATTATCTTAGAGTACGCAGTTATGTTTCATAAAATATGAGCAGATGATTTCCTGCTGTTACCAAAATGCGGACGTACGTGCGAGTTTCTAAATATTCTCAGAGCATGTCTAATTTATGCATATATTAACTTACTTACTCAAAATATTGTATAATACTAAGTGAACAGTCGAACAGTTGCCTTCCTCCTCTCATAAACGCTCGCCAACCGACACAAATATTACTACACAATCCTATATATATATATATATATATATATATATATATATATATATATATATATATATATATATATATATATATATATATATATATATATATATATATATATATATATATATATATATATATATATATATATATATATATATATATATAAGCTGCAAGTAAATAGAACTCATAAAATAAGTTCAAAATGAAGATAAAACAAAGGAAATTTACAGACTAATGAAGAAGGGGGAAAAAGAAAATTAATAATAAAAATATAAAAATAACAAGAACTGGCAGAAAAAAAAGAAAAAAAATTCGAAAAGGAGGAAAAAGGATAATTCTTTCAAAAAATCCGGAAAATAAAGGATATAATCTTTTCATCAGCCCACACGATTATATCCGCAAAAAAGAGTGCTTTCTAATATTGTATCAATATAGCCAAAGCAAAATATATCAATACAATAGTGTGAGGAGAGCTAACACATTTTCACAAAAATTACAACAAATAAAATAGAACACAATAAGTAAAAATAACACGTAAAAACAGAAAATAAAATCGAAAGAAAAAACAGAATAAAACGTAAAAATAATCTATAAAGTGAGTAGCGAAATCAAATGAACTTACATGAGCGGGAAATTTTTCCAGGATGATTTAAAATATTTTCGTTACAAGATTGCCAGATTGCAAAATATGAAAACAAAAGCGCAAATTGAGATAAAAGCGTAACTAGAGGAGTTTTGTTTTAAAGTGCGTTCTTACTGTATTACTGAAGTGCGTTTGATTTGTTAGTTTGCTAAGGATGGGCCCGAAAATGGATGTGCGCAAGGTAATATTATATTGGATAATTTAAAGAAGTTGACTATAAATAATTTTAGAAAATAAATATTTATTTAAGAAAAAAATATTAAGCAGAAAAGAGAAACATGAATTGCCTGTTTTGCACATAATTTTAGCTACGGATTTGCCCAAAATGGATTTGTACATGGAAAAATTATACAAATTAACAAAGAAATTATTAACAAAGAAATTTTTAGTAAATAATTTTGGCTACGGATTTACCCGAAATGGATTTGTACATGAGAAAACTATATAAATTAACAAAGAAAATTTTTAGTAAAAATATCTACAATAATATACAATTAATTCAATGATTTTATATAGAATTTTATTACTTTAGTTGGGTATCCATTTTATTATGTTTAATGAATTCTAAAATCCGTTGATTATTAGTAATAATCCAAGAGAAACCTTCTTTAGAAATATTATTAATAATTTTATTTAAGTAGTTGGAGAAAATAGTGCCAGGTTTAGTTAGATAAGTTTTGGATCCACATGTGATAGTTCTAAATTTTACAGGAGTTTCATGAAATTTAGGACTGATAATTAAGTAAGGAAGTTGTATATTGCTAATTTTAATTTTTTATGTCTTATATAAAGCTAAAATTCTTTTGATGACAATATTATTTAAATTACTAAGTTTAAAATTTCTACTATTTTTTAATTCCGTATTTAAAAGTTCAATGTAGAATTTTTTACAGAAGATTGCATAGTTATTGTTAGCTTTAAAGGCACTCTTTTTTGCGGATATAATCGTGTGGGCTGATGAAAAGATTGTATCCTTTATTTTCCGGATTTTTTAAAAGAATTCTATCCTTTTTTTCGGATTTTTCTAATTTTTTTATTTATTTTTTCCAGTTTTTGTTATGTTTATTTTTTATATTAATTTTCTTTTTCCCCTTTTTTTCATTAGTCTGTAATTTCCCTTTGTTTTATCTTCATTTTGAACTTTTATATATATATATATATATATATTATATGAATAAAACACCATAGTTTAAATGCTTAAGTGCCTTACACTTGAAGCAATTCAATGATTTTAAACTATATATGTATATAATCTAGCCGTGAAGAATTATCTGGGTCTCAGAACAGACAAATAATTTCCCCAATTTGGTGACATTTTTCCACCTAGAGGAAAATTATCAAAATCACTATTTTATTCTCAGTATTTGCACATTTTTAAGAGACCAGATAATGCAGCTTTGAAGTAAGTTTCTAAATATTAAAAAATTAGACCTCAAACGCTTTGAATTTTTACAAAACTGTGACTTTTCTCTATATTGACGTTTTGCGCCATTTTCAAAATAAGCTAAGACTGTGCTGGTTTCAGATAGGCTAAACTTGACATAACAGTCATGAGTAACAGTTGCAAATACACACCAGTTAAAAAAAATAGCATATTATTTGCAGAATAAAGCATTCGTATTACGACGAAGCTTATAATCCATAATTAAGTTGTTAAATTATATATAATATTCAATTTTGCATAAAGGCTTTTTTTAAAGCTACTATTGTCTATCAATTATTAAAATAGACAATGTAGAAAAATGATTCACAAGCTTCTAAAAACACGAAAAATTAATAACAATAATGAAAGTTAATTATTTCAGGAGTAACACCTAAAAGAAATGCATAACAAAAGTTATCATCCAAATGCGAAAATATGGATAAAACAAAAAGAATAACTAGAATTCTGTTATGAGGAATTATTTTATATTCTTTTTCATATTTTTATTAACTAAAATGGTGAGTACCACCAAGCAACTTAATTTTGGGGGTTTTGGCCGTGTTTTTTAGAGTTCCGACCACTAGCGTCATTTGATCAAAGAAACAAAAGCATTTTTTTTTTACTACATTGACTCAAACTCAATTATTTAATATAATAAGGTACAGTGTGCCAAAAAATAAAATAACCACACAACCATTCAGAATAACTTTTGATCTAGTGATCGGTTCTCCACGTTCTGAGACTCAATCTTAATAATTCGAGAAGGTGGTCTCAAATATGCTAATTAGTGCAGACGATATTTTAAGTTACGAAATCCGACACAAAAGCGTACTTTCTCTGAATAAACATACTTTTTTTTAGACAGATTCAAATTTCTAATCCCTAAAATATAGGGAGTAGCCGCAATACAATAAATATGGTCCCAATAGTTTGATCAGGAAAGAAGGACCCCATATTGTTAATTTTACTTTTTTCGTATTTCGCTATAGCATAAGCGAATTGATTTTTTTGACTACAATTATAAAATTCGCTCATCTAAAAATAATTCAATGCAAAAGATAACTTTTATTACATAGTTATTATTTTATTGAACGACAGTGGAATAAATTTTGAATTGTGAGGTATACTATTTTTTACATAAGGAATGTAATTTTACATTGCAAAATGCAAAATTTGAATGAAATTGGTCAAATATTTACTGAGAGATCAAATTTTTAAAAAAATCGTAAACTACTGAATGACTCTTATGTATACATATTGCGTTACCTGACTTTTCCAGTATCTTTTTAATCGCATTTCAGTGTTACATTACTTCATTTAACTAACAAATTAAAAATATATATTTTTTCATCGAGGGTAAACAAAAAATACAACGTTATTTGGAGTCTTTTTTGAAGCCAACGTGATATGTAACAAAAAATAGTGTAAATTTTCTTTTCAAACTTTACTAAAATATTGGCTGTCAGTTACACTATTTGAGGTGCAAGTGAAAATATTGAAAAATAATAATAAAGAGTCTGTACATTTTACACTTCCTCTCCCCTCTATGGACTTGGATAGGGATGCTCCCCTTAAGGGGAAGGGAGGAAGAAACAATGTGAATTATTGTAGTAAGACGAAAAACTCGTGAGCAAGTGAACGGATCGTTAACATCTGTTTCAAAACATCTGCCGTCCTTCCTCCCCCCCCTTCTATTAAAACATCTGCTTTTATTGCTGCTGAATAACTTCACACCACAAACTCTCATTGAAATTGCGGGCGAATGAAAACAATGCTTCAATTTAACCATTTTGATAGTCATAGCCATGAGCACGCCCAGACATTCTTATAAGAGTGGGCCATTATAATAATAAACATCTTCACACTTTCAATAAGAAAAAAAAGCTCATGTTTGTTCATAAGAAAACACTAAATTTTATTTCATTGTGCCCAATGTTATTATTCCTATTGAGTGATTAGCCCCTTAATTCACTATATGAGAAATAAAATGTATTGCATGAACAAAAGAAAAAAGTTAATAAATAAATATTTAAGGCAAATAAAATAAAAAATAAATAAATTATAATTAATAAAAGAATGGAAGAAATAACAAGTAGATTCTAAATTTCCATATGAAGAACTTTTCGAAAACTTTTAATTACTATGATTTTATTATACATTCTGAGCATGTTAACTAATTTATTTTTGAAATTTATTGTAGAATTTTTTTTTTCATTTGTCTACAAAAAATATTCTTAGATTATAAAAGAAAAACTAAAATATTTTACCTTAAGTTAATAAATTTTTCTGATTTTACAATGCTAAGTTATTACATAGAAATTTCATGACACACTTAATGACGACAAGTGAAAAGATTAAATATATGAACATGAAGGCTTAAAAGTAATTTTTTCAAAATTATAACATATTTTGATTGAGAAACGCAAACAACCATAGCAATGATTTAACTTGAACTTCTTTTTATTCAATTTCTAATTCCTAACAACTACTTTTATAAGTTCACAAATGTAACTTTTATTAACTTTTGTTTTACCCCCAAATAAAGTTGTGTTAGCATATTGTTAAAAATGGCTAGAAAAAAAGAGAAATTATAAACAAGTAATAAAAAAATAAAATAAAAATATGTTTTATACCTAGACATTAATGTAGCTATAATACAAACATTTTTTTATATATATAATCTAATATCAAAAGCTAATCATGTATCTAACTCTGTTGATACTTATTCTTTTTTTAAAATTATATTAATATAGCTATAATTATGTTATATGACATATTTTCCAATCAACTAAACGAGTTTGAGTTCACAGTGAGTTGTACCCTTATAACTACACCAAATGCTTTTACTCGTGTTTTTTAACATGATAAAAATTAGAATTGTCATCGATTTTGTAATTATTCCACCAGGAATTTCAATAGAACAATTTAAATTTAGGATTTTTGAAATTGAAAATATTTCCCTTACCTTAACTAAAATATCGTTAGTTAGTTATTTTAAGAGTAAGCTCTTATAAGAATTGTTACTCCTTCATGTCTTAAATACTAAATTTAAAACGAAACAAATTGAACTATCTCGTTTCGAAATTTACTTAAGTCAACTTAAAGTCAAGTACATTACAGGAAATGTGATGGGCCTTACCGAAGTCTTTATTAATAATCAACGATCTCTTACCTTGTTGAAAAAATAGCCATATAGACCGATAGTTACTTCAGAGCTGCTTTTTCCAGCAGCTGCTTAATCAATGCTTACGAGATATGTGTATACATAGACTAATATTCATGATCGAGTATTTTTTTTAAACAAACGATTATTAGTTCAGTCACTCTTTCTCCTTTTGTAAGAGATTTTTTCTTTGTTAAACACAGAAAAATAATAATAAATGAATAAACTAACAAACTAAGCAAAAAGAGCAACAAAGGGTTTGAATGGAGAAAAAAAAATGAGATAAATCAAATAAAATATTTTTTTTCAATATTTCTCTCCAATTCACCAAAATGTATGCTAAATTTTTAAAAAAATTCTACGAATTTTTAATTTTCCTAAAAAATTCATTTGAATGGGCCTGCCCGCCTTTAGTCATAACTAGGTATTTATTACTTAAATTTAATACTGACTACACTAAAAAAAATAATTTTGCCGTACAAAGTCTTTGCCTGCGTAATTCTAGGTACGCCATAAAATAAAAGTTTTGAAATGATTGATTTTCAAGCGATCAAGCTGTCACACCTACCTGCGTTTAGTATCAATCAAGCTTCTACGGCGATTATTTCAGTGTTTTAAAAAAGGGCAAACTCATTCCACCTTTCAAAATACAACATAAAAACTAATATTACTTCATCTTTTTTAAATTGTTAGATATTTCAGAAAACCGAAACTGGTAAGAAAGGAATCCAAGACATCATACTCTTTCTGTCCAAATATATAGAAAGTAATTGAAAAGTTGGTGGTTTATTTGGATTTATTACTGTTATACGAAAATCATCGAATTTTTCTCTACTTTCTTTAAAACTTTTATGAAAAATTCTCGCAACACATTTTAAGGTAAACTATATATAAAATATTCGTGGGTGAATCTAAATCAGAATGTCATTTTCATCGATTTTTGCTCGAAGAACATCGCTTTTTAGTATCTAGCAATGTTCCGTAAGCACATTTGGATTCTATTTACTCAATATTTTTTCCCCTCATATTTCTCCAAGTTTAAATTTGCAGGTTTGGTGATTACAAATGAAAATATTTCATTTCTTCTTTTCACTTTTAAAGTAGGTCGAACTAGTTTTTAAGCAGCATACCCCAATTTATCCCCTCCCCCCATGTAGGCAACTTTTATCTCGGAGGGAAAATCAGCATTAAGAGTTCTGACTTTCTTTACCCCTGGAAAAAATGAGGACTAGAAAATGCTGAATTCTTTACTAACTGTCGATATGAAATTTAATAAACTCTATACATAAAACCGAATTGTCGTCCCCAAGCCCCTATCGAAAAGTACTACTCTCTTCCAGAGTATGTAAAAATTAATTTTCTTTTTAATAATTGATTTATTATCTATTTAATTTTTCAAAGATTTATAAACGAATTATGTGCTGTCGTCATCACATTCTAACAATTATATCGTCCTATGCTAAAAAATAACTTTTCAAAAAATATGGATGTAGTGAACTGCAGCTTATAGTGGACTTATTGCTTGGTCCGTAAATAGTTCACTATAACGAAAATCGGCTGTAATTTAAAAGTGACACCAACGCTGCATTGTCTCGTCTAAAAAAATTTCGACAAGTTGACCATTATTCGTAAATTTGAATGATTTTTCTCTGGGGAAAAAATTTTCGACCAACAAGCAGTTTTTAAAAAAAATATTTAACTTGCTTGTTCTGAAGCACAGATGCTTCGCTTTGGCGGTATATAAAGTTTAAAATAGCTTTGCTTTCCTAATTTAAAACACTAAGACTGTAGCGTTTTTTACACTCGTTGGCGGAAGACATCTTCGTTGGCTCCTCAGTAAATTAGTACAATTCCATTCTGCAAAAATGCTCTGAGATTCAATTTCTACGAGATTCACGTGAATCTTTTTTTACCTTCTTTCGTTTGTTTTCCTTGAGCACGAAGGAATGTCCAAAATGTCCTCCAATAATGGTTTCAGATAGATTTAGATATTGGTGGTAATTTTTAGTTTAAAAAAAAAGCGCGTGAAAGTTTTTCTTTTCAATTTTTATCTTGTCTTAATGGAGGCAGAGAGTGCTCCAGAGCTATCACATTCACAATCCATTCGGGAATGGACTCTTACCGCCAATCATTAACAAGCCATCATTAATTCTGTCTACCGTAGATGTTGAACGTCACGTATGCGGCAAGAGTGTAACGACATTCCTCTTTTTATGTCTAACCATACGCGCTTCTGTTGCAAAAAGGCTATTGAAACTAATTACTGGTTCCCTCTGAAACCAAACTTTGTCTGATCATCAGAAACACATTTAGCCAAACGAATTTCGTGACTCCGTGACATTCCCACCACTCGCTGCTCTCTCTCCGCTATAAATATTTTTCTGCTTTTTTAGTGGGCGGTACCCACATTTCTGCACTTGCTACCACCGAAAATAAGTATTATCATTATCAATTTAGATCTACACAATGTGTACCTGCGAACAATATCACTGGACACTTGAAATCCCCAATTGTTCTTTCTTTTTAAACCAGCATCCGGTTCGAACACGCTATACTGGTAGCTCAAGTTTAAAACAAAAATGTTCCTTTAATTATTTTAAATTAGACTTTAAAGTGCTCGCACGTCATTCGAACAGTTTTCCTATCTAGTTTAACTCACGTGTTATTAAAATGGCATCGTTGTCATTATTGAATTCTTAAAAAAAATCAAAGCTATGATGGTGCATTCTTTAATATTCCTCTTGACTTTTTCCTCTGATGAATAAGACAGAAATGGATATCCATGAAATGTCAAGTATGTTTTCAAATTGCAAATACCTGAATACTTACTTACTAAGGCTCTTCACGCCGTTTGGCGCAGAAGCCTACTTCCCCTAGATTACCTGTCTTCACTTTGCAATCTGGCTTCCTCTAATCATTTATGTTTTGCTCTCCTAAAATCCGCTTTCATTTGTCTCTTCCAAGTAATTTTTTGTCCTCCTCTTTTTCTCCTGCCTTCAGGGACCCAGGTAAAAAGACCAAAGTGTGTTAATTTTTCGCTGGACATTTTTAGAACATCTTCTGTATAATTCACTTTCTCTTGTTGATTTCTTTTTCAATTGTAGTCCATAGTGTATTGTTCCTTCCAATAGTGTTTCATTTCTTATTTTAACAGGCCAAAAAAAGACTTTTCTAAGTCGATTACTTTAAAAAACTCCGTTTCCCCCCCCCGTTCTCTTTGTTAAGCAAAAACATAAGATTTTACATTAATTTTGTAAGGTTTTATTTTCTAATTTATTTACTTATTTTAAAATCTACTATTTTTCATTGGTTATCTACGCATATTAATGCTGTAAAAATGAGCTTGATTTCTTAGTTTAGCATTATTCAGATATGTTCGTTTTATTAAAATATATTAAAAAAAAAAAAAAATCCGTTTCTCTTTTGAAATTACCTAGTATGTGTGGCATTTTAATCAAGAATTTATTATTGAATATCATCTAGATAGAATTTTAAACTAAGGAAATCCTAATTGTTTCTTTCGCCATGTGATTCACGGTTCTTTTTAATCGTTTAGCACTTCGATGTCGCTGCGTTCGCTCATCGGATCTTATTTTATTTTAGTATTTCTTTACATGAATCATGATACTTTTAAAAATAAAGCTCTAAATATGTATGCAACATATAATTCACAATTCTAAGCTTTAGTATTTCGAGACACAAAAGTTTTAAGTCCTTTATTTTTACATGGATTACTCATGAAGTGCATAGAAACCAAAGAAAAGGTTAAACAAATAAAACTTTAAAAAAAAAAAAAAAAAAAAAAGGAATAGAAGCAAAGTAGGTAAAAGCTTTCCAAAAGTAGGGTGAGCTACATTATTCAATATAAGCTGTGTCAAAGTAGATTATCCTGAAAATTTATAGAATTTTCCTTTTATGTATACATACTATTGAAATTTTGAAAATTGAAAGTTCTTGTTCTTGTTGTTCAATGCACAACATTCATTGTTACATGTTCATTGATAACGGCTTTCTCAAGATCAGATTTCCATTTTGACCTATCTGATGCCCTTGTTTATCTGTTCTTAATTTTAAATATTTTTAATATATTGTTACGTGCAATCAATATATTGTATTTTTTGTGTCTTCTAGCACCAAATTGGTTTGACCATAAAAACTTTTGATATTTCTGTTCTCCTCCATTCTGACGAGTTGCTCTGCCCACTTTAATATTTGTATTTTAAAGAATTACACAACCCCTGACTCTTTGTACCTCTGATACAGTTATGAATCGGTTGTTCTATAAGAATGCCAATAAATCTGTTTGCCTTTTAGAATAATTCGGAGCATTTTCCTTTCAAACATGACAAGTATTTCCTCTTCTTTCTGTTTCAGTGCCCATAATTATGAAGCTTAAGTTAGTATATGTCGAATTAATCATTTATAAAGCATGAATTTAGTTTCACCAATCAAACATGAATTTAGATTTGATCCAGTCTTAAATATTTCATCAAGCCATGCAAAAATCTAATTAGATTTAAAGATTTAATAAAATATAATAAGAATGATAACGAGATCCAGAAAAAATATTTATTACATCTCATCCTTTCGGGCCAAATGTTTGTAGATTTTGTTCTTTTCCAGTTACTTTAAAACGATCTGTCTCCCGTTTATT
The DNA here is from genome assembly GCF_982258835.1 of Parasteatoda tepidariorum. Classification (NCBI taxonomy): domain Eukaryota; kingdom Metazoa; phylum Arthropoda; class Arachnida; order Araneae; family Theridiidae; genus Parasteatoda; species Parasteatoda tepidariorum. The sequence goes on from NC_141756.1 coordinate 32,744,033, forward strand.
AAAACAAAAATATAGCTTATTTTGTTTCCTAACAGTTCAACGGGTGTGTGAAAGATAAACGTCTTATGTCATGCAGATATTTTCCTCGAGGCTTTCATTTTATGAAATATCTATTTTTATGATTGTTGTTTTGAGTTTGTAAGATTTATTCATGAATATTAGTTTATGTTTTTTTTTCCTCTTTAGCTGGTGCTTTTTAAGCTCATTAATAATATTCAAAAGAAATAAAAACCACAGTTTTCTCAAAATGAATATTGTCTGTGTTCTAAGTTTTTAATCTTTAAAATTGTCCCACCTCAAAGTGAGGTCACCCAGGATCGAATCCAGCCATCACTGGTTAACACGAATTCTACTCGGCTCGCACCAACCTCAGTGGTGGACGGATCATGGGTTAGAATCCCCTTGCCATTAGGCTATCACTGGAAGAGTTTCGTGGTTTTCCTCTCCATGTAATGCAAATACGAGTTAGTTCTGTCAAAAAGTTCTCCACGAAGGCTAGTTTGCCCCAATTCTTGATCCAAGAGTCCCCTTGTCTTCTTGATTAGGTTCACAATGAGAAGGCTACTGAATTGAACATTGATAGCTGTGGATTCAGAATTGGGTCTACTGTTAAACGCAGGTTATGAAATATTTCAAAAGGAACTCTAGCGCTACATCATATATGCTCATGAAAATTTGCAAATATTCACAATTTTTATCTAGGTAAAAAAATCATGTCCTACGTACAATTTTTTTAAAAATCAGATTTTTAAAAATATTTAAGCTATTTATCAGTTCTAAAGCGCGGATAATTCTTTACAAGATGGTATTTATATAATTTATTATAACACCGATATAAAATGGAACGTTTTGAACTTGGTGCAAGCCTCGTATTTGTTAATATGAACTAGCATTAGTTATAGGCTTTAGATTCGCTCTCCAAAACACGCTATTTTTTTCCATTTAGGAACGATTCATTCTATTTTTCTGACAAAAGAGGGGAAAATATGAATTACAGCAGAACTCGTGATTATTGCGTGACCCATAAGAACGTTATTTCTTGCATCCTGTTTCCTTTCTCTACCCCCTCCGATTATAGTTAAAAAATTTGATTTCAATCCCTTTGTTATTTTTTTATTCCCAACAAAGTTTCAGGATGTTCTTCGTAACTCCAGGAAAATAAAATAAAAAGAGTTCTATTCAGTGCTTTAAACTCAAAATAAAGATATAATTTTAAACTGAATATACCATCTTGCTCTAAAGGATTGTCTGGACTTTAAAATGAAAAAAATAGCTTAACATTTCGCTTATGACTGGTACAACAAGAGGACCAGAATGACAGGCTTGACCATGCTAAGCGCCTTAAGCAACTGGTCAAATATTTAAAAATGTTTTGAAACTTCCGAATTCACTGAGATTTTTTCACTTCTGTAAAAAACATTAAAATCGATAAATGACTGGATTTTTAACAAAAATTATTCAGATAATGCCGCGTTGGAGTACTTTTTCGAATATTAAAAATGTCAATTTTAACCATAAACGCCATTCATTTTCCTTCACTGCACAGTGGCTTGCTTTTTTCTTCTTATTTCGTTGAACAGCCGACTCAATTTTTGGGTTTAGGAGTACTAATGTTCAACTCTGTAGCATAATAATTTTGAATCCAATCCAGAAGACAAGGGAACTTCTGGATCAGGAAGTGGCAGAAATTTGACTACGTGGAGGACTTTTCGCTGGAACTACCCAGCATTTGCGTTACATGGTGAGGAAAACTACGAAAACTACTTACGGTTAGCCTGATGGCAAGGAAACTCTTAACCCATGATCCGTCTACCACTGAGGATATTTTACGTCTGCACTGTGGTCGGTGCGATCTTGGTGCGGAATTCGTATCAACCAGTCATCGCTGGGATTTGAACACGGTTCACCTCATTAGAAGGCAAATGCTCTATTCCCTGAACCACCACTTCTCGTTTTTTTTTTCTTTTTTTTTTTTCTTATTGACAGTTTTCGCCAATTTCATAAATTAGCATAGAAACAAAACCTAACTATCAATAACTTAAAATATAAAATCAGAATATTATTCGCTAAAATGTTTGAAACACCTTGAGTAACTTTACACTTTAAAAAAAAAAATCCTTGAATTGAATCCACAACATTCAATATATTCAACTATTGGTCCGCGAGATTCAAGAGATGGGCGACAGTTACTATAGAGCAGCGGTTCCCAATTTTTTTTTTTTCTTTGGCTACGGAACCCTAAGTAATCAAGACTTTCTACGGCATGAACCCGATTTCAACATCACACAAATAAAGACAATTGTGTACGATATAACTATTAAAAGACTACTCTACTTTATTTTGACTTTTAGACTTCCTTATATTTAATAGGAGGAATGAAATGTTCCATCGTTTTACCACTAATAATCTTAAATTAGGTTTTATGTTCAACAGTTGAATTCGCAGTCTTTGAGATGAATCTAGTCTAAGTAAAAATTTGTTTTAATATTACTATAATGTAGTTTACGGCAATACAGGCCCATGGGGCTCATACGCCAAATCATTTCGTAAAGTCAATTGTTGCGAAGCAACCCAACCACTGCACCGGAAGGCGATTCGCGGACCTCGAGCACAAGGCCCCCCAGTCACGCCCGGATATGACCACCACAGACGGTTTAATCATTCACAGCAATTTTTTATAAGTTCAGATAATGAAGCATTGGTGTTAAGTTTTTAAATATTAAAAAATTAGACCACAAACGCTTTTCATTTTCTCAAAACTGTGGCTTTTCTCTGTATTGCCTTTTTGCGCGAGTTACAGAATAAATGTAGATGATGCTAGCTAAAGTTAGACTAAATTTGACTAAACAGTCGTGAGTAACTGTTGCAAACTTAGACAGAGCAATCAGGAAAATACAATCCTATTTGGGGAAAAAAAAGAAAGAAAAAAAAACATCATTTCATGCGACTACAGAGCGTTTGAAAAAAAAAAACGCTTAAAATAAGAAGATGATAATAGCTTTTTCTGTGCTTCAAAAACGATTGTAAACGGTAAACAACTAGGAATTCGTGAATCAGTCCAGTTGGAATCAATTTTAATTTGATCAGTAGAACTGAGCTTAGGTACAATGGGTCTTTCGGACTACCCATAAATCCTGAAAATGGAGGTACTGGATTTAAGGAGCTTGATAAAGTAGACTAAATGCATGATGAAGTATAGCAATATGAGTTCAAAAAGCTTCATAATGTTAGATAAGTACATGATAGCTATAGGAATAGCAATTGTTTTACAATCGTTTGTTGTTTCAGTATAAAGAGCAACAAAACAGTCATAAAAGATTCAATACAATAGCCAACATGCAAGGCGTTAAAAATCATTAATTTATTTGTTTGTTTACATAAAGTATATAACAAGAGATAAAATTAATTGCACAAAATATATAACTAGTAATAAAATGGAACGAATTTATTTATTCAATTCAAGTCTTATCTGAATAGTAGATTGATTGAAAAAACAAAAAAAAAAAGAATATTCGATTCTTTAGTATAATTGTAAATTATTGGGAGTAGTTAAGCTTATTTACTTAATCACATAGAATGAAATGTAGGTTAAATTGGATTAGATGAAAGCTTAATTCAATAGTTAATTTTAAAATCTTCAAAAATAATTAGCTTATTTACTAGTGAATTCAATTAGAAAGACTTATTGATTGATTCAGATACGTTAGAAACAATATTTCATGTATTTAGATGAAAATATTCTAGTTTCTTCCTTCGAATAAGAGCCATTAGAACTGAAATCTATTTTTTTTTTAAATGCACATTATTATTAAAAAATTTGTTTTTATTTATTAGCCTCAGATAATATTTTAAGTTGTTAGCTGCAATAATTGTGATGACTCATGATATACCTTTCTTTAGATTGCAACACAAAAGATCGGTAGCTACGAAAATCAAAATGTATGAAAAAATGGCTAATGATAGAATTTTTTCACTTAGTTTTCTGAAATCAGCAACCAAAATCAACATCGATTATTAGTTTCTTTAACACGTTTTTAGCCTGTGCAATTTATGAGGACACCACGTTTTACGATGCATGTGTGTATCATCTGACACCAATGCTTGTACCATTTATTATATTCATTTTGTTGGTAGGTTTTTACCGTTATGGTTTAACAATCGAATCGATACTTGAACTATAGAATTCTCGTTTTTCGACTAGAATGAAAAACTGTAAAAAATAATTTTATTTTTATCAGATCTAAAACGAATAAAGTTGGTGAGCATCGCTTTGAAAAGGTCAGATGGTGCTTAGAGGACTATTTCTTTTTCATGATTTAAAATTTAAAATACAGAAAAAGTGAGTACAGATAAGCCATAAATGAACCGTTAAAATTTCAAATGTTGAAATAAAATGTTTTCAAAATATCAAAACGCAAACAAATGATATTAGGATTACTTCTCTACAGCGTGATTCTAAGTAATCCTAAAATAGTACTTTTGCATAATAATACAATACTTCGAAGAAAGAAATCAGCATTTGAAACTTCGGGTTTATTCTGGGTATAAATGAACTTATACACATATACATATTCCTCATCACTCCGAATCGGAGCACAGGGCTTCTATCACAGCTTTCCATCTCACTCTATTTGTGGCCAGTTGGCCAGATATAATTGTTTCTCTCCATGCCTTTCCTATAATGTTTTCAAACCGCTAACAATCGTCTTGCGCCAAGTATTTTTTAAATTTACTTATCCAGATAATGCAGAATTTGTCAATAAGTGCTTCTTCCACGCTGACGGCCATGCATTTTTTAAAATATTTTGTTCTTAATGATTAATATTTGGGCTTCTTTTTAGTTTCTTTTCTTTTTTCCTTTTCTTATCAGTCAGAAAGTGGCCAAAATTTCAATTCGCGATACAAGGATGCTAAATTTGCAGCTTTCTGGAAACAGTTGCATTGGCATCAAGCACAAAGCCTCCAGTTTATATTTTAGTATTCATTTGGAAAGTGGTTAAAATTTCGATAGTTAATAAATTTCTTTTTCGTAATAAATTGTTATGATCAGGAATCGGTTAGAACTTGTATTTTCAACTAGCACTGAGCCCTAATTAAAATTGAATTACTCTAGGTGGTGGAACAGTGATTAAAATTTGGTGGACAATAGATTCTGAGTGTAGCAGTCAGAAAACGATTAAAACTTTCATCGGTACAGAGTTCCAGTAGAAGTTTCAGTGGACTCTAACTAGTCTTAAATTGATCGACATTTTGATTTCAAGATTCCACCCATACAGAAACAATATCAACTGAACAGTATTTTGTACATACCATCTTGCTGTAATGAATTATCTGTACTTTAGAACGGGCTAGTAACTTAAATATTTTAAAAAATGGAAAACTTTTTTGAAAAATGGCCCATCGATGAAAATTATCAAAATCAATGAATAATTCTCCAATATTAATATATTTTATGAGCCCAGATAATGAAACGTTGAAGCAACTTTGAAAATAATTATAAAAAAATTAGTACACAAATGCTTTTCCTTTTTACAAAGCTATGACTTTTCTTCGTATGAACGTCCTTTTTCAGAATAAGCATAGAAAGCTCTGGCTAAAGATAGGCTAAACTTAACCTAACAGTCATGAATAACTATTGCAAACTAAAATCAGTTATAAAAATAGCACATTATTCGCAAATGAGCGTTATTTCGCATGATAACAGAGCCTTCAAAAAACGGCCTTCCTAAGAAACATGGTGAAATAAAAAATTTAGCAAAAATGTGCCTAGAAAAATATTTTTTTTTTATCTTTTTCGGACGAAATTATGTATAAGTGTCTCAATTATTTATTTAATAAAATTCTACTACTCCGTAACGATCTTTCTTGGAAAAACACTTTTTTTTTTTTAACTATAGTGTAAATTAAAAAATTTCTTTCAATGTGTAGTTCTTCGGTAATATATTTATTTTAGAAACATTAATTACTTGTTTATAAAATGGTCGAGAAACCCTAAGGATCTTACCGTTATCTTTCTTCTTTTCTTTTCATGTATGAATATCATCATTTTCTATTTTTCAATGTTTTAAATAACATACTTTGCCATTTACTTTCTTCTTTCAAGCAATACATTAGGAAAGGAATTTATACATACTCATCATATCTTTTTTTCTTTTTTTTTTCGATTTTGAAGAACTGCTTGAAACTAATCTCTGAAAAATCTATGCTAATTAAACACAGTTTTAAATATTATCAATAACATTTCGAACACTATTAACGTCTCGCTGATATCCAAAATTTATTTACATTGCAAAATTAGAAAAAAAAAATGTGCAAAATCCATATTTTCTTAGTTCAATTAGATTTTTCCATTTCTTTAACGCAGTGAGTCATTAAAAAAATATAATTCTTTTATAATTAAACGGATGTGCTCCCCCATTAAGATTTCTACTGCACCATCAAAATTGCTGGAACGTGTTAGATCCTATTAACGGGCAAATCAGTTGCAAACTTTAAAAAAAAAAATGCCCAGTTAAAGTATATTAGAGTACAAAATAAAGCATCTTAAATTTGAATCAAAGCAACGGGCAACATTTGTTAAATAGCCTAAAAAATAATAAATAAATAAATAAATAAATTAAAATTCAACACTGAAACGCATTCTTGGTGCTTTTTAACTGTTCCATCGCGCTGCAGCCTTAATAAAGCTTTCATTTGACCCATATTTTCTATCAAATTGAACCTCAGTATCGTGTCATTAAGTTCCAGAAGTTCCATGTGTTAGATAATAAGTTTCAATTTTGCGCCATACTAAACTTGCAGCAAATTTAAACGATAATGCGTCAACACAGTTTAAAATTTCTTACTGTGTATTCAGTGGCGTAACTAAAGTGCTTGATACCCCAATGCAAAATTTTAGAAACTCCCCTCCCCTCCTCGTCGTCTCAAGTTTGCGTAACTTAAAAATAAAATGAAAAATTATGCATATTTTTTGCACGTTGGATCAAAAACAGGTTGGAAACTACTCTTCTAAATAATGCAATTTGTCTTTTTCTTTTCAGATATCTGCAACAGATGCTGACTGTGGTGTGAATGCGAACGTGAATTACACATTGGGCAGCCTCTCTCAAGATTTCATACTTCAACCTATCAGCGGGGATTTATGCATAGCTAAACCCTTGGACCACGAAAGCAAAAGTTCCTACGAAATACCCGTCTTAGCCACTGACAGAGGTAATTTGTTCTTGCACATTACCTTTCATGATTTACAATATATACGTCTATACAGTGATATACATAATAATCTATACAGTGAATCTGTGCATTGTATTACTATGACGGGGAATCTTTGTAATTTCGACTTGCAGAGGAACATTAAAAAAATTTTGTCAAATCTTTTACGAAACTGCATCATTGGTTATAATGTGCAACACTCGTACATTGTTCAATTTGAATAAGAACCACGATAGCACAGCTGTTAAAGCACTGAGCTGTCATTTGAAAAAAACGTGCTTCTGACCCAGATAGTGGCTTAAAGTCCACCCAGCTTTTAAGTTGATGGCTACCAGAATGTTTGGAACGTACAGGAGATCAGTTCAAAATGCTGGTTTCATTGTAATACCATGAGTTTGGTTTCGAAACCATGGAATCTTAACCTCCATGACGCTCTTGGCTGGCAACTAGCAGTTACAAGAATATTTTACTGTGCGGCTTTGAGGAGAACTCTTCCAGGCTAAAGATTTGGTGTCGTCTGCTGCTATGGTAACATGCGAGAACACACCTCCAATGAGGCTGCAATGGAGGAAAGAAGGTGTCGATTGGTTTACTCAGACTGACGTATGCCAAGATTAAGACAAAACTATCCACCCCACATTCCTATTCGAAGTTACTTTTCCTCATAGTAATCATAGTACCCGCACGACGTGAGACTGATGTCTGAAAGAGTTCTCCTGAAAGCTGCAAAATACCTGAACTTATAGAAACAATTGTTTTTTTGTTGTTTTTTTTCTTCTTTTTTTTTTAAACAGCATAGACGAAAAAGTTTTTATTTTTATCATGTAATAAACATTATTGCAAGCAAGGAGGCTTATACTCGACACATAGCATAAAATAAGATCTCAGCATTGAATAAAAATTACAGAACTTAACCGTAATTTTAAAAAAATTTATACTTTCGTTATGCATAAAATACTGAATATCTGTAATATCTACCACACATTGCAGTTTATCGAAATTTTGAATTACCACAACTAGTGATAATGACCTTTCGAAGTTTCTGAATATTTTGAAGTATCCTGTGAAATTCCAGAAAGTGTGAAAAGGCTTTTCTGTCAGAATGTAAATACCCACTAATTTTTATATTTAAAATCGGTTTATTCTTGCTACCATTTAGTTGCAACGATATTTAGGAATCATTTTTTTCTTGCACATGACTGACAGCATCCGGACTAATTTGCCAAAAATAATATTGGAAGTAGGAAGAAAAAATATTTTAAGCACATAAAGCAACGAATCAAGTGAATTCAATAAAATTGTTAATTTTGCGAGGAAAGGCGAGAAACATTTGTTCCTAAAAATTACACTAAAACAATTTTTATCATAGCAAATTTATTTATCCTTATCAATGATACTTATCAATGATAAAAAGATTCATTTTCAAATTGTTCTCCAAGAGAGTGTTTTTGTGGAGAAAAACACCAATTTCCGTTCTATTCTGCTTTTATCTAGCAGGATCTCAAAAACATAAGACCACATCTTTGGAAAAAAATGTGGGTATTGCCCTATAAGCCTTTTCATCAATAGAAAACTAGTAACTTTACGAATCATTAATATGTGGTTCCATTCTATACTATTTTTACCAAAAGTAATCGGACACTTACCAAAATCATTACTGGGGGGGGGTGTTTCATGGTTTAGTTTGAGAACCCTTAGTGATTAGAAATATGAAATCCGAGATGAATAGGGACAATCTCAACTCTGTGGCAACATTTTGGGAGATTACTTTTCCAGCAAGATAACTGCATCATTCGCAAATTGAGACTAGCGCAACCACAGTTTGACGAAATGGGTGTTCTAAAACAAACCTGATTTTCTCAGAGCCCCGATCTAGATTCTCTAAAACACCTTTGAGATGAATTAGAATGACTTAGCTATTATAGAAGTCAATTAAAATGGGTACCAATCATAAACTGGTGGAAAGATGTTCCGGATGTGTGCGAATTATCATCGATAAGAAAGGGAGACTAACATCATAATTGATATACATACTAGGACTCTCTGTGCTCGTACAACTGGGTTGCTGGATTCTTTTCTGTCAGATAGTTTATAAATAGTGTCCTAAGTTATGGATTAAATTTTGTTACTTTAATAAAATTTTGGTTCTCATAAGCGATTATAGCTGTTTCGGGAGCACCAGTCTCTCTATTTTGTTATTCGTGGCTCTCACCAGATATTAGTATTTTGATTATCTTAGGTCACTTATTTTTCAAAAAAAAGTGAAACTACTTACTCAACTTTTAACATTACACCATAGAAAAATAGAAAGCATAAAACTTTTACAGTTATAGGATTCAAACGTCAAAGGGAAGAAATAAAACGTTTAAACCATCAGCAAATCGATTGAACCAGAAATTATTTAACGAAAATAACATGCCATTTTATATCATGTTTTTCGGGTTAAGTTCCTTGTATAGAATAGGTTTTTTCTATTGAAAGATATTTTCTGAAAAATATTCAGTGTATTTCAAGAGAAAACAACGGATCAAAAGAGTGCATCGATTGTATGAAATTCTTTTTACTTAATGACGTTCTGGGATTGTGGAACTAATTCCCATGCCCATGCACAGAGAATAAACGGGGATTTTTTTTCTTTGCAATCATCAGTCTCCTCTCAATTCTAACTTCTGACCAAGCGAACAGGCATTTCAATTCTGGTATAGAAGATGATTAGACTAATACAGTCTTTCTTTGCAGGTGGTTTGAGCTGCACCGCAGTCGTCAAGGTCCAAGTGATCGACGTGAATGACAACAGACCTGTGTTCTACCCAGAAGAGTACAACGTGAGCTTGCCAGAGGGAGAACTCATTATCACGAGTGCTGTTATCGTAGTTGTGGCCACTGATAACGATTCCGGAAGGTTTGGACAGATATCTTACGAAATCATAGCTGGCAATGACGTCGGTCTCTTCCAAATAGATCATCAGTCAGGTAAGTATCCATTATGCGAAGTTCATATTCGATTCTTAATCTTGTAAATGAATTTCCAGTCATGACATAATTCTTTTATCACTGATTTTAAACAAAACTTCGTTTCCAGGTGAAATATTTGTAATCAAAAGTCTGAGTGTCGAACGCTTGTACCACCTGATCGTGTCAGCTAAAGATGGCGGTGGTTTGACTGCAAACGTAAAGGCGAATGTTTATATTAGCGTCTTTAGCTCCAACCAGCGTCCCCCCGTCTTCAAGCAGGCACGGTACAATTTCTTCGTCCAGGAAGACTCCGCCCAAGAATCCATTGTTGGCAAGGTTACTGCTATCAGTCGAGATCCAAGTAAGTAATTTATAAATAATAAGATCGGCATCAAAATTTTATCGTAGACTCTGTTATTGAGCATTCTTCGTGCATGCGACTCACATTTGCGATCTCACGTTGATGCGTATCGCAACGCACAAGAGCGAGCAGTTCGTCTTACACGTAGTTTCAAAACATTCGCAAGTGCGTCAAGGCAGTTGAATGCAGACTGAATGGCCCCTTAATGGGTCATTCATTGAGAATTATATTCATGCAAATGTGATATTTTGAAATCATCGCATGTAAGATTTTAATTATTAACGCATGCGGGAATCGCATCGCGTATGAGAGTCGGAGGAAGTGAGAATGATTCCTTAGCATTACAACTCTTCGTTGAAATTGCCAATTTTATTTGACTGTATAAGTATATTTTTTCTAGGAGCTGGACCTATTCGCTATGCTATATACTCGGGAGATCCCGAAGGATTTTTCACTATAGACCCTGGATCTGGAACTATAAGAACAAAAAGAAGACTCGATCATGAAAAATATCATTTTCTGTTGTTGAATGTGCAAGCAGCTTGTGGAAGACCTCCCATTTATGGCCACACTCAGGTTAGTAATCAAATTAGAATAAATGCAAATACAATCCCTAAGAAAAGTGCAGATTTAGAACAGTAAAATTTCACTCAATTCTAAAAGTGTACTCTCATTCATGTATGCCAGTGTTTTCATTCAACTATGTGAATGTTTTTTAACATTCCCTACAGCGTACAATTTTTTAAATAAAATATCCGTAAAACAAACCAAAAGAAGTAAGCAACTGACGAATGACCGAGTAAACAAAGTAAAAAATCAAGTTTCATTCCAATATCAAATAAATAATCCTACTTTTATTATTTCAGGTGAACGTAACCATTTGGGACGTCAATGATAATGCGCCACGATTTTCAAGCAACTCGTTGAAAATCAGCATTCCTGAAAATGCAGATCTGAGCATCCCGATCTATGTTGTGCATGCTGAAGACCCTGACAGCAACAGGAACGGTGAGGTGCACTATTATTTGTTGGGGGACAATCCCGACAACGTCTTTTTCGTAATCGGTGAGAGGTCAGGAAGCATTGTTCTGCAAAGATCGCTCGACTATGAAACCCGGCGCCATTACATCCTCAAGCTGAGTGCCACTGATCTGGGAAGTCCCCCGCTTTCTTCCAATGTCACGCTGATGGTGGAGGTGCAAGACGTAAACGATAACGCCCCTACATTTGAAAAGAACGATTTCAAAGTGAACGTAATAGAATCTCTATCGGTGAACACCCAATTCTTCCAAGTGACTGCTACAGACATGGACACGGGCAACAATGCTCGGCTCACGTACAAGCTGTCCTCCGAGGAAGGGGGCATCAGAAAGTTCGGAATATTCCCCAACAGTGGTTACTTGTACCTCAAAGAAGAGTTAGATCGTGAATCTGGTGACGAATATACCCTGACTGTGACCGCTGCAGACAATGGAATACCGCCTCTATCGTCCTCGACCCTTGTTTATGTGAGGGTACTCGATGCCAACGACAATGACCCTCAATTCGTAGAAGATACTTTTCAATTTGCTGTGGAAGAGAATCTAGAACCCGGCCAACATGTTGGGACTCTGTCTGCACATGACAAAGATTTAGGCAACAATGCTTCTCTCCGCTATGCCCTCCTCAATTCTAATGGAAGTTTTCAAATCAATCCAGTGACAGGTAATGCTTTGTGTAAACTTCAGTTTACTATACTAGCTAATTTTTTATTGCTTATTTAGTCATGAGTTTTAGTTTTTATATAATTATCAATCACTTATATGCCGTTTTCCATAGTGCGATAAATTTTAAACGAAGAAAATATATAAAATGTACTGTTATATACTGTGACTATGCATAAGATTCAAGGGATGTTAATGAAACTCTTGACGTATAGTTTTTAGAATCCTTATAAAAATTGAAGTAGTAAGAAAACTAAGAGTTGCAAAATGAAATTTAAGCAGGAAAAAAAAATTAATAAATTCTAACAAAATACTGAGATGATGCAAGCTAAGATATGATTATAATCATGAAGATTTGATGCTCAGCAAGTCTAGAGTGCTCGCTTTTCAGACTCATCCTAAAACAGAATAATTATAAATTACTTAAATTCCGTCTTTGATTTTGTTTATCTCCATAAGTATTGGTAGCAGTTTGGAAACGTTTTCATCTGTTTTCACTTAAATATTAAATGTTTTTCTTTTTAACTTTGCTTTTAACAAGAAATAGACAGTGTAAATGATTATTATGGATAACCCAGATCTGTATATTACATATCATCTATGGTATACATACCATTTATAGTTTTTCCACTATGCATTTGTGATAAGAAAATTCAATAGCTTTTTTTTTTTTTCAAGGTGAAATTTTTACAAAAGTAGTTCTAGACAGGGAAAATTATCCCAAATACGAACTTACTGCAGAGGTGAAGGATCAGGGAACTCCATTTCGATCTGACCGAGCTTTGGTGGAAATCAAGATTCTCGATGTAAATGACAATGCGCCAGTATTTCTAGAACCTGCAGAGTCCATCATTGAAGTCCTAGAGAAGCAACCGCTGGGCACTGAGGTGGTGCAAGTCATAGCCGATGATGCCGATCAAGATGAGAATGGCTCCATAACTTACGAAATCGCGAAAGGTGATTTTTTCTAACTTCTTCTTTTTATAAACTTTTGCATGAACAAGTCCAGATGTCGTTTATTCTCATAGCCTAAATCGATACAGTCTCTGGTCTCATAACCTAGTGTAAAAGTGCCACGTAAATCGAAACCTGTAAAGCGTTACGATCAAACTCAATCTCCTTACAGTTAATTTTCTAAAAGAGTGCATAATGAATCGGTTCATTTCACGTCATGATTTTATGTCCAAAGTTACAAGATAACTGTCTCTTCTGTCGTTCAAAAGTTTGCTACAATCTCAATTTAATTTGGCTTACTGCGAAAAGAACTATAAGGAGTCCTTTTTGCTGTATTTTCAAAGCGAAAAATAACAATTTTCTATCACATTTTGAGCATATTTGTTTCGAAGGAGGCCTTATAATATTTAAAAACGTCTCAGTAATGATGAGCCCAACCAAAAAATTTTTTCCAATTTTTTATCTGTAATATCTTGATTTTTCCCTTTTCTTTTATTTTTTTAATTCAGTATCTTATCAATAGCAGCCCGACATTTAAGTTGTTTAAGATATAAATGCTTCTGATAATTGAGGTCCAAAGCTTTATTCAACTTGGAAAAACGTGTGGAGTAGACAGGGAATGTCTAGAAGTATAAACTTAAGTTCATACTTCAAGAAAATACAGGGTCATCCATTCATCTAAAATACAAGTAGAAACTGAATCTTAAAAACAGGATATTGATTAGAAAGTTCAATGAAGGAATATGCAGCATAAAAATATGTATTAATTCTAATGATATTTAAATATAACAATACCAAGATATCGGCGTCTCTTCATCAAATGTTTAAAATCACAAGCATTACGGTTGGAAATTTTTTTATACGCTATTGAAAATTTAAAGCTACGATTTCCAATTCCGATTTTAAACTGTTTCCATAATCTTGATTTATTTCTTTTTAAATTTAGGTTCTGAAAATATGGATGGTTTCAACGCATTTAGTATTGACTCTGCAACTGGCGTCGTTAAAACCAGGAAATTGTTGGATCACGAGAATGAAAAGCTGTACACTTTAACACTTCTAGCTCGAGATAAAGGCTCTCCCGCACTTAGGAGTGAGCTGAAACTCCAGATACAGATATTGGACTTGAACGACAACCACCCTGTCTTCCCTTCGACCAGCGTCTCTTTCAAAGTCAAAGAAGGTATCAGTGTTGGACAAGAGGTGGGAGTGGTTCAAATCGTAGACGAAGATAGGAGACAAAGTGGACGCATCATGTACTCGATTGTTGGTGGCAATCTGTTCGATACTTTTGACATCATTCACAGTACTGGAAGTCTGTATACGATTGCTGACGTTGACTTTGAGAAGGCGTCGGAGTATCATCTCCAAATCAAAGCGTACGACAACAGTGCGGTGAATCCTTATAGCAGGGTTATCAGTGTGAAGATTGAGGTGGAAGACATGAACGACTGCGCTCCGGTGTTCAAGAACGATCCCGTGCTATTTTCAATACCCGAGAACACGTCACAAGGAACGCTGGTCTGGAATTTCAGCGTCACGGACAGCGATGGTGGTATCAACGGGCAGGTGGCTTATCAGATTTCCCAGCAGTCCCCCACCTCTGCTTTTGAGGTTGACAAAAGAACCGGAGGACTCAGCCTAGTGGATGGACTCGACTACGAATCTATCCAGGAATATACCATCATAGTCACCGCCACTGACCAGGCCCGTGATGTGAAGCTACGAATGGCCACGAGTGTCACGTGCAAGATCCTCGTAGAGGACAAGAATGACAATTCCCCCATCTTCAAAACTCAGAACAAAGTAACAGTTGTAGAGAGCGAGCCTCTCAACTACCCTATTCTCCACGTCATAGCCACGGATAAAGATTCCAGAGACAACGGTAAGGTGACATACATTATATCGAACGGAAACAAGGGTGGCCACTTTGCATTGGACTATGACACGGGTAAGACATCACTTGTTATCTATGATTGTTCTTTTAATTATTATTTAGAATCTTTAACTGTTATTGTTCTATGTGTTTTGGAGATAATGCTGTGTATGGCGTATAATCTCCCCTTTATATTCAAAGTATATAAAGGAATTTGAAACCATAGCAATTGCATTTATTGATAACTGTAACAATGTGAAGTAAGAGTTGAGTTTCCAACACATTTTAATAGACAAGTTGAGGTGTATTTATCATATCCAGCCTACATGTTTCGTATTAAAATGTCATTGTCGAAAAATAAAGTAATAGTTTCTTAATTTTTTTTCTTGCGTGATAACTCGTCCTATCATACTAAACAAAAATGTCACTTTCATTTCTTAAACCAAATTGAGTTAATTTTAATCGACGCGATTTGTTATGATTAAAACTAAAATTTCTTCGTTAGGCTGGAAATTTAAATTTTAAAATCAAATGTAAAAATTAAAAAAATTAACGGTGTTGACTACGCCATGTTTAAATGCCTCATTCTGTTCTCAGTGGTTTAAAAACTACTTGTGTGCTAACATTATGAACCCCAAGATGTAATTCCTATTCTATAAAAAATATTACAGTAGAAATGTTCATAATGTAAACTGTTATCTCTGACAACCTAGCAAACTACTGCTATAATTTCTAATGTAATTACTAAATACTATTTTATAATAAAACAACTTTAACAAAAAACTTTATTGTGTAAGTAAGTTCATATATTTAATTAACGCTCAAAAAGTAAAATAAGAGAATCGCTACAAAATTTTTCTTTGCGAACAAATCGCGGCTTAACTCTTATTCAAAATCTTCAAAGAACTTTAATGAATGTCGATTCCAAAATAGACTTTTTGCACTAAAAAAATAAATGCTCGCGACATGATAAATAAAGATTTTGATGAATAAGAATGCATAAGCTCTCATGTTCTCTATTTACAGGATTGCTGACAGTCGCCAAACAACTGGATCGCGAAGTCATCGATTACTACGAATTAAACATCACTGCCAGTGATCACGGTCGACCCTCACGATCCAGTTTTCAAGTTCTCCACATTTATATCGAGGATGCGAATGATAATGCTCCCAAGTTCAAACAACGACTCTACCAAGCTAATGTTTCAGAAGCTGCCCCTAACGGAACATTCGTAACCAAAGTTCAAGCATCCGATGGAGATCTTGGTAAGGAAAAAAAAACCTGCCGCCGTGTTGTTATTATTTTATATAAAAGTCGTAGCGTAAATGTGAACAACTCTGAAAGAATCTTACAGCAAGAAAGGGTGTAGTATCAAAAAGGGAATAATAAATGACTGCGAATTGCAGCTCATACATAGTGAATAAACTTTTATGCCTAGTGTGCTTGGCTCAATCCTTAATTCTCAAATAGATAAACAAATAATAAAAATAGTACATATATGGAGAGAGTTAATTTCGATCTCCTTCCCTGATTTGTATTTCGGAGTGATCTTAGGAGTATTATCTCGAAATACCTAAATAGTCTCCAGGTTTTTATTTTTCAAGTGATTGATCATCGGAAACTGTGTAATTAGACTGTCAACAAGCTGCATATAATTGTAATTTTTTTTAGTCATGTAATTTCGTTAAAGTGACTGAAGTTATTAATAAAATCGTACTTAAGATGAAATAATAGATTTTGAAACCGTTCGGGTTCCCCTTAGCGTTAACAGTAAGGATATTTGAACAGGAAAAAACAATCTGTTTAATTACGCAAAATCTCTTTAATTGCACAGCTTTGTGTCTACGCCACAACATGACCAGAATTGGACGACCTAGTAAAATCTTAGGTGATAATTAAAGTTAGCAGCAACAAAAAAAATTAAAAATTTATCTAGCGTATTATTTACTATTTGTTTTGATTTATAGGTGACAACGGAAAACTGACTTACTGGATACCAAAGGGAGTGGCGCAGAATAAGTTCTCCATCAATTCTCAGACGGGGGAGATACAAACAGCATCTTTGCTGGACAGAGAAGACCAATCCTCTTTTCTGGTGACAGTTTATGTGAAAGACGGAGCTTTGCCATCCAAGCACGACGTCACGACTGTCAAAGTAGAACTCCTAGATGTAAACGACCATGCACCCAAGTTTTCAAGCGATTCCTGCTACACTCTACGAGTTCCTGAGAACAGTGATTTTAGTGTGATTCATACCTTAGTTGCGACCGATAAGGATTTGAATTCCAACGCCGAAGTGACCTACAAAATAACAGGTAACCAATGTAACTAATAACCAATATCAATGAAATTAATTACATTTTGTGTACCAAGTAATATCGAAGTGATATTTAAAATGTCTATTTTTAATCTGTTTATAAATTAGTAGCATTTTTTACAGCATTTAGGACATGCATACTAGATGTTAAAATTTTTCAGAACAATGAACTTTAAATTTACTAAAAATTGAAATATACCTTATGAATTTGAGGAAATGCTTCTGAGTTCTAAGGTAATTCTGCCAGTTTCTTAAGTTATGAATTCCAGTCTTCAGATAAGCTCAATTAGTTATCTTGAGCCACGATGGCTCAGGGGATAGAGCGTTCGCCTTCCAATGAGGCAAACAGGATTCGAATCCCAGTCGATACGAATTCCGCATCCGGTTTGCACCGACCACAGTGCTGACGTGAAATATCCTCAGTGGTAGACGGATCATGGATTAGAGTCCCCTTGCCGTCAGGCTAACCGTGGGAGGTTCTCGTGGTCTTCCTCTCTATGAAACGCAAATGTGGGTTAGCTCCATCAATAAGTCCTCCTCGAAGGCAAAATTTCTCTAATTCGATCCAAGAATTCCCTTGTCTTATGGATTGGGTTCAAAATTACAAGGCTACGGAGTTGAACATTAGTTGTCGTAAACCCATAAAATTGGATCGGCTGTTCAACGACTGTTACAAAATAAAATAAAATTAATTATCTTGTGTTACTGAATTCGCCCAAACACTAAAAATAATATTTTCAAAAACTGGCAGAGTTTAGAGTTCCATCTTATTTTCTTGCTGTACGAGTAAAATTAAGTTACAGGGAGAAACTGTAATACAAATATCTCCAAAAGCTAAGTTATGAGTATAAGTTTAAATCGATATTTTGCATTTTATAGAGGAGTGCTTGTGTTTTAATTGCTTACATGACTTTGAATTATTTTACTGCCACATTTCAAACCTGTATCGTATTTTAAAAATTGCCTACCACATATCTTTTTTCTAAAGATTTAAAACCAGATGATTGTCTAAAAAATACACACTAATTGCATGGAGATGAAAGTTTCGTACAGTAAAAATGTTAAACTTGGAGAGTGTTGCTAGCGTTACAACTCTCTTTTTATTTCTTAATTACAGATGGCAATACGGGCAACAAGTTCAGCATTGATCTTCATTCTGGTGAGTTAGCAAGTCGTAACCTGGATCGTGAACAAGTGGATCATTACAGGCTATTGATTTCTGCGCATGATCAAGGTGAACCTCCGCTAGCCGGCATGTGCAACATCACCGTCATTGTGCTGGATCAGAATGACAACGATCCGCAGTTCGAACAGAACGAGTATTCGGCCACCATAGCAGAAGACATAGCAGTCAACAGCACCGTCCTCATCGCTACAGCACATGACCCAGACACTGGAGTTAACGGCAAGATCACATATTCTCTTAGGAATGAAAGTCATTCTCTGTTCAGAATTGACAGTTTCACGGGAGCCATCACAACTGCTGGGTATAAAACATTCTTATAATAGTCGTACAGCGCGCGAAATAAAACACCTTGTTAAACTTTAATAAATTGAAACGCGTTTAAAACGTATTTTTTCGAACGTTAAGTATACAATTAGCAAATTCTCTCTCATTGGACGTTTTTTTTTTATTGTTAGCAAAATAATTTGTGATATTTTTTCTTACTTTTTCCTAATCACATTTTCAAACGTTTAATCTAATATGCATCAAGAATCTATTATACATATAAACTTGAAATTTAGATTTTAAAAAATAATAATTTTTCCTCTATTATTAAAACACAAACGATGAAAAGCTATTAATAAGATACATAATAAATATTAAAAAAAGGAAGAAAAAAAAGCTAAGCAGCGTTTTAAGAAGATTAAAACGTTTGTAGTAAAGATTCTGAAAGAATATTCGAAATCTCACTACTTTATCTTTTCAATAATTTAAAAAATAATACTTCTAATAGAGAATTTCTACCAAGTTCTTAGAATAATAAATTAGAAAGTATAGCAGTGAGATTTCGAATACTAAAAAATTAAAAACTTCAATACCCTTTTTTTTCTTTTAATTTAATTTTTCCGAGATGCTCGTCAGTTTTGCAAATATGACGTAAAAATTGCAAATTCTCACTCACGACTTTGAGGAAAAATGATTTTTTACCATTCTGAGCTCTTCTTTTTTTGTGATGTCATTGTAACGTCATATCTGCCGAGAGTCTAACCGAGTTAGATAATTGTTTTGCCTTAAAAAAATCCTTATCGAGTTAAAAAAAATAATAATAACTAATCTAACTCAAATTGAAAAAAAAAAACTTATTTTAGCTTAAGATTTTAATTTTTAAAATGCAAATAAAATTAAAAATAATTGTGCTTATTTTTATGTTTTAAAATCCTCTAGAAATTTTATTTAAATTCTAACAAAAGGAAAGAAAAGTTATGAAAGAAATATAACTGCAATTTTCTCAATCAGCAACGAAAATCAAACTATGTTACGCTGTCATTATCAAGAAATTGATAGAAGATTTCAACCCTGTTAAGTTGGCTATTTCAAATTTTGTTTCATACAGATATTTTTTATCCTATACAAAGAATATTTAGTGATATAACAAAGAACAATATTAAAGGGCATTGTTAAACTAGTAGTTAAAGTCTTTTCTGTATTTGCAGTACATTCGATCGAGAAAAAAAGACGTCGTTTGTGTTTGAAGTGCAAGCTACTGATGGAGGACTGTACGATGCACGCTCTGCCAGGGCTACCATTCAGATCACCATTGCAGACGTCAATGACAACAGACCTATATTCACCGACTATCCCTTCTTGGCGTCTGTTTCTGCTCATGCGGCACCTGGAACTCAACTCATACAATTGGAGGCAGAAGACAGAGACGAAGGACCCAACGGAGAAGTGTTCTACAGGTATTCATAAACCTGCTCAATGATCCAATTATATAGTTTAGTCGAGTATTCGAGAGAATTAGCGTTCAAAATCAAACTACACTTACCTACTATTAAAATTTAATAGACTTGGCACTCACGCTTTTGTCCCAGATCTTAGAGTTTTGTGTCCCATCTTAAGATTTCAGGTCAGCAAAGTATTTTCTCTTTTTTTTTTTTTTTTTTTAATTACATAAGTGTGGGAATTGACGGATCCTTTTAATCCTTTTTAAAATTTTGGGAATGTTTGATAAGCATCCTCCGCCCCCCCCCCATTGTACTTTTAATAAAGAGCATATAGATCATGTTTCTAAGAGTGCGTCTTAATTCTTCCTAATATTGCTAATTTGAATAATATTTCAATTGTTTCTTTTCCGAAACCAAATTTTTTGTGCATGCTTTTTCTATGTTCGTATAAGCCTTAGGAAAACATGTCTATTTATTTCTATTATATCTAATTCTATTTATTAGATTAAAAAGAGTAGTCAAATTAATGTTTTTAGAAACATTAGAATTCTATGCAATTAGTTTATTTATATTAAACTTAAAATAGCATTCTTAAAATACCAGTTGTTTGGAATAGTTTTGCTTGAAACTGAGATTGATACAATTGTAAAAATTGAATGACTTTTTATAAATCGATTTTGAGTGAATCCAGAGAAATACAGCAATTATTGATGTATGCCAACAAGATCTGCAATATAAGCTTAGCTATTGACGCAGACAATTGTTCTTATAATCCCCCCCCCCTTTGAAAAGTTTAAATTATGTATTTTTTCACCATATCACATTCTCATTATATTTTTAAGGTGGAAATACTTAACCTTATTTATATTTCAATAACAAATAACCTAGGTTCATTTCATCAGATTAAGGAATACTTCAAATAAGATAATATTTGTTTCTTTGTCTTCTCCTACACTGATCAAAGTAATAGTTTATTGTTGCATATAATTCAAAATTTATTTATGAATTTTTATTGACCTTCTAATCGTAGCAATTTGAGTTAATTTTAATAGGAATTCGATCGAATTAATAAAGTAATCTTTTAACAGCTCATCATAATATTTTTTTCAGTTTCACAAGTTCTTATTTGAGTGACCGGTTTCATCTTGACACCGATACTGGAATAGTGACAGTGGCTGGAAGTCTGTTGGCCGATGCTGGAAAAGTTTTCCATTGCGAAATCGAAGCCAGGGACAGGGGGCAAACTCCCAGAGTAGCCAGAGGTAAGTATCGATGCTGCTGATATCGATATTAATATAAACTACGTTAATATCGATTGTAAATGAGGTGTAAAATTTTCATTAAATTCTGGAAAAAAAATTAAATCAATTTTTTTGAAAGTAAATAGGTAAGTGAATCCATTAAATGTATGCATGTGTTTCCAGGAGTTCTGGAGATTCAGGTGGGAGACGTTACCTACAACAGCAGGCTTCACTTCCAGAATGAATCGTACAACGTCAGAATCTTTGAGAATGCACCATCTGGTAAACAAATCGTCCAAGTAAAGGCAGCGTCATCCTACGCTTCCATTTCTTATTCCATTAAGAGCGGCAACGAAGAAAACTCTCTCAACATTGACTCAAAGACGGGTATTTATTCATTTCATATTTCCCTTTCTCTGAATCATTCTCTGATTAGATTTCTAATTTATCTTAAAAGTATCGAATCATAAAATAAAATATATGCAAGGCATGGAAAATAAGTGTTGATCAAAACCGAAAAAATTTAAAGAAAAAAAATGTCCATTATAAGGAAATAATTCTATGATATTGAAATAACAAAGACAAGTTTGCTGTACTTAGTTGCATTGCTGCTTTATTATATTACATAAATGTGTATATTAACATCAATTCAATTAAAAAATAAGGCTAATTACATTGTAAAAACTGTGGTGTAATACCCATATGAATTTGGTGTTGAAAAACTTTTTTGGTGTGAATGATTATTATATCTCAAGTTAATATCAGCATTTTTACACACTTCAAAGGGTGTAGTTAAATTTTAGCAACAATAATTGATAAAGCTTATACCAATTTGCAACTCATTGGTAAAAAAGTTTGTGTTTTTTCGGAGCTCCTTAAATTTGATGAATAATTAGTGTATAATTAAACTATTTATCTAAATTCTCGTGTGAAATGATAGTAGGGCATGTTTTAAATGTATAACAAATGCTTTTGGACCGTTATTTGAAGTTTAAAGGGGAATAATTGTACATTTCAAGATCGAGACAAGATAGCTGTTTGCTTACATGAAGCGTACTGATTAAATATGTGAGATTTAATTAACAAGTATGTTTCAGTCCTCTTTACTGATTGATTAAATATATAGATTATGGTCGATTTTTTTCCAAAGTAATTTCAGTCTTCATGTTAAATTGATTTGACTAACTACTCGTATCAAGTGTTATAAAATGCATATTTTTAGAAAATTATGATTTGTATGCTTTGAAATGTAAGTATATTCATTTTCTCACAATTTTGAAACACACTCAGATCTTGATGATGAGAGAGAATTTTATTTATCTTTGTAGGTGTGATCACAATTGGAAACTCGGTTCATCTCGATTACGAAGCAACCCATCAAATCAGAATGCTGGTCATGGCCTACAGCGAGGGAAGAGTGCCACTTCATGGATATGCCACTTTAACCCTTCAGCTGAGGGATGAGAATGACAACTCTCCGTCCTTTCCTCAGGAACACTACGTTTCTTCAGTTTGGGAAGGAATCAACAAAGGAACATTTGTTACACAGGTATGAGCAACATTTCATCATTGCTGACAACTCAGTAAGTTGCAGTTAATATAATAATCTTTTATGCTTTATTTGAAACAGGTGACGGCATCTGATGAAGATCAAGATGGTCGGGGAACCATCATCTACCACATAATAGAGGGAAACCATGACAACGCCTTCATCATAGATCCTCCATTCAGTGGCACGGTAAAAACAAACATTGTTCTGGATCGTGAAATCAGGGACACTTATCACTTGACCATTGTAGCAGTGGATGATGGGTCACCACAATTGACTGGTACTTGCACTTTGCACGTTAACATCATTGACCTCAATGACAATCAGCCAGTTTTTCCCCCTCACAGTGTTGTCAGCATTAGCGAAGGTATGTACATAATTTGGCGTACTTACGCAATTCATTAACCACCCTTTCCTTTTCTTTGAAACGTAAGTTTAACACAAGATGTCTTATACTTAGTGGCAAAGTTATTTTTTAAGGAACGCAATTTTGTTTTAAATTTTATAAGAGGACATATTTTAAAAATAGCTGAAAATCTATTTGATTATAATGTTTGTTTGATTCAAATCTCTGATTAGAATTAACTAATTCGAATAAGGCATTGCAACTCGATTATAATCTTTCACAGCCGATCTAATATTTTAAGTTTTATCAACGCAATACAGCTCGATTACAATATGTGACAGCCGATCAAATAATTTAATTTTTATCATTAAAGCAGTACAGCGCGCTTACAATCTTAGTCCTCTTATGTCTTTTTAATGTTTTAGGTGATTAAAATCACTAATGTTTAAATCACTACGATTAGAACCACTGTTATTAGAATCAACTGATTTGAATTAGCGAGTGCAACTTGATTAGTTTTTGACAGCCATTCAAATAATTTAATTTCGAAAATCAAAACAATACAACTTCGATAACAATCTATGACAACCGATCGAATAATTTAATTTTTATCATCAAAACAGTGCAACTGCATTACAATCTGAGTCCTCTTATGTCTTCTTAGTGTTTTCGGTGATAAAAATTACTAATGTTAAAATCCTTACGATTAGAATTACTGTAAATGGAATCAACTGATTTGAATTAGCCAGTGCAACTGGATTTGTTTTTGATTTAATTTTGAAAATCACAACTCGATAACAATCTATTACAACCGATCCAATAATTTTAATTTAAAAAACTTAAGCAGTACAATTCGATTACAATATTTGAGGACCGATTGAACAATTTTGAAAATCAAAGCAGTGCAAATTGATTATATTTTTAGGCCTCTAATGCTTTTAAATTAATTTATGTGATTCAAATCACTGAATTCGTAACGGCGATTCGAATCAGACAGTGCAAGTCTGTTTTATTCTTTGTGAGCCAATCAAAAAATTTAAATTTTAAAATCAAAGCCTTGTAACTGGATTAGAATTTTCGACAGCCGATTGAATAATTTAAATTCAGTGATTCGAATCCATTGTGATTTGAATCAGTTGGTTTTACCGGAATAGATTTAAATTATAATGATTTATTGTTTTTTTTTTAAATTTAAATTATTTTTATTTCTCAGTTATGATATGTCATATGGAATTAAAAAACTTTTCGTATAAATTCACATTTCTCATAAAGAAATTAAAATTTCCCATTCGTAGGGTTGCTAAATTCACAAATAATGATACAAAAATAGTAATTATTTTTTTCTAGTTTTCTAAATATTACTATTTGAAGTATTTTTTTACCATTTAACATTAATTTACTATTATTTATTTGTGGAAATTCTAATGTTTTAATACATTTTTTCTCTATCAACAGTTGGTGTAGAGAAAGAGAATTAATTAACTTGAAATGAAATTAGAATCTTAGTTGATTAGTGTTTTGAATCATTTATTCGAATCACTGATCTGAATCATTAATTCGAATCAAGTGAGTCAAATCACCATTCGAAACAAGTGATTCAGATCAGTAATTGGGATCACTTATTCAAATAACATGACTTAACGAGTCAAAGGTGAATCAAGAGATATAATTCAAATGATTCAAAACACTATATCAATCACTTTACTAACTGTCAGTAGAGAAAAAAGGTGTTACAACGTAAGAATTCGTTCAAATAAATTCACTTATACAAATAAATACTACTTATTATACTTTCGAACAGTTATTCTCTCTCTCTCTCTCTCTCTCTCTCTCTCTCTCTCTCTATATATATATATATATATATATATATATATATATATATATATATATATATATATATATATATATATATATATATATATATATATATATATATATATATATATATATATATATATATATATATATATATATATTAATTCTTTATGTGTGAATGTATAATGAATGTGTGATGTGTCAGGAATACTCTACGGTTTCACAAAAAAATTTTAACTTTATATGACATAGTGAAATAAAAGTAATTGAAATTTAAGAAACGATAATTCATTTTAATTAAAATCTACTGATTAGAATCCCAATTCGAATTGAACTTAAATTATTCGATCAGCTATCGAAAATTGTAATCCACTTGTATTGCTTTCGTTTTCAAATATAAGTTAATTAATCGGTTCTCAAACATAATAATTGAGCTACACTGCTTTGATATTCCAATTATTTGATTGGCTATCATGGATTGTAATCGAGTTTTAATTTTCTAATTCGAATCAGTTGTATCAGTAATTACAGTGATTTTAATCCTAGTGATTATGATCACATACACTGAAAAGCCATAAAAGGCCTAAGATTTTAATCAAGTTGCACTGCTTTGTTCAAAATTAAATTATTTGTTAAAGAGCATAATCGAGTTGCAGTGCCTGATTGGAATCTATTGTTTCGAATCAGTTGCAGCTGCTTGGTGATGACATAATATAGCTTGTTTACATAATATTAAAATAAATGTTACAAAAATTATACTAAAAAAAATTGCAGACGATAGACTTTGAACTATTAAGAAATGCAAATGAATAAATATTATAAAGATTGACGTTGCTGCAGACGACTCCGCCCTCTGGCATAAGGTCGTGAAGTTGCCCTGAAAGGTAAACAAAAATATTCCTTTATGTAAAAAATGCCTTATTTGGCGGGAGACAATGACGTCAGTAGTTTTCGGGAACTTTGTGTATGGAACATAAAGCACTTTTTTTTTTTGTAACTCATCGTTGCTCTTTATAATTCCATGACTATTTTAATCGCATGAAAAAATATTTGAGTCGTGTGCTTTTTTATAGCACAAGCTGGTTTTAGCAGATTTTTCGTCAAGTTTGTAGTTTTGCTGAAACATAAAAACAATAAAATTCGATAAAAACCAACGCACTGATGAGAACTCCAATTTTTTATATAAAGCGTTTTTTTACACAAATCAATTAGTACCCACTGTTCGAAAAGTGCATTTTAAGCTCACTAGAATTAAATTTTGATCAAAATTTATGACGTTATGTTGAATAATCTTGTCGCTTAGTTAAGTAAGATCATTACGATAAGTAATTTTTGGAAACTTTATCAACAGCATCACGTATTTGGTTTACTAGGTAGCCATTTTTATTGTCAAAAACTTAAGCAATTTTTCACAATGTCAAGAAGAAGAACGCTAGTTTTTATTTTAAAAAAAATATTTGTGTTGTTATAGTAAGTAAAATTATCTGAATACTTTTTTTTTCTTGGAACATCATATAATTTAATAATAAAAATTTTACTTTGCTTTTTTTTCCCTTTAAAAATCTAAAAATTTTGGTAATTTCCCAGTTGATCGTCAATTATAAATGCACAACATATTAATGAAAAATTGCAACTTAAACAAGCGTCGTACGCTTAATATTAATATTTTTTTATTCGCGTCAATATAGTAATGTACCTGTTTGAAAAAGTGATTGCGTGATAATCATCAATTTCTACCTATGTTCGAGCCTGCAGACTTTAATTCACTCATTCCGCTTTGTCTACAGGTGCCGAGGTCGGAACGGTCATTACTACTATCACAGCTAATGATGTGGACACGAATCCTGCTCTCATATACAATTTTGCTGACGGTGGCAACCCAAACAACTTGTTCAGTATCGATAGGTTCAGCGGTCGCATTACCCTGGCTCAGCCATTGGATCACGAGAAGAACACACAGTACCTGATACAGATTTACGCTTCAGATTCCTCACACGTGGCTGAAACTTCTCTGACTGTGCACGTGACTGACGTCAACGACAATCCACCCATCTTCCACCAGCAGCCTTACCAGGTATCCTCCATCTCTCATTCACAAGATTCGAATAAATTACATCATATTTTAAATTAAATACATGGTGTCCTTAGGATATTTTAATTTTTTTTTTCAAAAAAGAAAAACTACCGTCAGTAGAAATCACATATTCTACGGAGAAAGAATAAAAACATTTCTCAAACTTAGTCTAATCACTACGGCGGTCATGAAAGCAAAGGAGAGATTAAAATCATTTGAGACCAGCTGTTTTAAAAGGAAGGTCAAAGGCAGTTCTATCTAATAAAGAATGCATTTTAGTCTCAGCATTACAAAAAATCTTTTTTTGATAAAAAAAGTGAATCATTTAATCGAAATCACACATTAGACTACTAAAAATTACTTTTATTTTTATTTTCACCCTTTAATTCCTTACTGCTTTGTGTCCTTTTTTTTTTTTTTTCGAAACAGTTTAAAAAATAAATTATATTTAATTCGCAAATTATTTTTAATAAATTATTTCTTTTCGATTTTATCTTTAACACAACAAAGCAATCTTTTGATTGCACTTTTTACATGCATTTTCGAGACTAATTTAAATAAAAAAAAATAATAAAAAAATTTGATTTATTAATTTATTTGCGGTTAAAAAATATTTCATAATTTTAGGAAGTAATATTTTTCATAGTCTCTAAATTTTTCAAATGTTCTTTTGCATAAAAAGAATGATTTTACAACATTAGTGATAAATTCCGACTTGAAATTAAACAGAGTTAAGACTCTGACTTGTTAACTTTGTATAGTGTAAAATTTTTTTTTAAATTCATGACCTTTCGCTCTAAAAATATAACTGTAGTTATTTTATGACCAATAAAGATTTTAACAGGAAAATTTGAACGAATCTTCTAAACATGAGATTTTATAGACTCACTATTTGATTTTTCCGAAAGCGTGTATCACGAGGCTAACGCACTGACTACTGGAAGAATACAAGGTTCCATCCGCAGAAGGCCGGCGATAACTTTATTTTTTATAACTTCAGTCACGATCACTTAAATATACTTGAAATTAGGAAATATAATGAAGTGCGTAAAATTCATGACGAACTACAAAAAGTAACTTAAAAGCTTAGGCACGATGAAGGCAAGACAATCAAAGGGTACAAACAATGATACGAACAGAAATCAGCACTCAGCATAGACGTACGAGTGACAGTAGTGACAGATTTGGTTTACATAAGATAAACGCCAACACAGTTATTTATAAGAAAACTATTTTATTTATATCTGATTTAAAAATGAATGCAAATCCATGGCATAAAAAAACACGGTTAAAATCTTATTAAATTCATCTCATTAGGTCTCAGTTCCTGAGCTGGTGGATCCTGGATATAGGGTGATATCTCTCAATGCTACAGACAGTGATTCAGGTGTGAACTCAGAGCTTTTCTATAACCTCACTCCTTCAGTAACATCCGGTTTCTTCATTGATCAAAACAGCGGTAAATCTTTAGAAATAATAAAAAAAAATCTGTCCCGTTCCTAAATATTTTAATATAATAAAATGCAAATATCTTTTTTATGTGGCAGGTACTATGTTCACCAACAAGTCTCTGACTTTCGATCCCAAACAACACAGTGTCCAGGTCATCGTTTCGGCCACGGATAAAGGACTTCCGCCGAGGACGGCTGTCTCTGTTGTCCACATCCAAGTGGTGGATGTCAACAATAATGCTCCCAAGTTTGCCAACAACACATACAGGTGAGTAAGGAAAACGATGGCGTGCCACGTGTTTTAATGCCTTTAATTTTTATGTACTTAGAGCTGATCAAAAAGTAATAAGATGAAAATTATTACTCAACACATATATAGCTGGTCACAGACATTGTTGTTTTTCGAAGAAAGCATTTTAATCCCCCACTATTCACCCTCATATTGCAACTTAGATGATAAAGGTCGAGGGCAAAGACTGTGATTTTCAATCTTCATTAGATATCAGTGTATTACAAGAAAAATAAACTTGAATTTCAGACCAAAAGTAAACTCATGAACTCTTTCCTAACGTTAACAAAACACATCTTTAAAACGATGAAGATCTAACAAATATTTGGGGTTTTCATTAATTTCAGCTGTAAACCTAAATAAAACCTGTTTGGTTGCTAAAATACGAGCTAGAAAGAAATTGTAACAAGATTTCTACAATTAAACTGGTTTTAATACATTTAATTCAGACTTTCACAATAGTAAATGCGCTACATTTCGATAAAGTTTTCAGTTTTCCTCACTTAAATACATCTCCCAATATGTGAACTTTTTGGGGTTTATTTTTTACGAAAATTCAAAAACTGTTTCTATATGTATTTATGGCAGTGATTGTAGGACATCCTGTTATACTTTCTCACTGAACAAAAATTTCCTGTATTTGCTACTGTAAATGAACCTTGCCCTAAAATTTTATTCCTGAAATTATTAATTTTATTTTCTAAAATTATTATGTTTCATTTCAACTTCATTAAATTAAAAAATAAACTGAATAATATTTTAACTTAATTGCATTTGATTTCAGGACTCACATTTCGGAGAGAGCCAACAGGGGTTCTACCCTATTGAAAGTATCTGCATCCGATAAGGATAAGTCTTATGCAAACCATAAAATTGATTTTAGCATCTCGGGTGGCAACGTTGGAAACGTATTTGCAATTAACGGATTGAGTGGTGACGTCATCCTGATGAGATCTTTAGATCGAGAAGTGAATGCCAATTATACCCTCAAGGCAAGTGATTTAAAAATATTAAATGACTGTATGTCAAATATTCTACAGAATCTTTTATTTTTTCTTATATTTAAAGACAGATGTATGCTAAAATAACGGAATTTCATTTTCCAATGTGCTATAACATCACCCCTTTCAATGTGATATGGTTCTATAAAATGTGATGTGTACAGTGCGCAAAATAAAAAACGGACTATCCTGAATAACTTATCTAATAATCGGATTTTCACGTTCTAGGACTCAATCTTAAAAGTTCAAAGGAGTACTACAAATATGCTAATCAGTTAATGCAGACGATATTTTAAGTTACGAAATCAGACACAAAAGCATATTTTCTCTGAATAAATATACCTTTTTTTCGTGGGAGGCGGATTTCTTAGATCCAAAATATAGAGAGTTAGTCGGGATAATAGTTTAGTCGGGAGTGCTGCCTAAAGTTTGGACCTCTAAATGTTAATTTTAGTTTTTGCGCATTTCACCATATCTTGAGAACTTTTTAAGCGAATTGAAAATATTTTGTGTATATAATTCGTTTTTCAAAAGTTAATTTTTTACAAAATATTAACTTTTTGCAAATATTTAATGTTATTTTACATAATAATATTCACAAAACTTTATAAGGTATACAATTTTTTGTATCATTTTAAGGAATGCAATTTTAAATGGCAAAATAAAAAATTAGAGAGAAATTGGTCTAATAGTTTCTGAGAAATCAAATGTTAAAAAAATCTTTAAAAACTTAATAGCACAAAAAAATTAACACCTTAAATAATGTTTGATCTAACGTTCAAGTTTTCAAGTAGTAGGACTCAATGTGTTTCAGGGGCCTAATCTTAAACATGATGATTAATTAATGGAAACGACATTTCAAGCGACAAATTTAGACACAAAAAGTTCTTTCTCTGAATAAACATACTTTTTTTTCTCCAGATTCTTGACCCTCAAACTATGGGAGGTACCCACAATTACCGGAAATAGGTTTAAATTTAGGAGAGTCGGTTAGTTAAGAAAAAAAAAAAAAAGCAGCAGACGAAAATTTGACCAATTCTATGTTCATTTAAATTTTCACATATTTCGCCATATCTCTAGAACTTTTTTAAGAGAATCAAAAATATTACACATACAAGTTACATTTATTCAAAGATAATTCGACGGAAAAAATATTTTTTGGTAATTATTCTTAATTACTTTATTTAACAACACACGAAAACATTTTTAATTGTCTGGTATACATATTTTTTACATCATTTTAAAATTGACAACTTTAAATGACCAAATACAAAATTATAGCGAAATTGGTCGTACAGTTTCTATATGCATATTAAAATTGATCTAAACTTGTGTTTTTAAGAAACAATTCTTTGCATCGTAGGTGACAGCATCTGACAGAGGGAGTCCTTCCTTGAACTCAACGGTGGACGTCTACATCAACGTCGATGATGAAAACGACAATCCTCCCATCTTCAATCAAACAATGTACCAGGCCTACATATCTGAATTTGCTACCGCCGACAGCCAAGTCTTGCAAATTTACGCAGAAGATAGAGATGCCGGCTCGAAAATCGTCTATGACATCACGTCAGGGAACGAAGAAGGAAGGTTCAACTTGCATTCCAAAACGGGAATCATCACGGTAAAGGAGAGGCTAGACTACGAGACTGAATCCGAATACAAATTCATCGTTAGGGCAACTGACAGTGACCCACAGAGGCCGTTGTCAGCTTTGGCCATCGTTATGGTGAAGATAATTGACGAAAACGACAACGCACCTCGGTTTCCTGTCACGATGTACAGAGAGGCAATCGAAGAAAATTCGCCAACCGGAAGTCCGATATTCATGGCTCATGCAATTGATGCTGACCGAGGACCGTTTGGAAAACTTAACTACTCAGTGACCGAAGGCGAGGGGAAAGAGAAATTTAAAGTGGATCCTGAAACAGGCTTGATTAGTTCTCTGGTGGTGTTTGACTATGAATCAAAGAATCGGTACTTTTTCACTTTGATGGCTGTTGATTCTGGAGGAAAATACACTACTGTTCAAGTGCAGGTGGATGTAGAAAGCAAAGATGAATATCCTCCAGAATTTTCCCAGAATTCCTATTACTACACAATACCTGGTGACGCCTCTGTCGGGTATCTGGTTGGTAATGTCCATGCGACAGATTTGGATGAAGGTATAGATGGTAGAATAATATTTCAGCTGCGCAATTCACCTCCTAATTTTGCAATCAACAGTACAACGGGGATTATAACTGTCAAGTCAATATTTCACAGAGAAGGTTCTGTCAGAGTTAAGAGAGATCTGAGGAATCAACTGTCACTTTATGTTTTCGCGAGCAGCGGTCGTCCTAACTCTTTGAGCAGCTCTGTTGTGGTAGATGTCCTGATTGATTATTCTTTGAACTCTTCTCGTTTAAGTGCGACTGAACAGAAATTAGAAAATAGTTTACCTGCTTGGGGAATTGCTCTGGTGATTGTTCTCTCCTTACTCGCTGCTGTCTTATTGGGGATGATTTTTTTTCTTCGCAAGCGCACGAAGCAAGGTATACCAAATACTGTGCAGAGCTTTGACAACTCCTTTGACACAATTGATATTCATCACCCACCATCAAGTACACCTGGAATATCGCAATATCCACCTCGCTACAGTGACATCTCCCACTTTGATCCGCCTGATAATGCCCAACAGATGACGGGTGCCACGTCCGAGGTTTCAGACCAATCACACTCTGCATCGAGTGGCCGAGGCTCTGCTTTTGAAGGAGAAGATGTCGAGGATGAAGAGATTCGCATGATCAATGAAGGACCTCTTCTGCAGCAACAAAAGCTGCAGAGGTTGGGTCTCTCAGATTCTGGCTTCCACAAAGACGACGATAATGTGTCAGAAATTTCTGTCCACAACACTCAAGAATATCTTGCAAGGCTTGGCATAAATACTTCGCAATCGGACGATAAAAGTGTACAAGACTACAGTAAAATATCAAGCACAAGAAGTGTTGAAAGCATGCACATGTTCGACGAGGAAGAGGAAGAAGACGATGATGTGAACATCGGTAATTTGATTTACCCCAAGTTGCATGATGTGGAAACCGAGGACACTGAGGCTATTGTGGATGATACGAGGAGCTTCGGATTTGGTGAAAAAGGAGAACCTTCTATGACCTGCTCACTCAGTTCTATTGTTCACAGTGAGGAGGAATTGACCGGAAGTTACAACTGGGACTATTTGCTTGATTGGGGTCCACAGTACCAGCCACTAGCGCACGTGTTTGCCGAGATAGCTAGATTAAAAGACGATAGTGTGCTATCTTTCTATGCATCCAGTGCCCCAAAGACATTGAACCCCCAAGTAAAAACAGTTCCACCGCCCTTAATCACTAATGTGGCTCCTCGTTCCATAGCACCAGTTGCTTTGAACACTGGACATCCTAGTCAGGTAGCTTCTCTCCCCACTTTACCTCATTCTCCTATCGGCCACGATAGTACTTTTTCATCGTCTGCCATGTCACCGAATTTCTCCCCCGCCCTCTCACCATTAGCGACCAGAAGTCCTTCCATATCACCTTTGGTGTCACCTGTCACAAGCCAGATATTGGGACCAAATGCGTCAAATCTGGCGCGGACTCAGCGTTCCACTCTTGCTTCTTCTGGATCAGAAGCAGAACTTAAACTATGAATTTTATGAACTGTGAACTATTTATTCTAATTCATTTTGTTCGGTTTCATGTGAAACGAAACTTCGATCCATTCCATCATTTACATTCTTGAAGCAAAAACTTGATAATAGATTTATTATTTAAGCAAAACAAATCATTCGAAATCGTGGAATTGATCAGAAAGGGTACACTCGAAATCGACTTTACTTCGAATGCTAGTGTAAAGATGTCTGCAAAGTTACAAAAGTTTTGGTTCGAAATCCGGTAGCAGGAGATAACTATCGAAAGTTAGAAGTGAATGATGTTTCTTGAAGATTAGTTAGCGTCATTCGCATCTCACTTTATTGCCGTCGAAATGAAACACTTTACTACGTGAATTAGATCATCAGATTATTTAGAAAGAGGAGACGATTTGCATGAGAAACTTAAAATTAGCAATCGTTTATCGAATTATTGTAAATAAACAGCGCTTCTGACCTATTTTTTTGTTATAACAGTTATGAATATACAGACAGCGTGCGCTCACTTACGTTGACTACGTTTTATTTCATTACGTTTTAATTATTCAAATATTGACTTCATTCTGTTTCATAAGATTCAATCATCTGCTTCATTCTAATTAAAAAAATTCAATTCAACATGTACTTAACATATTCATTAAATTGATACTTTCTAATAATACTAGTAGAAAGTGACGCCTATGTTTTTATTTTTAATTGTTCTCCTTTGAAAATTTTACTAAAATTAGTTTCGACATTTACTTTCTCATTTCACTTCAAAAATATGTTAGAACTAGATAAAAAAATAAAATTAGAATCGCAGTTTTAATGAGTAAATTCGTTGCGATTTTAAAATTATTTGAGCTTCGTTGAGACATCTCTGAAAAAGTCATAAATTGTTTTTAATAAGAATGGATTGAAGTTTGAAAACATTTAATGGAAGTTTCGTAATGGACGTCTCACGTGTATTTTTAGAATCCATTTTCAAACATATTGGAAGCCACAGATAAAATATTTAAGCAAAGTAGAAGAAAAGCGCTATTCCAGTGAGAAAGGTGGATGGAAAAAACATGAAAAATAGTTTCATTGCCTAGTATAACTTGGAGGTGTTTCTGATGATCACCTATCCACTCCCTTCTGTGTTTTATAACAATAAAAGAGGTTTTGCTGTTTGCATCCTGCCTTCACCAATAATGATTCGTTAGACTTTGATAGTTTTTCTGTTCTTTTCTCTGCTTAAATATTAATTGGCGGTCCGTAATTTGCCTAAATGTTTGGCAAAGATTCCTAAAAATATAATTTAGTGGCGGTCCATACGGAATACCCTATTATAAATATAAGATTTTTTTTTGTTATGATTCTTAAGTGTGAATGTGAGTTATATTGACAGAGATGACGAAAGAATGCGTTGATTAAGAAGTATAACTGTGAAATAACTCACTGCCAAGCCTTTCTTGTTTTGCTACAAATAAGTCTGAAAGGGAACTATTAAGTTATGTGTAACTGTAATGAAACATGCATATTTTGATACAAAAAAAGTAATTCTTTTTAAGGAACGTATGATTTTTCATTTCATTCCATTTAGATTCAAAAAAAAAAAATTTTTTTTTTTTAAAAAAAACTCTGACTGCTAGAGTAGAAAGCATAATCAATTATTCGTTTTACATAAGAATACTCATTTTTTGCTGTCTTAAGAAACTATTCTAAGTAAGGCGTTTTAAGTCGTTCATGTGTAAAAACTAAAATGTGGTGCAGGGGCTTGACCTCGAATTTTTAAAATAAATCTTAATTTAAAACAGGCATGTGATTTTTTCGCTAATTCGCGGAATTCCCCGAATCTCAAAACCGTTGACTCGCAGACTTCTGCGAATTAATAATTTATATTCCGACAAAATTTTCTCGGAGCTCTGGTAATATAAAATTTTATTTTTATTCTTACGCTAAATTTTGTTAATGAGGCATTCATTTCACCCTTACCTTCACTCTCTTTTTTTTCGAAGTTCTCATTCACAAGTAATAACGCTATTTTTAGTCCGATTTGTTAGAGGAAAAAGCAACTTCGGATAAACTTCGAGAAAAATTAGTACTTAAAAGAAAACTACACATCGAGAAAAAATTTCTGATAATTTATTTTTTCAGCAATCGCATGTCAATTAAAAGTTTGCCTTTTAAGGTAATTACGTATTTATAAATTTTAGGCTGTGAAATAAGGAATTTGTAATGATTGCATCGATAAAGAGATTATAATAATTGTTTCAATCCCATTTAATGTTTTTGATGTCATTTAATGACAATTAAATATTTTTTTACTTATACAATTCTTTTAAATGTTTTAGGTTTAATGATGTATATATTTGATTTATTATGTTTCCATATTTTAGTTCCTATCCTAAATTATGTTTTTGCTAGTTCTAATTTATATTATTTTTAAGTTTCATTTAATTTCTTTTTAAATATGACGAAATTCGAGTTTGTAAATAAATGTAAATGGCGAGCGCATGAGGGTAGAATGACGAAAAAAGATGTAAATAGTATTTGTAACTACTTTGTGATGTCTTTTCCCCCCTGCAATGTATAAATTGTTCATTTTTGTATGTAATATAAGTTTTTGTTTGTAAATGACACATACCTGTATGTACTTGTACGCATTTGTAAAGTCAGAGAGAGGCCAAATTTCCAAAGATTTTCTCTTTCTTTTTATGAATAATAAATGTTTTTTTGAAACAATACTTGTATTCATTAAAATTATGAAGAACATTCAAAATGCTTTAAAAAACAATCCATCTTTTTCTCAGTTTGTTCAGAATTAGAGACCCAGTTTCCAGAAAAATAATATTTATTTAAATAACAAAGGAAACTTTTCACCAATCATAACAAAAACAAGGCACTAACAATTCCATGCATTTCAAAGAATGACATGTGACCTAATTAGACAGAAGGAAATTCTTTAGATGATATAATTCAAACTTCTTCACTTTATTATCTCACATAATGTCACATGTGTCACATTTACTGCACTTCTCACACTTGCCTGAATTTGTCAACTTCAAAAACAGTTCCAAAAATGTCGTCTGCTTTTCAATTCGATCTCGTAGTGCTGACTTTTTATTAATGCTTAGGTTAGCCCTTATTTTTTATGACTCGACCCTTATTAACAAATTATCCTATAATTTCCCAATTTGTACAGCTTTCATTAGAGTTAATTTTCCTAAAGTTGTAAGTAAAGTCTTACTTAGAGAGTTATGACAATGGTTACAAGAATGTCCAAGCAGTTGGGTTGCGAAAGAGAAAGATCGTGGAATGGTTACCACACTTGGCGACGCTTCTCCACAATCTCTTTTCCTTAATCCGTGTTAGAAACTTTTAGTTTTCACTGTGATTTTTATCGGTATTTTTGAAGTTGTACTTCTTATGCGACTTCCAACAAGGTTGCGTTAAACGTTTAACGCTACATTTTTATTGGCCGGGAAATCACGTGGTAGGATCCAGTTTTCCCTCATTCATTTCTGTATTGTTTTGGTTCTCACTAGCATAAAAGTCATAAAAGTATTGTTTTTCTTTAAATATTTTTTTAGTTTGTTTTGATACACATATAATTTAATAGGGTAGTATTTTTTATCTTCAAATTTAGTGGATAACAATTGCAAAAAATGAGTGAAAATAATCCCACGGACAATGCGACGGATTTAAGGTTACGTCAAGGTACGTCTCTTGTGAATATCAATTAATTGTTAGGTTTTCTCTTTTGAAATTACATTATGACGCATTCACATACATTATTAATACAAATACACTTTCCAGGGCAAGACGATGAGGCAACCACAAGCACTTCCACTGGTTCACGAGGGAAAAATGAACAAAATTACCGTGATTACAGAGCACGGAAGCGAGCGGAGCAGGAAAAAGAGTCGTTGAGTAGAACTAGTGATCCTTCTACGACTGCTGATTCTTCTACAATTAACGTCGCAGGTTTCGAAGTTTAACTTCTTCCGCGCGGAGGGACTCCACGCACTATTTTTTTTATTTTTAGTAACATGTAATGTTTAAGTCAAAGATATATGTTAAAAATGAAACTAAAATGAATACCATTTTAATTAAAAGAGTAAATTATTGATAACTTTACAAAAATGAAATTGTTAATTTTTTTATTAACATATTTTTTAACACTGAAATAAATATTTTGATATTAATATAAATATCCTTTTTTTGTTAACTTAATTTGTAATCTTGATGTCCTTACGATTGAATCTCGATAGATGAATATTTGTGTCGATGGAATCTTGCAGTCAACATTTAGATCACTTTCCGACTAGCTAGAACACTCAAGACAGTACTTAAGCTCCGTGTCCGATGTCAATGCAAGATTCAGTCATTTTTTGGTCAATACCAACAGAACTTATTACGATATTACTGTCAAACGGAATCTTCCGTCAATCAAAACTTTCTGACCACTTTAAGACTGGCTAGAGAACTCAAATTTAAACTGAATCTCTATGCTGAATTACGATACTATTTGCAATCATTTCACGACCGTTACCAGCAGAATTCTTCACTAAATTATTGCTAAAGGAAACTTATCACCTGTCGAATTTCCAACCAATTTCTGTTTAACTAGAGTGCTTACATTTCGAGATCCCCTCTGCTTTTTACGGCAATGTAAGTTTCAAACCTTTCCTAAGCAAACAGAATTAATCCCCATATTATTACAAGGTTCACTGCTTGCTGGTGAAAATTTTATCAATTTTTCGAAAAACTAAAAGTGTTTAAACCTGATCAAGAGATCCGAGCCTGTTGTCAAATTAAGTAATTATATCGTGGTAACTTTGTCACAAGCAAAATTTATTGTCATACTATTTCTACAATAAATTTATAGTCGATCGAAATTTCAACTACAGTCCAATTAGCTAGAGGGCCTACATTTTAAAAGTAGCTCAGTATAGCATGACATTTCAAGCTTTCATTGTTTCCTGATCACTGCATGCAGATTTTAGAATCATATCACTAAAACAAATTTGTCTTAAATCTGAATTTCAACTACTTTTTAGACTTCTAGTTAAGTGTTCTTAAATGAATTAAAGACTGTTAAAAGGAAATGGTTGTTTCAATTATTTCTTGACCTATCTGAGCATAATTTAGAAGTGAAATTTATCAGCAATCTCTATTTCGTCAACTTAGCTAGACTAGCTTGAGTGCTTAAATTTCTACAGGTGCTCCGCGTCTGATGATAGTAAGCAATCATTCCTTTAATAATTCAAGCTTAATTTATTTACAAACAGAAAACTTTTTATACAGTCCGACATTATCTAAAAGGCGCAAAACTAAAATGAAGAAAATAATAAAATAAAGTAAAAGCTTTGAAAACTATGTTTTTCAAGTGGATGAAAAATTGAAAAAATAATTCAATTTTCGTCATACAAAAAAAGCAAAGAGCATAGTTTTCGTAATAAACTTCTATCACCACCGAAAAATCACCTTACTTTTTTCATTCATTCTGGTTTGCTAAAAATCAAATTATTTTCACATTTTTTCATCCACTTGAAACGCTTCATTTCATTTTCTTATGACTAATCATTATATCCCAATTTCCATTTCAAATTGTGACCAACTTTTATGGAGATTACATTCTTTTTTTGTAATTGAATATTTTAATTAAATAATTCTGTCATTAAATCCCGAAAATAAAATTTAAGGGAAAAGAAAATAAATAGTAACAACATTTTATGTTTTTGCAAAACAATAATAAAAAAAAATACGCTTTGGAAAAAAATCTAAAAACAGCACTCAATAAAATTCATAGGTGATATGATTTTTCACCATTTAATGTAGTCACATTTTATTTTTCGAATAACAAAAATGAAAAATAAAACACTATGATAGTAATTCTAAAAACAACACTCAATAAAATATGAAGTGATTTAAAAGATCTCTATATCTTTACTTCATGGAATATATATTTACTAAATCCAGATATTTATTTTCAATATAAACTCAAATTAAAAGATTGCGCTTTTTTAATTAAACGCATGAGTAACTTTTTATTTAACTTTTTTTTAAAAATTATTAATGCATGGCATATTTGTGTTCAAACACAAAATAAATGGGTATTAAAATCAGGCATTGTATATAATATATTTAAAAAAAACAACTTGCATTCCTGTAGAAATATACAATAACTGATAAAAATTAATATTTAAGCAATTAAAAAATCTAAACTTAAAGAATATAACAAGATATTGATAAATAAAAACCATAAACAAAAACAATTACAAATCGCTACAATGAATTATAATTGGAAAATGAACAAACAACAACAATTTCAGAATTGTTGTTATGGTATCAATATTTAGTTACATTACGATTCGATTTTCTTTTCCCAATCAAGATAGAAGAAAATACGCCTAAGTACAGCAGATTGTTGATGTACAAATTAAGCTCTTTAAACATTAAAATATAATTTATTTTTAATTTTTTCTCGAAATACTTTCTTGGGAAGAAAACTAACATTCTCTCAAAGAATAATTCGGCGTATAATTACATACATAACTTGATAAAAGTAACAAGGCGAAAGTCGAGCTATAATAATTTTAATAATCAAATTATTTTACAAAAAAAAAATTTTTTTTTCAACATAATATTTGTGAATAGAAGATACTTTGAACAGTTTAGATTAGTTTTAAAAGGAAAGGAGGAATATGTACCTGAAATTATGGGATTTCGCTAGATAAAAATAACTTGTCGATCACTCCACGTTAAGTCTAAGAGAAAAAGTTTCGTTTTGTTTCGGTAAATTTTGGCTCTCGACGAAGCAGAGAATGTCAGACGTATGTCGTAACTCTCTAACGAAATTACATAGAAGTAACTCTAGTTGTACCAAAGAATATACATAGGAGAAGAAGGTCAGCTTCTATAGATGAAATGTAAACCGAAGGGTTGGTATGGACCCGGTGTATTAAGAAAAAAGCAACATTTAGGGGGCATAGCAGCACCCCATCAACTGTTGAAGAGGAGAAGGAATAGTTTCTTTTGATTTAAAATTTTCTGTTGCTCTATTTTCGCACTATTTATTAACACTACTATACACTATCATTGGAATATTTCCTTGAGAATTCATTTATATAATTAGTTCATATTAATTATATCTGCTAAACACATTTTGAAATGGAATGAAAGAATTTAATGGTTGAGGCAGTGTACCCAATCAACAACTAGTTCAGGTGACGAACCCTTGGACTGTCACTTTGATCTTTATACGCATGCGCTAGCACACATAAGCTGATCTGATGCAGCGAAATCTGAGTGTGTTATTCCAACACCCTGTAAGTTGTTTTTATGGTATAGCATACTGTATTGTGCATTTCCCTGGGTTCATTAAGTATATGGAGAGCTGGACTTCTTTTCATTTCCTAAACAGAAAGAAATAATTCAAATAACCCAGAAAGTTTGTGAAATAAAAATTTTACGTTTGTCTATTTATCTTATTTTTTTCCCATAAACAAATTCTATGAAGAAGAAAAATTAAGTAGATTGATTTAAGGTACAGAACGCAAAAAAGTAAACGAACCACCCTGAATAACTTTCGATCTAATGATCGGATCTTCACGTTCTAGGACCCAATCTTAATGGTTCGAGAGAGTGATCCCA
Source organism: Parasteatoda tepidariorum (assembly GCF_982258835.1). Lineage (NCBI taxonomy): Eukaryota > Metazoa > Arthropoda > Arachnida > Araneae > Theridiidae > Parasteatoda > Parasteatoda tepidariorum. Next base: position 32,785,357 of record NC_141756.1, read on the forward strand.
AATATGATAATTAATTATCGCAGACGATATTTTTAGTTACGTAATCATACACAAAACCATGCTTTCTCTGTATAAACATACCTTTTTTCCCTACGGATTCGGATTTATAAGCCCCAATATATATGGGGTAGCTGAAATCTGAGAAATATGGTCCCAAAATCCCAATAGTTTGGTCAGGAGAGCTGTCCAAAGTTTGGACCCCTTAATGTTTATCTTACTTTTAGCGTATTTCGTTTGATTTTGAAAAGTTTTAAGTAAATTGAAAAATTTTTGCCACAATTATGAAATTCGCTTATCCAAAGATAATTCCATGCAAAAATAACTTATAATAAATATTTATTATTTTTTGTTATTTTATTTAATAATAGTCAAAAAAATTTTGAATAGTGCGCTATAAAATTTTTACATTATTGAAAAGAATATAATTTTGCATGACGAAATATAAAATTTGAGCGAAATCGGTCAAATAGTTTCTAATCGGTCAAATAGCAAACTACCAAAGTTATTTTTATTCCAACAAAGAGATAACGTGAGACTCCAAATAAACCCATTATTCTCGTGCATCGGTAAAGTCTTGGACAACATGATGGCTAAAAGTTTTATGGCTTATGGAAAAAGCCAATTAGTATTCAGAAGAGGGAAGAGCGCAATAAGAGTTAGTTGCCTTTTTAAGAAAGCAAAAAATTCTAAAAAATATTCTTTGGTTTGGTGTAAAAGCGTCTTTAAATGACGCTAATGAGTCCTTACTTTTAAATGATGAACCATATCATCATGAACCCTGCTTCCAAAACTCCACATAATAGAATGATGATAGAGAACATTAAAAAAGGATAGGTATATTTTGTGCAACGTAGACTACGGCAAAAAGGTAAAAGACATAATATCAACATGAATGATGTACTTTTATTTAGGCTTTATTTACGTTTTTTTTTTTCTTCTTTAATTTATGGTAAAGAACTTTTTTGCGAACAAAAAATTTGTTTTTACTGACCAACCAATAGATACTATATGATGCAGGGGGCCACAGGGCTATTCTTAATTTTAAAGACATTTTCAAAGTCACCCTCTGAGTGGATGCGAAGCTCATTCTATTCTTTTGCAGATGATGTCATATTTCCGAAACTGCTTTCCGGCACTACGATGTGGTAATAGCGAAACTTTTTCACAAATAAAAGGTTAAGGCGTCATATGCTTGGTACTAATAAAGAAAAAACAATTAGGATTGCTTCTAGGGAAAATCGATTTCAAGAGATCTGCATATAAATTTAAGACGTATAACTTCAAAATAATACAAGATTGAACTACTTGAGTGTTGCAATCAAAATCAATTTAAACATTACTGGAAGAAATTCGAAACAAAGTTCAAAAACTCCTCTCAAACTTACAAGGTTTTCATTAGTAAAGCAAATTCGGGATTGAACAAATATTCATATAAAAGATTTTACTTGATGGCTAAAAAAATACGCTGTCTTTGAAGTGTGGTTGAAATCCAACGATACTTAACGATATCCATTCAACCAATTCCACTCTTTAATATAATCAAGTTATACAAAACGGTTTGAACGGAAAGGTTTTAGTTAGAGTTATACCGTTCAGCCTAAATCGAGTCTTTGGGGTAAATCTCGATAGTAATGACTTTGCGGAAATTTTGGAACTACTCCCAGACAGTATCAAGCCTTCTAGATAACCATGGCCTAAATTCCATTAGTCTAGATAGCAAATCCGTTTTCTCATAAAGAAGTATGATTTTAAATGGTAGAAACATCCGAATCCTTCATTGTGTGGTCAAATAAGAGAAGGGAACAAGAAAGGACTCTTTAAGATTATCTGATAGAAACACACTGTCATATTGAGAACATTATTTTGATATAAAGCTTTGCGTAGCTTTTACTCACTCGCGAGATTGTACTTGAAAACCCAACTTGTCAGTTAAAAACTTAATCCTAAGATAAGTAACCCATATAGGGGCAAAGATGTAAAAAAATTAAATAATGTTTAAAAGAAAGTTTTTTGATTGTAGATGGTCACTTTTAAAGCAATGTAAATAATACGAATAAGTGACAGGAATCTCCGTTTTTCATAACTCAATACGACGTAGCAAGATTGGAAAATTGGAATAACAATTCATTCATTCAGTTTCCAGCTTTAATGAAGGAAAACTCAAGGGAAAACAAATACGTTTTTAAAAAAACTATTCATTAAATTTCTAGCTTCCATTAGTTGGAAGAGACGAAAATAGGTTTTTGGAATAAACTATTTATTCAGTTTAGAGTGTCCTTTCATACGAAGGGGGAAATTATGCTTCTGTAGAAACTTATTTATTGAGTTCCTATTAGAAGCTTCCATTAGAAGAGGGGGAAATATGTTTTTGAAATAAATTATTCATTCAGTGTCCAGCGTCATTAATTGGAGGGGGGAATTGTTTTCGGAATAAACTATTTATTGAGTTTTTAGTTTCCATAAATAGGGAGAGGGAAAAATTATGTGTTAGAAATAAAATATTTATTGCATTTCTAGCGTTCATTAACCGGAATGGAAAAAACATATATTTTCGGAATAAACTATTCATTCAGTTCCTAGCATCCATTATTAAAAGGGAATCAAAAAGAAGAAGAAAATACAAACGCATTTTCTTCTTCTTTTTTATTCGTTTTGGTATTAGGAATTCATTCAGTTTGCAGCGTACATTAATAAGAAGAAGGAACGGAATCAGAACTGAAAAAAAAATTACGTTAGATAAACAAAGAGTAAGAGAGATATTGAAATGTTATCTGTTAAAAAAGATCGATAAAAAACGATTATATTCCAATTTGGAACATGCGTTTCAAATAATAAATAGTATCTGATTCATGGTGTTTAAAGGGCATCTTGACGATGTCGAGGCGCGTGAAACAGAAGAGCACAACAAATGGTTTGAGATATTTTCAGTCATTGGCCAATGTAGCCGTTCCGGGCACTCTGGAAGAAGTGCCCGAAGAAATCGAGAAAAAAGCAGAGCAGATATTTGGAAACGATGATTGGAAAAGGTAAATATCTGTTTTCTTATTAGATTAACAATTTCGTAGAAAAAAAATATTTTCAGAGATATTTAGAGATAAAAGCTTTAAGAAATGTATTTATCTTTTGATTCAAAATGCGTAAGGCATGGCTGTCGTTGTCGCCAGTGGCATAGTGGGTGCATATTTTAAAAAGTGCAAGTCCCTTCAAGAATTAGAAATCTCAAAAATCCTCCCCCTGATATTTCAAATAAACTTAAGAATAATATTCACGTTAAATTTAGCTAAATTAAAAACAAACGAAATTTTTCTTTTAAAAATCATAATTTTACCAATAAAATTTTTTTTCCGAACGGAAATATTAGAGACTTGTTATAATTGTGTATTTTATTACACTCCCTTCAAATATTAGATGCTTGAAACGCCAGTGGTACAAGGGGTGTAATTTTTGGAAGCAGTTATGATCTTGGTTCCTTTCTAAAAATAGCAGTAAAAACTATCGGGTTATAAACATTTCTGCATAGTTGAGTCTACATTTGATATTTAATAAACTTTGTCTTCTGTTTTTAATTAAAATAATTACTTTCATGTAACTTATTCTTCATGTTAATTATATTCATGTAAATCGAATTTTCATAACATTTGTTATTGAAAAAGATTCTAAATATCGTTTGAGATATTTTCTTCAAATTACAGTCTTATAATTTTTACATAGAAAAAAATATTAATAATTCTAATTCTTCATTCGTTGGAGTTCTACTGGAATTAAAGAAAGGTTTTGCAAGAGTTGAAATCGTGAAAATTGTCTTGATTTTAGTTTGTTAAATGTTAAGTTTCGCAGGGGGGAAAAAGAAAGCAAAAGAAAAGAGGTTTTTGATCTTAGGAAAATTATTTAAAGAAATATATGTAATTAGGGGGATGGAATATTACTTATGAAAACTGAGACAATTATTTTAATTACACCTTAGTATAAATTTAATTTATCACAAGTTTTTGAGCTGGTGTTTGTTTGAACTATTGAAAAATCCATATTAAAAAATCGAATTATTAATCAAGCCATCAATTTATTAAATTAGTGTGAAAAGGTAATTAAAATTTTATGCAAATTAATTTACTGTATCATTTGTAATAGTTTCTCAGTTCATGAATATTCACAAAAAAAAATTCTTGTAATAAGGTGCTTAGATGAGTGCGTGTAAATTAATTATAATGAATTTGCATAGTTTCAATATTTTGTACAGCACATTTTATAAAATTTATTTTTTCAACTCCTAAATACAAATAAAATGTAATTTTAAATCAAATATTTTCCCTAAAATTACTTTAAATATAAATTTAAAAAAATAGAAATTAATAATTTGAAATATATATTAATATTAGAAATAGTTTTAACATTTTTTTAGAATTCGGTGGAATTTTTGATAGAGTATAAATTGAAGTCACTGTTTAACTCACAGAAAAAAAGGAGTCTTTCTGCAGTTTTTGCTGTAGTTGCAAGTCACCACATGAAATAAAGCTTTTTTGCGAATAATATACTATTTTCGCTACTGCTTCGAGTTCGAAATAGTCATTTATGACTATTAGGTCAAGTGTAGCCCATATTTAGCCAGAACCTTCTATACTCATTCGGAAAATGGTGCAAAACATCGCTACGAAGAAGAGACAATTTTCTGAAAATGAGAAGTGTCTGTGATTTGAATTTTAAATATTTAAAAAATGACTCTTACTCTGCATTATCACGGCTCATAAAAATATGCAAAAATTGAAAATTATTCATTGATTTTGATAATTTTCATCAAGTGAAAATACTTAACCAAGTGAGCATATTTTTAAAAGAATTTAATAACTTTTAAAGTATAAAATTATTTGTTCGTTTTAAAACCCAGATAATTTTTTACGGCAAGATTATATTACTAATTTAAAATGATAGCTTTGCTTCAAGTGTAAGGCACTTAAACTGGGGCTTTTTTATATGTTCTTTAGTGAAAGAACTTCGATTAACACGGTTACATCTTTTAACAATAAATATTCGAACAACATTTCGTAAGAAAGCTTAGTTACGTTACCTAAAACATTTTTTTTTCTAAAGAGGTGGCTTAGTTGATATGCCGTCTTAATGCTTTTTGTTCCGGAAGACTTTTTTCTTAATTTCAAAATTAAAAAATTAAAGTTTCAATGCATAAAAGTATAAAGAATATGAGAAATTTTCTCCTTCTTCTACAGTGTTGAGAATGCCGTTGGCGACATATTCAAGAACGACTCATGGCTCGAAGAAAGTGGAATCCTTTATAAACTTCATCAAAACATAAAGTAAGTTTCTAACTCATGATGAATTTCGAATATTAACACTTAATTATATACCAGAAATGTAAGTTATTTAATGTTTTTTGTTCCGTAAATAGTTATATAATTCACGATCTTCCCAATAGGAGTTAATATTCACAATCAAACAAATGCATCCATAGAAATGCGAACTTGGAAATGCATCCAGAAATTTCTTTTATTCCTAGAATTTTGTTTAAGAGGTTAAACGAGTTCCTATTAGGAAAATTTATTATTTTAAAGAGGAAAAAAGATATTGATTAACGATTGATCATTTTACATAGTAAGCCAGCTCTTAACTAATTAAATGCCGAAATAATTTGGGGAAAGCTGGGAATTATTTTAAAAGTAGTGGTTGAAAACCTTACATGTGACACCCCGCCCCAAAAGAGGTAAACTTCATCCGACATTTGGAATTTACAGAAGAGGCGGACAGAAGAAACTTATATTGCTATCAATCTAGATAAATAAGGTTCTGAATCGATTGAGACCAAATAAAATCGATAAAATAGTTACGAAATTATGTTAGTCTTTACGGTAAATATGTCTATATTAAGAATTATTCAAAAAGGATGACTATATTAAAACTCTTCCTACACAAAACCTTGAATTTCTAACTTGTTTGTCTTATATACTTGTTCGATTCGGTGTAAAATATATATATATATATATATATATATATATATATATATATATATATATATATATATATATATATATATATATATATATTCAAATCTTACTAACAATCTAACAAGAAAATTCTTTTACTATTCTTCATTATTTTTTCAAATTCGTGAAAAAAATAAATGAAGATTATTAAAAATTTATGGAATATTTTGTATTCATGCTATGTTTCTAATTTCAGAAATATACTGCGATCGAGAACTGGAACTTTCTTAAACGATTGTTATAAAGTAAGGACAGGCTTTGGATACAAATGGCAGTTTAGAGAATGTCCTTTATGTATTCAAAGAATGTCATTTCAATTGGATCCTCTTTTTTTAGGAGTGGTTGATCAAAGAATTGAATAAAGAGGTCTTAAACCTTAAAGGACTCAAAGGTAATAGGCAATTTGTTTTTATGAAAATGAATTAGTGATGGTAGACAATTATATTTAAATCTAGAAAGAAAAATATTAAAGAATTATCGATAACTCACTTGAGCTTCAAACATTTGTTTTCAATGACTCTGCAATTGTATTAATGAATTATCATTAACACTAGAAATACGGAAAATTAGTATGTACCTACATTGCCTAAAAGCAGTCAAAATGACTGGATTGTGAATGCGTAAATAAATTTTCTTTAAATCAATTTTTAAAATTTTTTATATTATTTACAGTTATATAACAAGTTATTAGTAAATAATAACAATAAAAAAAATTATATGTTGTACAAGAAGTCACAAAATTCTAAGAATTTGCGTCATTATATAAATCATTGTTTTTCTAATTGAAATTAAAAGCAGTCAAAATGACTTCCTTAGGCAATCTAGTGTTAAACACTTTAAAAATGTTTTTTATTTTCTTTAAAAGTGTCTGATATCTTATAAACGGAAGAGATGGGGTGGTTCAAGAAATAAAGAGTCATTGAAGAGGTGACCCAAGTTCGAATCCTGGCAATGACTAATCCAATCGTATACGTTTCTTGGATCCTTTTTAACAGGCTAACCCTATGAAGTATTCGTGCATTTTTTCTTCATGTTAACCTCAATACTTGATCCAAGAGTTGTCTTCTCTTTTGGTGGATGTCAGAACAACAAAGCTACAGAGTGGATTATGAATTAGCCGCATAAATCGGCTGTTTAATGCTGTTAATAAAATTAAATAAAAAGCAGTAAAGTATTAAAATGAAGTAAAATCAGCTTATGATAGGCATTTTATTTAAAAAATTTGCAAATGGTCAATGTGTTTTTTTTCTTCCTTTTTTGATCGCCCTTTAAACCTATTTTATTTTTTATTTTATGACCGCCGTTGAACAGTCGACCCAATTTTTGGGTTTACGACTACAAATGTTCAACGCCGTAGCCTTGTAATTTTGAACCAATCCAGAAGACAAGGAAACTCCTGGATCGGTACCCCCAGAGGTATTGATTTGTTATGGGAACATGGAGGACTTTGAGACTCGACAGATTTAACGTGCATCAGTCACCATTTACTGCACGGGGAGTCTTGGACCAGCAGGGACCGAACCCACGAACTCTTGGACATGGGCCCGGCACCCCACTGACCAGGCTATCCCGGCCTCTTTAAACCTATTATAGATTTTTGGCCTTTACACTCATAACATCAAATTCAACCACCGAGTTTTATGTAGAAACTGAAAAATATCACTTTCCGAAGTTGCACTTTAAAAAAAAAAAATAATAATAACAAATTCTTATTAGGTGTTGAGCTTCTGCAGAGATTAAAAGAAAAATGGACCACATTTTACTCCAACACTGTACCGATGTTGGAAGTCGTTTTCTACCTCTTGAAAGTAAGTCAATCACTCTTCCATCTTTTACTTTAGGATGTTCTTAATGAAATTGAAAAACACGAGTCTTTCTTCACAGCACTGATCAAAAAAGCCACTTTATGTAGTTTAAAGTTCTACGTTTTACAATGGCATTCAAATTAAAACATCCAATGTCATACGCAGTAAGTCACAAAAGTTGTCAGGGCTTATACGTGCATTGTATTTCTAAGAAAAGAGCAATTTCGCACCACAATTTTCACATGAGTTATTCGTTTATTTGTGGAGCCAGAAGGGCTTTACCACATCATGAATTTGGTCTAAAAGAACAGAATCCTTTGTTCGATATTTTTAAAAACTAGATTGAGATTTATATATATATAATCCTATGTCTCCTTAAGATAGAAGAAAATATTATCATGAGTCTCATCACCAATCAGTATGGATAATGAAGGATAATGGCAATACTAATTAGCATTGTTTTTAAATATGTGACACTGTGTTGGAATGTGTTTAACTGTTAACTGCTCATTAAAGCTCTAGAAATCTGGTATAGGATCGCCAAGTAGAAAATGCGTTATTCATGTACGACCAAAGCACAAATCATTCAGTATAACTTCATATTTCCTCGGTAGGACGAGTTACCCTTGAAAATGGTTGTGTTTTTGATTTATGACTGCGTAAATTTATTATTTGCCTCACTTTTTTGCCATTCTGATTATAGTTCAAGATTAATTGTGGTTTTAACACATAGAAAAGATAACAATGTATTAGCGAGACCAACTAGATACCATTACTGAGCAACCATAATTTTGTAAAAATTCATATGCATGAACGATATTATTTATGAATGATAGAATGGATTTTATGAGTGATATTCATTAATAATAAACTGCCTAACAGCTTTTATAATCTGCGTAGATTTTTCTTTTTTTATGTGTTTTGTCTGGGATAAATTGCAAAACAAGAAAAATAGTGTGAGCTTCGCATGTAAAAACTGGACATGTTGGATGAAGTTTCTCATTGACGATCTCATCCAATATGGCCACAACAGTTACTTTTCGAAGAATATTTTAAAAGGCATGGATCTAATTTCTCAATTAGTTAATTATGAGTCTTTGGCGTAAAAAATGCTATACCACACCTAACGTTTGGTTTATATTAAGAGTCTAGCTTAAATGTTTTGGAAGTATCTGGAATCTTTAAGATAGTGAATAAGATTTCGAAGTGGGATGTCACAAATTTAACCTGATAGATCAGGATAATCACTATTAAAATAATGACGTTTCTTTATTACTAAATTTGTATATTGTATTGAAATATATTTGATTGTAAGCTGTTCTCTGTAACTGGAGCAAGAAAACGCTGGTTTTTTCAGAAAAAGGTGTTTATATGTTAATCTTGTAATATGTGATACGCACAGGGCCGGATTAACCTATAGGCACACTAGGCACGTGCCTAGGGCCTACGAAATTCAGGGGCCTACGAAAAACTCGGGAGAAAAATTTTTTTTGACAAAAATAGTTTAGCTTTAAAAACAACAAGTGTATTTTGCACAAAATTATGAAGATACAAATAAAAATATAATATTTTACGGTAATAAATTATTTTGCAGAATCTTATGATCTAATATATTACTTTTTTGCGATTTTTGGATTCAACGAAATCTTGTATTATGCTGTCGAATTCCAAACTACGCAAAATGTCGGATTGAATAGACATAAGTGCGAGCGATGCCAAACGATCTTGATTCATTGTTGAAAGCAAATAATTTTTTATCAATTTTAATCTGGAGAAAGATCTTTCTCCTTCTGCATTTGATCCAAGAATCGACAAATATATTCTTAATGCAATGTGAAAATATATATGGCGTAATAGGTTTCCATACGAAGAAAATTTTAGCATATATTTTGAAAAGAGGGTAGGAGTGGGGGAAGGAGGGGAGGGCCCATAAACGGCTGTGCCTAGGGCCTACGAAAGGTATAAAACGGCTCTGGATACGCAATATATGTATTTACATAATATGTGAGTAAAAATTTCAGTTTTTTTCCGGAACCTCTTATAGTTTTAAAAGGAACTATTAACGATTTTATTCCGGTTTTAAAAGGTACTATTAAAGGTTTTATTTCGAGTAATTTTTTGTTGATTCCTGTATTCCCTTCTGAAGGCCAATGGGTATTTAAAGTCTTTGTTATTGCTGTTAAAATATCAAGTTGCAAAACAGGATGTTAGAAAGGTTTTTTAGGGGTTTTTATATACTAAAATCAGTTATCTCGTTTCTTAGGATTTCAACTGGTCCTAGGATCTAAGAGAGCAGTATCCCAAGCATTCATCACTAATGTTTAGTAGCAATTTTACCATACGAAATATAATGGAATGCAGTTGAATATTAAGATTTTACAAAGCCTCTAGACAGCTTTTGGAATCGGTTTAAGTGAAGCTTTTTAGTAATGATTGGTGATACATTCAAGAGCTAAATATGTAGAAAGACTTTCAGAAGTGAATATAAAACTGGCAGGGCGAACTTTCTCAGAATAAATCTTATTACAGTTTTATTTTTAAGTAAAGCATGTAAGAATTATAACATGGATGTTGGAATACAAACTGCTACAGAAGTTGGAATCATCACTTTCAAAAATATTTTCATCTACGTAGAGTAATTTATGTAAATGTGACTGCACAAGTTTTGAAAGCTCTGACCACAAATTACTTAACTATTTTGAAACATAAAGTTTTCTCAAGAAGCTGTGTTTCCCTTCTTATATTTATTACAATGCAGGTGCGGCACGTATACTGTCTGATTACAGATGAAGTATGAAACAAAATAAAAACTATGTGATTTTCGAGAGTTGCAGCAATCATAATACCTTATGCACAATATTCTGGAGCAAAAGGAAAATCCTCTCTTAAAATCAAATTTATACAATGATATACAAATTGCATCTTTTTTTTTCTTCTTTTAAATAATAAAACAGATAGTGCCGTGGTGACTTAGGGGATAGAGCGTTCGCCTTCCAATGAGATGAATCTGGTTCGAAAACCAGCGATGTCTGGTCGATGCGGATTCCGCACCTGGCTCGCACCGACCACAGTACTGACGTAAAATATCCTCAGAGGTAGACGGATCATATGTTCGAGTCCCATTGCCACAAGTCTAACTGTGGGAGGTTTTCATGGTTTCCCTCTCCATGTAACACAAATGCGGGTTAGTTCCATCAAACATTTTTCCACGAAAAGGCACATTTCACCGAATACTTGAACCAGGAGTTCCCTTGTCTTCTGGATTGAATTCAAAATTACAAGGCTAGGGACTTGAACATTAATAGTCGTTAGCCCAAAAATTAGGTTGGCTGTTCAACGATAGTTATGAAAGAAAATAAAACAGATGATTATCGCTAATTACATCTAATTTTGTGCCCTTTCACTTTTAATGTTTAAATTTATTCACAATAATACTGTCAATTAACAATAAATTGAACTAAAAAACAGTCCAAGATAATCCTTGGGCTATTTTTTTTTCACGACATTAATTAGAAAACAGAGCAATAAAACCTCATTCATAGGCTGCTCATGTCGGCATTTCAAAATAAAGTTCAATGAAAGGCCATGCCGATAAGAACATCTTATCAGTGTTCTTTCTTTCTTTTTTTTTCTTCTTTAAAGTAAAATAATGGCTTCAGAACGATATCAATGAAGCAAAATGTAACAGCATTTTTCACTAATCAATGAAAAGTAGAAAAAAAAAGCTGAACTTGCTGATTATAAGAATTGATTTGATGATCGATTTTCACGTAGCGATCTTATGGTTCGAATTATTGTTCTTAAATCTGCTACTTTATGAAAGCAAACGAAATACTACGTGAGCTTTGACACGAAAACGTAGTATCTCTTCCAAAAAAGCATTTTTTTCTTTCTCAATACATTCAGGTGTTAGAGCCTCTAAGTAAGGACGCTAGTCGCTATCAGAAAAAAATCAGAAAAAACCAGCTAGATAATGGTTTCATTCTATTATCTAGGAAATGGGCCGAAATTTTTTGATAGTTAAATTAACTATTTGCGTAACTTTGCCTAATTAATGTATTCTAAAAAGTATTTCTTTAATAGTTATAGAAAAGTGCTTAAATTGCTAAGGACTTCGAATTTTTACGTTTTTTCAAACCATGCCATTTTAAATGTTGTTGTTGTAGTTTATTTACGTCACACTGGAGCTGCACAATGGGCTATTGGTGACGGTCTGGGAAACATCCCTAAGGATGATCCGAAGACATGATATTACAATTTTGATCCTCTGCAGAGGAGATGGCACCCCCTCTTGGAGACAATTTTGATCCTCTGACAGGAGATGGTAGCCCGACGACCTGTACGCGAAGTCGAGCACTTTATGGTAGAACAGTTTAACGAGGACCAATACCGCACATCCTCGGTCTTTACGCAGACTGATCCAAGTAGTCACCCACCAGCAAGTGATGCTTGACTTCGGTGATCTGCTGGGAACCGTGTCTTACAGACCAGTCCACTGCGGGACTCATTTTAAATGAAAATATGTTTAAAATTTGAACAGATATGAAACTTAATTTCTTGTCCCGTTATTTCCCAGACCCTCAAAATAGTATTAGTGGAGAAACGAACAGATAAGATACCTTAATTTTAATGATAATTTAAACGCTATTCTTATATTTTTGTACTTCGTATGTCATTTTGTAAGAAACCATTTCTTTATATGTTAAAGCCAAAAGGAAGAATGTCTGTACGGAGCACAACGTTAGTGACATTCAGAGATGTTGTCTTCTTTTCGGACAATGTTGAAGGTACGTACTTATCGTTATTCCCTTACACTGACCCTCTTTATTAAGTAATCTGATGATACCAC